>NC_088398.1:46344251-46991751 GCF_034236695.1 Oncorhynchus nerka | reverse complement strand
TCCCTCTCCACCTCCCCAAAGAGACCCAGCTGGGAGCAGCGCTGTGTTATCTTACCTGCTCTGTTGGACACCATGGTGATGTCACTGTTGTCCACTATTCTATATATCGGCCCGTTAAACACACACACACACACACTCCCCCGCAGAGCTCTTAGCCAACCCAGGGCATAGAAACACTGCCAGCTGTGGACCTGACCCCTGACTTGGACACTCCTCAGATGAGATGCCAACTCCTCATGACTCCCCGCCCCCTCCACTCCTCTAATCCAGAGACTTTATGGGGCTGTGTAATGTAGTGTACACGATGGGACGTTCCATCTCCCCGCTATGGGGCGGGGGGACTCCAGCTGACCCTTCTGTGTCCACATGTTCAGCCTTTGATGTTTTTAATTAGACCCCACCCGCTCTGCTCTCACAGCTTGACATTACACTTATATGACATAATACCTCAGGAGGAGGGTGACACCGTTAGAGGCTATTGCAGGACAGTGACACTGTCCACAGTCACCAGATGTGGAGTACAGTGTCCGTGTCCCCAAGTGGAAGAGATAAAGGGTTCTGGTAACAACCACTGCTCATTGATCACAGGGATTCCTGACCTCAAGTCTCTAAGGGGTTCAGATGGAGCATTTATTATTTGAGCAAGTCAGCATGGTATTATGAATCCATACTGTGTGACACCAGGGCAGTCTTGGTTACATATAACTGCTACTACTACACGGTCTAGCCGCAGTGTCATCATGGTAACCATGTACAGTGCATTTGGAAATGATTCAGACCTCTTGACTTTTTCCACATTTTGTACCTTACAGCTTTATTCTAAAATTGATTTAAATAAATAAAAACCCTCTTCAATCTACACACAATATCTCATAATAACAAAGTGAAAACAGTTTTGTAGAAGTTGTTGCTGACTTATTTAAAAAAAAAAATGTTACCTAAGTATTCAAACCCTTTGATATAAGACATGAAATTGATCATCCTTGATGTTTTTACAACTTGATTGAGTCCACCTGTGGTAAATACAATTGATTGGACATGATTTGGAAAGGCAGACACCTGTCTATATAAAGGTCCCACAGTTGACAGTGCATGTCAGAGCAAAAACTAAGCCATGAGGTCGAAGGAAGTGTCCGTAGAGCTCCGAGACAGGATTGTGTCGAGGCACCGCTCTGGGGAAGGGCACCAAAACATTTCTGCGGCATTGAAGATCCCTAAGAACACAGTGGCCTCCATCATTATTCCATTTAAGAAGTTTGGAACCACCAAGACTCTTCCTAAAGCTGTCCGCCTGGCCAAACTGAGCAATCGGGGGAGAAGGGCTTTGGTCAGAGTGGTTCCAAGAACCCGATGGTCGCTCTCTGACAGAGATCTAGAATTATTCTGTGGAGATGGGAGAACCTTCCAGAAGGACAACCATCCCTGCAGCACTCCACCAATCAGGCCTTTATGGTAGAGTAGCCAGACGGAAGCCACTCCTCAGTAAAAGGCATGAGTGTCTGCTTGGAGTTTGCCAAAAGGTCTCTAAAGGACTCTCTTACCATGAGAAACATGTTTCTCTGATCTGATGAAATGAAGATTGAACTCTTTGGCATGAATGCCAAGCGACACGGCAAGTGTCACAGAGAACTGTTTTTCAGCGGCAAGGACTGGGAAACTAGTCAGGATCGAGGGAAAGATGAAGTGTGTAAAGTACAGAGAGAGAGATCCTTGATGAAAACCTGCTCCAGAGAGCTCAGGACTTCCGACTGGGGCCAAGGTTCATGTTCCAACAGGACAACGACCCTAAGCACACAGCCAAGACAATGCAGGAGTGGCTTCGGGACAAGTATCTGAATGTCCTTGAATGGCCCAGCCAGAGCCCGGACTTGAACCCAATCTAACATCTCTGGAGAGACCTGAAAATAGCTGTCCAGCGACACTCCCCATCCAACCTGACAGAGCTTGAGAGGATCTGCAGAGAAGAATGGGAGAAACTCCCAAATACAGGTGTGCCACGCTTGTAGTGTCATTCCCCAGAACACTCGAGGCTGTAATCGCTTCCAAAGGTGCTTCAACAAAGTACTGAGTAAAGGATCTGAACACTTATGTAAATATGATATTTCAGTTTTTTATATTTTTTATAACAATTCTACTACAACCCTGTTTTTGCTTTGTCATTGTGTGGTATTGTGGGTAGATTGATGGGGGGGGGGTCCATTTTAGAATAAGGCTGTAACATAACAAAATGTGGAAAAAGTCAAGGGGTCTGAATACTCTCAAAATGCACTGTATATCTGAGTAGGAATTAAACTCAATTGGTAGGATATTAAATGTCTATCATCTTGGATCCCCTTCCTTTATGCCCAGCGCTCAGATCTTTAGACACTGTGTGTACCATGCCAGCCCTAATCTGGCTGCAGCAGATGAGCTGGCCCCTGAGATGTGCCCTGCAGCCTCCGGTCACATGGTATATTCCATAGACTGATGGGAAGAACAGTCCAGCAGTGTTCCCAGCCGATGTCACTGACTCTCTTCATATTGATGTGAAAACAGCAGTAAACACCAATCAGGGAATTCACCAGTCATCTACAAAAGTATGATTGAGCAGTCGGTATCAATCTGAGAATGCGTGCCACCAACTTTCAAAACACACTGGGTGGGAGGGGGATGTAATCAGTGTGGAGGACAAACGAAACAGACTTGTGAGAAGAGCTGCAGTTTGGCTGTAGTACCAGCAGCAGTAATCCAGCCATGTACATCAGTGCAGCTGAGTCCCAGACAGACCGTGCTTATCTAGAAGCCAGCAGCAGGCAGCTGTGTCCAGATTCAGCGTGGGCCGGGTACAGCTTCCATGCCCTAATACAGGATGTTTACACTCCAACATCCACACACACAACCGCCTTCTTCTTCTGCCATGGCATACATTAAGCCGATTTGCGCTTAAAAGCTTCAACTCCGATTTCCCATAGCTGACACTGCAATGGTACCATCACTGCTGTATAGGGAGTAGTGCTGCTCTTGGTCTAGTTAACTACTGCTGTACAGAGTAGTCTCATTCCACAATGCGTCCATACAGAAGACAGATTTTCTGCTGAGGCTGATGATTGTGGATGTTCTGCTTGTAGGTCACAATGTTATTGAGGTTATTGAGTGGTTAGGGACTGTGTGGGTGGGGGGGGGCACTGAGTTTACCCTCCACATCCTGGCCCAGTGGTTTGTTTGTTGTCCAGAGGAGAGGTTCTTACGGTGCTGCAGCCTGCTGAGGAGGAGTGGAGTGAAGCAGTAGAAACACAGCTGATCCCTGTGACTCAGCAGTCTTCACCACCCAACATGGCCTGAATTATTCATCATTAGCACAACACAGAAAAGAACAACAAACCCAGTACTGTACACACACACACACACACACACACACACACACACACACACAGTCTGGTTTCTCCTCAGCACTGCTGCTGCAGCACTGTCGGTACCGGTTTATCATTAGCTGTTTGTTCTACGGGGTAACCCTCTCGGAGACTTCCAACTCTTGATCGCGTGATTGGTTGGTGATGAGGGTTGGAGTGGGATTGCAGACACCCAGCAGTACTCATGGACTGTACCTTCTGCGTAGGCATTGAGGATTTCTGCACTGCATTGCTAAGAGAACCATTCCCTGATAACAAGCCTCCAAAATGAGAGTAGGATGAACTGTGTTGCAAAAGGCCCCTTTCTCTAACAGCTAGTTAGGTTTTATGAACCACTCTCTGAGAAATGGTATTTTAGAGGTCGACCTCAACCGTGACACGGCCATAAATGTTGTTGTTGGCTATGGAATAAATTTTGAAATCGAGAAATGTCTGACAATGTATCAGTACCTTCAGAAAGTATTAATACCCCTTTACTTATTCAACATTTTCTTGTTACAGACTGAATTCAAAATGAATTCAAAGAAAACAAACAAGATAATTCTCACCCTTCTACCCACAATACCCCATAATTACAAAGTGAAAACATGTTTTTAGATTTGTGCAAATTTATTGAGATATTAAATACAGAAATATCTATTTTTACATAACTATTCACACCACTGCGTCAATACTTTGTAGAGTAACCTTTGGTGGTGATTACACATTTGAGTCGTCTTGGGTTTGTCTGTAGTAGCTTTGCATATCTGGATTTAGGGATTTTCTACCATTTTTCCTTGCAGATTTTCTCAAGCTCTGTTAAATTAGCGGCTGTGAACAGCAATCTTTAAGTCTTTCCACAGATTTTCAATGGGATCAAGTCTGGGCTTTGGCTGGGCCACTCAAGGACATTCACATTCTTGTTCTGAAGCCATTCCAGCATTGCTTTGGCTTATGCTTGTGGTCACTGTTCAATTGAACATAAATCTTCACCCCAATCTTTCGTTTGCACTCTGAAGCAGGTTCTCATCAAGGATTTGCCTGTATTTGGCTCAACTTACTGTTCCCTTTATCCTTACCAGTCTCCCAGGCCCTGCCTTCTGGCAGGTTCTCCCATCTCAGCCAAGGAACTCTGTAGTTCTGTCAAAGTGATCATTGGGTTCTTGGTCACCTCCCTGACCAAGGTTGTTCTCGACCAGTTGCTCAGTTTGGTCAGACAGCCAGCTCTAGGCAGAGTCTGGGAAGTTCCATAATTGTTCAATTTCCCAATGATGGGGAGTGGAGACCACTGTGCTTTTGGAAACTTTCAACACTCTAAAAAAATGTATATGCTTCATCACAATCTCAGAGATCTACAGATGGTTCCGTTTCTGCTCTGACATGCACAGTTAGCTGTGAGACCTTTTTATATAGTGTCTTCCTAAATTATGTCCAAACAATTGAATTGGCCACAGGTGGACTCCAATCAAGTTGAAGTGACATCTCAAGGATGATGAAATAAAGTTGGATGCACCTGAGCTCAATTTGGAGTGTCATAGCAAAGGGTTGTGAATACTTAGTAGCAATCAAAAGTTTGGACACACCTACTCATTCAAGTTTTTTTATTTTTTATTTACAACTATTTTCTACATTCTAGAATAATAGTGAAAACATCAAAACTATGAAATAACACATTTGGAATCATGCAGTAACCAAAAATAGTGTTAAACAAATCAAAATATATTTTAGATTCTTCAAAGTAGCCACCCTTTGCCTTGATGGCAGCTTTGAACACGCTTGGCATTCTCTCAACCAGCTTCATGAGGTAGTCACCTGGAATGCATTTCAATTAACAGGTGTGCCTTAAGTTAATTTGTGGAATATCTTTCTGGAAGATTGCCATTTTTTATATTTTTTATTTCGCCTTTATTTCACCAGGTAAGCTATTTGAGAACAAGTTCTCAGTTACAACTGCGACCTGGCCAAGATAAAGCAAGGCAGTGCGACAGAAACAACAACACAAAGTTACATGGAACAAACAAGCGTACAGTCAACACAATAGGAAAAAAAAGAAAGTCTATATACAGTGTGTGCAAATGGCATGAGGAGATATTACAATTTAGCAGATTAACACTGGAGTGATAGATGAGCAGATGATGGTGTGCAAAAGAGCAGCAAAGTAAATAAAAATAATATGGGGATGAGGTAGATTGGGAAGGCTATTTACAGATGGACTATGTACAGCTGCAGCAATCGGTTAGCTGCTCAGATAGCTGATGTTTAAAGTTAGTGAGGGAAATGTAAGTCTCCAGCTTCAGCGATTTTTGCAATTCATTCACTGGCAGCAGAGAACTGGAAGGAAAGGCGGCCAAAGGAGGTAGTGGCTTTGGGGATGACCAGTGAGATATACCTGCTGGAGCGCGTGCTACGCGTGGGTTTTGTTCGTTTGGAGGTTAGTTAACACAGTGTCCAAAGAAGGGCCAGATGTATACAGAATGGTGCCGTCTGTGTCGAGGTGGATCAGGGAATCATCCGCAGCAAGAGCGACATCGTTGATATATACAGAGAAAAGAGTCGGCCCGAGAATTGAACCCTGTGGTACCCCCATAGACCACCAGAGGTCCGGACAACAGGCCCTCCGATTTTACACACTAAACTCTATCTGCGAAGTAGTTGGTGAACCAGGCGAGGCAGTCATTTGAGAAACCAAGGCTATCGAGTCTGCCAATAAGAATGTGGTGATTGACAGAGTCGAAAGCCTTGGCCAGGTCGATGAAGACTGCTGCACAGTACTGTCTCTTATCGATGGCGGTTATGATATCATTTAGTACCTTGTGCGTGGCTGACTTGCACCCGTGACCAGCTCGGAAACCGGATTGCACAGCGGAGATGGTATGGTGGGATTCGAAATGGTCAGTGATCTATTTATTAACTTGGACAAAGACTTTAGAAAGGCAGGGCATGATGGATATTGGTCTGTAACAGTTTGAGTCTAGAGTGTCACACCCTTTTGAAGAGGGGGATGATCGCGGCAGCTTTCCAATCTTTAGGGTTCTCGGACGAAATTAGAGGTTGAACAGACTGGTAATAGGAGTTACAACAATGGCGGCGGATAATTTTAGAAAGAGAGGGTCCAGATTGTCTAGCCCAGCTGATTGGGTCCAGGTTTTGCAGCTCTTTCAGAACATCTGCCATCTGGATTTGGGTGAAGGAGAAGCTGCGGAGGCTCGGGAAGTAGCTGCGAGGGGTGCAGAGCTGTTGGCCGGGGTTGGGGTAGCCAGCAGGAAAGCATGGCCAGCCGTAGAGAAATGCTTATTGAAATGTTCGATTATCATGGATTTATCGGTGGTGACCGTGTCGACTAGCCTCAGTGCAGTGGGCAGCTGGGTGGAGGTGCTCTTATTCTCCATGGACTTTAGTGTCCCAAATTGTTTGGGAGTTAGAGCTACAGGATGCACATTTCTGTTTGAAAAAGCTAGCCTTAGCTTTCCTGACTGACTGTGTGTATTGGTTCTGGACTTCCCTGAACAGTTGCATATCGCGGGGACTATTCAATGCTATTGCAGTCCGCCACAGGATGTTTTTGTGCTGGTCAAGGGCAGTCAGGTCTGGAGTGAACCAAGGCCTATAATGGGGATCCTTTTTTATGCAAACAATGCCTGCAGTACTAATGTCGGCCTTGAACTTCCATGGCTTCAATGAGAGGTGGCAGTCTTTCTACCCTGCAATAGATTCATAATGGGACTTATGAGTGTCATAGCATTGTTTTAGACATACCTCAGTGTGCACAACAGGAAGAATCTGTGTCCTCAAGGTGAGATTCATCCCAACCAGCTGTGTCACTTCAAACCATGTCCTCTAGTAATTCATTATTAGCCAGTTAACCTTATATTTGCAATGGTTCTCACTCAAAAATAACTGTCTCACTGTTGATAGACAGTGTTTTCAAAAGAGAACCTACTTGACTAGACAGACGTGTGTGTGTGTGTGTGTGTGTGTGTGTGTGTGTGCGTGCGGACTGTCCATGTATTGTGTCGCTTAGGGGCATGCTATTTTAGTTGCTGTGCTGCATAACTATGAACGACAAGCCAGCGATAACGCTGTGAAGTCACACTGATATTCCTTTGTCATAACCCTATAGTACATGCTCCTCTTGCCCTTTACCTTACTTAGGGATGTGATCACTGCTCTTACAGTAGCAACAGTTCAAGCAGGAGACATGAAGCTTTCATTCCTCACAGTCCACACTGCGGGCTGCTCTTATCAGTCCCTAATGTAGAGTTTGACTTGGCAATTTCACAGCAGATTACTTCTTGCTGTTCTATATGTTAAGCTTAAAAGCCCTCTCTCCACCATCTGACGGTCTATCCTGCTGTAGACTGCAGGCCATGGGGGATGGGGAGAGTGTGTTGAAGCCATGAGGTTGAAATGAGGATGTATTTCTAAGAGAACAATGAGTATACTTGAAGTCTTCATCCATCCATCCCTCCTCCTGCTCACTCACTCACTCACTCACTCACTCACTCACTCACTCACTCACTCACTCACTCACTCACCCACTCACTCACTCACCCATATATCTGAATTCCATCAACCCCGGGCTCAGCTGCACTCCTCATCCCCCCCCCAATCGAATGTAGTTCAGTGTGTCAGGTGCTGCTGAAATATTAACACAGCACATGCTGAGGGAGTTTAGCAGCACACTACACTGGTGCACCCTGTGGAAGCACTTCTAATGCTGCAGATGGTTGTGTGTGTGTGTGTGTGTGCTGATCAATGTTATTGCCCCACAGTATGACTTTTACTGTAATGGTGGTAGCAAATCTCCCCCAGTCACACAGAGTTTGAGCCTTTGACCAGTCAACTGAACACTGCATGGCTTTGGGGAATTACCGTGCCCCCATAGACCGCAGGCACTCTGCATTAGACATTTTACATCGCATGTATTTTCAGCTTGTAAATCCATATCAAATGAAATACGAATGTTTTAGTATGAATCTCATTCTCAATGGTGACCTCTCATCAGTGTTGTTTTTCTGGTTCATGAAATCCCTCCCAGTATCTAGGAAGACTGTTCACTGTATGCACTTCAGTAGCTGATATGTGCATGTGACAATACAACCCCAGGTGCCGTGGATGATTCCCTGCCAGCTGCTGTCCTGTAAGTGTGTGTACTGGGGTACTTTATGAGCATGTGACCCACAGCTGCAGCAGGAAACAGGGGCCGCCTCAGAATGACGGGAAATTGATAAGTAAACAAGAGATGGACAGTGCCCGGTTTCCCTGTCTGTCTTTCCCCAATCAGGACATGGGGGCCACGGCGCTGCGGACTCTTGTCAGTACAAACATGTCCAATGGCTCGAAGGCAGAGAGTCCATCAAATCAGGCCTGATTTGCAGGTGGGAGATATTAATTGATATAAGCGAATATTGATGAATTTCTTTATGAATGTGGAGCCAGTTCAGGTTGATTATTAAACAGCATGGTTTTATGGGTAAAGTTCCTGGCCCTAGGTAAACTGTGTGGCTGATGGATTGTATCTGGATGAATCCTAGTTTGACATCCTTGAAGGTTTTGGCTTAATCAACCTTTTCTGTCCTACTTCTAATATGTTTTATGCACTTGGTAGAACAGGAAGGACATGCTCTCATCCAGCCAGAGGCTAATCTTTTATTTAGAATTTATTCTCTGCGTGACATCTCGGCATAAAAGGCTTAAATCCGTACATTTCCTTGGTGTGCTTTGTAAATAAAGATGGCTTTGAGCAAAAGCACTGGCCAGTAAATGTTTCGATTTTTTTTCTCTCTCCAGGTTTCTAAAGTAAAACAGATTCGTCTTTGAACACAGGCTGACTGACTCAGCTGCTGTTTGTGTGGGCACACACTTTAATTGGAATATGTTAAGTCACAGAGTAGGTTTGACTCAAATCCTGTTCTTTTTAGATGAGCTTTCCCTTGATCGAGAAGATTACGGAGGATCATGTCCGCTTAGAACACAGTTTTCCAAGCAGTCTGGCTGAGGTGGAGGAAGTTTTTACTGTGTCTTTATTAAGGCTTTCATTAATCCAACCGTAATATGCTGCCATGTCATTATTATTCATGTTTTTAGAGAAGTGTAAATGATGAACTTATTTGTTTCTTGGAGAATTTGTCCCTTCGTTGCCCCTTGTTTCTCACTTCAACTAAATAAGCACTCAGCCACATTGCGCTTTGCCTGACTGTGGAAACAATCTATCCTAGAGTTAGCACACATTCATTTACTCCTTAGTCAACAATCTTCATCACATTCCCTCCCCTTACTGTACAAGAACAACTATTGTATTTGGGTGCGGTTATGCCGGCTGCTTATTTCTGAATGCATTCCCCAGAGAATGCAATAAAAGCAAATATTTTCATGTACAGATGTGATCTGACTGTGAGTAAGGGAAAGATAGAGTTGAGGTTTCAAAGAAGGGAGAGGCAGGGGAAAAGAGAGCGAAAGGGAGAGCGATGCACAGCATCAGCAGCAGGCGATAGAAGCTGGCGTTGTGTCGAGGCTCAGCATTGGCTGAAGCTGCAGCAGCGCTCACAGCATCCCACCCCCCTTCCCGTCTCTCTCCCTCTCTCGCTTGCCTGCTGACTGAGGCACTCCTGCAAACACAGGCTAGGACAGCACTGCTTTGCTGTGGCTCTGACCGAGGCTCCTTTCCCTGGCTGGATAAACTCTCTCCAGGCTCCTATCTCTCTGTTTCTCGGAGCCCAGACAGCAGCCTCGCCCTGGGGGTGCAGTCATAGGAAGTTGTGGAGCTGTGTTTCAGGATGGACCAGGCTGTAGTAGGTTTGGATCTGGGAAACGGGGTCATCGTCCGGCTCTACTGAGGGATGCCTGTTTTGGACCTGGAGTGATGGGGTGCACCACCAGTGTGGTTGTGTTTGACGGACTGCGTACGGTCTTACAGAGGAACTGTGGGTACATCTGCAAAAGTGGTGCTGCCGAGCCCGTTGGGCAGAACGAGGCTGAACAAGCCGCGTGCAGCCGGAGGGAGTCCCGGGTCCCATGGCCAACACCTCGAGTACTGAAGGTGTGTGTGTGTGTGGTTATTACTTATGACGTGCCTGCCAGACTGTAGCTCTGCTCCGATCTTTTCATACAGTATAAATACAACACCAGTCCTGACCTCCCTCAGCAGCCAGGTGCTTCTTTAAATCAAAGTAGTGTCCAGAGACAGGATTTCAGTTCCTAAATCCACTCAACTGTCTTCCCATATCCTGTGAATTATATAGGGAACTTTTCAAGGTTTCCTTTAACACCAAACCTCCATTGAAGCAAAATGTGATACCGTTTTTCCAACTCAGGAAACGGCACATGATCTGTAGGAAAGTAGGCCGAACCCCATTGTGTTGCCATATTCGTTTTTAATGGACCTCTTATCCTTCCATTTGAGGTACCCAACGCCACAAGACAGCTTTTATGTACTTAAAAGGAGCATATTAATCGTTTTTTTGATAAATGAATCAATTTCCTCCTTTAACTGACCTACTGCATTTCAGCTGCAGAAGTGCACCTATTTCAGTACTATATTTTACTTGAAGCACCAGTGTGTGAAATATAAGAGGAGGAGGTTTGAATCTCACCCTCTGTGATGCGCTCCATGGGTTAAACCCTGTGCAGGAGAGGAGAGACAGTGGGCTCTGTGTCTGCTACAAATCCATCATCTTTGGGCTGCTGGCTGGCTGCATCTTCTGTTCTACCCAGTACCAGCTTGTCTGTCTTGACCTTTGTCTATGTCTTGTTTGCTCTCTAAGGATGCATGCAATTGCACTCTATTCCCTATATAGTGCACTACTTTTTAAAACGAAGCCTTATGGGCCCTGGTCAGAAGTAGTGCACTTTATAGATTAGGGTGCCATTTGGGATTCTTCCTAGCTGTGTCTAAAGGATACTGATGGCTCTTTCCTCCTGCTGAATGTGACATCCATTAGGTTAACTGTGATGTGAACAGATTGACAGGGACGGCTCCATGGTAGAGTAGACCGAAGAGACAGGAGAGATGTATAGGTCAAGGGCAGTGTGACCTTCCATGGCTCAGAGATGCTCTGGTCATCTAGCTCTGCTGATTTGAATTCCCTCTCAGCATTTGGTCGTGTCACAAATCATTAGGTCGAAAAGGTGCAGGCAGGGAGAAGGATGCCGCATGACACCCGTGGGGGACACCCGTGTGCTATACTGTAACCGATAGGACGTCAGAAGAAATGCAATATGGTTGAAACCGAAGCATGTTTAGCTCCTTGGTGACTGCCCTCATAAAACAATGTTTCAGATGGACCAGCCATACTGGAATCCCCTGTCCCCTGGACTGGAGTTTGACTCTCCTTGTTGTTATGCTTCTGATTTACAGCAGGTATTTTGGTCCACGTAACCTGTAAAGACGTCAGCTATTAGTGTTGTCCTATACATTCCCCATGGCTTGAAGTCATTATCTCTGTGTGGGGGAATTTAAAGGAAAGGTTAAAGGGGTAAAAGCCACTGGGTGGGGGCCACACACACACACACACACAGAGAGAGAGAGAGATAGGGGTGGCTATTAGTAGGTAGTTCTTCGGTCCAGACTCACACAGTATGCCATTAGGGGGGTTGTTTTGGGAGTTGGACTGTTCTCTTATTTGACTCCCTCTCTGATTACACCAGCGCACCCTTTTCCTTCCTTTAGGAAACTCACATCTCTCGCTCTTCAGGGGTGGGGTGGATGCCTTTAGGGGACAAAGGTCACTGCTATTAGGATTCTGCTCTCAAAGTTTTTCATGATTTGTCTTTGTCACTCCTGCTAAACTACTTAGCTGTGTTGTACATCATCACTGTGTTTACATTCTTACCATACTGTTGACAAGTGCACAGCTTCTTTCCTCCTCTAGAGCTCCAGGAGATTTGAGGCCAAAACCAATATTGCAACACAAAAGCAAATGTGCCAGCTATTCTTATCAATGGAATGTCGTTTCGGGAGCAGGAGAGGGAGAGAGAATGGTGCCGTCAAGTTGGGCCATGATAAAATAAGCTTTATCGTGTGGTGTGTTGAGGAGTAATGCTTGAAATATAGACTAACAATGTTTTCACTTATAACAAATGGCTAATGACTCAATTACCCTGTATATCTAAAGTGCCGCATCGCAGTGCAAGCTGTGCCACTACAGATTCCGGGTTCGAATCCAGGCTCTGTCGCAGCCGGCCACAACAGGGAGACCCATGGGGCGGCGTGCAATTGACCCAGCGTCATCCAGGTTAGGGGAGGGTTATAGACATTTTTGCTAATTTATTCAAAATTAAAAACTGATCCTGAATCGTCTTGGCTGTGTACTTAGGGTCGTTGTCCTGCTCCAGGGCGCTCAGGACTTCATCAAATCCCCCCCCCAAAATGTCACATGCGTCGAATACTTAGCGTGAAATGCTTAATTTACAAGCCCTTAACCAACAATGCAGTTCAAGAAATAGAGTTAAGAATTAAGAAAATATTCACTAGATAAATAAAAAGTAGCACAATAAAATTACAATAACGAGGCTATATACAGGGGGTACCGGTACCAACGCAATGTGCGGGGGTACAGGTTAGTTAGTTAATTTGTACATGTAGGTAGGGGTCATCAATGTAAATAGTCCGGGTGGCCATTTGATTAGTAGTAGTCTTATGGCTTGGGGGTAGAAGCTGTTAAGGAGTCTTTTGGACCTAGACTTGGGGCTAAGGTACCGCTTGCAGAGAGAACAGTCTATGACGGGTGATTGGAGTTTTAACTTTTTTTTTTATGGAAAAAAAATAAACGTGTGTGTGTGTGTGTGTGTGTGTGTGCTTTAAAAAAAAATGTTTTTTTAAAGTACACACAGTTTTTTACTTAAAAAAAAAAAGTTAAACTCCAATCACCGCCATAGACAACAAATTATGCATTTTTGGGGACCCCTACAGTACCCCGGGCCCCAGTTGAATATCCCTGCTGTACAGCATAACTGTGAATTAGCCGTAGTGTTACTCCCCTGGATGGCTGTTGTTCCTTTAGATGGTGACCACGTTGAATTTAGTCTGGTGTTTGTCTTAATGTCGTTAGGACGAGGTGTGGGACCATTTACTTGCAATGTCCGTTGCTTAGATCATAATATATTATCCTAGCCTAATTCCTTATAGGCATACAATCCTTCTCCTCTATTTATGTCATCCTTATAATTCTTTTCTACAAGTGGAAACTCTGACTAGCCCCCATAGATAGTCAGTGTTATACACACAGGCTGGGCGTTCACCAGAACATCCACATGAAAGCAATGTGCCGTTAAATCTCTGCAGAGAGAAGACAAACAATCAGATCACTCCCCTGTACTTTTTACACACTAGCCGTAAGCACAGCTAAATAACAACAGACTTAGCTATCTAGCTAGCTAGGGCAATGTTTTTCTATTTGTCATGATTGTGTGTGGCGTCTCAGGCCGTTGTGAAGTTGCCTAGAATGGGTTGTTTCCAGACATGCTAATAACATTAAGGTGCTTTCTGTTGCCCTCTCTCAAACACTCTGATTGGGACAGGAGAACATTATCTCCAGCACTTAGCTAGGCTCCTTCACCGTGACCTGCTCTGGCAACAATTCCTAGAGCCACTAGACTAGAGCAACAATGTGTAGATCAATGTGCAGCTGTTCAAACTTGACGGGCCACACATTTGTTGGATAGAATTGCGTTGCGTTCGGCCTTGGGTGAAAAAGAGTACTCTATGCCTCCAGCGCCATCCCTACTCTCCAGCCCTTCTCATCTTTATACCACTGCCAGCAGTGGGCTATCTGACACAGCCCTCCATCTCATCTCCAGCCCTTCCCGGGAGACTGGATCTCTGGTCAGCCCCAGGGTTACACCCATCTGCTCTCTCCAGCCCTGCATCAAGCCTCTCCAGCCCTGCTCCCTCCAGCCCTGCTCCCTCCAGCCCTGCTCCCTCTCCAGCCCTTCTATCTCCAGCCCTTCTATCTCCAGCCCTGCTCTCTCCAGCCCTGCTCTCTCCAGCCCTGCTCTCTCAGGCCCGCTCTCTCCAGGCCCGCTCTCTCCAGGCCCGCTCTCTCCAGCCCCGCTCTCTCCAGCCCCGCTCTCTCCAGCCCCGCTCCCTCCAGCCCCGCTCCCTCCAGCCCCGCTCTCTCCAGCCCTGCATGGGATGTGGATGGCTAGCTTGACCTAGGCAAACACCAGTCCATACTGAGACCTGGCAGCCATTGTTTTTGGGCTTATATCATCTGAAGAGAGAGATTTAGTTGAGGGTGTTTCACCATGTGCTAACCTTTATCATTGGTATACAGAGCTAAAGCAAAATCCTAATGAAAACACTGCTATCATTACCCAGTTTGATAACCGTCCTCTATTGCCAGATGCAGTGTCATAGGCCGTAGCAATTTACATTCATGCCATAAAAGTCCCTTATACCGAAATGGATAACAAGGTGATTCAGTGATGACGCAGACTGAAACTCAATAAAAGTCTAGGACTGATGCAGAGGACTAAAACAGAGGAAGCAACTCTTTCTTCTTAATGAGAGTGCTTCAGATAAAACGTCTGGGTGGAAATGAAGGGCAACAGTAATGATGAAACATGACGATAACTGTAGCAGACTTCTGTCCCTGCTCTGCTTTGTGTTTCATCACACTCTATCAATACTATTTCATATCTTAAAGATACAGATACACATTATGGATGCAATAGAAAACAGCTCTGTATTTACTCTGCTCTTTCACAATCATATAGTAGCGTAGTTATGTATTCAGGAATATTTAGGATATATATATATATATATATATCCTATCAATCAGGGATACACTGTTTCAACTTCAAGTCTGGCGTGATTCTTGGTCTCAGTAGAAACTGAACAAAAAAGCATAACAAAACCCCCAAATTCACCCAGAATCTTTCCCCCTTCTGTGTAGTTGACTTGACGGCTGTGTGGGAATACAGTAGCTGCACTGCAGAGGGGGGAGGCAACGTCTTTTGAAGTCCTCCACAGTACATTATCTCGCTCTGCTGCAGACAGGAGCAGGGGGTGGAACCGGCAGATCCTGACTCCTGTCCATGTATAAACACATTACAGCTCTCTGATCAACGTCATTATGGACTGTTAATGTGTTATTGTTCCTGATATAGAATAACTAACCAATTAGGCATCAGAGCTGATATCTGGTTGTTTCTGCTGGACTAATATACAGTTAGTCCACTGTGTCCTGGGTGCTGTGTTAGTTTGAATGTGCAATCTAGGAGTCTTTCACCGCATGACTGCCATTATTGTTCAAGAACTGTTTTACATGCTGATTTTGTAAATGTCAAATTGTCAAAGGCTCCAATCGCCCAAGTCATAGACTGTTCTCTCTGCAATCGGTACCGGAGAACCAAGTCTAGGACCAAAAGGCTCCTTAACAGCTTCTACCCCCGAGCCATAAGACTGCTGAACAACTAATCAAATGGCCACCTGGACTATTTACATTGACCCTCCCCCTTTCTTTGTTTTTACACTGCTGCTACTCGCTGTTTATTATCAGGGTACCGGTACCCACTAAAGTAAGCATAGTTATTGTTATGTAAATATCTTGTTACATTTTGAATTTATACTTTTTTAAAACTTTAGTTGATTTAGTCTATTTTATTAACTCTATTTCTTGAACTGCGTTGTTGGTTAAGGGCTTGTAAGCATTTCACAGTAAGGTCTACACCTATTGTATTCGGCGCATGTGACATTTTATTTTATTTGATGTCACAATCGATATTAACCACACAGTAATTCATTTGGATTCCGCTGAGAGTTTGACATAATGAACAAGTGGGTGTTTCAAAGGATGTCTGATGAAATTCCTCATGGAATTGTGGCGGGCAGCAGTAGGAGTAGCTAGATTACTGTACTTGTCCGCAACTTGGTTGTTCGCTATGTAGAGTCAACATCCAAACAAGAATTTTGTCAACAAAATGTGGTGACCTTGCATTGCATCAGGGCAATGCTTTGACTTGGTTTGCTTTGACTTTGACTTTGTTTGCCAAACCAAAAACATTGATTTAGAAGTTTAACAAACCACACGGCTATGCACAATTTCCACTAAAACATTTACAAAAACAAATTCAGTGGAAGAACTGTGCAGATGCAAACTTGGCTAACAGCAATACATCATTATGGATATGAATGTCATTCTCCTCATGTTTCACAAGTTTGGACATCACAGCGCAGCACAGCAGAGTACAGTGCAGTACAATACAGCACAGCAGAGTACAGTGCAGTACAATACAGCACAGCAGAGTACGGTGCAGTACAATACAGCACAGCAGAGTACGGTGCAGTACAATACAGCACAGCAGAGTACGGTGCGGTACAATACAGCACAGCAGAGTACGGTGCAGTACAATACAGCACAGCAGAGTACGGTGCAGTACAATACAGCACAGCAGAGTACGGTGCAGTACAATACAGCACAGCAGAGTACGGTGCAGTACAATACAGCACAGCAGAGTACGGTGCAGTACAATACAGCACAGCAGAGTACGGTGCAGTACAATACAGCACAGCAGAGTACGGTGCAGTACAATACAGCACAGCAGAGTACGGTGCAGTACAATACAGCACAATACAGCAGAGAGTACGGTGCAGGTGCGGTACAATACAGCACAGCAGAGTACGGTGCGGTACAATACAGCACAGCAGAGTACGGTGCGGTACAATACAGCACAGCAGAGTACGGTGCGGTACAATACAGCACAGCAGAGTACGGTGCGGTACAATACAGCACAGCAGAGTACGGTGCGGTACAATACAGCACAGCAGAGTACGGTGCGGTACAATAGAGCACAGCAGAGTACAATAGAGCACAATGCGGTACAATACAGCACAGCAGAGTACAATAGAGCACAATGCGGTACAATACAGCACAGCAGAGTACAATAGAGCACAATGCACAGCACAGAGAGTACAATAGGTGCACAATGCGGTACAATACAGCACAGCAGAGTACAATAGAGCACAATGCGGTACAATACAGCACAGCAGAGTACAATAGAGCACAATGCGGTACAATACAGCACAGCAGAGTACAATAGAGCACAATGCGGTACAATACAGCACAGCAGAGTACAATAGAGCACAATGCGGTACAATACAGCACAGCAGAGTACAATAGAGCACAATGCGGTACAATACAGCACAGCAGAGTAGAGTTCGGTGCAGTACAGTACAGCAGAGTTCGGTGCAGTAGAGTTCTGTACAGTACAATATACTGTATTGAACTGTGTTCTACTCACTAGTGTTTTGACTTCGATACCAGGTCTAGTATCACGATACTCGATACCACAATAAAAGAAAGAAGGCTTATTAGACCAAGTCACAGAATGGCACTTGATCCAGACAGATAAACTCCGCTACCGCTCTGTTCAATTGTTGGCCATCCGGTCCTCTGGCAGTCTCTATGGGGGTGCCACAGGGTTCAATTCTCGGGCCGACTCTTTTCTCTGTATATATCAATGATGTTGCTCTTGCTGCGGGTGATTCCCTGATCCACCTCTACGCAGACGACACCATTCTGTATACTTCCGGCCCGTCCTTGGACACTGTGCTATCTAACCTCCAAACGAGCTTCAATGCCATACAACACTCCTTCCGTGGCCTCCAACTGCTCTTAAATGCATGCTTTTCAACTGTTCGCTTCCTGCACCCGCACGCCCGACTAGCATCACCACCCTGGATGGTTCCGACCTAGAATATGTGGACATCTATAAGTACCTAGGTGTCTGGCTAGACTGTAAACTCTCCTTCCAGACTCATATCAAACATCTCCAATCTAAAATCAAATCTAGTCGGCTTTCTATTCCGCAACAAAGCCTCCTTCACTCACGCCGCCAAACTTACCCTAGTAAAACTGATTATCCTACCGATCCTCGACTTCGGCGATGTCATCTACAAAATAGCTTCCAACACTCTACTCAGCAAACTGGATGCAGTTTATCACAGTGCCATCCGTTTTGTTACTAAAGCACCTTATACCACCCACCACTGCGACCTGTATGCTCTAGTTGGCTGGCCCTCGCTACATATTCGTCGCCAGACCCACTGGCTCCAGGTCATCTACAAGTCCATGCTAGGTAACGCTCCGCCTTATCTCAGTTCACTGGTCACGATGGCAACACCCACCCATAGCACGCGCTCCAGCAGGTGTATCTCACTGATCATCCCTAAAGCCAACACCTCATTTGGCCGCCTTTCGTTCCAGTTCTCTGCTGCCTGTGACTGGAACGAATTGCAAAAATCGCTGAAGTTGGAGACTTTTATCTCCCTCACCAACTTCAAACATCTGCTATCTGAGCAGCTAACCGATCGCTGCAGCTGTACATAGTCTATCGGTAAATAGCCCACCCAATTTGACCTACCTCATCCCCATACTGTTTATTTACTTTTCTGCTCTTTTGCACACCAATATCTCTACGTGTACATGACCACCTGATAATTTATCACTCCAGTGTTCATCTGCAAAAGTGTAATTATTCGCCTACCTCCTCATGCCTTTTGCACACAATGTATATAGACTCTTTTTTTTCTACTGTGTTATTGACTTGTTAACACAGAGTTACACATGGAGTAAACAATTGTCTGTTCACACTGCTATGCTTTATCTTGGCCAGATCGCAGTTGCAAATGAGAACTTGTTCTCAACTAGCCTACCTGGTTAAATAAAGGTGAAATAAAAAATAAAACATCTATTGAATTCAATATTATAACATGTTTTAGAGGTAGCAGTGTATGCATTAATGAATACATGTTACAATCAATGTGGTGTAGTTTTAGTAATCATTTTGACTCTGGTGAAAACAATGTGACTATACAACAACATAATGGTAATCATTTATTTGAAAGGTAAATCTCTATAGTTAATCTGGGTGACTGAAGATGTAGCCTAGGTCTATTCACAATACAGGTGAATGCATATTATTCAATAGAAGTGTGTGCATTGAGTTATTGAGCTGGTTTCATGGGGCTACAGATAACAAACAATTCCTTCCATTTAGGACTTGTTTTATTGGCTGCTTGGAGAACATATTTTATTATCAACAACATGTCCATGGAACAGGGATGGGCAACTTTGATGGGGGTGGTGACCACAAAAATCTGAAATCATCATGAGGGGCTGCAGTTGCTTGCGGGTCTGCATACCACGTTTGTGTATATCACATTTTTTTAAATTGTACCTTTTTTGTATTCTACTATTCTAACTTGCAACAGTAAACAAATATATATATATACATATACAGTACCAGTCAAATGTTTGGACACACCTACTCATTCAAGGGCTTTTTTGGACTATTTTCTACATTGTAGAATAATAGTGAAGACATCAAAACTATGAAATAATACATATGGAATCATGTAATAACCAAAAATAATGTGTCAAACAAATCCAAATATATTTCAATTGTAGATTCTTCAAAGTAGCCATGCTTTGCCTTTAGTACAGCTTTGCACCCTCTTAGCAAAGCCGTCGTACTGCTTGTAGAAATGTTTGTTTAAAATATTCTTCACCAGTGATCGAAAGACACCCCTGTGCTCAAACGTTACTGCCACCGGCTTAAGTCTTTGTTATGGTAGAAACGTAGGCTACGCTGTTACTCCTCGCAGACAGTGCAGGTTGCAGGGAACATGGAAACAGCAGGGATTTGGGCAACTTAATAATTCATAAACAAAAATCAGTCAAATCACTATAATTGGTAGATCTACCATTACTTATTTCTGTGAGCTTTCATTATCCTCGTTCCTCAGTAGGGAAATATCTTAAATATATGTGGGTTTTTGGTAATGGCAATATTTCTTAAACAGAAATGCAAGAAAAATGAACCAACTAATCTATGCCTTCATTTAATTTGATATATGCTCCCATAACTTTCACATGATGGTGCTCATGGGTCCTTTTTGATGGAAATGCATACTGTAAAACATAATGAGCAATGGTTGTTAGTAGTATGAGTAATGACAGTCTTGCACCAAATTGACGTTGCAGACGGTGTTTTATCAGAGACAGGAACTCTGACTCACTGTTGCTCTGTGAAACCCAGAGAGCGCTGACACTTGTTGCCCTCAGGAAGACGGACTTGTAACTCATTCCACTGTGGAATCTGTCATGAATCCTGTTCCTGTCATGTTCTTCAGTCCTTCTCCCAGAGTCTCTGTGCTTGAACCTGGGTGAGGCTGGAAGAAGGTTGTGCATTTCAATGCCTGGGACTCCAGCACTTGAGCGGTCTAGTGCGGGACGGGGGTTAACTGTGGGGGCCAGAAGGGGGGAGGTGATAGTTGGATGGGAACAGCTGTAGTCCCCACCGAGGCGCTCACGCTGAGCTCTGACACAACCACGAAAAGATAACATCCTCCCTGCTGTGGCCCACTGAGGAATCTGAAGGGTCGACCCTGCACGGAGGTGGGTTAGCAGGGCTATGTCAGCCATGGAATGGCTCTCAGGCAGATGGATCAACAACCAGAGACTCGTACAGACCGAAGACGAGCATAATCTCCTTGTCCGAGGCCCTGGCAAGGCCCTGTGACAACCAAGTGGCAGTTGGACACAAAAAGATTTACATTCCAGCGCTTCATACAATGCACAGATACAAACTGGTGACTTGTTTACTCATACTGTATATCTGGAAATGAGGGATTCAGACGATAGTCACTAGTATCATCAAATAAGTTGCCACATTTAATTTAATTCAAGAGTTCATCTTCAGTTGAAAACTGACTTTCAATCAGTTTCCAACTGAGTTCCAAAGAGTTTCAAACTGAGTGGGAACAGGAGAGAACGAACTTGGTGTTCACTGTTTAGATGGCAGTTTATGTGGGTCACTCAGGATTTGTGAAAGATGTTTTCTGAGGTACTCACGACAAACTCAAGCTGAGGAGCCGATTCTAGCAGCTTAACTGAATGTTGACGTGGGGAAAATCACTCCTCATCAGTGCTGTGCTGCTGCGTCTACTATCCTGTCAGATATTTTTAATTCCTTGAATAAATGACATGGGCTATGTTGATGACGGTACACTATTCTAGTCTCCGTGTCTATTATAGTCTCGCTTGCTTCTCTCTTTGTTGTTCTTCATGCTGAAATGGGAAGCTGCTCTATTTGCAGCTGTGTTACAGAAGTCGTGGAGCGGTGGACCGGACACTCCCTGGTTGGACTAGAAGACCAGTGGAATGGAATGCGTCTTTGCCTGTCGTTGTCAGCCTTTTGTCATTAGAGTGCAGGTGGATGGTGAGGGGTCAGGCTGCAGGAGGAAGTGTGTGTGTGTGTGAAGGCTGTAACTCCCCCAGCCAGGAGGCACAGCTGAGTGTGGGAGGGGCTCCTCTCTCTGTAGCCTGGGTGTGAGTCTAGGACTGGGAGGCTCAGACATTCAGACAGAGTAGTCCGAGAGAGGGGAGTTGGTGCCTGAAGAGAGCTACAGGGGTTCTGGAGAACTTCCCTAACGTTACCCTGCATAAGGCATTTCTCCATTGGACATGCTGGCTGCCTGTTGCTGCTCTTTGGGATCTAGTGAGGAGATTTGTGGCCACAGCTGTTGACAATGCAAGGAAGGGCTAACAAAGCCCCTAAGAAGGAGCTGGTGATCGAGTCACCCCAGCAGTACAAGAGCTTGGCTGGAGCCGAGGCGGAGGTGGAGGCGGTGCCACAGGTGGTGGTAAGTCACGGCATGGGGGGTTACTTAGCCATGGTTTTTGTTGAGACACTAAAAGTTACTGAATTTCCTTACCACATGTTTTAAGTTTACTTTGGAAACTCAAAGTAGGAGCTGAAACGGTTGTGTTCATCACATTTCAGCAGTACTGTCGAGGATATGGTTCAGAGTTATATACAGCTGTAGCACTCTTTAAGTGTTGCTTGTTGTGGCGTACTTGTAGCATAACTGTTGTGTGAAGCAGGTCAGGCGCTTGGAAGCTCTGAGCTGGCCTTGCCCTGCCATGCAGCTTCATGGCTAGTCTAAAAATCCACTCTCCTTTTATCAGATCTCAATTATTCTATACAATGGTGCGGGCTCACATTTCAAAGTGCTTTGTGTGCGCCACTGGAGAGGAACGTTGGACTCTGCTGGTGCTAAATTAGCTGCATGGACAAGACCAAGGCGGTGAATTGCATTCTTGAGAGGGTAATTACTGTGGTGTATACCGCTCATAAAAGTTCCCTATTTGCCCCTTAAGTTCAAAAGTCAAGCATAATAAGAAGTACTGTTTAATCCACGGCAGGTTGAACTTTTCATCCGATTTGTCCTATACGGTCATTTAACAGCATATTTTAATCAAAGTGAATTAGCAACTGTATCTAATATAAAGGCATCACAGAGTACCATTGTTCCAGTGTGCAGCAGTAGTGTAGTGAGAGGTGCAGAGTAGGGAGAGATGGGAGCCAAGGCCTGGGGAAACACAGCTGTCAGAGGGGTAGAGAGTTGGACTTGGCTCCAGAAGCAGCTATTTGTTAACTCTTTCTTTTCAAGGGTTTGTGGTTTGTTTATGAAGCTAATATCCAGATGTGAGAGATTAAGTAATAGCTATGTTATACTCCTTTGGACTGATTGTCCTATAATTGCAAGCCTTTGGTTACTGCAAATGTGGAACTGCCATTTTATATCAAAAGGTTTCCCAGAGACACTTGTTTTGAATAAGGGATAGTTATCCGTCTGTTTCAAATCATATTCACTATTTAACCATGTTATTACTGAGCCTCACTGCCCATTGTTTATGGTAGATCTCTGGTAGCCGTCAACAGGCGTTTGATTTGCAAATCTCTACAGCATGGGTGTCAAACTCATTATTCCTGCGAGCCCCATCAGTGCGGCCCTCTGAACACTGTCATTTTTAGGAATTGTCTGCTTCTTTACTATCCAGCTTTCGTTTTGGTGTTTCTTAGCAACCTAGAAAAGAGTGTAGAGACTATATAAAATATAGGTCCAATATAATTTATATACAATTTCGATTTGGTATTAGACATTTCAGGGAGATTTTTTTCAATTAAATATTTTACTCAAAAATCCGCATAGAATGGGCTCCGGCCCGCGGGCGTTGACTTTGACACAACCTCCTAATTCTTCCTGTAGAGTATATGTGCTATTATCACCAAGGCTAAAATATAGTGGGGGCTGTACTGTACAGTAGGAGGAACAGGGTTGTTGGTACAGCAGTGGACTGGACTGTGGTCATTGCTGAGGGAGTGAAAATGACTGGGCTCCAGTCAGTGAAGACATTTTCCTATCCGATGCTTTACTCTGTGGTCTGGCTGAGCTCGTATGGTCCCTGACAAAGGCATATGGAAAACCTCAGCACTTATGTGGACGGTGGGAGGAAGGCTGAGAACAGGCAAGATTTTAATCATGAGGCAGAGTTTGTAGGCTCAGGAATTCATCACCGGTGAGAGGAGGAGGAAGACGCCTAACAACAAGGTTATTACAACTCGTTTAATCTCCAATCAGCCGAAATGTCAAGCCACAGTTACAGTGCATTTGGAAAGTTTTCAGCCCCCTTGACTTTTTTCCACATTTTGTTAAATTACAGCCTTATTCTGAAATAGATTATTTCGTTTTTTCCCCCTCATCAGTCTACACACAATATCCCATAATGACAAAGCAAAAACAGGTTTTTCAAATATTTAGCAAAAAATAAACAAAACAAAATCACACTTACTTAAGTATTCAGACCCTTTACTCAGTACTTTGTTGAAACACCTTTGGCATTGATTACAGCATTGAGTCTTCTTGGGTATGACGCTCCAAGCTTGGCACACCTGTATTTGGGAAGTTTCTCCCATTCTTCTCTCAAGCTCTGTCAGGTTGGATGGGGTGCGTTGCTGCACAGCTATTTTCAGACCTCTCCAGAGATGTTTGATCGGGATCAAATAAAATGTATTTATATAGCCCTTCTTACATCAGTTGATATCTCAAAGTGCTGTACAGAAACCCAGCCTAAAACCCCAAACAGAAAGCAATGCAGGTGTAGAAGCACGGTGGCTAGGAAAAACTCCCTAGAAAGGTCAAAACCTAGGAAGAAACCTAGAGAGGAACCAGGCTATGAGGGGTGGCCAGTCCTCTTCTGGCTGTGCCAGGTGGAGATTATAACAGAACATGGCCAAGATGTTCAAATGTTCATAAATGACCAGCATGGTCAAATAATAATAATCACAGTAGTTGTCGAGGGTGCAGCAAGTCAGCACCTCAGGAGTTTGTCAGTTGGCTTTTCAAGGCTGATCATTAAGAGTATCTCTACCACTCCTGCTGTCTCTAGAGAGTTGAAAACAGCAGGTCTGGGACAGGTAGCACGTCCGGTGAACAGGTCAGGGTTCCATAGCCGCAGGCAGAACAGTTGAAACTGGAGCAGCAGCACGGCCAGGTGGACTGGGGACAGCAAGGAGTCATCATGCCAGGTAGTCCTGAGGCATGGTCCTAGGGCTCAGGTTCAAATCTGGACTCTGTCTGGACCACTTAAGGACATTCAGAGACTTGTTCCGAAGCTACTCCTGCGTTGTCTTGGCTGTGTGCTTAGGGTCGTTGTCCTGTTGGATGGTGAACCTTTGCCCCCAGTCCGAGGTCCTGAGCTCTCTGGAGCAGGCTCCCTCTGTACTTTGCTCCGTTCATCTTTCCCTCGCACCTGACTAGTCTCTCAGTCCCTGCTGCTGATTATCGTCCCCACAACATGATGCTGCCACCACCATGCTTCACTGTAGGGATGATACCAGGTTTCCTCCAGACGTGATGTTTGGCATTCAGGCCATGAAACCAAGATTGAACTTCATCAGACCAGAGAATCTTGTTTCTCATAGTCTGAGAGTATTTAGGTGCCTTTTAGCAAACTCCAAGTGGGCTGTCATTTGCCTTTTACTGAGGAGTGGCTTCCCTCTGGCCACTCTACCATAAAGGCCTGATTGGTGGAGTGCTGCAGAGATGGTTGTCCTTCTGCAAGGTTCTCCCATCGCCACAGAGGAACTCTGGAGGTCTGTCAGAGTGACCATTGGGTTCTTGGTCATTTCCCTGACCAAGTCCCTTCTCCCCCGATTGCTCAGTTTAGGAATAATCTTGGTGGTTCCAAACGTATTCTATTTAAATAATGATGGAGGCCACTACGTTCGTGGGGACCTTCAATGCTGCAGAAATTCTGTGACACCCTTCCCCAGATCTGTGCCTTGACACAGTCCTGTCTCGGAGCTCTATGGAAAATCCCTGTAATGATGTTCCAACGGTATTAGCCCACCTTTTGGGCTAATAGTGTACCCATGTACAGTGAACCTAACTGTCAATGAACAGTCACTGACTTAGAGGCGGGTTTGGTTCTGAAAGAATGCAGCAGGCGATGAACAGGTTAATATCTGGGTTCAGGAGAGGTAGCTCTGTGATGTTATATAGATAGGCTTCACAGTAGCTGTCTGACAGGTTACCTGTGTGTACTGTAGGTGTGGGGCCATACACACATCAGTGACTGTGCTCTGTGATCATAACGATGTGGAGTTATCAGCTGACAGAGGATGAACACACATGGGTAGTCTGTCGGACTGTTATCTCCTGTTAGTCTGTAATCACGCTGAGCTGTTCGGCTGTAATATCCTGACTCACCTGCCCTGCTTGAGTGCAGTGACTTCCGACCTCATTCCTCCCCCTTATCTCAGTGTGTCAGAGCGTGAGTGTGTGTGCGCATGCCTTTCGTGTGACACCTCTCTGCAGGTATGTTTGGGCACTTTTGTGTGCATGACATGTTCTTCGGAGTACATGTGTGCATTCATGCGTGCGTAAGCCGTCGTCGCTCCTTCGAACTGAATAATGTCTGATGATCCCTCACAGGCTGGTAGCAGCCAAGAAGGAACCCTCCTCCTCACTGTCTTGCACTGATCCTCTGAACTGTGGCTGTGAGAGGGACACGAACACGGATCTCACCAGTCAACGTTGATAGGTGCTGGCTGTGTTATTAGCATGGCCGCTAGAAACGCATCTTAAAACTGGTCCATTTCCAAGACTCTCCCTCTGAGATCATACTTCGTATTATCAGGCCCAGATGTTGACGCAACAAGCAAACTGTACTGGCGCTCAACCCCAAGACCTGGCTAGCAACACGCTTTACTTCACACCTCACTATCTCTCTGAGATAAACACCACTGGCTTCAGAGTTGTAGTGGAGCTGTTGAGCGCGTTGAGGCATGGGCATGGAAAGTGTTCTGTGTCTCTATGGCCACTGTGTTCTTACTGCTTGATGAGGGGAGATCTGACTTGTGTCGTATACACTACCGTGATGTAGCCTTCCACGAATTCAACAGAATCATATGTCACCTCTGTTTCGGTTATTCAGATAGTTCAGTGGACCTTTTTCATTTGAACTAATGGATGTGGTTTGTAGCTTATGTAATTATTCAACTGCCTGTTGTGGTACAACTTGTCCAAGCAGAAGACGTTACGTGAGACGAAAAGGCTACAGTTCCTTTCCTCTGGAATGAAATCAACATTCCTATCTGCTCAAGGCATTGTGTTGACATGAACAACAATGCTGTTTTCAAAATAGCTGAAAGTCGATTTGTACAGCGTTCCGATATTTTAGCTAACTGTAATCGTATCAATCATAAAGCCAGATGGGTTGGAAGGGGACGTCCAAAGATTCATATTTGAGATCACGGCATTCTGTGTACGTAAGGTAACAATGCTCCTACTTGTGGTGTTGCGTTGTAGCTCCTCGGTGACGAGACAGAGCTGTGTGCTAGCTGTCAGTGAGGTGAAGTCATAATGATCCTCCCATCTGTGAGCTCGGCTAGGCGGATGTATTCTATGTGGGAAGCTGCAGGCTGGAGCTCTCATAGGACCGTCATGGTTGGACTAACAGAGAGCATGTGTGGACATCACTTACTCCACATTTCCCCCATACCTAGGTTAAATGAGCCCACTTTCCACATGCACAATAGTTTCCACTTTTAGTGCTCCTTGGGTTTGACTGAGTCTCTCTGAAGGTGAGCTGTCACCACTCAAAGAGCGAGAGAGAGACTTTCCTTCAATTTAGAAGGAATGCTTTAAATAGTCTTTGGGGTGACTTAAATCCTCCGACTGACTGTCTAGATATTCAGACAATATGGTGTTTTCCCTGGACTTATAATGTACTTCACGGCACTTTGCCTGTCTTTTTGATTTCCCAAATGACACTTCCCTGGTGAGGATGACGACATTGTTGTGTCTGAATAAATACCTGTATATTAACAGAGCACGTTTTGTTGTTTGTTCCCCAGGTGAAGCCCAAGGTGATTGAACCGCTGGACTATGAGAGTGTGCTGGTCCAGAGGAAGACCCAGATTCTCAGTGATGTCCTCCGGGACATGCTGCAGTTCCCCCAGGAGGACTTCCAGGTGAGTCACCTCTGACCTGTCACTGATAGGCTCACAGACCACTGAATTATATTTTCAGGTAGAGGGCGATTCCTCACGAAACTACAAAACAGGATTTTCTTAATCAAATCCAAAGAAGGTTCCTTTAGGGGAAGGATTGTTGACATATACTTGACATTTGTATGTTAAAGCATAATTGAGAAAAAAAAAATTTGAGGTGACATTTGTGACATTTTGGCCTACCTAGGCCTCCTTCAAGACACGATAATGTTTCATCTGTAGGTGTCACAAAGCAACAATTGGTGTCATATGAAGCTTTACCTCTTGCTCTGTAGTATCTTGATTTCAATCAATTAAATAAAATAAATTGAAATTATGAATATTAAAAAATATAAACATACAATTTTTGATTTGGTACATTTTTAAAGATCTTGTTGAACGTAATATACCCAAAGTTTCAGAGTGGGATCTCTGCTACTTTTAGAGTTATAATCCATTTTTGTAAGCATTACCAACAGGGTGAATGTGAAAATGGATTCAAATTGGCCATCCTCTGCTGAGAATTTGCAGGATGTCAATTGATGCACGTAAAAGGAGGGCTGTGATTGCTTACTATGCCAATTTCTCTGTAAAATACACCATAACTTTAAAACTAGCAGAGAGCCCACCTACTCTGAAACTTTGATATGCCTGTAGTGGACTATTTTACATAAGTATTCAGACCCTTTACTTAGTACTTTGTTAAAGCGCCTTTGGCAGCGATTACAGCCTTGAGCCTTGGGTATGACGCTACAAGCTTGGTACACCTGAATTTTGGAGTTTCTCCCATTCTTCTCTGCAGATCCTCTCAAGCTCTGTCAGGTTGGATGGGGAGCGTCGCTGCAAAACTATTTTCAGGTTTCTCCAGAGATGTTAGATCGGGTTCAAGTCCAGCCTCTGGCTGGGCCTCTCAAGGACATTCAAAGACTTGACTCCTGCGTTGTCTTGGCTGTGTGCTTAGGGTCATTGTCCTGTTGGAAGGCAAACCTTCGCCTGAGGTCTTGAGCACTCTGGAACAGGTTTTCATATGTACTTTACATCTTTCCCTCGATCCTGACTAGTCTCCCAGTCCCTGCCGCTGAAAAACATCCCCACAGCATGATGCTGCCACCACCATTCTTCACTGTAGGCATAGTGTCAGGTTTCCTTCAGTCATGACGCTTGGCATTCAGGCCAAAGAGTTCAGTCTTGGTTTCATCAGACCGGAGAGTCTTGTTTTTCATGGTCTGAGATCTTTTGGTGCCTTTTGTCTATCTCCAAGCGGGCTGTCATGTGCCTTTTACTGAGGAGTGGCTTCCGTCTGGCTACTACAGAGTACTGCAGAGATGGTTGTCCTTCTGGAAGGTTTCTCCCATCTCTATAGAGGAGCTCTGGGGCTCTGTCAGTGACCATCGGGTTCTTGGTCACATCCCTGACCAAAGCCCTTCTCCCCCAATTGCTCAGGTTTGCCGGGCGGCCACCTCTAAGAAGAGTCTTGGTGGTTCCAAACTTCTTCCATTTAAGAATGATGGAGGCCACTGTGTTCTTGGGAAGCTTCAATACTGCAGATTTTTTGGTACCCTTCCCCAAATCTGTACTTCAACACAACTCTGTCTCTGAGCTCTACAGAGAATTCCTTCAACCTCATGGCTTGGTTTTTGCTCTGACATGCACTGTCAACTGTGAGACCTTATATAGATAGGTGTGTTGTGCCTTTCCAAATCATGTCCAATCAATTGAATTTACCAAAAGGACTCCAATCAAGCTGTAGAAACATCTCAAGGATGATCATTGGGAACAGGATGCACCTGAGCTCAATTTCTAGTCTCATATCAAAGGATCTGAATACTTATTCAAATGTTTTCACTTTTTCATTATGGGCTATTATGTGTGGACCGATGAGGATTTTTATTTATTTAATCCATTTTAGAATAAGGCTGTAACGTAACAAAAATTGGAAAAAGTTAATGGGCCAGAATACTTTAAGAATGCACTGTATATTATGTTCAACAAAAAATATGAATGTTTATTTTTTTCAATATTCGCATATTGAAAACTTCTTAGGGCTTCAATCCCGTTAACGGTATCGATATCATGCTTTCGCTGTAAAAATTTGAAATCGGACACTGTGGTGGGATTAACAAGATTACCTTTAAAACGGTATAAGATACATGTACAGTGCCTTGCGAAAGTATTCGGCCCCCTTGAACTTTGCAACCTTTTGCCACATTTCAGGCTTCAAACATAAAGATATAAAACTGTATTTTTTTTGTGAAGAATTAACAACAAGTGGGACACAATCATGAAGTGGAACGATATTTCAAACTTTTTTAACAAATCAAAAACTGAAAAATTGGGCGTGCAAAATTATTCAGCCCCCTTAAGTTAATACTTTGTAGCTTGGGGTATGTCTCTATCAGTTTTGCACATCGAGAGACTGAAATGTTTTCCCATTCCTCCTTGCAAAACAGCTCGAGCTCAGTGAGGTTGGATGGAGAGCATTTGTGAACAGCAGTTTTCAGTTCTTTCCACAGATTATCGATTGGATTCAGGTCTGGACTTTGACTTGGCCATTCTAACACCTGGATATGTTTATTTTTGAACCATTCCACTGTAGATTTTGCTTTATGTTTTGGATCATTGTCTTGTTGGAAGACAAATCTCCGTCCCAGTCTCAGGTCTTTTGCAGACTCCATCTGGTTTTCTTCCAGAATGGTCCTGTATTTGGCTCCATCCATCTTCCCATCAATTTTAACCATCTTCCCTGTCCCTGCTGAAGAAAAGCAGGCCCAAACCATGATGCTGCCACCACCATGTTTGACAGTGGGGATGATGTGTTCAGGGTGATGAGCTGTGTTGCTTTTACGCCAAACATAACATTTTGCATTGTTGCCAAAAAGTTCAATTTTGGTTTCATCTGACCAGAGCACCTTCTTCCACATGTTTGGTGTGTCTCCCAGGTGGCTTGTGGCAAACTTTAAACAACACTTTTTATGGATATCTTTAAGAAATGGTTTTCTTCTTGCCACTCTTCCATAAAGGCCAGATTTGTGCAATATACGACTGATTGTTGTCCTATGGACAGAGTCTCCCACCTCAGCTGTAGATCTCTGCAGTTCATCCAGAGTGATCATGGGCCTCTTGGCTGCATCTCTGATCAGTCTTCTCCTTGTATGAGTTGAACGTTTAGAGGGACGGCCAGGTCTTGGTAGATTTGCAGTGGTCTGATACTCCTTCCATTTCAATATTATCGCTTGCACAGTGCTCCTTGGGATGTTTAAAGCTTGGGAAATCTTTTTGTATCCAAATCCAGCTTTAAAATTCTTCACAACAGTATCTCGGACCTGCCTGCTGTGTTCCTTGTTCTTCATGATGCTCTCTGCGCTTTTAACGGACCTCTGAGACTATCACAGTGACTTGATTACACACAGGTGGATTGTCATCATTAGTCATTTAGGTCAACATTGGATCATTCAGAGATCCTCACTGAACTTCTGGAGAGAGTTTGCTGCACTGAAAGTAAAGGGGCTGAATAATTTTGCACGCCCAATTTTTCAGTTTTTGATTTGTTAAAGTTTGAAATATCCAATCAATGTCGTTCCACTTCATGATTGATGATTGTGTCCCACTTGTTGTTGATTCTTCACAAAAAATACAGTTTTATATCTTTATGTTTGAAGCCTGAAATGTGGCAAAAGGTTGCAAAGTTCAAGGGGGCCGAATACTTTCGCAAGGCACTGTATGTTTGAGGAATTTTAATTATGAGATTCAAAACAACAGAAATCTCATAATTTAAAATTCCTCAAACATACATGTATTTTATACCATTTTAAAGGTAATCTTGTTAATCCCACCACAGTGTCCAATTTCAAATTGGCTTTACAGCGAAAGCACCACAAACGATTATGTTAGCTCACCACCAACTCACAGAAAATTTCAGCCATTTTTCCAGCCAAAGAGAGGAGTCACAAAAAGCACAAATGAAGATAAAATTAATCACTAACCTTTGATGAGCTTCATCAGATGACACTCATAGGACTTCATGTTACACAATACATGCATGTTTTGTTTGATAAAGTTCATATTTATATACTAAAATCTCAGTATACATTGGCGCGTTACGTTCACTAGTTCCAAAAACATCCGGTGATATTGCAGAGAGCCACATTTTACAGAAATACTCATTATAAATGATAAATACAATTGTTAGACATGGAAATATAGATATACCTCTCCTTAATGCAACTGCTGTGTCAGATTTCAAAAAACCAAAAAGCCAACCGTGCATTAATCTGAGACGGCGCTCAGAAGAAAAAAAAATGATCCACCATGTTGGAGTCAACAGAAATCAGAAATAACATCATAATAATCCCTTACCTTTGATGATCTTCATCAGAATGCACTCCCAGGAATCGCAGTTCCACAATAAATGCTTGATTTGTTCGATAATGTCCATTATTTATGTCCAAGTAGCTACTTTTGTTAGTGTTTAGTACACAAATCCAAACTCTCGTGCAGGTCCAGCCGAACGTCGGACGAAAACTTCAAGAAGTTATATTACAGGTTGAAGAAACTTGTCAAACTATGTATAGAATCAATCTTTAGGATGTTGTTATCATAAATCTTCAATAACGTTCCAACCGGAGAATTCTTATATCTGTAGAGAAGCAATGGAACGCAGGTCGCTATCATGTGAAATGCGCGTGACCAGAACCTGGCTCTCGGCCAGACCACTGACGCAAACAGCTCACATCCGGCTCCACAACACAGTAGAAGCCTCATTCAAGTTTCTAAAGACTGTTGACATCTCGTGGAAGCCCTAGGAAGTGCAACATAGCCAATATCCCACTGTCTATTCAATAGGGGATGGGTTGAAAATCGACCAACCTCAGATTTCCCACTTCCTGTTTGGATTTCTTCTCAGGTTTTTGCCTGCCATATATGTTATACTCACAGACATCATTCAAACAGTTTTGTAAACTTCAGAGTGTTTTCTATCCAATACTACTAATAATATGCATATATTAACAACTGGGATTGAGGAGCAGACCTTTTACTCTGGGCACCTCTGGGCACCTTTCATCCAAGCTACTCAATACTGCCCCTCCAGCCATGAGAAGTTAATGTTAGAAAATTTGACTTATATTACAGGGCAAGTGGTAAAGCTTTATTACATAAATATTTCCCTTGATGCACCAGGTCGTCATTGTAAATAAGAATTTGTCCTTAATTGATTCGTCTGGATAAATAAAGGTTAATAAAAAAATACAGATGCATCATTATGGAGTTTTAAAGGTGGCCTGGGTAAGACTAAAATGTACACAAATGTTCCAACTTCAATTAATTATTTCTCACTTGTGCTTTAAGATACAAATGTCTGTGTCAATAATCCTTTCTCCAAAAGATCCTTTCTATCGATGACATTTGGTCAACAAAAAAATTATCCTAGTCCTGTTTTGTTCTAGTTTCGTGAGGAATCACCCAAGAATAGAATTAGCGAAATCATTGTAACAAACTATGTGTGGCTTGACAAGAACAGAAATGGAGTTGCCAAGAGCACAAACTGATCTGGGTCCAGGCTAAAATAGAATCCCATCTGAGGAATTTGCTGCTGGATAATGCTCCAGAATAGTTAGTGAGGTAAATGATCTGTCAAGTGTTGATAAGATCTTTATAGTTTCCATACCAGTGTACCATGTCAATAATTTCCATTATCTATTCATTGTTCATCTATCGACCTCAGTCATCTCTGCCTCCCACATGCATGTTTTGGATGTTATGTTTGTTGTGATTTCACGATATTTCAGTGCAGCCCAGCCAGGCCCATGTTGATTGTAGGGCGAGGTCCTCCACAGAGGCTTTTCTTCTGTTTACATCCATTCATGCTGTAAAGTTCAGGGGTCATATGTTTTATTGGCTCATTCTGCCTCTGCTGTTGTGATAGAGTAAGGGTTATCTCTATCCCCGTTCAGCAGGACGTAGCCCCTGTCACCCTTTCAAACATTCCATCGCTACACAACACGTGACGCCCGGTGTGGAAACTATGAAATGGGAGTCTGGCCTGGCAGAAGCCCTTCAGGAAGTGAGAACACTTAGGCAGATGCTCTTAACAGCAGCAAGAAGGGACCCTTTTATATCCGCAGAATTTGACCCTTCCTCTGTCTCACGATCCAACTGATATTTTCCATTTTTTTATTGTCTTTTTCTCTCGTCTACTGAGAGGGTCCTTTAGTTTCACAAGCCATAATGGTTTCTACATCTTTCATTAGAATATATATATATATATACAGTGGGGCAAAAAAGTATTTAGTCAGCCACCAATTGTGCAAGTTCTCCCACTTAAAAAGATGAGAGGCCTGTAATTTTCATCATAGGTACACTTCAACTATGACAGACAAAATGAGGGAAAAAAATCCAGAAAATCACATTGTAGGATTTTTTTATTTATTTATTTGCAAATGATGGTGGAAAATAAGTATTTGGTCAATAACAAAAGTTTCTCAACACTTTGTTATATACCCTTTGTTGGCAATGACAGAGGTCCAACATATAAAATATATGATATATATATCATATATTTTATATGTTGGAGAATCAACCATTTTAAAGAAGGGTTCGATTTCCTAGATTTATTCAGCGTGTTAATTTTTTTGTCTAATGGCTGTATTGCCAGAAAATAAGAATGCTTACTTATAGGCTCACAAGCTATCCAACTTCTCATTACGTTTACTACGTTACACTGCAATCGTGCCCTCGCTCTTTTTGAGAGAACCTCCTGGCGTGTCTTTGATGCTTCGCTATCAACCCAGTAAAAAACAAACAACCTCTGTATTGCATTTGCAAAAAGCTGTGAGGGAAAGGGAGCATTGTGGTGTGAGAGCTGGGCAGGAGACTGAGGCGGGGGGCAGGGGCTCTTGCCGGCTGGGTGTATGTGAAGGCCAGACAGCTGGACCCCTCAACTTGGTGACACGGCCTTGACCAGCCGTGTCTGCTGTGCTCTCATGGTGCTCCAGAGGAACCCTCTGCTCTGGCCATGACATACGAGTACTGCATCCACTACAAGCGGTGCGTTGTGAGGGGAGCGACAGGTGATGATCCTGGAAGAAGAAAAACATTTGGGAAGACTAAGCCCCACATCTGTTTAGGTCACATGACTCTCTGAGATCTTCCTTACGCAAGTGGTTTTATCCGGTTGTATGTCAAGACCTTTCGATTGTGGGTATTCAGTGTTATAGGCAGAGAAGGGAGGTTTCTGATGCTATTAAAGTCCCAGGCTCTGACTGTGTAGTGATAGCAGCCTATAAATCCAGTCCAGACCCGGCAGAGCTCATCTGACCACACTGCTAGTCTGTGGGCTGTTTTCGGCTGGTGTGTAAATCATTTTGTTGGCAGACACCGCCTCAACTCAGGAACCGCTGTCAGGTTTCTCATGTCCTCTCTCTCTCCCCCCTCTGGATCCAAGGCCTCTCATTGGAGGTTGTTATCAAATGATATCTCAGAGAGAACAGGGACTTAACTGTTTAGGAAAATAAATTGTGAGATGGTGTTTACATTACCTCATCTGGATTTGATCAGACGGCGCTCGGCGTTAGGAGAGCCAAGCACGTTTTGTCAACGTGTCTTCTTAGGGAATTTGTCTGGGATTACTGGGAAAGAGAGAGGAAGGGAATGGGAAGGGAACCTCCCTCCCCGCTTAAACTTGAGATGTACGCTGGTCATAAAGCCTGCGGATCAGGAAGAGCTCTAAACTGTCACTGGATTTACCCCCAGGAATGGCAAGGCATTTTCCTCTTCCTATTTCTCTCTATTTGAATGACGTCAGCATGGCAGGGTGGTTTTAATCAAATCTACGTATACCTTCAAGTTTCAGGATTCAAAGAGTTGAAGTTGTGAGGGAAACATGAGATGGGGAGAAGTCTAATGGTAATTTTTGAAAGAATATTATATTAAGTACAATTTGAATGGACTACAATGAGAGGTCATAGTCACAAACCACATGCTACCGTCCTCTCTTCCGCTGGCATACTGTTCTGTTCCCCGGACTGTTTTTCTCTTTCTGTCGTCTGGACTCTCTCTTTCTCTTCGCTCTCCCTCTCATATTTATATATTGTCACCTCTACCAATGTGCCCCCTCTCTTTCCATTTACTGTGTACAGCAACCTCACGCGTTGAGCACCGACCAACATCGGACATCCACAGACACTGAAATTTGCCCAGTCCAACCTGGCCTTGATTTCAACATCCACAGACACTGAAATTTGCCCAGTCCAACCTGGCCTTGATTTCAACATCCACAGACGCTGAAATTTGCCCAGTCCAACCTGGCCTTGATTTCAACATCCACAGACGCTGAAATTTGCCCAGTCCAACCTGGCCTTGATTTCAACATCCACAGACGCTGAAATTTGCCCAGTCCAACCTGGCCTTGATTTCAACATCCACAGACGCTGAAATTTGCCCAGTCCAACCTGGCCTTGATTTCAACATCCACAGACGCTGAAATTTGCCCAGTCCAACCTGGCCTTGATTTCAACATCCACAGACGCTGAAATTTGCCCAGTCCAACCTGGCCTTGATTTCAACATCCACAGACGCTGAAATTTGCCCAGTCCAACCTGGCCTTGATTTCAACATCCACAGACGCTGAAATTTGCCCAGTCCAACCTGGCCTTGATTTCAACATCCACAGACGCTGAAATTTGCCCAGTCCAACCTGGCCTTGATTTCAACATCCACAGACGTCTGGACCAGTCTTAATTTGACCCATACATAGACGTCCATGATTGGTTCGGATTTGGTCCGGACCGGACCAGTTCACTTACTGTTCAATAACACACATAGATTTTTTTCAAACTCAAGGTGCCGTGTCATAGCTGACACCCCATTCTTTCTACAGACATCTTTGAATCTTAATTTAGAGCAGATATGTAACACATATTTGGAAAACATGGTCATATAAACTGATTTTACCGAAATTCTGTTACCAAACATTGCATCTGCACAGTTCTTCCAGTAAATGTGTTTTTGTAAAAATGTTCAGTGTAAATTGTTAAAAGTGCATAGAGTTTGCAACACAGTATGGTTTGTTAAACTTTGAAATCAATGGTTTTTGTTTGGCATACATTTGAAGGGAAAAACCTGATTCTCAGCGCCACTGTGGAATTGTCCTATATCTCATGCTAGTCTTTTCATGAAAGATCTCCACTGTGCTCCATGGGGTTGTCACCAGTATCGCTATACTATGATAGCATGAGCATTGGCAAAAGCAGACTAAACTCTTTGGTCCTTTAAAAACCTACTGTATGTAAAATATTGTGTGCAGTAGCTTGGAAAAGAGAAATGGGATTCTGGGTCACAACATAAGGCTGTTTGTTTCCAAAATTAGCAGGGTTTTCCTCAGGGAATCGAGGACACGACATGTTTTGTTTCTCTCTGAGTACCGCGATACTGGTATCGTGACAACCTTAGTGCTCCCCAGTGCTTCTTCTGGTCCCCTTCATGATTCCCTCTGGACTCTTCTGGCTTACAAGCCTGTTTGTTTCTGCTGCTTAGATTATGGTGAGATTGTCATCTCCCAGCAGGAAACCTGGGCTAGAGAGAGGAAATGGAGGAGAGAACTCAGGTTCACAAATAGGACCTCTGCATTGTATTCCTGGAATGGAGCGCAGGGCTAGGCTGCACTAACACCAGGCAGTCTCAGAGAGAAGGCTATTCTATTTTTATTTTTTTAAATTGTACTAGATTACCTGTAGTTTTTCATGTCTGTCTGTAATTTTGTATTGACTTGGTGCTGCCTATCTTGGCCAGGATGCTCTTGAAAAAGAGATTTCAAATCTCAATGAGCCCTTCCTGGTTAAATAAAGGTTAAATAAGAAATGCTCAGCGTTAGTCAACTCGTCACATCAACCAGTCTCACTGTATTGATTGTCAATAAACCTTTACTGTAACAGCCACTGTATTTTTAACGATAAGTTACCTGTTCACCTCCAGGAGTTCCCTTTGAAATGCCCTGACTGTAACCTGGAGCCCTACTCCCCCACTGCCTTTAGGCTAGGTACCCGAATGGACCTCGGGCTCTATAACCAAGCCTGTGGAGTGCATAATAATATCCCATTGATTCCCAAGGGAGTCATTTCTGCAGAGAATTTGAGATAGAACTTTTCTCTTCTGTTGTGGTGCCGTTTTGTATCATTGTGCAATGATTAACCTTGGGGTGGTGAGGTTTGGTCTATGATTTTGAATTTCTATTCTCCATCCTTTGTTTGGGCATATCGAGTAGAAAAAAATGATGTCTGCACTAACCTGATTGGGCTTTTCATTTCACAGTCTGTGACTCAATTCAAGATTAATTGGAGAGCTGCTTTGCTCTGCATGCTGGAAAAAATCCTGACTGTGTCTGCTGAAGACTAGAGATAATGACTAAAGCTATTGGTTAGGTTGCTCAGGAAAAGCTGCGTGAACAGGAGATTTACTGCTGTGTTGAATTGCTTACCTTACTCCTGCCCCATTTGCCTTGACCTATCCTTTACTGTAAGTCAGGTACCACAGTCACATTTCTGTCACGGTTCACCTTTGAACTGTGTCCAGTTTGGCTTTAGCATGATATGAATTAAGTGGAGAAGGTTGAGGTTTGTTATTCTTCTCTGGTGTTTTTGCTGTAGTTTGTTTCTCTATCACTCATGTGGGGTAACTATAATCTGCTGTGTCCCCTAGTGTTTATTTTCTGTTTCCCTTACTTTAAAGATGTAAAGTTGAAAGGTTTCTGCTAAAGGAATCACCACGGGGTAACATGCTAGAGAAGATAGGATTACAAAACCCCCTCTCTTTTAGTTTATTATCAAGGGGAATCTCCATTTAAGTGAGATATGTCAAACCGGTCTCAAAGGGGAGCTTAAAACTAGGTTACACTCCTAACTGGGATTTAAATGTCCTATTAAGAATGAAGAACAACAGAAGGGAGCTCCAGCAGTATTTGCCTTTCATAAATCTGCCGACATATCAACATTACTGCTATCTAAAATGAGTCCCACATATAGAGTAATTGATTCATAAAATTGATGTGTATTGGTCTTAGTTAAAGGCGGTCTTTCTGAAAGTAAAATGAGTTCTGTGTAATTTTAAGAGTGGGTTAACCCGTTAGAGGCCTTGTGAATGGGAAATGAGGTTGAATGTGTGGATAGACAGGATATTGTAAACACTGAGTTCCAGGTTATTCTAGTGGTATTAAGTTGATACTGTCGATACCACTAGGGGTGTCTGGTGTATTTCCCCCTCCCATCACTAAACAACCACCATAAGCCTGCAGAGTGAAGGACATGACCCAAGAGGGTGCAGAAGGAGGTGGTGTTGAGATGGTGTCCAGCTCCTCAGGGAGGGAGCCCCATGGCTGGGCTGGGTGGCTGAGAGCCAGGCTAAGTCCCTGGGTGTGTCTGTCCATGGTTCCCTGGCCCAGCCTGGAGGTCAACAATGTAGCGTAGCATCACATCCTGACGCTGCCTACCTCTGTACCCTCCTGAAACCTCCACAGACCTGAGACTTTTCTCTGGCATGGAGTACTATTTGTACGAGTGTTCAGGGAAATCATGTCCAGCTGAGACCACATACTGTAGTACTGACAAAATATGATGTTAGCAGTCCTGTGTTGTGTCATTCCCAAAGGATATCTTGTATACTTTCATTTTTTTCATTTTTTATTTATTTATCTGTGGTTCATTTTCACAACATCACTCATCCAGTGTCATAATCTAGTCAGACCTTGTACTTGATTTAATTAGCTAAATAAAACTGTTTTCCATCCACAGATTGCGACTCAGAGGCGCCAAGGAAGAACTCTCTACCCCACAGTGCCTGAGAACGCCGTGAAGGAGGCGCAGAGTCTGTTTGTCCAGGAGGTAAGAACCCACAAGTGCAGTAACCCCTGCAGGAATGAACCTTTGTGCAGAGAGAGCAGTAGTTTTATTGACAGTTGGATGTTGGCATTATGATGTGCTAGTGTACCCTACAGCCATATTAACCATAAGGACAGTTACCATAAATACAGACATTAGTGTCAGTCTTCAGCCTGCTTCTGGCCTGGCATTGATGTATATGGCAGCCTGCACAAGATCAATAGATATGGAAACACACTGGACTGCACACACTTTTAGTGTCTCTGATTTCCCTATTGTTTATAGAATGTGACCAGCCAAACTGAACTTCCATTTCACCTAGCACATACTTTATGACACAATGGTGTTTTATTGTTCAGGACAGGCAGGAGTAGGAATTATGGGCCGCTACTGGACGCCATCCAGTCAACAGGAGTATTTTCATTCTCTTCAATAACATCTATTCAGGCCAGGAGACCAAAAAACTGATAAGCGGAATCCAGTTCCAAAGTAAATGGATGGTTCTTCTCCGGCTTCTGGTCTTCATCCTCTCAGAGCACTGTTTACACTAGTGCCTCCCTGTACCAAGCCTGGTAAATGCCTTCTGGTCTTCATCCTCTCAGAGCACTGTTTACACTAGTGCATCCCTGTACCAAGCCTGGTAAATGCCTTCTGGTCTTCATCCTCTCAGAGCACTGTTTACACTAGTGCCTCCCTGTACCAAGCCTGGTAAATGCCTTCTGGTCTTCATCCTCTCAGAGCACTGTTTACACTAGTGCCTCCCTGTACCAAGCCTGGTAAATGCCTTCTGGTCTTCATCCTCTCAGAGCACTGTTTACACTAGTGCCTCCCTGTACCAAGCCTGGTAAATGCCTTCTGGTCTTCATCCTCTCAGAGCACTGTTTACACTAGTGCCTCCCTGTACCAAGCCTGGTAAATGCCTTCTGGTCTTCATCCTCTCAGAGCACTGTTTACACTAGTGCCTCGCTGTACCAAGCCTGGTAAATGCCTTCTGCAACCAAGTAGGGTTGCATCTTAAAATCAGATGTCAGCCTTACTGTACATTCTGTTCCCATACAGTACTTTATTTATAAATAAATGTTAAATTAAAAATAACAGTCTGACATTTTAACATCTTGCTTAAACACACAATATTCCACACACAGTATACCTGAGCTACACAATGGTTTACTGTCATTGTGTCCCATGTAGCCAGTTGGACACTTGATGGACACTGCTCCCATTGTAGCACTGCTCTGCAAACCAGAGGCAACCGGCTGCTGACCCCTCAGGTCATGGGTCACAGATTAGGGAGTCCTGTCTTCAGTCATGAAGAAACACTTCCTTTTGGTTAAGTGCAATATGACATCAGCAGGACAGCTGCAGAGTACAACCCTCTCTCTTTTCCATTTCTCCACTGATCAGATTGACTTTCCGCAACTCAGGACTCCCTTGTCAAACCATTTCTTGTAAACTACACACCTCTCTGTATGAATACCATTCTGGATGTTCTGGAAGTTTTAACAGTGAACAGATGTCTCACCCAGACTGAGAGATATAGGAGTATACTCCCTCCCAGTTTGTACTGGGTTGATCTAACGCCTACTTGATGATCCTTTTATGTCTGGGGTGAAGTGTCATACTGTGTGGATGGGAAATAAGAAAGTGTACTTTGTGTGGGGCTGTAGCATTCCTCCTGAAGTGCCCAGACATAACTGCTGGGATTTATGCCATACTGCTCTAATCATAAAATATTTCCTTTTCTCGTTGGTAGATTTGACTCTCCCGAAAAACTCTACCATCTCAATATTTGTCTTCAAGGCAATTAGGATAATTACTGTAAATTGATATCTAGGATGTGAAATGAGACAAAGTAAGTCGGTGTTTCTTCATGTTACCGTCAAACACTTTTTTAAATGTGTAAAGTCAGCAAGTAATTGTGTAGGCTGATGAGAGAGTGCTCTGTGGAACCATTTTTCTTTAATTCCAGATCCTGTGGAAGGCTTTAATTTCCACCAACTATCTGCTCAAGACGAGCATTCACTTTGATCCTTCTTCTTCCCCTTCCTTCCTTCAGATGTACTAATCTGATTTGAATAGGGAGCAAAGGATTCCCAGAATAAGGGCTGTTTCAGAAAGCCACTGCGTTAAAAAAAGGACTTCATATAGGACCTAAAACATGTTACTGTTGTTTCAGAAGGTATTCATACCCCACATTTTGTTGTTACAGCCCGAATTAAAAACGGATTAAATAGATTTTATTTCTCACCCATCTAAATACAATACCCTATAATGACAAAGTGAAAACCCCCCCCAAAAAAATATGTTTACAAATGTATTGAAAATTAAATACAGAAATGTTGTTTTACGTAAGTATTCACACCTGAGTCAATCATTTGTAGAAGCACGAGTCTTTCTGGGTAAGTTCTAAGAAGTTACCACACCTGGATTGTGCATAATTTGCCCATTTATTCTTAAAAAAATAAATAAAGCTCTGTCAAATTGGATGTTGATCATTTCAGGAATTGGAAAACCTCCCTGGACTTTGTGGTTGAATCTGTTTGAAATTCGCTGCTCGACTGAGGGACCTTACAGATAATTTAATGTGTTGGGTATTTTGATGAGGTGGTCATTCAGAAATGTTAAGCACTATTATTGCACTATTAGTGAATCCGTGCAACGTATTATATGACTTGTTAAGCACAGTTTTACTCCTGAACTTATTTAGGCTTGCCATAACAAAGGGGTTGAATCCTTATTGACATTTCAGTTTTTCTTTTTGTAAAAATGTCAAAAAACATAATTCCACTTTGACATTATTGGGTATTGTGTGTAGACCAGTGACAAAAAAATATATTTAATCCATTTTAAATTCATTCTGTAACACAACAAAATGTGGAAAAAGTCAAGGGGTGGGAATACATTCTGAAGGCACTGTAGCTATCTGAAAAGATGCTATTGGCCGACACTGATTTGGTTGTTGTGTGCTTGTTTCCTGTTTCTTTAGGCTAAACATTGAAACTGTCTTAGATTACACTTGAAAACCATTGATTGTCTTTCTTTTTATTTCAGTGCATCAAGACCTACAATTCTGATTGGCATGTCGTTAATTACAAGTACGAGGACTACTCCGGGGACTTCCGGCAGCTTCCAAAGTAAACCCTTTGCTCAGTCAGTATGGTGTCTTGACAGATGGTACAATGTTATATAATGTGTAACCAAGTTGTGACTTCCTCCTGGGCAAGTTAGAACAGCTACCCTCTTTGTGCAGATATTTCACACTGAAGTGCATGCACACCAGTGGAGGCTGGTGAGAGGAGCTATAGGAGGACAGGCCAATCATGGTAATCATGGTAATTGGCTGGAACGGAAAACATGGAACAGTATCAAACACATCAATCGTACGGAATCTACGTTTGACTCCATTCCATTCCAATGATCCAGTCCTCTTATAGCTCCTCCAACCAGCCCCCACTGACGCACACACCCGTGTCATTCTGTCGGTAATCTTCAATCAGCCTTAGTTGCTGATCGTTCAGGATATTTTGGCATGGATAGTCTACAAGGAAATGCAGGTTTTATGATTTAACCCACATTAACAATAGAGACTTCCTCAAGCCACACTCGGGTTATTCCGAAAGTTCTGGGGATTTAGTCACTTTGGAAACCACCCCCGGTTCAAAGAGTGTCATCAATTCCACCTTCTGCCCTGAGGGCAATGGTTTCCAGTGTGATTGTGCTGGAATTTACACACAAAACAAAGCTGCCCTGACCTTGAGACTTGCCATTGATGTCAACAGACCTTTGGTCAGTATTCAGTGTCCGGGGAGGGAAATAGAAATGTTTTCCTGAGGTGAATTCGTTCAGGCTTCCTATGTAAGTGGGACATGCGCATTTACATTGGGTTTCACTTCTTAGATCAATGAATGACTTCTCAGAGATTAGATAAAAATAATAATTGATTAACTTGATTCACATCCTTGTGTTTTACAGCAAAGTGTCCAGACCAGACAAACTGGCTGTCCATGTTTTTGAGGTGGATGAAGATGTCGATAAAGATGAAGTAAGTGAATGTTCTGGCTACAGTTCATTGGACGGTTACAAATAACAAACAATTTAGTTAAGCCGCTTTATTCCTTCGACTCTCAACATGAACCACCTGCTCCATGTACAAATCACCTCAATACCCTTTTCTAAGTCTTTACTGTAAATACCTCAGAGGCACTGAACAAATAATCCTCCATACAGACAGACAAACGAGATTTCCGCGCTCCGTTTACAGTCCAGCAGCTTTGACGTTGCCAGAATGGCCACGGTATCTGATGTTTTTTTTGCACTAGAAACCAGTCTTTCCTAGAACACAAGCACCAGATCTTATTAAGTGATTTAATTCAGATTAGGAACTGATTTGGCTGTCCTGTTCCAATCCCAGTTGTGAAATGTCTCCGGCATGAGATGAAAGCGTCATTGGGTCTAAATAGCACATTTTAATGTGAAGTATAAAGTGTAATTAGCCGCCGGACTTTGGTTAGCTGGACGCCTCTCAAATGGTCTCGGGTTCTTCTCTGCTCTGCTCCATGTGTTCATGGCCCCCAGACTCCTCACAGCCCATGAGTTTGGCTCTCTTTGTTGTGAGCTAATTTAGAACATTTCGCGTCTGCCTGATTATACAACTGTGAACTCTTAGCTGGAAACATTTTTGCTCTGTGAACCATATAGATGTCTGATTCTGTGCTGTGAACAGTCTAAATTAGTATTTGTTGGCCTTGGAATAGCTTGTGCGAGTCAGTGCACACAAGGGAGGCTATGGGGTCACCTTTGTTCAAGCCAACCCTGAAGAGAGGCTGGATCACTGATGCCTGCAGAACCCTCAGAGGGACGGTGTTCTGCGGATCATGACCGGAGGCAGTCTCAGGCTGTTGATGACACTGATGTTATACTGCCATCTATTCAACTGCTAGGGTCATGTTGACATTTGCATATGTCACATACTGTTTGTTATGTCTTCTTTATGTCATACATGAGCAAATTAATAGGGATTCGAGTGACCTCGCTCACTTAACTGGGATGTAGGCAAATGGATTCTTGAGCCGAGAGACTAACCCAGGTCACCAGAGGTCAGGGCCAGTGAACATTAGATCTGACAAGGAAGGGGCATTCCTTTCATCAGATAGACTACCTGATGACAAGACCCCTCCCAGTTCACCCTTTCCCTCACCTCACACACAGCTGTGTAAGAGCGTCCCTCACCTCCCACACAGCTGTGTAAGAATGCTCCCCAGCCCAGCAGCCAAGAGCGTCCCAGCTACATACCCCTCACCTCAGTTTGTCGCACGCAGGGAAGTAGGTGCACCGAGCAGATGATAGCTAAGGAAGTGAGCCATTTCTCCTGAAATCCCCAAATAAATCCTCAAACACATATACAGTACATGGAAACCTCAGCCCCAAGTCTGTTCATGTGTTTAATGACAATAGCCCCAGCCTGTGGCATTGCTATGTGACCAAAGTTAAAATGTTTATGGTCAAATGTGTCACTGATTTTATGAAATGATTATGCACTGTGTTGCAGTTTAGTTAATCTGGTTGGTTCGGGGGTTGCCAGGCAACATTTACAGAGCTTTGGGGTTCACTGAAAGCAAGCACAAGTAATTTGTCAGCTCTCCTAGGGACTGGCGTATTCTGGTCAGCGAAAGATGAGTGGAAGCAGGCCCTGAACGTTTCCAGACCCTCCTCATATGAGTCGACGATATACTGGAAATATTCTCTGCCAACACTTTTTAAAGCCATTTTATTGGACGAGAGAGGGAATAGGAATCATGTCATCTTGAAAACCCATTAATTATATCCAAAATCGTCTGGAACAATGGCTTTTACCTCTGTAGTCTCTCGAAGAGGAGGCTTAAACACTCTGGATGTCTGATCACGAGGACCAGAAGGAGACCATGCGAAGGGTAAAACACTGGTGCAGCAGCTCCTCTTCCCTCACTACCCCCCTAATTGATTTATTTACACAGATCATTACGCCTCTGGAAGTCTCCGTGCAATAGAGATGGAAGCCATGTGTCTAGTCATACTTGCTTTGTGCCAATGGTTTAGCTGGTTTTATGGTACCTGAGAACTGGGATGATATGGTCATGCCTCAGTGAAGAAGCCAATGAGAGGGGCTGTTTATTTGGGTTCATAGAGGTGGTTTGTTGTGTGGCTGGATGCTTGTTTGGAGTCAGATAGACCGACATTAAACGACATTCTCTCATCTCATTCTCCATGTCTCCTATACTGTTTTTGTAAATATTATCTCGACCACAGGATCAAGGGCCTCTCTTGAAATTGACAGTTTGGTAAGGTTTTGGCAGAGAGTGGGCAGAGTGATGTTTTGATGTGGTACAGTGTGTGTATTTGTGTGTGTGTGTGTGTGTGTGTGTGTATATAGTCTTGAGTGTGTCTGATCCCGTGCTCATGTGTCTTCCAGGACACAGCCTCTCTAGGTTCCCAGAAAGGTGGGATCACAAAGCATGGCTGGCTGTACAAAGGCAACATGAACAGTGCCATCAGTGTCACCATGAGGGTGAGTGATCCTAATGACAGTGATGACACTAGCTGTCTCTATTAGGAATTATTATTACACAGTGTGCCAGATGTGCAGTGATGATGAATAGTCAGTGCTCGTGTCTCCAGTGACAGCAGGATGGAGCCTGGTTTTCATTAATACCATTTCTCAGAAAAACGGATAGTAGTTTTTAGGCTGTTGACTTCCTTCAAACCATGCTGCTGCAATTATCCGTGCCAAAACCATGCCTCTTGTTGTCTAATAATAGAAATTATGTTTTTTATTGTTGTATTCTACTTTCTAGTCTTTCAAGAGGAGGTATTTCCACCTAACCCAGCTGGGTGACGGCTCTTACAACCTGAACTTCTACAAGGATGAGAAGATTTCCAAAGAACCCAAAGGAACCATCTTCCTGGACTCCTGTATGGGAGTTGTTCAGGTAATATAGGACACTCTGTGTCTGGGATTGTGCTTTGACTACACCATCACACTAACATTTACATTGAATAAGTCATCCAGCCAGACGTACTTCCCTTCCAAAGTCTTTTACTTCCTGTAATATATTTACCCATGTAGAATGTTACATGATCAGTTAAACTCGGCACAAGTTAAAGCTAGCAACAGGGAATTGATGAGGAAATGTGTCTGTCTGTATCACTGCTTGGGACCCTTCTCCAATCCCCACCTAAAACCTGAGCTCACTCCCTCTTTCGCCAAGGTCATAATTTACTGCTGACTCTCAGCTGCTGAAACAAGGTGAATGCCGATAACATACTACCATGCACTTTGCAGCAGGCTAGCAATCAATACCACATGCTATAGCTAGCAGGCGCACATTTCCAAGTCCCAAGATGGGCTATAAGCATTATTGGTCTTCTACAGACAAATGGATGGAAAGGTCCTGCTTTTACTTACCAAGCATTCAGCTGACATTAATCAGATACTTTAAAAGGAGGTACACTATACATACAAAAGTATGTGGACACCCCTTCAAATTAGTGGCTATTTCAGCCACACCTTTTGTTGACAGTTGTATAAAATTGTGCATACCACCATGCAATCTCCATAGACAAACATTCCAGTTAGAATGGCCTTACTGAAGAGCGCAGTGACTTTCAACGTGGCACCGTGATAGGATGCCACCTTTCCAACAATTCAGTTTTGTCAAACTTCTGTCCTAATAGAGCTGCCCCGGTCAACTGTATGTGCTGTTATTGTGAAGTGGAAATGTCTAGAAGCGACAACGGCTTAGCCGCAAAATGGTAGGCCACACAAGCTCACAGAACGGGACCAACGAGTGTTGAAGTGAACTCGTTGTTTGCAGCACTCACTACCGAGTTCCAAACTACCTCTGGAAGCAACATCAGCACAAGAACTGTTAGTCGGGAGCTTCATAAAATCGGTTTCCATGGCAGAGTGTAGGCTGGAGAGGTGTAAAATTCGCCGCCATTGGAATCTGGAGCAATGGAAATGCGTTCTCTGGAGGGATGAATCACGCTTCACCATCTGGCCGTCTGACGGACAAATCTGGGTTTGGCGGATGCCAGGAGAGCGCTACCTGCCCCAATGCATAGTGCCAACTGTAAAGTTGGGTGGAGGAGGAATAATGGTCTGGGTCTGTTTTTCATGGTTCGGGCTAGGCCCATTAGTTCCAGTGAAGGGAAATCTTAACGCTACAGCATACAATGACATTCTAGATGATTCTGAGCTTCCAACTTGTGGCAACTGTTTGGTGAAGGGCCTTTCCAGTTTCAGCATGACAATGCCCCCGTTCACAAAGCGAGGGCCATACAGAATTAGTTTGTCGAAATCGGTTTGGGAGAACTTTACTGGCCTGCACAGAGCCTTGACCTCAACCCCATTGAACACCTTTGGGATGAATTGGAACTCTGACTGCAAGCCAAGCCTAATTGCTCAACATCAGTGCCCAAACTCACTAATGCTCTTGTGGCTGAATGGAAGCAAGTCCCTGGAGCAATGTTCCAACATCTAGTGGAAAGCCTTTCAAGAAGAGTGGAGGCGGTTATAGCAGCGAAGGGGGGACCACCTCCATTTAATGCCCATGATTTTGGAATTACATATTTGACAAGGTGTCCACATACTTTTGGTCATGTAGTGTATCAGAGAGGAGTGGAGAGCTTGGCTTGGGCCTCCTGCCCTACAAAAGGGCCTTTTATGTGACCAGAGGAGAGGGTGTGTCCCTTGAGAGGGTGTGTTTGTGTGTACTTGTTCTGAAGGGGAGTGGAAGTTGGAGAGGTCACTAGAGCATACACACTAAAGGGGCCACTAAGATAATAATCCACCTGGGTTCTGTCCAGTTGGAGGGGAAACATAGTTGATTCCCTGTTTCATGTCTCCACAGAAAGGGAGGGAAGTTTCTGCCTGAGATGGCTCTAATATTGTACCACTTTGTCATCTTTATGATTGCGAAAGATTGACTTTTGTAGCCTCTCAGTTATGGTTCCCTGCCATTGGCAACAGTTCAGCCTCCTTAATATTCCTCTCAACATAGACTGTAGGTATATATCTTTGTTATTGTCCATTTTGTTAAAATGTGTTGCACAGTATATAGATTGGTGAACGCTTTCTCTTCTTCATCGACCATCTGAGGTTTTGAATGGTAGGTTTATGGCATGTGCTCTACAACCATAACAAAGGTTGCTCAAAATATTGCTGTTTAAAAAAAAATTATGGCAACTTTTACTGTATAGAGTGCCTTGCAAAAGTATTCAGACCACTTGCATTTCTTCTCATTATATTGTGTTCCAAAGTGAGATTAAAATTGATTTAAATATTTTTTGTTGTTGTCAACAATCAGAGTGGAAGAAAAAAAACATTTAATTTATTTGATTCAATTAATACAAATTAAATAACTCATATTGTAGTTGCATAAGTATTCAGCTCCCTGAGTCTACATGTTAGAAACTCCTTTGGCATCAATTACAGCTGTGATTCTTCTTGGGCCTATAGGAGCTTTGCATACCTGGATTGTGCAATATTTGCACGTTATTATTTTCAAAATTCTTCAAGCTTGTCAAAATGTTGGATCATGGCTAGGACGGCAATGTTCAAGTCTTGCCATAGGTTTCAAGGAGATTTAAGTCTAAACTGTAACTTGGCCACTCAGGAATATTTACTGTCTTCTTGGTAAGCAATTCCATTGTAGATTTGGCCTTGTGTTTTAGGTAATTGTCCTGCTGAAAGGTGAATTCCTCTCCCAGTGTCTGGTAGAAAGCAGACTGAACCAGGTTTTCCTGTAGGATTTTGCCTGTGCTTAGCTCCATTCCGTTTCTTTTTTATCTTTAAAATCTCCTAGTCCTTAACGATTACATCCATACCCATAACATGATGCAGCCACCAATATGGTTGATAATATGAAGAGTGGTACTCACTATTGTGTTGTTGGATTTGTCTCAAACATAACACGTTGTATGTATTCAGGGCAAAAGGTTAATTGCTTTGCCACGTTAATAGCAATATTACTTTGGTGCCTTGTTGCAAACAGGATGCATGTTTAGGAATATGTTTTATTCTGTGCAGGTGTCCTTTTCACTTTGGTAATTAGGTTAGTATACTAGGCATAACTACAATGGTGTTGATCCATCCTCAGTTTTCTCCTATCACAGCCATTAAACTTTGTAACTATTTTAAAGTCACCCTTGGCCTCATGATGAAATCCCTAAGTGGTTTCCTTCCTCTCCGGCAACTGAGTTAGGAAGGACACCTGTGTCTTTGTAATGACTGGGTGTATTGATACATCATCCAAAGTATAACTAATAACTTCACCATGCTCAAAGGGATATTCAATGTAAGCTTTTTTATTTATTTTTAATCCTATCTACCAATAGGTGCCCTTCTTTGTGAGACATTCGAAAACCTCCCTGGTCTTTGTGGTTCAATCTGTGTTTGAAGTTCATAAATGTATGTGTGGGGTACATAGATGAGGTAGTCATAAAAAATGATGTTAAACACATTTATTACACACAGACTGAGTCCATGCAACTTATTATGTGACTTGTTAAGCACATTTTTACTCCTGAACTTTTTTTGACCTTTCACCTTTTCATTTGTAAGAAGGCCAAAAAACATAATTCCACTTTGACGTTATGGGGTATTGTGTATAGGCCAGTGACAAAACATCGAATTGTAAACCATTTTAAATTAAGGCTGTAACACAACAAAATGTGGGAAAGGTGGAGGGGTGTGAATACTTTCTGAAAGCACTGTATGTACAGTAGGGTTGCGCATTTTGTGGTATATTCAGAGGTGGAAACCTTCCGGTGGTATTAATGGGAATAATTGGGAATTTAATGGAAATGTATGCCTATTAATACCATTTTAAATGTAATGTTTTTTTTGCATTGGATATATTTACCATATCATATAGAGACAGAAACATACACCATTTACCTTATAAGTAGATAGCATATAATATAATAGCAAATTATTAAATACTTCCAATATTTTTTTTAAAACAATTTAGTTACGAAATTGAACTTTAATTAAATGAGTTGAATCTTCACATGGGATGATTTCACTGAACAACAAAAAAGGGAATATTGAATGATCCCCAATGATCCATCGCATCTCCCAAAAACGTTTTCAACATACATGTTGCTGTAAAATGATAGTCTAGAAACTAAAGCTTAGGTTGTCTTCCTCTCAGGCTTCCATGTCTTCTCCCTGGACCTCCTCAATGTCCACCTCTTAAACATCAGACTCTGATGCCTCATTCACTGTCACTTTCCAACCTTGTTGAGGATGGCTCGTTGTCAGGATCAAAAAGCCTCATTTGCCCAGATGGCCACCAATTTTTCAACCCTTGTAATGGTCAGCCTGTTGCGTGCTTTGGTGTGTGCGTTCCCAAACAAGGACCAGTTGCGCTCTGAGGCGGCTGATGTTGGTGGGATTTGGAGGATGATGGAGACAACACGGGAAACAGCCTCAGATCCACAAAGTCCCTTCCACCAGGTGGCTGATGAGATATGTTTGCACGACTGCCATATTGCATCTCCATACCAAAGCCCTTGCTTGGAAGTGTACTTCGTCAGACTGCCAAGAACATTGCCCTCATCCAGGCCAAGGTGGCAAGACACGGTAGTGATGACACCATAGGCCTTGTTGATCTCTGCACCAGACAGGATGCTCTTGTCAGCATACTTGGAGTCCAACATGTACGCTGCGGCATGTATGGGCTTCAGGCAGAAGTCCTCACACTTTTTATGTATTTCAGAACTGCAGTTTCCTCTGCTTGGAGCAACAGTGGGCAGTGCAGTATGGATTTCTTCTCTTACATCTGCAAGCAGAGTCTGAACATCAGACAGGATGGCATTGTCTCTTCAATTTGTGGAATGGCTACTGTTATAGGTTTCAGGAGTTTCAGGCTGCTTACCACTCTCTCCTAAAATACATCATCCAGGAGGATCCTCTAGATGGGGTTGTCCATATCGGCAGACTGTGATATGGCCATTTCTTGGAGAGACTCCTTCCCCTCCAGGAGACTGTCAAACATGATGACAACACCACCCCAACGGGTGTTGCTGGGCAGCTTCAATGTGGTGCTCTTACTCTTCTCACTTTGCTTGGTGAGGTAGATTGCTGCTATAACTTGATGACCCTTCACATACCTAACCATTTCCTTGGCTCTCTTGTAGAGTGTATCCATTGTTTTCAGTGCCATGATGTTCTTGAGGAGCAGATTCAATGCATGAGCAGCACAGCCAATGGGTGTGATGTAAGGGTAGGACTCCTCCACTTTAGACCAAGCAGACTTCATGTTCGCAGCATTGTCTGTCACCATTGCAAATACCTTCTGTGCTCCAAGGTAATTGATGACTGCCTTCAGCTCATCTGCAATGTAGACCGGTGTGTCTGTTGTCCCTTGTGTCTGTGCTCTTGTAGAATACTGGTTAAGGGGTGTAGATGATGTAGTTAATTATTCCTTGCCCACAAACATTCAACCACCCATCAGAGATGATTGCAATACAGTCTGCTTTCTCTATGATTTGCTTGACCTTCACTTGAACTCTGTTGAACTCTGCATCCAGCAAATTAGTAGATAAAGCATGTCTGGTTGGAGGGATGTATGCTGGGCAAAGAATATTCAGAAATCTCTTCCAATACACATTGCCTGTGAGCATCAGATGTGAACCAGTTGCATATGCAGCTTGAGCAAGACATTCATCAGCATTTTTCTGACTACGTTCCTCTATTGAGTAAAAAAAAACTTCTGATTCCTGGAGGACCATGAGCTGTTGATATAGATAAGATGTCTGATTCATAATTTACACCTCTAATAGAAGTAGAGGGACTTTTGTCAGAGGCTTGTTGTGAGCGCTGAGGGAACTTTATGCACTTGGCCAGATGATTCTGCATCTTTGTTGCATTCTTCACATATGATTTGGCACAGTATTTGCAAATGTACACAGCTTTTCCTTCTACATTAGCTGCAGTGAAATGTCTCCACACATCAGTAGTGCCTGTGGCATTTTCCTGTAAAGATTAGAAAACAGTGAGTAAAAAAACAACACATACAATTCCATGTATAGATAAATAGTTAAGCAGTTAGATTAAACAACTCATTTGTAAGATACATTTTTTGGTGGGATTTGGAGGATGATGGAGGCAACAGGGGAAAGAGCCTCAGATCCACAAAGTTCCTTCCACCTGGTGGCTGATGAGACTAACTAGCAGATTGTAAACAAGTTAGAAATTATTTCAACACACTTTGCTGCAGGCTACTATTTACTAGTAAACAAAAAATCATGTATGTCATGTAAAATATATTCACCCCACCCAGTATTGTAATCAACTTACCAGAAAGCATGTAGTCCTTGGCTCAGACAGTGTAGTAGTGTGGGCTCAATAGCGTCTTGTTAGTGTGCAAGATCTTGAGAATCAGCTGTACATGTGATGGAAGAATGCACTATGCATGCAGAGGTTTGCAATTCCATTGAATTGGGTATAGTTTAACCAAAATATGCCACAAAAAAGGTTCACTGTTATAAGCTAACTTTGTTGATGAATTTAAGCAAAATTCCCCAAATTCCATGGCTTAACTTCCCATGGAAAATTTCTGCCAATATTCTGGAAATTTACCGGAAAGTTTCTGACCCTTTGCAACCCTAATGTACGGTACGTACGTATGTATCCGAAAGCGGGTCAAGCTAGCTAACTTTAGCCAACCAGATGTGTCCCTCCACAAAGTAAACAGAGATGGTGGTGCCTTTGCCTCCATAAAAACAAAAGTAGTTTAGTCAATTCTGTTTCCTGTCAGTTGTCTATGTATGCAATCAACTCCACTCTGGACAGTTCTGCGTTTGATTTTTGCGGAGGTTTCGCGTTATATGGGCAAGATAATATTCCTCATTGTAAACCACAACAGCTGGTCTTGGGATCTGCTCTTGATTAACTCTGCAATTATTGGCATATGGAGTGACGTCATACTCCCCCTCTGGCCCCAAGCTCGTTCAGCACGCTTTGCCCTGCTCTTTTATGATAGGCCAACACACATGAACAGGAATACATACACACGCGCACACACAAACTTATTGAGGCTATCCAGCTGCCTGCCGGCCATCTCTCCCACTAGGAGGACCTGCTCTGTGTGATCTGAGATCTCAGGTCTGGTGTCCTGTCTCCAGCCATTCTCTTACAGCCCCATCATAATCCTTCCCATCCCAGTGCTGCTCAAACTTTCCATGATGAGAGAACCAGAGGATGCTTCCAAGATCCTCATCTCCCTCTGCGTAATGTATGGAGTTGAGTTACCAAGGCTTTGTGTTCTAAACCAGTGGTTTAAATTACTTAAGTAATACTTTAAAGTATTACTTATGTTGTTTTTTTGTGATATCTGTACTTTACTTTTTATATTTTTGACAACTTTTACTTCACTACACCCCCACCAAAAAAGTACTTTTTCCGCCATATACATTTTCCCTGACAGCCAAAAGTATTTGTTACATTTCGAATGCTTTGAAGGAGAGGAAAATGGTCAAATTCACACACTTATCAAGAGAACATCCCTGGTCATCCCTACTGCCTCTGAGCTGGCGGACTCACTAAACACATGCTTTGTTTTTAAATGAGTGTTGGAGTGTGCCCCTGGCTGTCCATTAATTTAAAAAACAAGACATTTGTGCCGTCTTTTACTTTTGATATTTAAGTCAATTTTAGCAATTACATTTACTTTTGATGCGTAAGTATATTTAAAATCAAATACTTTTAGACGTTTACTCAAGTAGTATTTTACTGGGTGACTTTCACTTTTACTTGAGTCATTTTCTATTAAGGTATCTTTACTTTTACTGAAGTCTGACAAATGGGTGTTTAAAAAAAAAAAATCCACCTCTGTCCTAAACACCAGGCCTGCATATTTCACCCATTTGCATCATTGGAGTCCTTGCTGCTTAAGGGTGAAGTTAAGGCAGTGGTATACAAAGTCAGGTCGTGGGGGGAACTGCAGTGGGCTAGCCAAAAAATGGGCCCATCAGAAATTCTGGTACAAAAAAAATGTGGTCCCCGCTGAAAAAGTTTGAATAGCGTTAAGGATGGATTAATAACCAGGGTTAAGGATGGATTCACAACCAGGGTTAAGGATGGATTCACAACCAGGGTTAAGGATGGATTCACAACCAGGGTTAAGGATGGATTCACAACCAGGGTTAAGGATGGATTCACAACCAGGGTTAAGGATGGATTCACAACCAGGGTTAAGGATGGATTCACAACCAGGGTTAAGGATGGATTCACAACCAGGGTTAAGGATGGATTAATAACCAGGGTTAAGGATGGATTCACAACCAGGGTTAAGGATGGATTAATAACCAGGGTTAAGGATGGATTCACAACCTACAGGTATTAATGTGGCTCAGTAGAGTGATTATCTGCTCATATCTCTAAGTATAAAACTGTTACTCAATGTTAACGTGTTATTTTGAGAATATATAGAAAATGTCTTCCTCCTCTCTCTCTCTCTAATAACCCTGGTTATTAATCCCGTGGTGATGAATCCACTCTGATCCCTATCCCAAACACCCCCGTATCTACTGTTTACTTTATTGGTCTTGAGCTAATGACCCTCCCTACCATCCTCCTCCCTCTCCTCCCTCTCTGCAGGATGAAAGGCTCCTCCTTATTGTAATAATAACCATGGTGGCTAAAGCATGGCCTAATGTAATTCAGTGCTCTATCAGAACTCCCACGTGGGCGAACTCAGTCCATGATTTATTTAGTAATGTTCCGGCAATGTTTTTTGGGGGGGGGTGTTTACACAACAGCGGAATTACTGCACCTCAGCCTCCCTCACTTAGCTCTCCTGGACATTTTAACTCCATAAGGATCAACGCCTGGGATGCATGCTGTAACATTACTCAACTACGGTGGTTAGTTTATGGCGGCTGACTGAATCACCAGCATCGGGAGGTTCTGAGGCCCACCTGAGGCGGTGACATCACTCTGGCTGGCTGATTTTGGGGGTCGTAGGTCAACTCCACAGCTCGGGCCCAGTGCTGCTGACTGACTCCCTCAGCAGACCCAGTCCCTTTTTATAAGAGCTCAGCACCAGTCCTGGCAGCACTATGCTTTTTGTTGCGCATATGGAAATACTTTCTCTCTTCCACCCTGCTCCGCTGTGTGTTCACTCTTCCACCCGGCTCCGCTGTGTGTTCACTCTTCCACCCGGATCCGCTGTGTGTTCACTCTTCCACCCTGCTCCGCTGTGTGTTCACTCTTCCACCCTGCTCCGCTGTGTGTTCACTCTTCCACCCTGCTCCGCTGTGTGTTCACTCTTCCACCCGGCTCCGCTGTGTGTTCACTCTTACACCCGGCTCCGCTGTGTGTTCACTCTTACACCCGGCTCCGCTGTGTGTTCACTCTTACACCCGGCTCCGCTGTGTGTTCACTCTTCCACCCGGCTCCGCTGTGTGTTCACTCTTCCACCCTGCTCCGCTGTGTGTTCACTCTTCCACCCTGCTCCGCTGTGTGTTCTCTCTTCCACCCTGCTCCGCTGTGTGTTCACTCTTCCACCCTGCTCCGCTGTGTGTTCACTCTTCCACCCTGCTCCTCTGTGTGTTCACTCTTCCACCCTGCTCCGCTGTGTGTTCACTCTTCCACCCTGCTCCGCTGTGTGTTCACTCTTCCACCCGGCTCCGCTGTGTGTTCACTCTTCCACCCGGCTCCGCTGTGTGTTCACTCTTCCACCCTGCTCCGCTGTGTGTTCACTCTTACGGTTGTAAGATGGGGGTTTTTCTCCTCCATGTCTCTTTTTAACTATCACAAAGAAACACTTTTTAAGGCTTTCGGAAATATAGGATTTATGGACGATGATGCTATCGTTGTCAAATATATACACATACCAGTTTGACTGTTTCCTCGTATTGTCTTACCCTAGTGTGTGACTAGATGAAATGTGCAATGAGGGAGAGGATAGGAGTTGTTTTCAGTAACGCTTTCTTCAAGAAATAAATCAGAAAACTAAGCAGGAGCTGCCTTCTGGTGACCTGACAAAATATTGGAAGTTAGCTTTGGACGGTGGATCGGAACGTTTGATTCACAGTTGGGCATTTTGTTTTTCGACTGTAAGAAACACAGGCACCCTCGACCTGCACACACTGTCATCGTCCTCTTTTCAAAAAGTCAGCTCAACTGATGTTGTTTTGTGTGATGCTACGGCTTTGTTTTTTTTAAATGAAGAGCACGTCCCTCGGTATTTGTAGTTGACCCTTGCTCTCTAATCAAACTGTTGCTATTCCTTAGCAACTTCCACTCCAGCGCTACATAGACAGTGATGGTCTCACCGAGTTTCCTCCCCCTCTGTGTGTCTGTCTGCAGAATAACAAGGTGCGGCGCTTTGCCTTTGAGCTGAAGATGCAGGACAAGAGCACGTACCTGCTGGCTGCCGACAGCGAGGGAGAGATGGAGGACTGGATCAGCACTCTCAACAAGATCCTCCACAGCAGCTTCGAGATCGCCATGCAGGAGAAGCGGAACGGGGACATCCACGATGGTGTGTTTGTGTGCTGTGTCTGTGTGCGTGCGTGCTCACGTGGGTTCATGGGATGGGAGGTAATGAGAGACATAGACGGGCATTAGATTTCCTTGTGAATTCTGTTTGAAACACCATCCACCTACAAAACCCCTAGTACAAGGATACTGTGCTTCTCATAGTGCCAGTAAAAGAAAGAAAACATCCCAGGGTTCACTGCAGTACACTTATCCGCCTGTCGGGGAAAGGAATGTGTAAATAAGGTGTACTTAGGCCTGTTCTACAGTCTGTAGTTTACAGTGTGCCACAGAGAAGATGTCATTGGCCTGCACCCTTTAATCACACTCCATGTAAATAACCCTGTTTTAGAGTATTACATTTTTTTACATTTACGTCCTTAAGCAGACGCTCTTATCCAGAGGGACTTACAGGAGCAATTAGGGTTAAGTGCATCGCTCAAGGGCACATCGGCAGATTTCACCTAGTCAGCTCGGGGTTTCGAACCAGCAACCTTTTGGTTACTTGGCCAACCTCTTAACCGTTAGGCTACCTGCCGCTCACATTGATGGCTTAAGCACTACATTGAGTGTTGTTGGCTCAGAGTAGTTTAACAACGCCTAGGAGGTAGTTCCGAGAGGACAGTGGTATAAATACATAGACTAGATCCTGTACAAGCTAATGCACAGCATTAGCATTCTTGTATGTCTATGTGGCACACAATACCAGTCAATCTGAACTCGGTGTTTACGCCCACACACCTCCCAGACGCCTCCTCCTCCTTGTCTGTGGTGGTGCTGTAGCTAGAGGGCCACCCAGGTTTTTAATACTCCCCTCCTGTCTGATCCCAGGCCTGAGCCAGGAGGAAAGAGCCATGTCTGCACAAAGAGCCCCGCTAATCTCAGTAACCCCTCAGCTTTTATTAATCACGCTCTCCTAGGGGGGAAACAACCCTGGTACCTCCAGGGGCTCTAGGATCTGATCTGAGGCCTGCTCTGTTATCAGGGCAGTCTAAGTCACTGTTTACTCTACTTAAGTGTTGGTAGCGTGCGATTTAAGGAAAAGGTGTGGTTAATGGAGTTGTAACCTATGAAATAGTGGATTTGTTGAACCATGTGATGGCTCTGTTTCCAGTGAGTGCTCTGCTCTCTTTTCTGTTGCAGATGATGAGCTGGGAAAGGCAGATGGTTCGTTGGGGAGTATGGACAGCTTTCAGGTAGGTCCTGTCTTTTCACTAATGCCCTGCCTCAAGCATAATGGCCCTACAGGGCCTGTTCACATGAGACATAATGTAGTTGCACCATGAAATCACTTCACCGTGGGAGGTAGGGAGCCGCCAGTCAGGCCTCTCAGAGGAGTGTAGCTGCCTCTACAAAAATATATTTATTTAGCTTTAACTCTGCTTGTGTTTAGATAAGCACCTCATTTAAAAAATGAAACAAAATATTCTCTATCTATGGTTAGACATACACAGACAGATGACAGCCCCTGCTGTTTGAAAAGTGGACAAAGAAAAAGGAGTGGAACCAAAATTGAACAAGTTCATATAGAGAAAAGCTACAGTATGAGATTTCCATGGCCATTTGCTGAAGTACTCAGTGCTTGTGCAGACTTCAACGGCTGGGGTTTCCAGGAACAGCCTGGGCTCCGAGGTGGACATCTGACTGTCTCCTAGGAGCACATGTCCATGTGTCAGCCCTGAAGAACAGTCTGCCTTTCTCAAATGATAAAAGCAGTTCAATTTGAAAACCTTTCGCTTAAGGAGGTTTCAATTTCTTGTCCTCAGAGTGCAAGAGATATTGAATCGAAAATGAGGAACGAGACCAGATTGAAACTGTTCACCTTGGACCCTGACACACAGGTTAGTAACTATCAAGTTTCCCAAAAGGTATTTCACAATCCCTCCCAGCTCCAAATGTTGATTCAAAATCCCTTTTTTTGTATCTTTAGAAACTTGACTTCTCAGGGATTGAGCCTGATATAAAGCAGTTTGAAGAGAAGTTTGGAAAGCGCATTTTGGTGAACTGCAATGACCTGGCCTTCAACCTGCAAAGCTGTGTAGCGGAGAATGAGGAGGGACCAACAACAAACGTAAGCCAGATGTCCTATTCAGAGTCCTCAATGAGTCAGTGCTCAATTTGTACAGTCAGTGTGTTATCATCGTAGTGTATAGTATCTGCTCTGGAGAATGGATTAGAGAGCGAAAGAGAGAGGCTAGAGATGTGATCCCTCCACCTATGTCATCACTGCTGTTTGTCTTTGTCAAGAGGGAGCACTGGGTTGGCATAGTAACCAGCCGAGAGCCACGGTAATGAAGGAAGGCGCTGTCTAATGGAGAGCAGTTTCCTGCTGTCACACACAGCAGGCTGTCCAGTGCCAAGAGAACATGTCAACCTGTTCAGAGAAACACAGACCTGACAGATACAGACCTGACAGATACAGATACAGACCTGACAGATACAGGTACAGACCTGACAGATACAGACCTGACAGATACAGACCTGACAGATACAGAGATAGACCTGACCGATACAGAGATAGACCTGACCGATACACAGATACAGACCAGACAGATATACAGATCAGACAGAAACACAGATACAGACCAGACAGATACACAGGAACAGACCTGACAGATACACAGATACAGACCTGACAGATACACAGGTACAGACCTGACAGATACACAGGTACAGACCTGACAGATACGCAGGTACAGACCTGACAGATACACAGGTACAGACCTGACAGATACACAGGTACAGACCTGACAGATACGCAGGTACAGACCTGACAGATACGCAGGTACAGACCTGACAGATACGCAGGTACAGACCTGACACGTACAGAAACCTGACAGATACACAGGTACAGACCTGACGGGTACAGACCTGACAGATACACAGATACAGACCTGACAGATACACAGATACAGACCTGACAGATATACAGACCAGACAGATACAGACCAGACAGATACACAGATACAGACCAGACAGATACACATATACAGATCAGACAGAAACACAGATACAGACCAGACAGATACACCGGAACAGACCTGACAGATACACAGGAACAGACCTGACAGATACACAGGAACAGACCTGACAGATACACAGGAACAGACCTGACAGATACACAGGAACAGACCTGACAGATACACAGGTACAGACCTGACGGGTACAGACCTGACGGGTACAGACCTGACGGATACACAGATACAGACCTGACGGATACGCAGGTACAGACCTGACAGATACACAGGTACAGACCTGACAGATACACAGATACACACCTGACAGGTACAGACCTGACAGGTGCAGACCTGACAGATACACCAGTACAGACCTGACAGGTACAGACCTGACGGGTACAGACCTGACGGGTACAGACCTGACGGGTACAGACCTGACGGGTACAGACCTGACGGGTACAGACCTGACATACACCGGTGCAGACCTGACATACACCGGTGCAGACCTGACATACACCGGTGCAGACCTGACAGCTACAGACCTGACAGCTACAGACCTGACAGCTACAGACCTGACAGCTACAGACCTGACAGCTGCAGACCTGACAGCTGCAGACCTGACAGCTGCAGACCTGACAGCTGCAGACCTGACAGCTGCAGACCTGACAGCTGCAGACCTGACAGCTGCAGACCTGACCGATACACCGGTACAGACCTGACAGCTACAGACCTGACAGCTACAGACCTGATGACAGCTACAGACCTGACAGCTGCAGACCTGACAGCTGCAGACCTGACAGCTGCAGACCTGACAGCTGCAGACCTGACAGCTGCAGACCTGACAGCTGCAGACCTGACAGCTGCAGACCTGACCGATACACCGGTACAGACCTGACAGCTACAGACCTGACAGCTACAGACCTGACAGCTACAGACCTGACAGCTACAGACCTGACAGCTACAGACCTGACAGCTACAGACCTGACAGGTGCAGACCTGACCGATACACCGGTACAGACCTGACAGGTACAGTCCGGACAGGTACAGACCTGACAGATACAGACCTGACAGGTACAGACCTGACAGATACAGACCTGACAGATACAGACCTGACAGGTACAGACCTGACAGGTACAGACCGGACAGATACAGACCTGACGGACACACGGATACAGACCTGACGGACACACGGATACAGACCTGACGGACACACGGATACAGACCTGACGGACACACGGATACAGACCTGACGGACACACAGATACAGACCTGACGGATACAGACCTGACGGATACACAGATACAGACCTGACGGATACAGACCTGACGGACACACAGATACAGACCTGACGGATACAGACCTGACGGACACACAGATACAGACCTGACGGATACAGACCTGACGGATACACAGATACAGACCTGACGGATACACAGATACAGACCTGACGGATACAGAGATACAGACCTGACGGATACAGAGATACAGACCTGACGGATACAGAGATACAGACCTGACGGATACAGAGATACAGACCTGACGGATACACAGGTACAGACCCGACAGATACACAGGTACAGACCCGACAGATACACAGGTACAGACCCGACAGATACACAGATACAGACCCGACAGATACACAGATACAGACCTGACGGGTACAGACCTGACAGATACACAGATGCAGACCTGACAGATACGCAGGTGCAGACCTGACACGTACAGAAACCTGACAGATACACAGGTACAGACCTGACAGATACACAGGTACAGATCTGACAGATACACAGGTACAGACCTGACAGATACACAGGTACAGACCTGACAGGTGCAGACCTGACAGATACACCGGTACAGACCTGACAGGTACAGACCTGACATACACCGGTACAGACCTGACAGATGCAGACCTGACAGATGCAGACCTGACAGCTACAGACCTGACAGCTACAGACCTGACAGCTACAGACCTGACAGCTGCAGACCTGACAGCTGCAGACCTGACAGCTGCAGACCTGACAGCTGCAGACCTGACAGCTGCAGACCTGACAGCTGCAGACCGGACAGGTACAGTACAGACCGGACAGGTACAGACCGGACAGATACAGACCGGACAGGTACAGACCTGACAGGTACAGACCGGATGGATACAGAAACTTGGCATAATGACACTGTCAGTCCCTTGTCCAACCTTCTGGCTCACTATGTCATCAGTGCTCATCTATAAATGGCGTAGACTAGACTGGAGGCTCATTCTCAGACTCTACTGTTTAAACTTTTGCTTCATTTTGCAGGTGGAGCCATTCTATGTGACCTTGTCGCTGTTTGACATCCAGAACAGCAGGAAGATCTCGTCGGACTTCTACGTGGACCTGAATCACCCGTCCGTCAGACAGCTAGTGCCCAACCCCAGCAGCCCGTACATGAACGGGGGAGGGGATGCTCTGCCGGGGGCGCAGAGGGGGGTCCACGGCCTGCCTGAGGGGGCCATGCAGTACCCCAGACAGGTGAAGAGATATTAGAGACACTAATCTCTATACAATCTTTTGAGCTATTAATCTCTCAATATGACGATGTGGTTTTCGAGGTTCACTCATATCTGTCATGACTTGGTTTTCTGTCTCCACAGGGAGTGTTCTCTGTAACGTGTCCACACCCAGATATCTTTCTGGTGGCTCGCATTGAGAAGGTCCTGCAGGGGGGAATCACCCACTGTGCTGAGCCCTACATGAAAAGCTCAGACTCCACCAAGGTACGCTCTGTACCAGGCCTCAGCATCACAAAACACAACAGTCAATTCCCCCACGCTCAGCAGATTTCATTTGATTATTCCACACATAACAAATGAGAGAATCAGCCATGTCATAAGTGCTGGCTGGTTACAACAACACTCCACAAGCATTGGTTTTGGCTATACAAATCTGGTTACGTGCTGTTAAAGGGGGTACAACGAGCAGTAATGGGATCCTAGAGAGTGAATCTGAAATGCATTAGGGACCATTTTCAAGGTGCGTGTGTTTGTGCACGCTTGCGTATGTGTTTGTGTACGCTTGCGTATGTGTTTGTGTACGCTTGCGTATGTGTTTGTGTGTCCGTGCCTGTTTGTAGAGATTGGCAGGCCTCAGAGCTATGAGATATGCTGGAGTGCTGACCATCACCTCTGTCTGTGTTGTCAGACCAGCGTGGTTTCACTTACACACGGTTCCTCTTTCCCACCAGGTGGCACAGAAGGTCCTGAAAAATGCCAAATTGGCCTGCAGCCGTTTGGGCCAGTACAGGATGCCTTTTGGATGGGCCGCCAGGTATTATTCGGTTACTAACCTGAACTGATGTTTATAGTAAGAGATTATTGACAGATGTTTTACCTTTTGGAATATATTTTCATCAGTAGAGAAATTTGACCATATGTAAGCAACGTCTACTGAATAAGGCATCGCTTTGAAAGGATAGAGTACAAAATGTCTAGATTAAATTAAAAAGATTTGTAAAAAAACATAGCGTTTATTCCCAGGCACAGTAAAGGGTAGGGAGTTTCATATGTCTGTTTTTCCCTTTTTGGCACTGGTGAATGTATCACTCTTCAATGAATTGTGGAAAAGCTCAGTACCCATGGTGTCTGGAAAGAGAATAAAGGTGTCACAGGATACCAGACCAGGGGGAAAAACCCTGACAGGAACATCAGCAGATCTTTGTCCAGAGACCTACTGGAAACAGACCTGGGTTTGAATGATTCTCATCTCTCCTTCCCTGCAGGACTCTGTTCAAAGATGCATCGGGCACGCTGGATAAAAGTGCCCGTTTCTCCGCCATCTACAGACAGGACAGCAACAAGCTGTCCAACGACGACGTGTTTAAACTGCTGGCTGACTTCAGAAAGTTAGTAACTCTCCTGTCTGCAGTTAGTGGAATTGAAAATGTAGTTAATTGTTGAAGTACTATATCTTACAGAAATGTTGAATTTGGATTATTCTTGCTTATTCCCAATGATTACAGTGTTCTAACAGTGGGTATTTCTTAAGCTGAATCCCATATAGCGGTTTGTTGGCTAAAGAGAGTAGATGGTCAGAGATTCTCTTTCACAATGAAAGCCTGTACCCCAGATGTTTTCCCACCTTTACAAATATTTGGTTTCTCCTCTTGGGTTCTGTTTGTTCACAGGGTAGTTTCCAGGCGGCTTGCCTGTTTTCCATCAGGTCCTCCTAGGTAGATGATAACAAAGGCATTAACCGTTGCTTATTTTTGCTTCTCCTCCCTAGGCCAGAGAAGATGGCCAAGCTCCCTGTCATCTTAGGAAACCTCGACGTTACCATTGACAATGTTGCCCCTGACTTGACAAGTAAGCCCTCCAAACTCGGCTCACACTGGGAACATGAAAGATGAAAACTGTTTCTCTTCACGTCTGATTGGTCTATCGGCTGTTTATTTGACCCCCCCCCCCCCCCCCCGTCTGTTCTGTGTCTGCATGTACGTAGGTTGTGTTACCTCATCCTACATTCCTGTGAAGACTTTTGAGAGCAGTGAGAAGACGAACATCTTCTTTGAAGTGGAGGAGTTTGTTCCCTGCATAGCCAAGTGCTCCCAGCCGTTCACCATCTACAACAATCACCTCTATGTCTACCCCAGGCACCTGAAGTACGACAGCCAAAAATCCTTCACAAAGGTATAGTCACAAACATTGACCCTACATTTCTGTTTGATCAAATGATGTATACTGTACATTTACGTGGATTTCAAATCATGAACCGTGTTTTGACGCAGTCTGTACACTGATGTGGTAAACTCCACTATTTGCTATTGCATTTCATAGGACTGCATAGTAGTGGTAAGGTACTTGTAACTTGTCCAACTTTCTCTAACTGAGAGAGAAACTTTGCTCTAGACAGTTACAGCAGAAATGTGTTCCCGCCAGCATCTTCAAGTAGGTCAGCTTTGTTCTGTCTGTCTCCTCTCTCTCCCTTCAGGCTAGAAACATAGCTGTCTGCATCGAGTTCAAGGACTCGGATGAGGAGGAGGCTGTTTCGCTCAAGGTAAGCTCCTAGTCATGTGACTCCTTCTGGCAGAGTTCCTGAAGCCACAGTGTCATTTGGTAGCAGAAGAACTGCATACTACTTAGGGGAGTGAACATGCTGTTGTTATTACCCACAGTGCATCTATGGTCGACCAGGAGGACCCCTGTTTACCAAAAATGCATTTGCTGCAGTATTACATCACCAGCACAGCCCGGAGTTTTATGATGAGGTACGTTGTTCTAACAAGCCAACCTGGCCATCTTTATACAGAGCGCTCCAGTCATGATTAGTGAGCAGGCGAAGCAGTGGCAGCATGTAATGCTTGCTAACTCATATATTTTTGCTCCTGTTCCTCAGTTTAAGATGGAGCTTCCCACCCAGCTCAATGAGAAGCACCATCTGCTGTTCACCTTCTTCCACGTCAGCTGTGACAGCAACAGCAAGGCCAGCACCAAGAAGAGAGACGTGGTGGAGACACAAGGTATTTTATTTTTTATTTCACCTTTATTTAACCGGGTAGACCAGTTGAGAACAAGTTCTCATTTACAACTGTGGCCTGGCCAAGATAAAGCAAAGCAGTGTGACCAAAAACAACAACACCAGAGTTACACATAAACAAACGTACAGTCAATAACACAAAAGAAGAGAAACATTTCAAAATCTATGTACAGTGTGTGCAAATGTAGAAGAGGAGGTAAGGTAAAAAATAGGCCATGGAGGCGAAATAATTACAATTTAGCATTAACACTGGAGTGATGTGCAGATGGTGATGTACAAGTAGAGATACTGGGGTGCAAAAGAGCAAGAGGATAAGTAACAATATAGGGATGAGGTAGTTGGGTGTGCTATTTACAGATTGGCTGTGTACAGGTACAGTGATTGGTAAGTAGCTCTGACAGCTGATGCTTAAAGTTAGAGAGGGAGATATAAGACTTCAGCTTCAGTAATTTTTGCAATTCGTTCCAGTCATTGGCAGCAGAGAACTGGAAGGAAAGGCGGCCAAAGGAGGTGTTGGCTTTGGGGGTGACCAGTGAAATATACCTGCTGGAGCGTGTGCTACGGGTGGGTGTTGCTATGGTGACCAGTGAGCTGCGATAAGGCGGGGCTTTACCTAGCATAGACTTATAGATGACCTGGAGCCAGTGGGTTTGGCGATGAATATGTAGCGAGGGCCAGTCAACGAGGGCATAAAGGTCGCAGTGGTGGCTGGTATATGGGGGTTTGGTGACAAAACGGAAGGCACTGTGATAGACCTACATCCAGTTTGCAGGTAGACACCAGACCCAGGATTAGGGTTGCAAAATTCTGTGAATTTTCAATAAATTCCCTGTTTGTTTTTTTTTCTTCAGAAATCCTGGTTGGAGCATTCCAGATTTCCTACTTAATCCCTCCTGATTTCAGGCAATCCTCCAACCGGGACTGACATTTTTCAAACCTACCTAGGATACAGCCCTCGAGGCCGAGATCCAGTGTTAAGCCATGCAGATTCATTGTATCCACCCTATTTCTTTCCATTGCCCTCCCCAGTATAACGATTTGTGTGTGTGCCAGTTTCCATTCTTCCCTATTCTCCCAGTGCTGAGTCACGGTTGGGCGTGACCATAGAGATCCTAGTAAATGAATTAGTATTCTAATTCCTAATTCTATGGGTATGACACCGTCTGTGAGCAGACTGACAGTCCTGTCTCTTGTCCTTGTCTCTCCCCAGTGGGTTACGCCTGGCTGCCTCTGCTGAAGGATGGCAGGGTGATCATGAATGAGAGTCACGTCCCCGTGGCTGCCAACCTGCCCGCTGGCTACCTCAGCTGTCAGGAGGGTGTCAGCAAGGTAGCGCTCCCTTCACTCCCACTGACACACACACTGTGGCTTCCTTCTCCCTTTCTGTGGCTCCTTTCCTTTTTCTTTTCTTTTATTGAACTAGGCAAGTCAGTTAAGAACCAATTCTTATTTACAATGACGACCTAGGAACAGTGGGTTAACAGCCTTGTTCCAGGGCAGATTTTTACCTTGTCAGCTCGGGGATTCGATCTAGCAACCTGTCGGGTTACTGGCCCTACGCTCTAACCACTTGGCTACCTGCCGCCCCGTCCTTCATCACCACAAGACTGAAAGAACATAATGGGTTTAAAGCAATCGGATTTAAACCTATCCAGTCGTTTTAGATCAGTAAAATCGAACCTATTTTGGCCGTGAAAGAAAGTAGAGCCGTGAGCCACAGACTTAACCTTTGTGTGGTAGTGCCCTGCCTGTAAATTAGAGTTGGCACTGTGGGGATTACTTGTTGTCTGCCTCAAGGTTGTGTGAGATGTAATTATCCAATCAGGGAAGGTGAAAGCGTACAACAGTGTGACCAAACAATATTAAGCTAATTGCATGAGAATATATGGCTGAATTACTTACTGATGTGAGTTTCAACTTAATGTTGAGCTTTAGATCTGTTCTCAGCGTTGTTTCGGATCAACTTACGGTAAACTGAAATGTCTTTCATTTTCTATACGTTTCTGCAACTACCTCCCCCTAACAAGCAACGTTTTAAGTATGTCCTACCCTCTTGTGGCATTGCGACAGTGACTCCTATCACGGAGTGCCGTTTTAAATACATCACCAATACATGTAGCGTGATCCAGTACATAACCAATGATAACCACTGTCGTTGTTTTTCTGATTAAAATATGTCCTATGTCTCACGCAGCAGCATCCTGAAATCAAATGGGTGGATGGAGGGAAGCCTTTGTTCAAGGTGTCCACTCACCTCGTCTCCACGGTGTACACTCAGGTTGGTACCGTTTCACAGATAAGCTCAGGGACACAACTGACCCAGGATTCTTAAAGGCTTGTTCTCCACTGTCTTTTCTAGAAATCTTGTGTTCTAACATCTCTCCCTTTTTTCTTTCCTCTGTAGGATCAACATTTGCACAATTTCTTTGCCCACTGTCAGAGCACAGAGTCTGCAGCCCAGGTGGCAGCAGGAGAGCTGGTCAAGTATCTGAAGGTAAAGCAGCAACTGTGGCACCTCTGGGTCTGACAGAAATGACACTTGTCACATCTCTCTCCCCAACACCTGTCACCCATCACTCTGATTTCCTCAGGATGTTTAGAAATCTGTGCTTGTTTCCTCAGGCCGGGGTGGGACAATGCTAACATGACCCTAGGGTCTAATCCACGGGTGCTCTCTCCATTGTCCCCCTGTGGACATCGACATTTTCAGATGCATCTCTGGGGTGCTCATGTAAACACACTAGTCCACAGCACGCAAACAATGGCAAGAGGGTCACACAAGATCAGGATTTAGCAGAGAGCATTTCACTGGCAGGTTGCCAAATGATTTGGCTGGCTTTGGCTGTGTTAGCAGCCCCTACAAATGTAGGCTCTTAATTTGATCACCTTGTTGCAGGGGAACTTTCCTGCAATGCAGGAAACACTTTGTGTATTTGGGGTTTTAAAAGGCTTCTTTTTTCATTTCCACTTTGAAATTTTACACTTGATCTTCTGTTATAAAAAATGTATCAACCCCTACAAAAAATGTCCATGAATTATAATCCACTTATTTCACATTTCCTGTTGCCACAGGATTACTTTCCTGCTGTAGCAAACTGGATCAAATTAAGATCCTAAATAGCCAGTGATGCACCAGTGCCCCGCTCTGCCTCATTCCAGGATAGACGTGTTTGTGTGTGTGATTAACACATGCTTATTCTCAGGTGTGTCCTGTTATTCTGTGCGACTTCCGTTTCCTCTTACGCAAGCTTGTGTTTGGTTTTTTTTCCGCCTCTTTTGGATGTGGGAGTGAACTTTCACCCCCCCATAGACTCCCGAGACTGATTAGAGCCAGGATGGGAGGGAATGTTTACAGGACGCCACCAAGCATTTACATTGAAGCTGATTCTTGTTCTCATGTAGCCTTGTTTTATCTCCCCCTCAGAATAGTTTTATCGATTTTAAGTCAATTCTGATCATGCAGTTAACCCTGTCTAGATGTTTGATGTGCTTGTGGATGATATTCTGCAGGTTCAGCGTTTTGGCTGGGAGGGGAGCACAGAAAAACACAATGCCTTGAGCATCTTATTTACTGCATTCCCCCCCCACCTCAGAGTCTTCATGCTATGGAAAGTCACGTGATGGTTAAGTTCCTGCCCACCACTCTCAACCAGCTGTTCCGGGTGTTGACAAGTGCCACCCATGAGGAGGTGGCCGTCAACGTCACCAGGTCAGTAGTCTGGCTCCCAAATGGCACCCTATTCCCTAGTGCAATATATTTAGTGCAATACATTTGACTAGGGCCCATAGGGAAGCTATATGGGGAATAGGCTGCCCTAGTGTCTTCCCTAGTGCAATACATCTAGTGCAATACATTTGACTAGGGCCCATAGGGAAGCTATACGGGGAATAGGCTGCCCTAGTGTATTCCCTAGTGCAATACATCTAGTGCAATACATTTGACTAGGGCCCATAGGGAAGCTATATGGGGAATAGGCTGCCCTAGTGTATTCCCTAGTGCAATACATCTAGTGCAATACATTTGACTAGGGCCCATAGGGAAGCTATATGGGGAATAGGCTGCCCTAGTGTCTTCCCTAGTGCAATACATCTAGTGCAATACATTTGACTAGGGCCCATAGGGAAGCTATATGGGGAATAGGCTGCGTTATGGACATAGCCATAGTGAGTATTGACTGTGTTATGGACATAGCCATAGTGAGTATTGACTGCGTTATGGACATAGCCATAGTGAGTATTGACTGCGTTATGGACATAGCCATAGTGAGTATTGACTGCGTTATGGACATAGCCATAGTGAGTATTGACTGTGAGTATTGAGACATAAACCACAAACATGTTATTATTGCACAACTCTTACACATGCTTTTTTGCCCTGTTCAGAGTCATGATTCACATTGTTGCCCAGTGCCACGAAGAGGGGTTGGAGCACTACCTACGATCATATGTCAAGGTAATCGTCATACGGGTCCATTTATCATATGGCACATTTTCTTATGCTGTGTTTCTAGAAAAGCTTTTTTATTTTTTTATTTTGTCTCTTTCCTGGTTCAGTATGTGTTTAAGACCGAGCCATACACAGCCACTACCACGAGAACAGTACATGAGGAGCTGGCCAAAGCCATGACTGCAATTCTAAAGCCTTCCACAGACTTCCTCACCAGCAACAAGTTGCTCAAGGTAATAGATAGCACAGCATCCGTGTGGAAAAGGAGTCTATGGATATTTGCATCAGGTTTCATGTTGGCATTGATTTGTATTTGTTTCCGTATTTCTGTTTCGTAGTACTCCTGGTATTTCTTTGAAGCCTTAGTAAAGTCCATGGCCCAGTACTTGATTGAGAGCAGTAAAGTCAAGGTAAGTCTGATTTGACACTTTACTAAGCCAACTAAGTCTTCATTTTTCTTTTTATAGAAATGTCAGCTTATCAGTGATAGCTCCTAACATGCACATGTGGGCTGCTACATTCCTCCCACAGAATAAAGCACAGCCATAACTAACCACCGCCTCAATGCTACCCACAGCAATCTCTCCTAACCAACCATAGCCCTGAGTTTCCTCTCTGGCATGGCCGTGTATAATCAGGAAGCTGCTGTAGGAACCATTAGGAGTGTGCCACACTAAACAGAGGAAGCAGGGACACTCCATTAAGGATTCCCCCCACTGCTGTGGTTTTGTGGTGGTTCACTGGGATGGCCTCTCTCTGGGAATAGCTGTGGTGGGATCAGAAACACAACAGGGAGTTGTTGTTGTTGTTGTTGTCTCTCCTCAAGCACCACATTGGAAATTAGTGTTGTATATGAATTTCATGTGTTAGCCTCTACTGTAATATTAACCAAAAAGGTAATTCAATCAAATAAAAAATGTACAGTAACACCACGGACAGTAACACCACGGACAGTAACACCACGGACAGTAACACCACGGACAGTAACACCACGGACAGTAACACCACGGACAGTAACACCACGGACAGTAACACCACGGACAGCAACACCACGGACAGTAACACCACGGACAGTAACACCATGGACAGTAACACCACTCTCAATAACAGCTCTGGCAGTAACAGCTTGTCTCTGTTTCTCAGCTGTCCAGGAACCAGCGTTTCTCGGCCGGCTTCCACCACACGGTGGAGACCCTGGTCAACATGATGATGCCCCACATCACCCAGAAGTACAAGGACAACCTGGACGCAGCCCGGAATGCCAACCACAGCCTGGCTGTCTTCATCAAGGTCAGCTGGCGCCGTCTGATTGGCTAGTCTAGCACCGTTGGTCCTCCTCATAGCCGGTTCGGGATAATAACAATGTATTGGTGTTCATTAGAGGTTGATGATATCCACTGTTCTGTACTATACTGAACTGTATGTGGGAATGTCCTTTCCTTCCTGTGTCCACAGCGCTGTTTCACCCTGATGGATAGAGGCTTTGTCTTCAAGCAGATCAACAACTACATCAACTGTTTTGTGCCCGGAGACCCCAAGGTAGTTATCATGATTAAATAATTATCATTACAAATGATAGTCCACCACTAGACCTTTTTGTTTCTTACACTAATGCTCTTATTTTCAGACTCTGTTTGAGTTCAAGTTTGAGTTCCTGCGTGTCATATGCAACCACGAGCACTACATTCCCTTGAATCTGCCCATGCCCTTTGGAAAAGGGAGGATACAGAGATTTCAAGGTGAGCACATTTCCATCGTTTGGGCAAAATAAAAGCGACTGTATGCAGGTATACCAGGGTCATATGAGGTACATCTATTGAACTAGAAGCACAAGGCTTTTGTAATATGAAGTTTTGAGGACTGTCTGCCAAAGGCATAGAGTGTTTCAGCAGATAGTGGATTCAATCGTTTCTCCAGCAGCATCTCGTCGAACTCAAGCACAGTACCCGTACTGTCCAAGTTCTGTCAGCCAAATGTCATAAAGACACGTTACAGTATATCATGTACTGCTCTCTTTGTGTTCTTGCTACCTCTGTTTTGGAATAGAGCTTATTTGTTTGTTTCCACTTTGCTCCTCTTCTCTCTTTTGCCAATTAGCTTTACTTTCTCCCAACATGGAGTCATACAGTAATCCTGTAGGTAGGTTCAAGGTGTGCTGTCTGCTTGTCCTGTCAGAAAAAAAATACTTTGACCCCCCCCCCCCCCTTTTTTTTAAAATTATGGCCACATAGGCAAAATAATCCCCTTGAACAACTCAATTGAGTCATTCATTCAACAGCGTCATTACATACATTTGGCGTGGATGTGGAATGATTCATTTGTCTCTCCCATGTCTAATACTAAATTATCATTTTTATGCTTTATCTATATGAACTGTAATTGGCTGTAATGAGTGAGTTAGAAAAGGTATGGGTGTGTGTACGTTTTAATTCTTTGGACTACAAAGCGTTCCTATTTCTGTGTCAAGGGTTTGGATTGTGCGACGATAGCAATAGGTTTGTACTTGAGGGCAAACCATTTTTTTCCTTTGTTTTTAATCTTCAATCGAATTTCAATTGAACATTTCGGAGGCGTTTACATTTTCAAATGTGCATGTAAACCAATTACAGCTCATATTGAGGCTAACAGTGGATGTGAAGTTTTAGTACCATCATTTCAGTACACCTTCTGTGTGTCACTTGTGATTTGATTTGACTTGTGCCTCATGCTCTGTGACACTCTCAGTTTATTTGCCGGTCTGTTACCCATAACAACCACCCTGCTTGCTAACTGTATCTGTTTATTCACTGCCTGGTCCCCGACTCCTTTAGACTCATAATTACCAGACAAATTGCCGATCTGTGTAGCTAAACAGAATGTAAGCTCGTGGGCCTTCCAGGATGGTTGTACGAGGTTATGACTCCTGTCTGGTTGTCTATTTTGACTGATAATCTCTGTTTTATACATTGTATTGCAATACTTTAGAAAGTCATTATTTACAACCACTCTTCTTTGATTTTAGTTGTGGGTGTATTTTTTAAATTATTGTATCTAATCGATTATCATAAGTGATCATGAAATTGTAATCATTGTAACCAATATGTGTTATCCTATCCTTACACAAATAGATTATCAGCATGTATTGGGGTTGTTGGTTTGTTTGAATACTTTATCTTGTTGGAAAAGTTTCTCAGCGTTGGAAATAGTTTTGTGGCCTGATTACAATCTTCATTAGAGTTCAAGTGCAGTTGAACTTCATTCGAATGGCGCCAGTCTATTTAAAGGCAAAGGTCGACTCAGTGCTACACTGGTGGTATTGTTTACATCGGTGCAGATAGTTTAGGTTCAGGACTTCCTCCTAAAGTCTGTCTCTTGTCTGTCCTCCTTCCAGACCTCCAGTTGGACTACTCGCTGACAGACGACTTCTGTAAGAACCACTTCCTGGTTGGGCTGCTGCTGCGGGAGGTGGGCGGGGCCCTGCAGGAGTTTCGAGAGATCCGTCAGATATCCATCCACGTGCTCAAGAACCTGATGGTCAAGCACACCTTTGACGAACGCTACACCTCCAAGGTAAGCAGACTCATTCTCCCCCCCTCTTTCCTCTAGTCGTTTCGAAAGTCATCATAAGGGACAATGAAGTTTAATCAAAGCTTTATCTCTATTTCAGAGCCAGCAGGCTAGGTTGGCAACTCTCTACCTGCCCCTATTCGGTCTGCTCCAGGAGAACGTCAACAGGCTCAATGTGAAGGAAGTCTCCCCATTCGTCATCAACCAGTCCAACAATGTAAGGCTGACATCTAGTGGCTGGCTACCACCACAACTCAAAGGCCCTACCTGTAAATGTTTGACTTTACTAATGGTCCATTTTCCTTTCAGAATGGAAGAGATGACCCACTCCTGGGCAACTCCATGATGATGACGCCTCCACGCTCCAGTACTTTGTTAGACAACAGTTTGCACAAGGATGTGTTTGGGGTTATCTCTGGCACCGGTGAGATTCAGTCTGCTTTTGGCAGGCAACGATATGACACTCGACTCATGTTGTCCCGTGGTGATTGAGCGACATGCGGGGCCACGAGTTTAACTGTGCTGTTGTCTTTGTGTTCCCCAGCCTCCCCCCACGCGTCCTCCACCCCCAACATTAACTCTGTCCGCCACGCTGACTCCCGGGGCTCCCTCATCAGCACTGACTCTGGCAACAGTCTTCATGAGAAGAGCAACTCTCTGGACAAGGTACAACTCCATGGAGACCTAGTACAGCCACTGTCATGGACCGTTACTTAAAGTTGACCATTTCTGCTTTCACTTATTGAGGGTGCAGCCTATGCCTGTTGTATGTGTCCTACTGGCACATGACCTCCATCAGGACATCAGATCGCTGCAGTGCTGTTAGTCCATTTGGGCTAGAAATACATTTGTACGGGTCAATATGAGTTTAGCAGCTATTCAGTGAATGAGATTTAGGCCACGTATTTAGTTGAGGATGTTTCATGCATCATTTTCTGTATTTCTCACTGACACATTAAGAGGTGCGTCCATTACAGTGGCAAGACAAAGTATGTGAACCTTTTGGAAATACCTGGATTTCTGCATAAATTGGTCATAACATTTGACCTGCTCTTCATCTAGTTCACAACAATAGACGAACACAGTCTGCTTAAACTAATAACACACAAACAATTATACGCTTTCATGTCTTTATTGAACACACCATGTAAACATTCAGTGTAGGGTGAAAAAGTATGTGAGGCCTTGGATTTAATAACTGATTGACCCTCCTTTGGCAGCAATAACCTCAACCAAACGTTTTCTGTTGTTGCGGATCAGACCTGCACAACGGACAGGAGGAATTTTGGACCATTCCTCATTACAAAACTGTTTCAGTTCAGCAATATTCTTGGAATGTCTGGTGTGAACTGTTCTCTTGAGGTCAGGCCAAAGCATCTCAATCGGATTGAGGTCAGGACTCTGACTGGGCCACTCCAGAAGGTGTATTTTCCTTCTGTTGAAGCCAATCTTCTGTTGTTGATTTACTTCTGTGTTTTGTGTTTTGTTTTCCTGTTGCATCACCCAACTTCTGTTGAGCTTCAATTGGTGGACAGATAGCCTAACATTATCCTGCAAAATGTCTTGATGAACTTGGGAATTCATTTTTCCATTTGATAGCAAGCTGTGCAGGCCCTGAGGCAGCAAAGCAGCCCCAAACCATGATGCTCCCTCCACCATACTTTACAGTTGGGACAAGGTTTTGATGTTGGTGTGCTGTGCCTTTAATTCTCCACACATAGTGGTGTGTGTGTGTGTTCCTTCCAAACAACTCAACAGTAGTTTCATCTGTCCACATAATATTTTGTCAGTAGCGCTGTGGAACATCCAGGTGCACTTCTGCAAACTCCAGACCATGCAGCAATGTTTTTTATGGGCAGCAGTGGCTTCATCCGTGGGATCCTCCTATGAACACCATTCTTGTTTAGTGTTTTATGTATCGTAGATTCGTCAACAGAGATGTTAGTGTGTTCCAGAGATTTCTGTAAGTCTTTAGATGACATTCTAGGATTCTTCTTAACCTCATTGAGCATTCTGCACTGTGCTCTTGCAGTCATCTTTGCAGGAAGGCCACTCCTAGGGAGAATAGCAACAGTGCTGAACTTTCTCCATTTATAGACAATTTGTCTTACCGTGGACTGATGAACATCGAGGCTTTTAGAGATACTTTTGTATCCCTTTCCAGCTTTCTGCAAGTCAACAATTCTTAATCTTATGTCTTCTGAGATCTCTTTTGTTTGAGGCATGGTTCACATCAGGCAATGCTTCTTGTGAATAGCAAACTCACATTTTGTGGGTCTTTTTTATAGGGCAAGGCAGCTCTAACCAACATCTCCAATCTCGTCTCATTGATTGGGCTCCAGATCAGCTGATTCCTGACTCCAGTTAGCTTTTGGAGAAGTCATTAGCCTAGGGGTTCTCATACTTTTTCCAACCTAGACTGTGAATGTTTAAATGATGTATTCAATATAGACAAGAAAAATACAATAATTTGTGTGTTATTAGTTTTCCATGTTTGTCTATTGTTGTGACTTAAAATAGAATCTTATCTTCATCTATGACCAATTTATGAAGAAATCCAAGTAATTCCAAATGGTTCACACACTTTTTCTTGCCACTGTATACCTGTGACAGTTATGAGGTTATCCCCTATTAACTTGTCGTTGTACCATTGACTCCTCCGCCCACCCACACACTCCTGCTGCTGGCAGAAGGAGAATATCAGGCGGAGACACTCTGCCAACGTGCTGCGCTTCTTTTCCGAGCCCGAGGACTCCGTGCTTCCCATTCGCTCCAAGCGCGCCACCGTGGACTTTTCCCTGCTCACTGTCCCCAGTGTCTCAGAGAATCATGTCCCGCATCACACCACCACTCCACTCCAAGTACAGAATACCAATAACCCCCCTTCCACCCAAGAGTGTCCCATCTGGGAGTGTGTGTGTGAGAGAGTGTGTGTGTTTTAGTCTTTGCCGAGTTCCTTTCTTTGCCAGGCGGATGATACACAGTTTCGTCTCTGGTGCCATGAAGCACAGCTACTGTGTGGCTTCATGGGTCTTTCTGTAGGAGTGATACACACAGCTGGAGCCTCTTTATTTTTGATCTCGCTCACATGTGCTGTGTGACTTTTCTATCTCCGTCTGTAAGAGTTCTGAGGACCAGTTTTTGTAGGATATTCCCTTTCTTTGTGTTCTGTTTCTCTCCATTTTGTCCTCCACCGTTTTTCATTTTTGAATGATACTCTGAGGAGGCAGTTAGCCAGAAGGGGAAAGAAAAACATTCATGTGTAATATCTGCTTAATTGTTAGGCTGTGAATGATACCCATCTAGTATATTTCCAATTATAAATCTGTCTTAATAAAGAATTCATGTAAATGATCGCCTACCCTCTTCAGTCAAATTCCCAGACTTATTTGGGGCAGCTAAGTTTAGCCGCTAACTTTCTCTGTCAACACTCCTCCAAGACAAGACATAGCTGCAGTCTTTCCGTGAGGTCATCCTCAGTTAGGAGTTCTGGTCTAGACTAACTCACCGCTGGCAACGGAAGACGCTGTATTTTGCCAAACCCACGCTGTGGTATAACTCCTGGTTCCTGCTCCCTGCTCTCTGTCCCGGCTTGGAGAATTCTAGTGATTAGGCCCTGCACGTAGAGCTGATCTGGCAGTCTCACCCGCGTCTAGAGGCCAACAGGGCCTGAGTGACTGACTCCATTAGTGTAGTCATACTGCACCGTGAGTCATACTACATGCTTATCAGCACATCATATCACATGAATACTAATGTATAGGATGTAGATGTACTGAAGGGCAATTTAGTATTACATAATAATGGCAATGATAAACTCTGTTTTACTGTTGGAAAAACTAATTTTTCAATTCGTTTTTATTTTCTACCCGTTTTGCCTTTTAAGAACATGGACGGATTAAGATGAGATGAAGAAGTAGACAACAAAATGGCAAATATGTCAACAAAGACAGGAATATGACAATACTACACCTCCCAATAGCGTTATGCAGTGTATAGAGCATAAGTAGAGTGTTGTGGTGTATTCCAGCCGATCTCTGACCAGCGCGTCTGTCCCTCAGAACCAGCCAGCCTCAGCCCTGGGCAGCAGCCTACTGCGCTGTGACAAACTGGACCAGGCTGAGATCAAGAGCCTGCTCATGTGCTTCCTGCATGTCCTCAAGAGCATGTCTGAGGGTAAGACCACACCTCTCTCTAGTGCAAGTACATGATTATATGAGGGGGGTGGATATGCTTAGTGACCCATGTTTTCTACAGCCAGTAGTTTCCCCAAGACTTCATCCCACATGACCCCCTATCCTCTATCCCCTATCCTCTATTTAGTGCACTGCTTTTGACCCAGTGCCATCTGGGACGCAGCGCAGGTGACTCTCTAACTCCCTTCTATCCTTCGTTCAGATGCTCTGTTTACATACTGGAACAAGGCCTCGTCTGCTGAGCTCATGGACTTCTTCACGCTAGTAGAGTAAGAAGTGAACTCGGCTTGGCCGTGTTGATGTAGTCCTGATGCTACTCCATACCATTTACCGTGCATATCGGGGGATGTTTAAGCGTCCTCTGTCCACATTGAGTAACGATGAGTCTCCCAACGTTTTTGTTTCCAGGGTGTGTCTCCATCAATTCCGATACATAGGAAAAAGATCCATCGCAAGGTAATGTTGCCAGAATGGTTCAATTGGTTGTATCGCGCTTGTATGTAAAACCTGTATATGAGACTACATTCATCATTTATTACACTTTCATATATTTTATATGTTATTGTTTATATAATTGTGTTGATTCAAATGTTATGTTAATGTTGTGTGAATATTGTCCAACCATTTTAGGGACATGATATTGTGCTATTTTAAGGTATAGGAATGAATGTCGTTTTGTAGTAACACTTGAAACCAGAACACAAACCAGTGACTGATATTTCTACCAATAGGCCCAAAACAGTACTAATGTGTGGTTTGTTGAGCTTGGTTAACATTGTGTGTACAGTAAAGCCCCTGAAACACTACACCATATAAACACACTATACAGTACGCTCATAATTTGCCTTTGGACTCTGGCACACACATTCGCTGTGGGAGCTCTCTGCCGGACACACTGATGGCTATGGGTCTCACTCTCCACTCTCTCTAACCCACCACCACTCTCTCTCTGTTTTTCTATTCATTTTAAATGCTGGCAAGTTTAATATAGTTTTATTAAAAAAACATGGCTCCTGCCCCCTCCTGCTTGGGTAAGACTAGAGGTGGAATTAACTCTCCTATACTAAAAGCATGTTGTCTTCTCTCTTTTCTGATTGGCCATCTTATAACAGCACACAACTGATTGGGCATGTAATAGCACCTCATTACTCTATCCTGACATAAGCGTCACCGTATATAGTGTCTGTCACTGTCATGTGCATGCGCTGGCTTCTGCTGCTACTAACTGCTGTCATGCTGATCTGGCATTGTCTGACCCATCGCATGAGAAACACCCTTCTCTGAATCGCCTCACCGCTATGATTTTACTTCTCAACACTGAATCAGGACTGTATAGATGATCACAAATGGGAAGAGTAGCAGTGTGTTAAATTCGCTCCAAGATGCTCCAAATATACCTAAAGCAGACATTTGTTCATGTCCTAGAGGTGTGCTTGATTTTCTCTTTAACCCTTTTTCTAGCCTGGGAGACAGTTCATGATTAAGACGACCACAAAGGAGTCTTAAACTGATCTGGTTACCAGGCTATACATTATATCCTACCATTTTTTAAATCAATAGAATAGTTAGGTATAATAATATCCAGTCTAACCTGCTTGACTAACCCTGGTCCTGCTGGTAGTGAGCCACTCGTCTAACAGTGTCCTGTTTCCTCATCAGGAACCAGGAAGGGGTGGGACTCGTAGCAGCACATGAGCGGAAGTCTCAGACTCTGCCTGTGTCCCGTAACAGGGCGGGAATGATGCATGCCCGCTTACAGCAACTCAGCAGCCTGGATAACTCATACACTTTTAACCACAGTAAGTGCCCCCAAACACCCACCTCTAAACCAAAGGCCCCTCTGCTCCTCCCTCTGTAGTCAGTCATCTCATCATCATCATCATCCTCTTCATTAGAATCATGTGTGCCAAACCCAAGTCCAAAGTCAGCCGTTCTAGAGCCGTCCATGGATGTTGTGTTTTTGCGTGAATAAAAGTTATGGGTGTTATCCTAGAGAGTACATGAACCCTTGGGTTGAAGGGATGGTTTTCATCGGGCCAAGGTCACCGTGTAACGTTATACTGACTTCGCAGGAAAGCAAAAGAGATTCAACTCTATAGTATAGGGTGTCTGTTACATGATTCCCTTTTAATGAAGTGGATTTCTTTGTGTTTTCAGTGTAAGAAAGATTTCAAGTGTTCTTGGAATATCTGTAGACCATGGTAAGAATGTATCAGGTCAACGACAGGCAGCTTTCAGACTATTAGCTCTGTTCATCTGGTTAAATTAAGAGCATGCCATTTTAGCTGAGAATGAGGCGTTTTAAACCCTCTGATCCCTCTATCCTGTTCATTTCTGTTCCCTTAACTCATTTCTTTGTATCCAAACCTCTGAAAAATCACAAGTAAAATGCATTTTGTTTTCAACTCCACGGAATATTATTTCCTCCTCTGAAGCAAGTTTTTTTAACCTTGATACTAATGATGACTAATCTCTCTGATTGCATCGCAAATTGCACCCTAGTCCCTATACCAGAGCCCTATGGGTCCTGTTTAAAAGTAGTGTACTAAATGGGGAATAGGGTGCAATTTGAGACTCCGTCAGAGCACATACGAATTTAGGGGTGATTTGAAAGTGCTCCAGCAGTGTGTTTGTGTGTGTGTGTGTACCCTGCAGCCTATAGCCACTCTGATGCTGACGTGGTGAACCAATCGGTCCTGGAAGCTAACATCGCCACGGAGGTCTGCCTCACCGTGCTGGACACTCTCAGCATCTTCATCATGGGATTCAAGGTACACTCCTAGCTGTGGTTTCTGTTGGTGATAATAAGCGGTCCTCAACATGTAAAAGTCATCTCAATGCCTTACTCATGTGATTATGTTATCTAAAAGTTGAAACTCCCTCTTCAGTTTTGGCTTACCAATCACTGACAAGAACACAATCCTGCTTATGTACAGTACATGCATTTGTTATGTCTTGTTTTCCATTTGCTTGGATATGTCACCTTTTTCCCACTTCTTACTTGATGTTGTCTTACTGCCAGTCCCGGGCTTTTGAAGATAACTGTCTGTACTTTTATGTCCTCAGACCCAACTCTGTTCGGACCATGGCCACAACCCGCTCATGAAGAAGGTGTTCCAGGTGCACCTCTGCTTCCTGCAGATCAACCAATCAGAGACTGCCCTCAAGCAGGTCTTCACCTCGCTGCGCACCTTCATCTACAAAGTAAGGAGGCCAGTGGTCCTCAACACTTCGCAGTAGTGAAGTGTTTTTCTCTCCCTGTCTTAAATGTGCCGAGTATCTAATCATCACTGTGTGTGTCTTGTTTCCAGTTCCCCTGCACCTTCTTCGAGGGTCGTGCGGACATGTGTGCGTCGTTCTGCTACGAGATCCTGAAGTGCTGCAACTCGAAGCTGAGCTCCATCCGCAGCGACGCCGCCCACCTCCTCTACTTCCTCATGAAGAGTAACTTTGACTACACCGGGCGCAAGTCCTTCGTCCGCACTCACCTACAAGTGAGAGAGAGAGAGAGGGTTTCCCTTCTACATGCTGATACATTTGTCTCCTCAGAAGATCTCTATGTAGCAGCACACTCTATGGAGCTTTCCCAAAGAGTGGCATGGTTGATGGTTATGGTAGTAGTTTTGTATTGATGTGTGCGTTTCCTGCCCTCACGCCCAGGTGGTGATCGCCGTCAGTCAGCTGATCGCTGACGTCATCGGTATCGGAGGAACCCGCTTCCAACAGTCCTTGTCTATCATCAACAACTGTGCCAACAGTGACAAGACCATCAAGGTCAGATCCCGATGGGGACACTTCTCATTCAAACTGCATGTCATCAGTATTGCTTGGTCTTTAATGAACATATTATATGAAATATATTACAGCCAAGGTTGGACCACTTGAATAATCTGCTGTATTATCCTGTGTAGAACACCGCTTTCCCGTCAGATGTGAAGGACCTGACCAAGCGGATCCGGACGGTCTTGATGGCCACAGCTCAGATGAAGGAACATGAGAGAGACCCGGAGATGCTGGTGGACCTGCAGTATAGCCTTGCCAAGTCCTACGCCAGCACGCCCGAACTCCGCAAGACTTGGCTGGACAGCATGGCCCGCATCCATGTGAAGAATGGAGACCTGTCCGAGGTCTGTACCAGGCTACGGGTCAGAATTTGGGCCTGAAAATATGAGTAAAAGTCAATGCCAGAGGGATGGGTGTTATTTTGATATGTGTAGTTATTTAAGGAATGGATTATGGTAGAATCTCTCTATACACAGTATGATGATGTTATATGTTGAATTCAAGTCATGTGGGTGGCTGGTAAAACATACTGATCTATCTGGGATGTTCTCTGTTGTTCACAGGCAGCCATGTGTTATGTGCACGTGGCGGCACTGGTGGCCGAGTATCTCCGGAGAAAAGGTGCGTTTTCCGTCAGCAGTAGAGATGTTGCTGATGATTGTCTTTCGATGGTGCCGTTGTCTCTTTTCAAGGCAGGAGAACTTCACAAGGGGTTCATGAATGGTCAGCGCATTGTGATTTTAATGAAATTATTGGATAGTTATTAGTTTGTTATTAGTCAGTAGTCCAATACTATACTGTGATTAGTGTACATAGCACTATGTAATTTGTCATTCTTTCTACGTTCCGATACGATCAGGGGCCGTATGTATTAGTGATGGGGGAGAAAACCGATACAGTGACACACAGGGATCTTATTTTTGACGATATAGGGTGTTGTTTTGACAATATCGCAATATTATTTCTGCGTTAGTTGGCTGTACCTGCACCAAAACTCCTTCATAGCCTTTTCTCCATCTTCTTTTTAAATAGGGAGACAGTTTGTTTTCAGCACTTTTATTTCTATGACTGATCAAAACTCGTTTTCTCATGTCTCTCTCTGTCCCACTGCAGCAGACATATGGTGAGGAATATGTTTGGAACATCAAATCGCAATAAAATGGCGCTGTCGGATCGCAATACATATACAGTTGAAGTTGGAAGTTTACAGACACCTTAGCCGAATACATTTAAAATGCGTTTTTCAAAATTCCTGACATTTAATCCTAGTAAAAAATTCCCTGTCTTAGGTCAGTTAGGATCACCACTTTATTTTAAGAATGTGAAATGTCAGAATAATAGTAGAGAGAATGATTTATTTCAGCTTTTATTTCTTTCATCACATTCCCAGTGGGTCAGAAGTTTACATACACTCAATTAGTATTTGGTAGCATTGCCTTTAAATAGTTTAACTTGGGTCAAATGTTTCGGGTAGCCTTCCACAATAAGTTGGGTGAATTTTGGCCCATTCCTCCTGACAGAGCTGGAGTCAATGAGTCAGGTTTGTAGGCCTCCTTGCTCGCACACGCTTTTTCAGTTCTGCCCACACATTTTCTATGGGATTGAGGTCAGGGCTTTGTGATGGCCACTCCAATAGCTTGACTTTGTTGTCCTTAAGCCATTTTGCCACAACTTTGGAAGTATGCTTGGGGTCATTGTCCATTTGGAATACCCATTTGCGCCCAAGCTTTAACTTCCTGACTGATGTCTTGGAATGTTGCTTCAATATATCCACATAATTTTCCTCTCTCATAATGCTATCTATTTTATGAAGTGCACCAGTCCTTACTGCAGCAAAGTACCCCCACAACATGATGCTGCCACCCCCGTGCTTCACGGTTGGGATGGTGTTCTTCGGCTTGCAAGCCTCCCCCCTTTTCCTCCAAACATAATGGTCATTATGGCCAAACAGTTCCATTTTTGTTTCATCAGACCAGAAGACATTTCTCCAAAAAGTACAATCTTTTTCCCCATGTGCAGTTGCAAATAGTAGTCTGGCTTTTTTATAGCGGTTTTGGAGCAGTGGCTTCTTCCTTGCTGAGCTGCATTTCAGGTTATGTCGATATAAGATTTGTTTTACTGTGAATATAGATACTTTGTAACTGTTTCCTCCAGCATCTTCACAAGGTCCTTTGCTGTTGTTCTGGGATTGATTTGCACTTTTCGCACCAAAGTACGTTAATCTCTAAGAGACTCCTTCCTGAGCCGTATGATGGCTGTGTGGTCCCAAGGTGTTTATACTTGCGTACTATTGTTTGTACAGATGAACGTGGTACCTTCAGGCATTTGGAAATTGCTCCCAAGGATGAACCAGACTTGTGGAGGTCTACATTTTTTTCTGAGGTCTTGGCTGATTTATTTTGATTTTTTCCCATGATGTCAAGCAAAGAGGTTCTGAATTTGAAGGTAGGCCTTGAAATACATCCACAGGTACACCTCCAATTGACCCAAATCATGTCAATTAGCCTATCAGAAGCTTCTAAAGCCATGACATCATTTTCTGGGATTTTCCAAGCTGTTTAAAGGCACAGTCAACTTTGTGTATGACCCACTGGAATTGTGATACAGTGAATTATCAGTGAAATAATCTGTAAACAATTGTTGGAGAAATTTGTTCTGTCATGCAGAAAGTAGATGTCCTAACCAACTTTCCAAAACTATAGTTTGTTTTTACAAGAAATTTGTGGAGTGGTTGAAAAACGAGTTTTAATGACTCCAATCTAAATGTATGTAAACTTCCGACTTCAACTGTAGAATCGTGAGAATCGCAATACATATCGTATCTCCACCTAAGTATCGTGATAAAATTGTATCGTGAGGTCCCTGACAATTCCCAGACCTAGTATGTATCAAGCGGCTCAGAGTTAGAGTGCTGATCTCGGATCAGGTCCTCCCTGTCCGTATTCAATGTGATCTAAAAGGCAAAACTGATCATAAATCAGCACTTTTTCTCTGAGATGATTGATACATACAGCCACATATTTTGTCATGTATCACTATAATCTGTCGGTCTGTGTTGTTTCACACACAGCTTCTTAACACCAGAGGGATAATCAGCTCTGTGAAAGCAGGTCCACTCATAGCACACTGTATAAGAGAGCAATTATCTGTTTCCCTGACAACAAAGTTTGACCTTTTGCCTGTTAGTACACCAGATAATGTTCTGAATGAAGCTATATTTCGCCCTTAGTTTATAACCTGTATAAAACACCTCAGAAAGAAGAAAATGTCTGTCTATTTGGTTTATTGATGATGGTCCCATCTCCTTAACGTCCGTAGGCATGTTCAAGCAGGGTTGCTCAGCCTTCCGGGTGGTCACTCCCAACATTGATGAAGAGGTGTCCATGATGGAGGATGTGGGCATGCAGGATGTCCACTTCAACGAGGTGAGAGACTAGCAGCCTGCAGCTCTCTGCTGCCAGGTCAAGACATGAGTTCTGGTGCTCGTTTGAATGTCCTTTTTTTGGGCGGGGCATTCACAATTCTTATCTTTTTTTAATGATCAGTTTATATCCTTGGATCATTTCCAGCACACTTGCTGCTCAATTTTGGAGTTTGCACTTTCCTGGAGATAACTAGGCAGCTATCTTGTAGAGATGTTATCTGTGAATCAGCTCTGCTCCTCACTATCAAACAACATGCAAAACAAAAGTACTTAGGGAACAACATGCAACCAATTCCACATCTAATGATACGCTTGAATGTATTACAAATAAATCCTCTCTGTTCTCTAATAAGGCACAGTGTAGCTTATCATTGTGGCATATGATAGCCGTCCAATAGCCATTTAGAGTTGATGCGGAACAAATGTGCATTTAAATCCCATTTTCGTATCCTGTTCACCACATCCTCATTATACAGGATGTCATTGGAGTTATACAACCGTTTATGTTGTTGCATCAAGGACAATAGGCCTCTAAGTACTTTCTCTTTGCACTAACCTTCATAAAGCTTTCTAAATGTTCATAAAGCTTAGAAATGAAGCCCTCGTGTTGTCTGTAGCCAGATCACCTTTTGTGTGGACACCATATGAAAAGTGTTGTTTTCTCTCATCCTTTTCTCCAAAACAGGATGTACTGATGGAGCTGTTGGAGGAGTGTGCTGATGGCCTGTGGAAGGCTGAGCGCTATGAGCTCATCTCGGACGTCTACAAGCTCATCATCCCCATCTATGAGAAGCGTAGGGACTTTGAGGTACAGCAGCAGACCTGCACCCTCTGTTGCTTCCACTCTCAAGGTCACGGGGCTCAACAGTGAAGGATAAAGGCCCATACATTGATTCAAATATGCTGGTTCTTATCGGTGTGTTTCTCAATTCCACAGAAACTGGCTCACCTGTACGACACGCTCCATCGTGCCTACAGCAAAGTGACAGAGGTCATGCACACGGGCAAGAGGCTGCTGGGCACATATTTCAGAGTGGCTTTCTTTGGTCAGGTGAGCTAGCGATTGAAATCTGACCGTAGGCTGTTGTATTACTATTGCTTTGCTCTTCCAAATACAGTATGCAGGTATTTAGATTTTGAACTAATTATATTTTCAATGTATTGCTTATGATTAATTCAAATTCAAGGTGCAAATGGCTAAATAAATGAATAAGTGCCCTTTATCCCCCCCCCCCCCCCCAAATAATCTTGATTTGAGCATGGGAGCCTGCTGGAAGCGTTTTGATTGATAAAAGCATGACCACGTCACGTGGCCTTTTATTATCTATTCTAATACTTTCCCCCCCCTGCTTCTTATCCTCTTTAAAGGCAGCGGTAAGTTCTGCAGTAGGATCTGCTCCCGAACAGCCCAAATCTGTCTGTGGTGTGCTGTTGCTGTAATCCATGCCATTTCTTTCAGCCAAAGTGTGCTGCTTAAAGCTCTTAGCAGTTACATTAACTCACTAACCTTCCGCCAACTTTTTTGTGTTTGGTTGTTGCAACAGCATTGCATGTTGCTGATTCAATGGAGTAATAGACTGTCTTCTTAGCTTCCATTTTCCAATGTTATTTTCTAAGTCTTCTTACACCTGATTCTTCCTCGTCTTTCACTGTGTTAACTCTTGTGTTTTGCAGTTGTTGCTTTTGACAGTTTGCTTTGTTGGCGTGGATAACCTTCATAGAACCATGTTCCTTGGTGTTACTTCTGTATGTGGTGTTATAGTGTGAACACTTACATGCTATAGTTGTAGTCTGGGTAGTGTTGGAATAACTATGATATTTTTTTTTTTTCTGTTGCTCTACCTACAACTCCGTAGCAGTACCAGTTTACTGACTCTGAGGCTGAGGTAAATGAATGAGAAAGCGAATAACGTGGTTGGCACTCTGCATTAGAGCTTAAGGCTTGTGATGTGCCCCTGTTAGTGCAGTCAGTGGTATTAACCGCCGCCTAGCTTATCCATCTCGACCCTCTACTACTCTCTGGCTTAGTGTTGCCCTGACAACAAGCATATTATTCAAGGTTCAATGGGAAGATTCCATTTTTCGTCTCTGTATCCATTCATCCAGGTGATAGCTACTTCCCCATTCAGCTACAGTGCTGAGGGATTTTTGTATTATTGTTTTTGGGGTATAAATACTGTGCACCCTTTGGAGTGAAATCCAAACCCCTGCGTCCGTCCTTTTATTTGTCCAGTAGCACTGATCCTAGATTAGTTTTGTTGTTTGTTTCTGTGCTCTGACTGCGACACAGATCCAGGGATATGTATTTTGGGAATATTTCTTGCTCTTAGGGTCGGGATATGAAATTGTTGCCTTCACTCATCCCATTTCCACAGACAATTAGTCAACATGGCGTAGTGCCTTGCTCATTTGTCTGTTATACTCTTGTTTTTAAGTTTTCATACTGCTTTTGACGTCGTTGTTACATGAACACCTTGACATTTGGGTTTTCGTTGGTTTCCTTTTCTCTAGTACTGTAACCATAGTGTGTGTTTTTGGCTTCCTCCTAGGGATTCTTTGAGGATGAAGATGGTAAAGAGTACATCTACAAAGAACCCAAATTCACCCCACTGTCAGAGATATCTCAGAGGCTACTCAAGCTCTACTCTGACAAGTTTGGCCCAGAGAATGTTAAGATCATTCAGGACTCTGGGAGGGTAAGTGTCAAATCTTTACTCTTGGTATTTGATCCTCGAGTTGTGATTGGTCATTCCTCTTATTGGTCATTTATGTTATGTGTTCTGATTGGTCTTTTGTGTTATGTGTCCTGTCCAGATCAACCCTAAAGATCTCGACTCGAAGTATGCCTACATCCAGGTGACCCATGTCACCCCGTTCCTGGAAGAGAAGGAGCTGGTGGACAGGAAGACCGACTTTGAGAAGAGCCACAACATCCGGCGCTTTGTCTTCGAGATGCCCTTCACCGTGTCGGGGAAGAAGCAGGGTGGGGTGGAGGAGCAGTGCAAACGCAGGACCATCCTGACCAGTAGGTGTTCCACTTCATCTAGACCGTTAAGGCCAATGAAGGGACACGGAGGTCAACATCTTATTCCAAATGTATGTTCGTGGACGTGCAGATTTGTAAAAGATTTTCCTATTGCTTACACAGTGAGACAAACCTATAGAGGACTCTCACGGAAAATAATGCGACGCAAATATCAGACGCATTCCTTATCGCTCAAACGTGATCCGTGCATAACTGCTTAGAACACTCCCTGCGTGTAGCTGGGAAAGGGGAGGTTATCCAGGTAATCTACAGATATGCGTAGTCCATGGGATCATGCTGCTGAGCAGACAACGGTAATAAAACACATTGGTCAACACAGTTCCAGTCACAGAGGAGTATTGATGTTAAATATGTCATAGTATCTTTAGTATTTACTTTGACAAGCACCTTATACCCATAGAAACCTTTGCTAGCATCCGGCATGTACCTGTGTCTCTACCTGGCATAATATTGCTGTAGGAAGGGTCCTGTGCAATAATGGAAATATCTGATTAGGTTCTGAGTATGTCAGCTCTTTGTTAATAATATTTCTTCATCTTAATTGGTTGTGTTTTTATTGTTGTACAGTGTAAAACACTCCAATGTACAAACTTCATCTTGTATCTTCATTATCTGATAAGGCTGCCTTGCCTCAAAGGTCTTTAAGTGAGTGAATGGGCAAGTCTCACGCCATCAAACCGCTTAGGACACATATCTGTCTGAACCCCTAATAAGCATATGTGTAGGTGAGGATGTTTTACGCACCTAATAGGTTGAGCAACCATGTTCACATCCATTTTCTCTCTCTCTCTCTCTCATAGCAACACACTGTTTCCCCTATGTGAAGAAGCGTATTGCAGTGATGTACCAGCATCACACAGACCTGAACCCTATAGAGGTGGCTATAGACGAGATGAGCAAGAAGGTGGCCGAGCTGAGACAGCTGGTTTCCACCAGTGATGTGGACATGATTCGCCTGCAGCTCAAACTACAGGGCAGCATCAGTGTCCAGGTGCAGGTCTATGCCCTCATAAACCACAATTCCTGTCCTCACTAGCCACATCCCCTGTCCTCACAGAGCACAGAAACACAACTTCCTCATTTTTTACCCAGTCACCTCTTCTATATGGCAAAGACATCCCTCAACTTTCCAATCTGAAATAAATGTTCTTCTTCTCTCCTTTTAGGTAAATGCTGGTCCCCTCGCATATGCCAGAGCTTTCCTGGATGATGCCAGCACCAAGAAGTATCCTGACAACAAGGTCAAACAACTTAAAGAAGTCTTTAGGTGAGTTCTTACAGAATACACATTCCCATGCCGCACAACATATCTATCCACTAAGTAGTTACAGAAGACTATGAATTACATACACTATGTATTTTGTATGACACTGGCCTTTTGTGGAGCAGGCAGTTTGTGGAGGCGTGTGGCCATGGCCTGGGCATCAACGAGCGGCTGATCAAAGAGGACCAGCAGGAGTACCATGACGAGATGAAGGCCAACTACAGAGACCTGGCCAGAGAGCTGTCCGCCATCATGCACGAGCCAGTAAGGAGGATCTACCTGCTAGCATAACAAACATTGGGACTCAATATTGTTTGTGCATCAGTCATTGTTAATGATTTGTACATTTTGGAAGAATCTGTTGTATTTGTTCTGATTGCGATGCTGGTGAAACAGTTTAGTTTGAGGATTGTTATGAACGTAACCGTTATTATAAGGCATTATAATTTCATAGTCTAATATCTGATCTTTGATATCCCCCTTTTCCCTCTGTTTTTCCTTTGTGCTGACATGAGCAGATTGGATGGTAAAACATCTTTGGCATGGACTTCATTATGTGTGATTTAATTCTAATGAAATTGTCTGAAATAGATCATTTAGCATCACCTTGAACTCTCTCCCTCGCTCCCTTTTCCTGCCTTCCAGATCAGTCCAGTGGAGGATGGCATGAAGAGCGTTCTTCCAGACTCGCTGCACATCTTCAATGCCATCAGCGGTACCCCCAGCGGTGCCACCATCGCGGGCATGCCCAACTCCTCCTCTGTGGTGTGAGATCCACTGGGATTGGCTCACTCCTGACCTCATCGCTCCGCATGCACGCGCCAACCAGTGTGCCAGTGCTGCCATGAGCCCCCATTCCTGCTTCACTGCTCTCCTACTAATGTTCTTTTAATCTTCACTCACCCCTCCTTTGGCTTGTCCTGTGGGCCAGGACAAAGGACCATGTCGTTTTCTGTTTTCACTATCGTATACAGTACAGCCACTCTGTGGAGGATGGGACCAGGGACATTGATCCATGAGGAACGACTGAACTAAAGGAGTTCCACATGAACAGAGGGGGGTGGGGGGATGGTGGGGTTGTCTATCTGTGGAGCAGACATACAGAATGAGGGGGGGACTGGTGTATCCTCCACCCTGCGTGTGAGTCTGACTGGGGTTCCTGTCTGTGTAGTGCTGGGGTTCCATGATATATATTGTATATGACATCACTGGTAGTGTTTCCTGTGGAGACGTTCCTGTAGGGATCCTTAAAGCAACACAAATGTGCATGTGATGTCACTAGCTCCCCATCAGCCTCCTGTCGTCTCATTTTCATCTCTTTGTTTTGATCATTTGTCTTCTGCTCTGAACTCTTCAAGTGATATTGTATGTACATTATTCCACTTTGGTAAATCTCATATTGATGTCTTGGCAAACTATATTTGCTGCATACATTGGCATTCATCTCTCTGTACATGAAGACTCGTTATGTTTTTACAAAGCTGCAACTTAATGGAAAAAGAGCCTCCTATGAAAACATTAGTGTTCAACCTTAATCACTGAAATGTCTTAGAATGGGATTTTTTTATTATTATCATTTTTTTTACAGCCATTGCATATAAGTATATTCCAAGCTGTTAATTCTTGTATATAAAAAAAGGAGTGCAATATTTGTCTTTTGCAAGGTGTCTTGCTGTGTTGGGTTCAATACACTGTAAAGATGTTTGTCCTTCTTGCCAAAGCAACGAGGTGTGGATCCAGAGACGAGGCCTACTGTGGTAGTTTATATGAAGCTTTGGCCATTTTAGTGTTCATTCAAATGTTAATGAAATCATTTTTATATTTGGGAAGCATTGGGTTTTTTATTTTTATTTAACAGAAAGTCACTGTTCTGCTGTATACAGAAATGTTCCCTAATGCTTTTCTTTTAAATAAAGTTCCCTTATTTCTCTGCACTTCTACTTGATTTCCTTATGAACTTTTCTCACAACAACATCGATGGAAGTAGTCTAGTAGTTTATTGACTGTAACGTTGTTTTGTATGATACTGTATTATCTAATTATTAGCGAATTCGAAGTATTGACTCACTCTCACCTTCCTGCCTCTGGTGTTCTCGCACAAGATAAAACCATAAAACAGCACTCTGGGATACCATTCCAGGGTCGTGCCTCCTAGTCTTAGAGGCAGGAATCACTGTGTTAGCCTGGAAGGGATCACCTAAGGATACTAAACATTACAGGACGAAGAGCAGTCTCTATACACTGCCATCATGACAGGTCAGGCAACAAAATGCTATTAAAATTGCATCTGTTAAATGCTATTATGGATCTATGCTATTCAGATATCTGGCATTTTCTGATAGGCTTATGTTGTTGGTGAAACAAAATGCATCTATTTAATTGTTACATCAGTACCCTGCTTAGATATCTCTAATATTTGATATATTTAACCTAATGGTTTTATTTCTCACACACAAAAAGATGAAGAGGATGTTAAGAAGAGCAAGTCAAAGGTAAGACTTCTAGTGCACTGTACATTGTCTGGATTCATTTATTTTACAAGTGATGCTCTGAAACAACTTAATCTCTGAAGCATTTATTTAACTAGCACAAATTGATAGAACACTATGCAACGCAATTCAAGCTTGCATGTTCAGCTACACTACATGACCGAAAGTATTTGGACACCTGCTTGTCGAACATCTCATTCCAAAATCATGAGCATTAATATGGAGTTGGTGCCCTTGCTGTTGGGAAGGCTTTCGACTAGATGTTGGAATTTTGCTGCGGGGACTTGCTTTCCATTCAGCCACGAGCATTAGTGAGGTCCGGCACTGGTGTTGGGCGATTAGGCGATGTTCGCAGTCGACGTTCCAATTCATCCCAAAGGTGGGGTTGAGGGCAGGGCTATGTGCAGGCCAGTCAAGTTCTTCCACACCGATTGACAAATTATTTCTGGATAGTCTTTACTTTGAGCATGGTGGCATTGTTATGCTGAAACAGGAAAGGGCCTAACCCAAACTGTTGAAAGCACAGAATCGTCTAGAATGGAAATGCCAACTGACATTTACTCATGAGGTGCTGAACTGTTGCAGCCTCTGCAACCACCGTGATTATTGTTATTATTATTTGACCCTGATGGTCATCTATGAACTTTTGAACATCTTAGCCATGTACTGTTATAATCTCAACCCAGCACAGCCAGAAGAGGACTGGCCACCCCTCAGAGCCTGGTTCCTCTCTAGGTTCCTGCCTTTCTAGGGAGTTTTTCCAAGCCACTGTGCTACTACATCTGCATTGCTTGCTGTTCGGGGTTTTAAGTTGGGTTTCTGTATAGCACTTTGTGACATCGGCTGATGGATAAAGGGCTTTATAAATACATGTGATTGATTGATAGCATTAAGATTTCCCTTCACAGGATCTAAGGGGCCTAGCCCGAACCATGGAAAAACAGCCGCAGACCATTATTCCTCTTCCACCAAACTTTACAGTTGGCACTATGCATTCAGGCAGGTAGTTTTCTCCTGGAATCCGCCAAACCAAGATTTGTCTGTCGGACTGCAAGATGGTGAAGCATGATTCATCATTCCAGAGAATACGTTTCCACTGCTACAGTGTCCAATGGCAGCCAGCTTTACACCACTTCAGCCAACGTTTTACGTTGCACATGGGGATCTTAGGCTTGTGTGCTGCTGCTCGGCCATGGAAACCCTTTTTATGAAGCTCCCGACGAACAGTTCTTGTGCTGATGTTAATTCCAGAAACAGTTTGGAACTCGTTAGTGAGTGTTGCAACCGATGACCGACTATTTAAACGCTACGTGCTTCAGCACTCGGTGGTTCCGTTCTGTGAGCTTGTGTGTCCTACCACTTCGCAGCTGAGCCATTGTTGCTCCAAAACGTTTCCACTTCACCATAACAGGATTTACAGGTGACTGGGGGCAGCTCTTGCAGGGCAGAAATTTGACAAACTGACTTGTTGGTTTGCCTTCAGTAAGGCCATTCTACTGCCAATGTTTGTCTATTGAGATTGCATGGCTGTGTGCTCGATTTTATACACCTATCAGCAATGGGTGTGGCTGAAATAGCTGAATCCACTCATTTGAAGGGGTGTCCATATACTTTTGTATGTATAGTGTATGTGTATTTCATTCAATATCATAGCTGTAAGGGAATCCTTATTTTTTTAACTGCACTCTGCAATTTTAAAGTAAATAGGTTTTTATTCAGATATAGTATAGATGAAGTTCTAAAGATACCAGAGTAATATGGCCCTTATTTTGTGTCTGTATGAACAGGAGGTATGTGGCTATCCCCTAAGCATATTCTTCATTGTTGTAAATGAGTTCTGCGAGAGATTCTCCTACTATGGCATGCGAGGTAAGAATATGACACAGTATCTACTACACGGGAGTAATCAACAGTTCTAACCCAGTGAGCAAAACTAGTTGAAAATATCTCATTTCAACGAGTTTTGCCCACTGGGAATAACTACAGTGGCTTTGTGTAGTGCCCATCCTGAGGAGCTTCCCCTTCTCTCTCTCCTGTCCACAGCTGTGCTGGTGCTGTACTTCAGGTACTTCCTTCGGTTTGATGATGACCTGGCCACCTCCATCTACCACACCTTCGTGGCTCTGTGCTACCTGACTCCCATCCTGGGAGCCATTGTAGCAGACTCCTGGTTGGGCAAGTTTAAGTAAGTGACTGTTCGGAGTCCTAGAACTAGGGTGTATTACAGAACAGGAATTTGTTCTTGCACTGGTAGCTAACACCTCGATTTCCCCTTCCTGTAGGACTATCATCTACTTGTCCATTGTCTATGCAATTGGCCAGGTTGTGATGGCAGTCAGCGCCATTCATGACATCACGGACACAGACAGAGATGGCACGCCAGACAACTTGACCTTGCATATGTGAGTCGTCCTCATTTAAAGTCAAGTTCATAGATTCGCTTCCGAAAAACACAAGTCACATACGAAGGCTTGCCGGAGTATGTCCTGACTCCACGGACTTTGTGAGGTGCTACTGAATCCATGGCCTAACAATATTGCTCTGCCTCCACTCTCAGTGTGCTGTCCATGGTGGGCCTGCTCCTCATTGCGCTGGGTACAGGTGGTATCAAACCATGTGTAGCTGCTTTTGGAGGAGACCAGTTTCAGGACCACCAGGTTAGCAGAATAACTCCGTGTTCGGAGGATAACACCACCACTGTGTCTGTCTGTATCTTTGTCAGTAGGCAGAGATTTCCTCACTACAGCTGCCAAGTCATTTTAATACCCACAAACCCTGATGTTAACTTTGAAATGAAGAACATGTAGGAGAGCCTTTGCTCCTTTGATAAGTGTAATGTACATGTATCTCCTATGAGTGGCACATCATATACAGTACCAGTCAAAAGCTTGGACACCCACTGATTCATTTTGACTAGTTTCTACATTGCAGAATAATAGTGAAGACATCAACACTATGAAATAACACATATGGAATCATGTGGTAACAAAATAACTGTGAAACAAATCAAAATATATTTTAGATTCTTCAAAGTAGCCACCCTTTGTCTTGATGGTTTTGCATACTTGGCATTCTCTCAACCAGCTAAATGAGGTAGTCACCTGGAATGCATTTCAATTAACTGGTGTGCCTTGTTAAACGTTCATTTGTGGAATTTCTTTCCTTCTGTATTGTTGGGACAAGGTAGGGGTGGTATACAGAAGATAGCCCTATTTGGTAAAAGACCAAGTCCATATTATGGCAAGAACAGCTCAAATAAGCAAAGAGAAACAACAGTCCATCATTACTTTAAGACATGAAGGCAGTCAATCTGGAACATTTCAAGAACTTTGAAAGTTTCTTTAATTAAATGCAGTCGCAAACACCATCAAGCGCTAAGATGAAACTGGCTCTCATGAGGACCACAACAGGAAAGGAAGACCCAGAGTTACATCTGCTGCAGAGGTTAAGTTCATTAGAGTTGTCAGTCTCAGAAATCGGCAGTTAACTGCACCTCAGATTGCAGCCCAAATAAATACTTCACGGAGTTCAGGTAACAGACACATCTCAACATCAACTGTTCAGAGGAGACTGCGTGAATCAGCCCTTCATGGTCTTTGTAAGACACAGAGTAGGTGAACGGGTGATCTCCGCATGTGTGGTTCCAACCATGAAGCTTGGAGGAAGAGGTGTGTGGGTGTGCTTTGCTGGTGACACTGTCTGTGATTTATTTAGAATTCGAGGCACACATAACCAGCATGGCTAACACAGCATTCTGCAGCGATACGCCATCCCATCTGGTTTGCTCATTTGTTTTTCAACAGGACAATTACACAACACACTTCCGGGCTGTGTAAGGGCTATTTGACCAAGAAGGAGAGTGAAGGAGTGCTGCATCAGATGACCTCCACAGTCACCCGACCTCAACCCAATTGAGATGGTTTGGGATGAGTTGGACCGCAGAGTTAAGGAAAAGCAGCCAACAAGTGCTCTGCATATGTGGGAACTCCTTCAAGATTGTTGTAAAAGCATTCCAGGTGAAGCTGGTTGAGAGAATGCCAACCGTGTGCAAAGGTATCATCAAGGCAAAGGGTGGCTACTTTTGAAAATATATTTTATATAACACTTTTTTGGTTACTACATGATTCCAGATGTGTTATTTCATAGTTTTGATGTCTTCACTATTATTCTACAATGTAAAATAAACAAAAACCCTTGAATGAGTACGTGTGTCCAAACTTTTGACTGGTACAGTACAAACTTTACACACGATACAAATCTAGGTCCTTTTTATTTTTGCAGGCAAAACAGAGGAGCACTTTCTTCTCAGTTTTCTACCTGTGTATCAATGGTGGGAGTCTCCTGTCTACTATCATTACACCAATCCTCAGAGGTAGGGGAAATGTCCAAGCCAGGCCAAGCTATGTATAATAACTCCCGCAATGTCGTCTGAAGATATTACCACAAATCTGCATAAATAACTATTTAATACACAACACAACTGCAGCTAGTGTATGGATGAGTGATGTCTGTGCTGTGTCCCTGTGTTTAGGCCAGGAGTGTGGCATCCACAGCCAGCAGAAGTGTTACCCTCTGGCCTTCGGTGTCCCTGCTGCGCTCATGGTGGTCGCCCTTGGTTAGTGTCTCTACCATCTTCTTTATTCTACCTACAGATGTAGGATCTTATTTTGACCTATATTGTCAAAGCAAATTAAATCCTGCAGCAACAGGATTTGAATGTTCAGTCTGTAATTTTGCTTGATCAGTGGTCATACTATTAGCCGGGCAAAAGTAGACTGCAGGAAAAGTTCAATACTGTTCATATAACCATGTGTTAGTGTGGGTTTTCAGTGAATTTATGTAAATCACGAAGCTCGTCTGCATTTCTTGCGGTGAAAGAAATTTCTCAGCAACAAAAGAGTGATCAAATTAAGATCCTACCTTGTCCCATGGTTTTGCTGTAATATTTATTCCGATAAAGAGTATAAAAATGTAGTTTTGACGGTGCTGTTTCGCTGTTTGTCCCTACAGTCGTGTTCATAATTGGAAGTGGTATGTACCATAAGACTGAACCGCAGGGAAACATAATGCTGGATGTGTGTAAATGTATTGGGGTAAGTCGAAACATTATCTAGTACCAGCATTTAGCATAATTGCATCAACTTTCACAACAATGTGTAAAATGACTGGTGGAATCTTCCCTGCAGCCACTCTGGTGTTTCTGAAAGGATCATTTCTGTGTCTGCTCATCTTTACAGTTTGCAATAAAGAACCGCTTCAGGCACAGGAGTAGCTCCTACCCGAAGAGAACGCACTGGATGGACTGGGCCGAAGAGAAACACGAGGTAGGTTATCTACACTGCAAACTATACAGTACTATCTAAATGGCATGTTCGGTCTCAAATTACATGAACAACACCTCAAATTGTCTTTCTCTCTTTTTGTGCTTGTAGAAACTCCTCATTGCTCAGATAAAGATGGTGCTGAAGGTCCTATTTCTGTACATTCCCCTTCCAATGTTTTGGACCCTATTTGACCAAAAGGTATCTGAGATACGTTGGTAGATAATCTAGTTTGTCCTGCAATATGTGATGTACCTTGTAATATCCATATGGTATAATCAAGTAAAACGTTCTGCTCCCTCACAGGGCTCTAGGTGGACTCTTCAGGCCACCACCATGGATGGAAACTTTGTACGTTTTCAAAAACATCCCACTGTAAAAAGTAAACCAAAGCTACAATTTGCAAGTTGTTCATGTCCGTAATGACCTTGCTCTCTTTCCAGGGATCCCTCATTCTGCAGCCTGATCAAATGCAGGTAAGTTAGAGGTACTTTATGGTTCCTGGTTGTTTTCATCCATGGCTAAATGCACTTCTTACCATAGAAACCATCTCTTTGACAGACTGTCAACCCTATCCTGATCCTGACTCTGGTACCGATCATGGACAGTGTGGTGTACCCACTGATAAAGAAATGTGGCCTGAACTTCACGTAAGTTCTACATAAAGAAAACTGATCAAAACAAATGCCTGTACAGTATCTACAAAACAGTGAAGAGGCAGGTGTAAGCATGCTTAGGAATCTAACCACGAACCTTTCCTCAACAGTCCTTTGAGGAGAATGACAGTGGGGATGTTTTTGGCAGCCATGGCCTTTGTTGCCGCAGCTTTGGTACAGATCCAGATTGATGTAAGTGTGTACAATACATACATTGTGTGGCAGTTTGTTTCTGGTTTAGTGAAGTATTCTTTGATGCTATCATGGCCTTGTATGGCTAGGAATAGATGTAGCATTGTTGAAAGCAGAAACAGTCTAGAACCCGGGCTACAGGAAATCTGTATTATGACAAAGTCCAAATTGAGAGTATCCCATTTTGACCCTCTTCATGGCAATACTTTCACTGTCTATATAATTGGAATGCATAACAAAGAGATTATATTATTTGCTAAATCCTTACTTGTACCCAGAGCCATATACTAACATATGTCTATCTACAGTTGAGGTAGGAAGTTTACATACACTTACAGTTGAAGTCGGAAGTTTACATACACATATTTTGGAGTCATTAAAACTGTTTTTTCAACCACTCCACAAATTTCTTGTTAACAAACTATAGTTTTGGCAAGTCGGTCTGGACATCTACTTTGTGCATGACACAAGTCATTTTTCCAACAATTGTTTACAAACAGTGCAAGGAGGCCTACAAACCTGACTCAGTTACACCAGCTCTGTCAGGAGGAATGGGCCAAAATTCACCCAACTGATTGTGGGAAGCTTGTGGAAGGCTACCTGAAACGTTTGACCCAAGTTAAACAATTTAAAGGCAATGCTACCAAATACTAATTGAGTGTATGTAAACGTCTGACCCACTGGGAATGTGATGAAAGCTGAAATAAATCATTATCTCTACTATTATTCTGATATTTCACATTCTTAAAATAAAGTGGTGATCCTAACTGAGCGAAGACAGGGAATTTTTACTAGGATGAAATGTCAGGATTTGTGAAAAACTGAGTTTAAATGTATTTGGCCAAGGTGTATGTAAACTTCCAACTTCAACTGTATATATAAATATATGACTCTGCTTGTATCTATTTCAGAAAACCTTGCCAACCTTCCCATCGTCCTCCCAGAGCCAATTAAAATTACTCAACATGGGCAGTATCCCCCTGACAGTTACCTTACCCAATAACGATCCATTCGTCATTGAAGCAGCTAAGGTAAACCATCTTGAGGAGGTTCTCTTAGGCATTCATATCACAAAACCTGACTGTATTGGCAGAAATCTTACACAGATGTTGATGTCTACTAGAATAATATCTTTTACATGTTTTATTTAACCTTTATTTGATCAGGGGGTCATACTGAGAGAAAGGTCTCTCTTTTACAGATGAGCCCTGAATTACAGAATTTACAGAAAATACACACATCAAAATGTAAATACAAAATGCAAACAGAAAGAAAAAATCAAAGCCATTCATCAGTAATAACATTTAAGTCATTTTAATGACTTTTAATAAGTTCCTCAAGTAATGGTTTAAGTAGAATGGTGAAGTTATGATCAGCCAAAACATTACATTAAGACATTTATCATTTGTAGTAACTTTTCTAATTGAACCAAGTGCTTCACTGTAACTGTCAAGTGTTTATACCTTGTTCTGGAACTGACTCCACTCATATATTTTACAGGCTAGTGCAAATTACCTTACATTTGAGGAAGAAAGCATCCAAGTTTCATTTCAGAGTCCTGCAATATCTAGGACTATTTCCTTAGCAAAGAACAAACGGCAAACACTTCTAATTCCCTCAAACCTCAGTGCCCCAATGTGGGAGGTGGTAAGTACATACCTACTATTGCACCCTTGTAAAAGTACAGTATTAACATCATGAGCATTAAGTCAATATACATTTTCTCTGATCCTCTGTTGCAGACTGATGATGTGATGGCAAAGCCAGAGCAAGGGGCCAATGCAATCAGGTAAATTTGGATGCATTTCCCAATGTTGTTTGCCGAGATGACCGAAATGAACATACATTTCCAGATAATCTATAGCCATTCATGGTTAACTTGGATGTGTTTATTTTTTATTTTTTATGCTCTTTCTCAACTCTATGTGTGTTCATTTCCAGATTTGTTAATGGTATGGCTGGAGTGGTGAATGTGTCAACCTTTGGAAGCATTGACTACTCCTCTGCTTCCAACTACTCTCTCATATCAAATGGAAAGTAAGGAATGAATTATTGATTATACTTGCAAATATGCAGTATAATAAAGAGGATGACATAAAGAATATGCTGCTAAATCCTTAAAATGTGTATTTAGCTGATTTTGCTTACGTTATAAGACTCACAAACACAGATTTCCAAAGCATCTCTTCTTACTCCTTTCCAGAGCCACCTTCACCATAACCAATGGTGCGAACACGTGTGAATACTCCAGAGAATTTGGATTCGGGAGTTCTTACACTCTGCTTATCCCCAGTCATTTTGTATGGGGCCCGACTGTAAGTTTCACTCCTTCTACGTGTCACTTAATAATACAGTGATATATCCCATAATCAGCTTCAGTAAATTACCGTTTTTATTGTCCCTTTTATATAGTGCTCGGAATCCATTTCTGGGGTTGAGGATATCCAGCCCAACTCCTTCCATATGGGCTGGCAGATCCCACAGTACTTCCTCATTACCTGTGGAGAGGTGGTGTTCTCTGTTACTGGCCTGGAGTTCTCTTATTCACAGGTGAAGCACCCTTATTAGTCGACATTTAGTCATATGTTAGACCTGAACTTGAATCATTCTGATCTGCCCAACAACAGGGGAAAGTATCAAGTATTCTCTTGAATTTTCAGTTGTAAAATAATGGGTGGCTGTACAATTCACAGCATAATTTACCAAGCGATATATCTTTCTTCAAAGGCACCGAGCAACATGAAGGCAGTGCTACAAGCAGGCTGGCTGTTCACTGTAGCTATTGGCAACTTTATTGTCCTTATTGTGGCTGAGATTGCACAGATTGAAGAACAGGTACAGTGCCACTACACTACACTCTAAAGATAAATCTCTCATTCTATGTCCTATGAGGACACACTCATAGCCCTCTTGCCTGCGTGTTGGGAAAGCCAGCCCTGACTCTATGGGTGAAAGAGTTGAAGTCTTCAGTGCCCATGAATCATACCTCAAAGGCCAGATCTGATGATGTAAATATGTATCATGTCAAATCTTTGTGTTTTTTCCTCCTGCAGTGGGCAGAGTTTGTCCTCTTCGCCTCCCTCCTAGTGGCAGTGTGTGTCATCTTCTCCATCATGGCCTATTTCTATACCTACATGGACCCTGCAGAGATCGAGGCCCAGTTCAGGGACAAAGATGGTACGGAGGAATCAGACAAAGAGGAGCTTCAAATGCAGAAGAAAGATTTCGTAGACCATCACAATGAAGATGATGAAGCCAAACAATCAAAAATGTAAATTTCTGTCAATTTGCATAATTGTGTGTGTGTGTGTGTGTGTGTGTGTGTGTGTGTGTGTGTGTGTGTGTGTGTGTGTGTGTGTGTGTGTGTGTGTGTGTGTGTGTGTGTGTGTGTGTGCGTGCGCGTGTGTGAGCGTGCGTGCGTGCGAGCGAGTGAGAGAAAGAGACTGAGTGAAAGAGAGAAGGGGCAAGAGAAAGAAAGAACATGAATACCAATTGTATTATATTATAGTTTTGATATGCACAAAATAACTGCTCCAAGTATGGTGCAGAGAGGGAAAAGGACATTTTTACTACATTTAAAATACACTTAAATTCCAGACTTGTTTTAAGCTTTCGGCTGTGAGAGAAAACAACAAAACATTACAAATGGAACAATCTGTTTTTGAAAAAAACTGTAAAACATCCCAATGTCCATCGATCAGGATTAATTTTGCATGATTATACTGTATAGGTTGCATTGTTATTAATATAGAAGTTAGTGTGTATTAATAAAAAGCAAGATTTTCTAAAGATGTAATTATATAACTGGAAAACAAATCTGTCATTGCTTAAATAAACATGAAGAAGACACATTTTTATCATGGCTCTCATTTAGGCTCACTTATATTCATCTTGGGCATAATACAATTTATAGTCCATGTGATTTGCCTTAGACTATAACATACATTCTTTAAAGAGGACTGGGTATGCACAGGCCAATCATTTATAATTAAACTACTTTTTGGGACATAATGAGACAATATGTGTCAGATAACATACATTAGGCCAACTCATATTCTGCTCTTCTTAAATACATTTGATTCATATCATAATGTTTCTTTATACATTACTGAAATACAGTTGAAGTCGGAAGTTTACATACACTTAGATTGGAGTCATTAAAACTTGTTTTTCAACCACTCAACAAATGTCTTGTTAACAAACTATAGTTTTGGCAAGTTGGTTAGGACATCTACTTTGTGCATGACACAAGTAATTTTTCCAACAATTGTTTACAGATTATTTCACTTATAATTCACTGCATCACAGTTCCAGTGGGTCAGAGGTTTACATACACTAAGTTGACTGTGCCTTTAAACAGCTTGGAAAATTCCAGAAAATGATGTCATGGCTTTAGATGCTTCCGATAGGCTAATTGACATAATTTGAGTCTATTGGAGGTGTACCTGTGGATGTATTTCAAGGCCTACCTTCAAACTCAGTGCCTCTTTGCTTGGCATCATGGGAAAATCAAAATAAATCAGCCAAGACCTCAGAAAAAAAACAGTGCCCCTCCACAAGTCTGGTTCATCCTTGAGAGCAATTTCCAAACGCCTGAAGGTACCATGTTCATCTGTACAAACAATAGTACGCAACTATAAACACCATGGGACCACACAGCCGTGGAAGGAGATACGTTCTTTGGTGCAAAAAGTGCAACTCAATCCCAGGAAACCAGCAAAGGACCTTGTGAAGATGCTGTATATAGCCTCATAACTGTTATGTAATTTTCTTGTGTTACTTTTTGATTGGATTTTTAAACTTTATTTAGAAAACATTTTACTGTATTGTTGATTAAGGGCTTGTAAGTAAGCATTTCACGGTAAGGTCTACACCTGTTGTATTCGGCGCATGTGATAAATACAATTGGATTTGATTGTCATGCAAAAGCCTGCCGTGACCCTTAATTAACAAACACGTTTAGCATCTCCAGGGGCCTCTTTTATCAACCGTGCAAAGGCACAAGTCTGCGTAAACCATGCGTGGGATCATTTCCATGCAAAGTGTGAGATATATCAATATAAATGTTTGCTTGTGAGTGTGCGTACATTTAAGCACAGCCACGACCATGTGTAGGCACAGTGCCAAGTGGTGGAATAAGGGAACTGCTTGTCAAGAATGGGAAGAATATGTTGAAAATGTGGGAAATTGTTAGAGTAATCATTTTTTAAAAAATGGATTTACTTGTATTTCCATTGTGAATTCATGTAACAGCTGTTGACAAGATACATATTTAAGTTGACATCAGTGCTTTTGTTATAATCATAATCCAGATAAAGTAGCCTACAGTCATTTGTTGAATTAGAGGCACATGTTAAAGTGAAACCATTGTAGAAATACTATAAAATACTGCGACAATGGAAATCAAATGAGAGATGCCTGGTCTTGCTCTGTTGGATGATTTGGAACACGCTGCATTTTTCAGTGTGTGTGAGCCTGAGAACAATTGGTATTTATCAACGTTATCTCCTACCAGTGTGCATAAGGTCGTAGGATTGTTTGAAATATCAGACTTTTTCTATGCCTATGAACATTCTAAATTCCGTTCATAAGTAGTATTTTAGAATAGTTTCTACGCAATTATGATTGCACACAAGCAGCTTGGACCATTTACATTTAAAAACATGGAACATCTACATTTTTAAAAGTATAATAAATCAATTTAATATACATTATCACAATAAATCCATGAAATACAGTTGAAGACGGAAGTTTACATACACCTGTGATGGCAAAGCCAGAGCAAGGGGCCAATGCAATCAGGTAAATTTGGATGCATTTCGCAATGTTGTTTGCCGAGATGACCGAAATGAACATACATTTCCAGATAATCTATAGCCATTCATGGTTAACTTGGATGTGTTTTATTTCAGCTTTTATTTCTTTCATCACATTCCCAGTGGGTCAGAAGTTTACATGCACTCAATTAGTATTTGGTAGCATTCCCTTAAAATTGTTTAACTTGGGTCAAACGTTTCGGGTAGCCTTCCACAAGCTTCCCACAATCAGTTGGGTGAATTTTGGCAGATTCCTCCTGACAGAGCTCGAGTAACTGAGTCATGTTTGTAGGCCTCCTTGCTCACACACACTTATTCAGTTCTGCCCACAAATGTTCAATAGGACTGAGGTCAGGGCTTTGTGATGGCCACTCCAAGTCCTTGACTTTGTTGTCCTTAAGCCATTTTGCCACAACTTTGGAAGTATGCTTGGGGTCATTGTCCATTTGGAAGACCCATTTGCGGCCAAGCTTTAACTTCCTGACTGATGTCTTGAGATGTTGCTTCAATATATCCACATCATTTTCCTACCTTGAGATGCCATCTATTTTGTGAAGTGCACCAGTCCCTCCTGCAGCAAAGCACCCCCACAATATGATGCTGCCACCCCCATACTTCACGGTTGGGATGGTGTTCTTCGTCTTGCAAGCATCCCCCTTTTTCCTCCAAACATAACAATAGACATTATGGCCAAACAGTCCTGTTTTTGTTTCATCAGACCAGAGAAATGTATGATCTTTGTCCCCATGTGCAGTTGCAAACCGTAGTCTGGCTTTTTTATTGTGGGTTTGGAGCAGTGGCTTCTTCCTTGTTGAGCGGCCTTTCAGGTTATGTCGATATAGGACTTGTTTTACTGTGGATATAGATACATTTGTACCGGTTTCCTCCAGCATCTTCACAAGGTCCTTTGCTGTTTTTCTGGGATTGATTTGCACTTTTTGCACCAAAGAACGCATCTTCTTCCTGAGCGGAGGTACCAAGTCAATGTGCGGGGTACAGGTTAGTCAAGGTCATTTGTAAAGTGACGATGCATAGATAATATACAGCGAGTAGCATGTAAATAGTTTGGGTGGCCATTTGATTAGTTTAGTTGTTCAGCAGTCTTATGGCATGAAGCTGTTAAGGAGCCTTTTGGTTCTAGACTTGGCGCTCCGGTACCGCTTGCTGTGCGGTAGCAGAGGGAACAGTCTAACAGACATGGGTGACTGGAGTCTTTGACAATTTTTAGGCCTTCCTCTAGTATACAGGTCCTGGACAGCAGGAAGCATGTCGCCAGTGATGTACTGGGCCGTACACACTACCCTCTGTAGCGCCTTACGGTCAGATGCCAAGCATTTGCCAGACCAGGCGGTGATGCAATCGGTCAGGATACTCTCGATGGTGTAGCTGTATAACTTTTTGAGGGTCTGGGGACCCATGCCTAATCTTTTCAGTCTCCTAAGGGGAAAAGGTGTTGTCGTGCCCTCTTCACAACTGTCTTGGTGTGTTTGGTTGGTAATGTGGAAACCAAGGAACTTGTCCTGGCACCACACTCCCAGTTCTCTGACCTCCTCCCTATAGGCTGTCTCTTGGTTGACAGTGATCAGGTCTACTACTGTTGTGTCGTCAGCCAACTTAATGATGGTGTTGGAGTTGTGCTTGGCCACGCAGTCGTGGGTGAACAGGGAGTACAGGAGGGGACTAAGCACGCACTGAGGGACCCCAGGGTTGAGGATCAGTGTGGCAGATGTTGTTGCCTAACCTTACCACCTGGGGGCAGCCCGTCAGGAAGTCCAGGATCCAGTTGCAGAGGGCGGTGTTTAGTCCCAATGTCCTTAGCTTCGTGATGAGCTTTGTTGGCACTATGGTGTTGAACGCTGAGCTGTAGTCAATGAAAAGCATTCTCACATAGGTGTTCCTTTAGTCCAGGTGTGAAAGGGCATCTGTTGGGGCGGTATGGGAATTTGAGTGGGTCTAGGGTTTCTGGCATGATGGTGTTGATGTGACCCATGACCAGCCTTTCAAAGCACATCATGGCTACCGACGTGAGTGCTACAAGGCGGTAATCATTTAGCCAGGTTACCTTCGCTTTCTTGGCCACAGGGACTATGGTGTCTGTTTGAAACATGTAGGTATTACAGACTTTGCCAGGAAGAGGTTGAAAATGTGAGTGAAGACACTTGCCAGTTGGTCTGCACATGCTTTGAATACACATCCTGGTAATCCATCTGGCCCCATGGCTTTGTGAATGTTGACCTGTTTAAAGGTTTTGCTCACATCGGCTACGGAGAGCGTGATCCCATAGTCGTCCAGAACAGCTGGTGCTCTCATGCATGCTTCAGTGTTGCTTGCCTCAAAGTGAGCATAATTTAATAAAAAATACAATGTATGCTTGATCCAAAAATGTGGTTGGAGGCTTTGTGTGGAGGTTGTGATGCAATTGCAGAGCCTCCGGAGGCAAACTGAGCTCCGTACCTCATCGCCGTGCGCTTCTCAAATTTTGTAACAATGCGGAAGGCTCTGTCTAGCTCCGCATTGACATGATTGGTTGATGGTAGGTGAGGGCGGGAGGTCTTGTATAAACAAAAACTCACTTCCTTGACAACTTCTTTGAAGCTCAAGTATGATTGCCCCGACTTCTGCAGAAGTCATTTTACCGTAAATGCTGCATGGCCAATGCAGATGTCAGATTGACCATTCACTTTTGTATGACAATAACTGGCTGACAAAATTTCATGACTGCCACAGCCTTAGCCACAATACGTCTGGAAATCGCAGGATAGGTGAGGGGCCGAGCAGACAGGTTGCAATGTGAGAAAACTCATGTAATCTGAGCATGCAGATCGCAGACTTCAGGATGACAAGATTATGCAGACAATTTGCATATTATTGCTCCCAAAATGTCAACATTTTTGTCATAGTCGGGGCCGAGGAAGTTCAGCGTTACTGTGATTGAAATTTAAAGACAATGATCCCGTGTTGGAAAAGACTGGATTCATTGTAAACGTGGCATATGTTGGCTCAATCATAAATTAATTTAACATTTATTATCAGGTATCAAGGTAAGACCCAGATGCAGACCGTTTTGAAGTAACAATGTTTATTACAGCGACAGGGGCAACGGTAGAGGACGGCAGGCAGGCTCAGGGTCAGGTCAGGCAGAGGTCGGTAATACAGAGGTGGGGCAAAGGTACAGGACGGCAGTCAGGGTCAGGGGCAGGCAGAGTGGTCAGGCAGGTGGGTACAGGGTCAGGACAGGCAAGGGTCAAAAACCAGGAGCACGAGAAAAGAGAGACTGGGGAAAAGCAGGAGCTGACACAAAAACGTTGGTTGGCTTGACAAACAAGACGAACTGGCAACAGACAAACAGAGCACACAGGTATAAATACACTGGGGAAGATGGGTGACACCTGACACATGGAGGGGGGTGGAGACAGTCACAAAGGCAGGTGAAACAGATCACGGTGTGACAATTTATATTGCGCAATCTATAACGTTTCAGAGATACAGATTGAATAGAGCCCTACTAAGAGATTTCACTGTCTTTCAGTGGTGGGTCTCCTTCAATTTCTTTGCAATACTTAAGCCAACCTGCTAGCTACTGTAACATTGCTACTGACTCAAGGAAGTCAACGCACATCCACACTAACTAGCTGTGTTAACTAGTTTATTAAATTACTAGCTATCCAACTATGGGAAGACATAAGGTATTGAATCATTTGCACCAGAAAGAGGCCCGCTGATAAGGCCAATCTATTGAACCATACACTGAGTGTACACAACATTAAATTAACATTAAATTAAGGACACCTGCTCTTTCCATAACATAGACTGACCAGGTGAATCCAATAATCCCTTAATGATGTCGCTTGTTAAATCCACTTCAATCAGTGTAGATGAAGGGGAGGAGCCCGGGTTAAATAATGATTTTTAAGCCTTAAAACAATTGAGACATGGATCGTGTATGTGTGCCATTCAGGGTGAATGGGCAAGATGAAAGATTTCAGTGTCTTTGAACTGGGTGTGGTAGTAAGTGCAAGGTGCATTGGTTTGAGTGTGTCAAAAACTGCAGTGCTGCTGGGTTTTTCACGCTCAACAGTTTCCCCTGTGTATCAAGAATAGTCTACCACACAAAGGACATCCAGCCAACTTGAAACAACTGTGGGAATCATTGGCGTCAACATGGGCCAGCATTTTTGTGGAATGCTTTCAACACCTTGTAGTGTCCATGTCGCGACGGACTGAGGCTGTTCTGAGGGCAAAAGGGGGAAAAACTCAATGTTAGGATGGTGTTCCTAATGTTTTCTACACAGTGTAGATGTGCAAAGAAGGCCGTGTCTGGTATGCTGATGTTTCAATCATGTAGTCTTGTAGATTGTATAGCCTAGCCCTTTCAAGCTTAACATCCTTATCATTTATCGCCCTCCAGGTTCCCTCGGAGAGTTCATCAATGAGCTTGATGCCTTGATAAGCTCCTTTCCTGAGGACGGCTCACCTCTCACAGTTCTGGGCGACTTTAACCTCCCCACGTCTACCTTTGACTCATTCCTCTCTGCCTCCTTCTTTCCACTCCTCTCCTCTTTTGACCTCACCCTCTCACCTTCCCCCCCTACTCACAAGGCAGGAAATACGCTCGACCTCATCTTTACTAGATGCTGTTCTTCCACTAACCTCATTGCAACTCCCCTCCAAGTCTCCGACCACTACCTTGTATCCTTTTCCCTCTCGCTCTCATCCAACACTTCCCACACTGCCCCTACTCGGATGGTATCGCGCCGTCCCAACCTTCGCTCTCTCTCCCCCGCTACTCTCTCCTCTTCCATCCTATCATCTCTTCCCTCTGCTCAAACCTTCTCCAACCTATCTCCTGATTCTGCCTCCTCAACCCTCCTCTCCTCCCTTTCTGCATCCTTTGACTCTCTATGTCCCCTATCCTCCAGGCCGGCTCGGTCCTCCCCTCCCGCTCCGTGGCTCGACGACTCATTGCGAGCTCACAGAACAGGGCTCCGGGCAGCCGAGCGGAAATGGAGGAAAACTCCCTGCGGACTCCTTTCACTCCCTCCTCTCTACATTTTCCTCCTCTGTCTCTGCTGCTAAAGCCACTTTCTACCACTCTAAATTCCAAGCATCTGCCTCTAACCCTAGGAAGCTCTTTGCCACCTTCTCCTCCCTCTTGAATCCTCCTCCCCCCCCCTCCTCCCTCTCTGCAGATGACTTCGTCAACCATTTTGAAAAGAAGGTCGACGACATCCGATCCTCGTTTGCTAAGTCAAACGACACCGCTGGTTCTGCTCACACTGCCCTACCCTGTGCTCTGACCTCTTTCTCCCCTCTCTCTCCAGATGACATCTCGCGTCTTGTGACGGCCGGCCGCCCAACAACCTGCGCGCTTGACCCTATCCCCTCCTCTCTTCTCCAGACCATCTCCGGTGACCTTCTCCCTTACCTCACCTCGCTCATCAACTCATCCCTGACCGCTGGCTACGTCCCTCCTGTCTTCAAGAGAGCGAGAGTTGCACCCCTTCTGAAAAAACCTACACTCGATCCCTCCGATGTCAACAACTACAGACCAGTATCCCTTCTTTCTTTTCTCTCCAAAACTCTTGAACGTGCCGTCCTTGGCCAGCTCTCCCGCTATCTCTCTCAGAATGACCTTCTTGATCCAAATCAGTCAGGTTTCAAGACTAGTCATTCAACTGAGACTGCTCTTCTCTGTATCACGGAGGCGCTCCGCACTGCTAAAGCTAACTCTCTCTCCTCTGCTCTCATCCTTCTAGACCTATCGGCTGCCTTCGATACTGTGAACCATCAGATCCTCCTCTCCACCCTCTCCGAGTTGGGCATCTCCGGCGCGGCCCACGCTTGGATTGCGTCCTACCTGACAGGTCGCTCCTACCAGGTGGCGTGGCGAGAATCCGTCTCCTCACCACGTGCTCTCACCACTGGTGTCCCCCAGGGCTCTGTTCTAGGCCCTCTCCTATTCTCGCTATACACCAAGTCACTTGGCTCTGTCATAACCTCACATGGTCTCTCCTATCATTGCTATGCAGACGACACACAATTAATCTTCTCCTTTCCCCCTTCTGACGACCAGGTGGCGAATCGCATCTCTGCATGTCTGGCAGACATATCAGTGTGGATGACGGATCATCACCTCAAGCTGAACCTCGGCAAGACGGAGCTGCTCTTCCTCCCGGGAAGGACTGCCCGTTCCATGATCTCGCCATCACGGTTGACAACTCCATTGTGTCCTCGTCCCAGAGCGCTAAGAACCTTGGCGTGATCCTGGACAACACCCTGTCGTTCTCAAATAACATCAAGGCGGTGGCCCGTTCCTGTAGGTTCATGCTCTACAACATCCGCAGAGTACGACCCTGCCTCACACAGGAAGCGGCGCAGGTCCTAATCCAGGCACTTGTCATCTCCCGTCTGGATTACTGCAACTCGCTGTTGGCTGGGCTCCCTGCCTGTGCCATTAAACCCCTACAACTCATCCAGAACGCCGCAGCCCGTCTGGTGTTCAACCTTCCCAAGTTCTCTCACGTCACCCCGCTCCTCCGCTCTCTCCACTGGCTTCCAGTTGAAGCTCGCATCCGCTACAAGACCATGGTGCTTGCCTACGGAGCTGTGAGGGGAACGGCACCTCAGTACCTCCAGGCTCTGATCAGGCCCTACACCCAAACAAGGGCACTGTGTTCATCCACCTCTGGCCTGCTCGCCTCCCTCATTGAATGCAAGGGAAGCCAGCAAGTATTTGGCCTCCCTTGATAAAAAAAATAATAAGAATAGCCAATCACCGTTGAGCTAAACTGAGTGAGGTCAGCTGTGAATTGTACTGGTGTACCCAAAAAAAGTGTCAAGGGAAGGGCTTCACACCAATCACAACACATCAGAAGCCAAACTTCATTGACAGAACAAAATTTAATTGTTGCATCATCTCGTTGTGTTGTTGTCCTCTGGTGGCTAGTTAACTAGCTAAAATTGTCCCTTTCCTAAATTAGCCATGGATGGAGATTTGGACTTGTGGTTTAATTAATTCTCCATGCTGGCCAAGGATTATAATGCTGATTCTGATCAAACCATAAATTCATACATTGTGCCCCTGGCCTGAGAGGGTTGAAGTTCAACAGGAAGCTAGATGTAGTAGGCTAATGTTAATTAGAAGATCCTGCACATTGCTGCCCATGAAATAAAGTTAGGCTAGCGAGCAGAAATCAGTACATATGGACAGCCATATTTAGTTTACGTTGATTGGACTAAATCATTTGTGGTATATTTTAGTTGTCACTATTAGACTAAGCATAGGTGATTAGATGATGTTGAAGTTGAAATGGTGCTGGAATAGTGACGGTAGCGCCTGTTTTCTTTGCTACTTGCGGTAACTCTCCGTGGCTCTAAATCAGTAGTTGATTAGTAGTCAGAAATGTTGAAAACATGAACTTGCATGATCATGCTGTAGGTGTATGTAACTGTTTGTTACATGCAATTTGTTTTGTGGACTTCACTGGATAGATGTTGCTCTCCTGTTTTGTGATGAAACAAAGGTGTGGTGGAATTTATTCTGCCACTGTCTCCTTATTGTCTCGGCCTTAGCCCTATATATCACGGTGTCAAGACATTTGAACTAACAAGATATTATGAACCAAACAGCGCAATTGTCACAACACAGGTTGTAATATGGATTTTTCCCCCTGGCTTGGCTTCACTGGTGATTTTACCCATGCACCGCTACTGTAGGACAGATGGCCATTATCACTGCCCCCAGTGTGAAACAATCAGGAGAGATAACATGACAATTCACCTGCTGTCGTCTCAAGGGGCTTCTCTTGTTGCGTCATCTACACTGACCTCCATGCCTGCTTGATTAATGGCTATAAATCAATCTCTGAATGTGCTACCATGATGAAACCACTCTCTCCTGGTGCGCTACGATGTAAGGATTGCAGGCATATGCTTTGTGGCTGTGATGTAGGGTTCAGCCAGGAGTTGATGGACAGTCGGAAGAGCGAATGAAAGTGTAGGAGGGACATCCTAGCTTCAGGTGACTTCAGATTTCACATCCTACGTTACAAAGGCTCAGAAAATATACTCTGTGTCCATGGGAATCAATGCAAGCCATTTCGATCTATGGTGTCCACAGATCTAATTGTAAATGAAAATGTTGGTTGGAACTGATACCAGAACCACTCAGGTCCCCTAAACAGGGGACTTTACAACTAAGAGGTTTTAAAAATAATTTTGCCACCCACATATCCTGCCATCACAAAAGTAAACATAGGAAAATTGCACTTATTTGAGACAGACTGATTCACCACAAGAACTCCAAAATGATGTCATCTGGCCGCCCACCAATGACTTGGAATGCACTGTTCGATATATACACAGAGGAAAAAGTTCCAGGCAACCTCCCAGAAAAAGTAATCAGTTTTAAAACACCAACTGAGTATGTTACACAGTTATTTCCTGCATATACCAAATGCACTCTCTGTCCAGACCATCCAAAGCTTAAAAAACAAGTTCAGATAACAAAAAAAAGGTGTAATCTATTTCTCTCTCCCTCTCTCTCCCCCCTGTCTCTCCTTCAAATGTTTCGCCAAGGACTTGTGTGATGGCCCCACTCTCCATGGATGGACATATGCCTGAGGCTACTGTGGGAAACTGTTTTACTATGCAAGTGTCTACTGTTATGGTTGTGAATGGAAAGGTATCATGTAGTTATGAAAGTTCAATCAGTAAGGCTGGTCTGAATGGATCGTCACTTTTCATTCATCAAATAAACTCATATCGCTTTCTCTCACTCATCAGCATAGCAGGTATGACTATGGTGGTGGTTATAATGTTACCTCATCAGCTTAGTGTCATGTTTCTCCTCCTCCTTTACTATTAGCAAGTGTTTCGGAATGTCATCCACCTATTTAACTTCGGCCTATGAGCATGGCACACTAAGTCAATTCCACCACGGTTGCTGATTAACCTATGGGCTCACTCATGCAATAATCACTTCCCTTTCAACCAATGGGCATTAATCTAGGGGAGTATTTCTATGTCATCTCAAACCTTATCTCCCACTTGATGTTTTGCAGCAGAAGTCTTCCAATGCCCCCCCCCAACACCAACTGAAGGCCCGTCATCAGGGTCCCAGTTCTCCCAGTGGGTTCCGATGCCAGCTGTCCAGGGCTACCTGTCATCAGCATCTGGCTCTGAGGAGTATTCCTCTGAGACGAGGCCTACCCCAAACTAAGTGCAAACCAGATGGGATGGCGTATCGCTCCATGCTGGTTAAGTGTGCCTTGAATTCGAAATAAATCACAGACCGTGTCACCAGCAAAGCACCCCCACACCATCACACCACCTACTCTATGCTTCATGGTGGAAACCACACATCCGGAGATCATCCTTTCACCTACTCTGCGTCTCACAAATGCACAGAGTAGGTTGGAACCAAAAATGTCAAATTTGGACTTATCAGTCCAAAGGACAGTTTTCCACCAGTCTAATGTCCATTGCTCGTGTTTCTTGGCCCAAGCAAGTCTCTTCTTCTTATTGGTGTCCTTTGGTAGTGGTTTCTTTGCTGCAATTCGACCATGATGGTTTTTGCGACTGCACTTAAAGTTCTTGAAATTTTCCGTATTGAATGACCTTAAAGTAATGATGGACTGTCGTTTCTCTTTGCTTATTTGAGCTGTTCTGGACTTGGTCTTTTACCAAATGGGGCTATCTTCTGTATACCACCACTACCTTGTCACAACACAACTGATTGGCTCAAATGCATTAAGAAGGAAAGAAATTCCACAAATTAACATTTAACAAGGCACACCTGTGAAATGAAATGCATTCCAGGTGTCTACCTCATGAAGCTGGATGAGAGAATGCCAAGATGGTGCAAAGCTGTCATGAAGGCAACGGGTGGCTACTTTGATATTTCTCAAATATAAAATACACTTTTTTTGGTTACTACAGTGTTATTTCATAGTTTTGATGTCTTCACTGTTATTCTACAATTTAGAAAATATTACAAATAAAGAAAAACCTTGAAATGAGTAGGTGTGTCCCAACTGGTCCTGTATACCTCTCATAATATTTTTCCCTAGTGTTATTAGCCTACCTCCTCTGTCTCGCTCCATCGTTACTTCATTCCTTCCTGGCTTTCAACAGTTAAATGAAATACGTTTCGATGTCCTTATCTTCATCATTCTAATGACACCCTTGAATAATATAGGACTAGAATTAGATGCGGAAGGTCTTCTCTTTACGAAGATTGAATGGTTATGAATGAATAACTGCCATAGCCTACCGCCGTCGTGCGTTCGGTCTTCTTTCAAATTATCCTGTGAGTTATTATATCTGCTGTATTTAACATTCAGCAAAAAAAGGGCTTGCCTCCCTCTTTGAATAGTCTATTGGTATAAGAAATGCAAAAAAAGTAATAATGTCCAGAAAGCTATTCTAGTCCAGCTTTTCCTGTATGGGACTCATAGAGCTAAGGAGCGTTTTTAAGGAGAGAGGCCAGCAGAGCACAGGTGTGTGCATATTGCACAAGAGACAGCTATAAATTAGAAGCTTATTATGCATAACCCATCATTAATTAGATAAATATAAGGTGAATAGTGCATTGACTAGTGCACTACCTGAAAGAGGTAGGCTAGGACATCTATATATATATATATATATAGGCCTATATATCAATCTAGAACAGGATGATCTATTTTGGATGCAATTTGAATCATGGAGAGAAAGAGTTGATGGAGAGAGACTGTGAGAGAGTGCTCGCGCGTGCACTGATTTAAAGCAACGATATTCAAGTGATAGGCTGTTTTAAAACTCTTTACAATAAAACAAATAAGGTGACCCCTAAAGCCAGATGGAGATGGATACATTTGACGGGCATTCCGTCTTTATATTACTGTAGCATAGCTGCAGCAAATGCAGACCTACCTGTCACAAGAATAAAAGTTACCATAATGAGATAGATGATAGGTCTATATGCATTGTGAACTGCACTCCATACTGAGATGGGCTGTCTGTCCCCACCATGAGCATTGATGATTCATCATACAGAGGCCGTAGAAGCCAGATTTAGACATCACATAGAATTGAACAGTTCCATTTCACTCCATGCTGTTCATATAAATAATTTATCATAATTTACCGGTTTCTAGCAGTTATCACGGAAAAGGGACTGATTTTGGGCAGTAAATCCCAGTAAATCTCAGCAACCGGTTTCCCTCGATTCAATTCTAGTCTACATTTAGTCATCTGTTAGGCCCTGTGCTGAATTTGAATCATTCTGATCTGCCCAACAACAGGGGAAAGTATAAAGTAATCTCTTGAATTTTCAGTTGTAAAATAATGGGTGGCTGTACTCCAATTCACAGCATAATTTACCAAGCGATATATCTTTCTTCAAAGGCACCGAGCAACATGAAGGCAGTACTACAAGCAGGCTGGCTGTTCACTGTAGCTATTGGCAACTTTATTGTCCTTATTGTGGCTGAGATTGCACAGATTGAAGAACAGGTACAGTGCCACTACACTACACTCTCCTGATAACTCTCTCATAACACTCATAGCACTCCTGCAGCATGTGGTCCGTGTATAGGGCGAGCCAGCCCTCTATGGGTGAAATTTTACCTCTATGGGTGAAAGAGCTGAAGTATTCAGTGCCCATGAAGCATACCTCAAGGGCCAGATCTGTTCAAATCTTTGTGTTTTTTCCTCCTGCAGTGGGCAGAGTTTGTCCTCTTCGCCTCCCTCCTAGTGGCAGTGTGTGTCATCTTCTCCATCATGGCCTATTTCTATACCTACATGGACCCTGCAGAGATCGAGGCCCAGTTCAGGGACAAAGATGGTATGGAAGAATCAGACAAAGAGGAGCTTCAAATGCAGAAAAAAAGATTCCGTAGCCCATCACAATGAAGATGATGAAGCCAAACAAACTAAACTCTCAATTCATCTGTCAATTTGCATAAGTGTGTGTGCGTGCGTGCATGCATGCATGCGAGAGGGGATTAGAGAAAGCGGGAATTACATGAATTAGAGAAAATACACACATCAAATGCAAGCAGAAAGAAAAACATGGTCATAAAAAAAACACATTAGTAATAAGGTCCTCAAACAGCTTTCTGAATTGCCAAAGGCACCAAAACATTTTGAAGATTGTTCCATAAATAAGGTGCAAGAAAACTAAAATTGTATTTATCTAACTCAGTAGAGACCAAAGGAATTTCCAGAGTTAGCCATCCCTGACACCCTGTGTGGTAACTCGCACTGTATGTCTAAAGTTTAGTATTGATCTTGGGTACAGTAGGACTTTTTGTAAAAGGGCTTTATAAAACATAGCAATGTATCAACCTACGTGACATCAAAGAGGTCCAACCAACTTTCTGGTAGAGAATGCAGTGAGTACAAAAATTGTTGTCTGTAATAAAGTGGTGAGTACTGTGAAAAACTGCATCTAAAGGCTTTAATGAAGTGGCAGCTGCATTCATATAGATGATGTCATTATAGTCTAGGACCGATAAGAATGACAACTGAATAATCCGATTTCTACTATTAGCGAGAGGATAGAAGAAGCCCATTTTTATTCTCAGCTTCTTAAATAACTCATCAATATACTTTGTACAAGACAGCTTTTCATCTATCCAGATGCCCAGATATTTGTAAGCAGGGACACAATCAATATGGACACCATCCAAAGTACACATGCTTAAATCATTGAGAACAACAGATACAGTACTTAGTTTAACCTGCATTCAATACTAATTTCAGGTGAATAAAGTTTTTCTGTAATACAATGAAGGCAGACTGTCGTTCAGATAGAGCCTGGTCAACCATAGGGGCAACAGCATACACAACAGTATCATCGGTATTAAATTGCAGGTTACAATTTTTTTACAGACTTGTTCAAGTAAACAGGGATTCATTTTAAGGATACATTTTAGCTTGGCAAGAAAGGCAAGGGTCACCACCTTTGTGAAGGGGGAGTACATGGGCAGTCTTCCAAACATTGGGGATAGTATGATATATAATCATCAGGTAACGAAATATGGGTTAATTATTCAGCAATCAGGGGTGCAGAAAAAATGGATCAAACATATCAGCCCCAGTGGATTTCTTTTACATCAATCTTTAACAAGGCATCTAATACATCACAGAAAGTAAATTGTTGAATACCAATGCTATTATAGTATAGTCTTGATATGCACAAAATAACTGCTCCAAGTATGGTGCAGGGAGGGAAAGGACATTGGTACTATATTTAAGATACATTTAAAGTCCAGACTTTTTTAAGCTTTCAGCTGTGAAAGAAAATAACAAAACATTACAAATGGAACCATATGTTATTTCTTAAAAGTCTAAGCTATTGGGGGTGGGGATCCCTTTAGGTATAAAATAAATATATATATATATAAAAAAATGAATAGTCTCCATTTTGATAGTCTCCCCTTTCGGACGCTACAGACGTTTTCGTGAGAAGACCGATTTTCGGGATGGGGTCACCTTTCACCGCAGATGTGGAACTTGGGCAGATGGGTGGATTGAGACACATCCAATGCAAAAAAAACATATCTCTAGCTTAACCTGATGGATTTTGATGAGGATTTTTTTATTATGTTACTTACATTGACCCACAGGCAGTAGTGGAAAAAGTACCAAATTGTCATACTTGAGTAAAAGTAAAGATACCTAATGGAAAATTACTCAAGTAAAAGTGAAAATTACCCAGTAAAATACTACTTGAGTAAAAGTCTAAAAGTATTTTGTTTTAAATATACTTAAGTATCAAAAGTAAAAGTATAAATCATTTAAAAGTAGTACTTTAAAGTATTTTTTTACTTAAGTACTTTACACCACTGCCCACCGGTGCATCAATCGGCTCTAAGGGGTTATTAAAAATAACTGTAAAACATCCCAATGTCCCAATGTATCTAGATCAGGATTCATTTTGTACACTTGTATATGTTGCATTCTTTTTATATAGAAGTTAGTGTGTATTAAAAAACACATTTTTCTTGATTTGATTAAATATCTGGAACAATTGTTTTCCTTGACATTGCTTTAAAAAACACGGAGAGACCATTTTTGTCATGGCTGTTATTTAAGCTCACTTACATTAATCTAATCTGTCTGGGGATAATTGGGCATAATAACATCCTGTCCTTGTGATTGGCCTTAGACTATAACATAAATGTTGAAAGGAGGGCTGGGTATGCATAAGCCAGTAAATTATAACAGTGATATTTAGGGACATAATTAGACAATATTGACCTCCCCACCTGTTCAAGTTGGTACATTTCCATTTGTCCCATGTGTTGGACCAGTGTGCTTGCTCCCAGAAAGCTCCAATGTAACTACTTCCCAAATAGGGCTACTGGCTTATGATATTTGAAGAAAAATATACACCCGACACACGTGAAAACTAGGTGTATAAATTTTACTGAAGGGATACAGGGCATACCTGGTTGTCAGTAGTTACCACAGCCACAAAGTCAATAAATGTAATCAAACATTTGCTTTTTCGTCTTAATGTAAGGTTAGACATAAGGTTAGCAATGTGGTTAAGATTATGGTTATGTTTAAAATCAGATTTTAAGAAGATACATTTTTAAATATGCATGGTTTAGCCATAACTATGACTTTGTGGATGTGGTAACTAGTGACGACCGTCATCCCTTCGTTCTATGACGTTATAGCACAGCTGTAGTTTTTCTGAAGTGTGATTGGTTCCCCTTATATGTGAATGACAGCAGTCAAGATGGCGGACGGCAATAGAGAAAAGTGATGAGGACAGGACAACAAATGATACAACTAGCCTCAATTTAGACATTCAATATCTTATAATTATACTCACTGTTCACCGGATATTTGCGAAAACGTTGCGAATTAATCAGACTTGTGTGGAAGGAGCGCAGAACCTAGTTTGCGCATATGTTAAAGATTTAGGTAGCTAGCTAGCCAGCTGCTAACGTTATCTGCGGAAGAAGAGGCACGTTGCAGCCAAAAAACAAGCACTGTTTTTGAGCTGATTGCGTGGTAGACTTTTGTAAATTCGGTCACCGATTATAATACCTATAACGCAAGGTAACGTTAGCTTGGCATAAACAGCGTTGCGTTCTCCGATTTGGGCTTGCTAGATAGCGAACTCGATTAGCTATTTTTTCTATCTAGCTAGCGTCAACTGAGTGAGGATTTTTTTTTTTACTGACGACATGGCTCACTCCCCGGTTCAGAGTGGCATTCCGGGGATGCAGGTAAGTTATTTCACCGTCCTTTCAGCTCATCAAGTGGTTGGTCTCCTTAAATTTCTTTGCAATACTTTAAGCGTTTAGCATACTCCCTAGCTACTGTAACGTCGTTACTGACTCAAGGAAGTCGACTTTATTATTGATATTGTCACACCCACACTAGCTAGTTTTAACTCGTTTCTTTATTTACCAGCTAGTCCACTATGGCAAGACATAAGGTATTAATGAGGCCGCTCTATTTAGTCATATGAATGTTGAGCAGAGATGTGGCTATATTTGCCCCATGTTGCAGCATGTCTCTGCCAGTGCTGCTGTAGTCCTTCAGAATCCAAGAGTAGAATACTTAAATATCCCTTTAATACTAAGACATTTTACCAAACCGCCAACGCCTTTTCTTTATATCTGAAAGGTATTATCAAATATCAAATTCAAAACTTGTCTGCCAAACCACCTAGTAATTATTTCAGCGAAGTTCTACCTACAGGCTTTAGTATTCCCGAACTGACAAGTTAAACATCTGTCGTTCTGCCCCTATCCCTAGGCCGTCATTGAAAATAAGAATTTGTTCTTAATTAACTGACTTGCCTAGTTAAATAACGGTAAAGTAAGAAACGTAGCCGCAATGCTGAGGTGGCATTCGGCATACACTAAAGTCTTGGTTGCTAGGCAGCGCCTCGTTACCATCCTCCTGGCAGTTCTAAACTTTGCAAGGCATGTCACTTCGCTCATCACTAAGCAGTGGTGTTAAAATACTTTAAAGTACTACTTCAGTCGTTTTTTTGTGATATCTGTACTTTACTATTTCAATTTGACAACTTTTACTTCACTACATTCCTAAATAAAATGTACTTTTTACGCCATACATTTTTCCTGACAAACAAAAGTACAACAGTACATTTACTCACTTATCAAGAGAACATCCCTGGTCATCCCTATTGCCTCTGATCTGGTGTACTCACTAAACACAAATGCTTTGTTTGTAAATTATGTCAGTGTTGGAGTGTGCCCCTGGCTATCTGTAAATACATTAAAAAAACAAGGAAATGGTGCAATCTACTTTTGATACTTAAGGATATTTGAAACCAAATGCATTTATACTTACGTAGTATTTTACTGGGTGACTTTTACATTAATAGAAAATGACTCGAGTAAGTTTGACAATTGGGTACTTGTTCCACCATTGCTACTACACGTGCACTGTTTTCTTAACTTCAACTGGATGGCTCCATAAAGAATTACTGTGGGAAAAATATAACTGAATAAGGAAAGGATTGGGGGAAAACGAGGCTAATGCAATTAATATAAGGCATGTATCAAATAGTTTCTTACTGAAACTCCCAAACTCAATCCATCCTTGTAATACGTTTGAAGCAATAGGCTATATACCCATGTGTGGTCAGTTAGATGATCATTTCAGAACTGTTTTGATTGGGACAGCTCCATCACACTGCGTAAGACAAGCGTGGGAACTCATCTTGATAAATCAATCCATGTCAGATTGTTTTCAATGAATCTCCGTTTGGATATTAGTTAAGCTCAAATTCAAATCAAATGTCATGTCCACTACAGCCCCTTACTGTGAAATGCTTACTTACAAGCCCTTAACCAACGATGCAGTTTTAAGAAAAATAAGAGTTAAGAAAAATATTGACTAAATAAACTAAAGTAAAAAATAAAAGAGCAACAATAAAATAACAATAAGGATGCAATATACAGGGGTGGCAGGTAGCCTAGTGAAAGAGCTTTGGGCCAGTAACCGAAAGGTTGCTTGGATCGAATCCCCGAGCTGACAAGGTAAAAATATGTTGCTCTTCCCCTGAACAAGGCAGTTAATCCACCATTCCTGAGCCGTCATTGTAAATACGAAGTCGCGTAATTAAATAAAAAAATACAGGGGGTGCTGGTACCGAGTCAATGTGCGGGGGTACAGGTTATTCGAGGTAATATGTAGGTAGAGGTAAAATGACTATGCATAGATAATAAACAGTGAGTAGTAGTAGCAGCAGTATAGTCCAGGTAGCCATTTGATTAGTTGTTAAGCAGTCTTATGGCTTGGTGGTAGAAGCCTTGTGGACCTAGACGTGGCTCTCCGGTACCGCTTGCCGTGCGGGTGCAGAGAGAAGTCTATGGCTAGGGTGGCTGGAGTATATGGCAATTTTTTTAGGTCCTGATTCTGACACGCCTGGTATAGAGGTCCTGGGTGGCAGGAAACTTGGCCCCAGTGATGTACTGGGCCGTAGGCACTACCCTCTGTAGGGGCCTTGCGGTCGGAGGCTGAGCAGTTGCCATACCAGGCGGTGATGAAACCAGTCAGGTTGCTCTCGATGGTGCAGCTGTAGAAATTTGAGGATCTGAGGACCCATGCAAAATCTTTTCAGTCTCCTGAGGGGGAATTGGTGATGTCGTGTCCTCTTCACAACTGTCTTGGAGTGTTTGGATCATGATAGTTTGTTGATGTGGACACCAAGTAACTTGAAGCTCTCAACCTGCTCCACTACAGCCCCGTCGATGAATGCGGGTGTGCTGTGCCCTCCTTTAACTGTAGTCCACGATCATCTCCTTTGTCTTGATCACGTTGAGGGAGAGGTTGTATTCCTGGCACCACACTTCCAGGTCTCTGAGCTCCTCCATATAGGCTGTCTCATCGTTGTTGGTGATCAGGCCTACCGCTGTTGTCATCGGCAAACTTAATGATGGTGTTGGACTCGTGTCTGGCCGTGCAGTAATGAGTGAACAGGGAGTACAGGAGGGGACTGAGCACTTACCCCTGAGGGGCCCCTGTGTTGAGGATCAGCGTGGCGGATGTGGTGTTACCTACCCTTACCATCAGGAAGTGCAGGACCCAGTTGCAGAGGGGAGGGGTTTAGTCCTAGGGTCTTTAGCTTAGTGATGAGCTTTGTGGGCACTATGGTGTTTTTCACTAAATGTAATCCATGGAAGGGTCCTTCTAGAGGAAGGATTGTTGATTTATATTTTACATTTGTATCTTAACTTTAAAAGCAGAAATCCCACTGGAACTTTGCTAGGCCCCTAGAGAATATTATGTTCAAGAATATATTTACAAATTTGCCAAATCAAAAATCGTATTTTTTATATTCAGGTTTATATTTTGTTGCGATACACGATATATAGGTGTGCCTATCGGAATCGTCCGATATTAGTTAAAAATGCCAGCATCGGCCCGATGTCAAGTTTAATGCCGACGACATCGGTTTTGCACAAAGCTGACGTGCATACCTATAATAACGTAGGTAGATGACGTCATGACGCCACGAAAAATACAGTGCTACACAGAACAAAAGTAGAAAAATACTAAGTGCACTTCCAACAACTGAACAAGTTCAAGTCGAGCAGTCATTTGAAAGAGTAAGAACATTTCAGCAAGACAACTCAAAGGCGAAATCCATTAACGCCAAGTTAATGGAATTCATTGCCCTTGACAAGCAACCATTCTCTGTCATGCATGATGATGGCTTTTGCCGACTGGTCGAGCACCGGTACACACTACCAAGTAGGCGCTAGTTTTCAGATGTAGCCCTACCGGAGTTACACAGTATTGTTGAAACGCACATCCGTGAGCTACTTGCTATGGGCGTCGCTGCTATTAGCTTCACGACTGACATTTGGACCAGCGACGTCTGCCCCATGAGCATGCTGAGTCTGACAGCACAATGGGTCGACGAGGATTTCCTACTGAGGAAAGACATATTGCATGCTCAAAAATGTGTTTGTTCTTGTTCTCATACTGCCGCAGCCATTTCAATGGCATTTGAGAACATGTTTGAAACTTGGAAACATGAACACACTCCTAGCTCCGTTCGAACAACTGACTTGAGAAATAAGCTAATCGTCTGCGGCAGACGTGATACTATCTGTCATGGCATTGAAACGCCTGCTCAAAAAAAATTACCGACAGACCATGGGGTTAAAAAAGTACTCGAGGCTGTAAACAATCGATTCGGTGGCATTCTGTCTGAGCCTCTTTACTGTGTTGCCATCATGCACGATGCTGGGTACAAAGGCCGCTACTTCGATGCAGACAAGAAACAGGGTTTACGTGAACTGTTACATACGCAGCTGGACCAGATGGAAACAGACAGTGACAATGCGCACAGAGGGAGAGGCCACGGACAGACAGACGGACAGAGCTGAAACTTCACTGCTTGACATGTATGACGAAATCCTGGTTGAGAATGAAATGACTGATCAAATGAACAATGAAACAGCACAGCAAGTAAGTGACATAAATGGATTTTGATTGTTTTACTGGTAATGGGGACATGTGTAAATGCCAACAACTTTTTGTAGTGTGTGTATCCTGTAACTAGGCAAGTAAGTTAAGAACAAATTCTTATTTACAATGACTGCCTACCCCCGCCAAACCCGGACCACGCTGGGCCAATTGTGCGCCGCCCTATGGGACTCCCAATCACGACCGGATGTGATACAGCCTGGATTCGAACCAGGGAATGCAATAACGCCTCTTGCACTGAGATGCATTTCCTTAGACTGCTGCGTTTGTTTTTATTAACTATTTAACTGGACTAGAATGCTTAAAATCTATCAAAAAAAAAATGTAATATCGGATATCTATAATCTGTTTTTTTGGCAAGGAAAATATCGGAATAGGCCAAAAATGTCATCGGTGCATCTCTAATATTTTCCAATCTTCATAAATGAATATCAGCAAATGATTAATGTAAATACTACTCATTACAGAGCAAGTGGTAAAGCCTCATGACACCAGTTTTTGCTTTGTAGCACTTCCAGATGAAATATTATGGTGTCTTAAAGGAGACCTGGGTAAGGCCATAAAGGTCACACATGCTCCAATGTCAATGAATGATTTCTCCATTATGCTTTAATGTCAACAATACCCCAAAGGATCTTCTGTTGATTACGTTTTGTGAAATTCCCCAATATCATGGTTTTGTTCTAGTTTCCTGAGGAATTCACCCGCATGATATTGAGGTGTCTGCCATTTTATGAGGCAGTGGAAAGTAAGTCTTTACTTTTTAACAAGAACTGCCAGGATATGACTTATCTCGTAAAAGCTAGGTCACTTGGTCTTTCCCCATTCAGACAATGGACATAAGACTGACATTCTCATGGGGGCATCTTGGCATAGCCTTGAGTAGGGCTGTGACAGTCCATGCAATTTTGGATGACTATTATTGGTTAGGCAAATGACCATTGTCATATGTAATTTTACATTTTTGAGGCACATTTTCTCTTCGTCGACGCTCCTGACTTCATGTGCTGCTGCTGCAGGAGGGAGGGCATTGTCTGGGAAACCAAACACTCGTTGGCTTGTTTCAGCAAGGACCAAAAGTTTCGTCATGTTGTAAAGGGTCCAGGTAACCGCGGAAAAGGGCTCAATTGCGCAAATGCCCGGCTGCCCAGTTGTCAGTCAGCTGTTCGTTTCACCCATGTTTTTAATTCTAATGATTGCCAGTTATTTAAGTTTCATGACTGTCTTCGTCCATAATTGTCGGTTACACAATTATACGCTAATTGTGCCAGCCCTAGCCTTGCTGCATGAATAGAGTCATGTTTCACCTCCATACTGTCCTCTCCTGAATAGTGGCAACCTGGTTCATGCTGTGTCCATCATGGGCTTGGAGAGCAGGTCCAGAGAGGGTGATATGGGGTTGGAGGGGGGGGGGCGATGAGCTTCAGCCCTCAGGGCGCGGACTGACTGCAGTGGACCACACAATCGGGTGGTGCAGCTGGTAGAGGATCAAACGCATGCTTTTAGAGGGAGGTTTCGGGCAGCTTTAGCAGTCGTGATAAACCTGCTGACTGTGGGAACAGCAAGTGTTTTTCCAGCATGTGGAATCTGTAGTAACAGTGCCCAGTGTTGTTTTTCCCCATTGTGACCACAAGTCAGACTCAACAGGATGATTTTCACCTGGATGACCACTGCTGTTTTGGGCTTTTGTTTGCCTTGCTTCATTTTTCTTCACCCCCGCCCCTTTCAGTCTCTTGACTTAAGGCTCTCTTGGAAACTCAAGTTAATGAGTCCTCTTTCCCTTCTTTGTGGCAGATTTACAACATTCTCTAGGGGGATGTCTTGAGAGCAATGGCTGCACAGGCATTGTTTATCTGGTAAATTAAACTATAATTCTGGTGCAAGCAAATCAAGTCAATCTTCAGAATGTCTCTTAATGGGTATCAAAATGGTATTAGTGTTTAGGAATATGAAATCTTTATGCCTCAATTGAAATGAATTGGACATCGTCCGTTGATTTGTAAAGCGGTATTGTGACTGGGAAATGTTCCTTCACACTATTTTATGCTGCAACAAAAGTGCTTCTGCTTCAGGCAGTTAATCATTGCACTGCATGAAGTATAAAGATGTTATTGGTTCCTACTTTTGGGACTGCAAAACTGTGACTTCCCCAGATTAACTTGTATTATAGCATTTCATGATCGTCCTAATGAAGCATGAAGAACTGAACGCAGGCTACGCAGCCCTAATACATTTATATTCTAGTCATTTATTAGCAGAGTACGTTGTGCAAAGCCTATATAGGTATTATGTGTCCTTGCACTCACGCGCTACAGGTTCATAAATGCAACTCATAGCTTTAGCGCCTTGAATGAAATCATTATCTGGAAGAGCGAGGCACCTTTGCAACCCGCTAGTGTTGGACAGGCACGCTTTGCATTGAATAGTCAGCCTGGGTAATATTTGGTAACACTTTATTTCACCCCCCCCCCTACCCCTGTCATAAGGCCTAATGTCATAAAATGAACCTAGCAGATCATAAATAGACATGACCACACTAGGCTAATTTAAATGTACCACGGCGTGCTCCTCTGCAGTGTCAATGTTTATGCTAAGTTTTGTTTCACGTCTACAGTCTGCGTCTTGCCATTTGCTCTAAAAGGGCCTAGCTGGTTTGAAATGCACCATACACATTTTGTTGACCTTGTTAACCCAGATATGAAACTTTATTTGTATTTTTTTTATTTTATAAATAGGTAGGGCTGAGACTTGCCAGGGACCTCATGACACATAGGTGCCGATGTGATATGGGACAAGAAAAAGGGAGCCATGAGAAAACAAGTTTTGATCAGTCATGGAAATAAGTCCTGAAAAAATTAGGTTGAAAATAATATTGCAATATTGTCAAAAGGATATGATATATTGGCAAATATCTATTGTTTTTCCACAGCACTCATTTTTTTTTTTAGGCCTATGATCTAAACCCAAACAGGCTACAACCAGAAACTAAAAACCTTTGCTAAATCTCTTGATTGCATGGTCCTTATTTACCTGGGATTGAACCATGCCTGCTCTGCTGTTTTTACTCCAACCCACTTTTGTTTCTTTCCTTCCCTCAGAACTTTAAAGCTGATCCGGAGGAGCTGTTCACCAAGCTGGAGAGAATAGGGAAAGGTTCTTTTGGAGAGGTGTTCAAAGGCATTGACAATCGGACTCAGAAAGTAGTGGCCATTAAGATAATTGACCTTGAGGAGGCAGAGGATGAAATCGAAGACATCCAACAGGAAATTACAGTCCTCAGCCAGTGTGACAGTCCCTTCGTTACCAAGTATTATGGCTCATATCTGAAGGTAACTTGACTCAACCAAATGTAATATCAGAATGCTGTGAGAAAGGATTTAGGCTAGATGGTCAATCCACAAATTGTCCTTAAAATAATTTGGTGTAGTTTTTTTAAGTATAGTTGTCAGTGGTGGGATGTGTAACAATTGCAGACAACTGTATGTGGGTCAATAAATCATTCATACGGGCAATGGGACAAGGCTCCCATGAATTGTGCCTGAGCATTAGGCCTATGGCATGGATTGGCTCTGGTGCTGACGAACAGAACACACAAGCATACATCACACTTCCCTTCACATTGGCCTATATTACCTTCAATGCATGTCATGCAAAGACAGGAACACTATGAAAAACCAAGAGACATTGAGCATCCTGTGTTGACTTGATTGTGAGAGATTGCATCATTTCCTGGCCTCGGTTGCTGTCAACCATAAGTTTGAAGTGAATGTGGAGTAGATCCGAGTACTAGTAGACTTACATGTGATGGGGCTTAAGTGGCTCTCACAGAGCATGTTGTGTGTTAGTGGTTTACTTAAGGCCAGTGGGGAGAGTGCCAGTGGGCTGTCGGGTCCAGTTGTGCTGATGGATGAAGAGGGAGGGAGGCTAGCGTTGCGTGACTAACAGTGGGGCAGGCAGCAGGTGCTACTCCAGCCCTCGGCGCGCTGGATCACACGGCTCAGACCCCAACATCTGCTCAGAGAGAGCGAGAGAGCCGCCTGACAGCCTTCCAGCTCTGCTCTGGAGAAGCCAGCCAGCTAGCAACAGCCGGGCTCATTCTGCCCATACCCTGTTCAGACAGACAATTAGCCTGTAGCCTAAAGCACTATCAGGCCTTCCAAGGGCGTTTATGCACACTGATCTTATGCCGTCTCTGATAAGGTAGGCCAATCATGTAGAACAGGGGTGTCAAACATACGGTCCCTCCCGTGAGTGGATCCAATCTAGCTCGAGGGTGGTTTTGACTTGTGGAAATGATAATGGACCTACGTTTCTTTACTGTGTCCAGCTCGCTAATAATCGCCACATTTTGACGACTAGGAAGTATAACCACAAGGCCTACATTACCTGTCTATAAGGGGGAAATCACTTCCGCAGCATGCACGGCCATTTAGAAACAAAAATGGCCACTCGGGCAGAATGCCCTTAATGACATAGAAGTTATATTATAAATAAACCATATTGCAACCTGTCAACAGAGGTTTCAATTTGGTTCATTTATCTATTATTCAGATATTTCCCCCCTGACTTCCAACCTTTTGGTATAGAAGTTTTCTTCTGCAGAGTTGGTCATGTAGTATTTTATATTTGTGCCGGATCATTGCTCTTCCTTATGGGCCGTATGAGTGCATAGGCTACTTCCTAATCTCTCGGGTGTTGTTAGCTGTGAGGGTTTGGGTCAGTGCATGGCTGTATATCTAGTATTGTGTAAGGATCAGCCACCAGAATCTAAAAAACAAACTCTTCCACATTGCTACTAGTGAGGAGACACTTCTCAAGACCCCAGGCGACGTGCTCTGTCTGATGGAGGCTATTGAGTGTGTGTAACTCATGTCTGCTCTCAGCGTAGGCTTGCTCCATCCCTAAGACGAAGGGGTTCTTCTCCCATGTGATTGGCTCAGTGCAGGGCCCATTACTTCACCTACTGTTTGATTTGGTTATGGTTTACATATGAAATGCTCTGTCTGCTCCCATACTGAGGATACTTTCTGGTTAGTTAGTATGTCAAGGTGCTGCTGATGCACTCTCAAAACAGGCTACATCTCAGACTGGAGAGGTTCCTGCCAGGGAGACTGACTGATTTATGGATCATAAAGTCTGAATGGTCTTGCATTTTGCCTTTTCTGCCTAACCACTGGACTGGTATATCTAGAACCTCTGTTAGTATTTCTTTGACTTAAGGCTAGCCTCCCTTTTAGAAATGGTGTATAATGCTCTCTCAAGGTTATCAAGTCTGCTATAATAACGTATAGGCCTAAACTGTCCTATTGGATGGCAGGCTTTAGGCCACTACACCTAATGAAAGCAAAGGGGCTTCAGCCGTACTTCATTTCCTCCTCCAAAGCACGTTGTTAATGTGCTGCTTTATTGAACTGCACTTGGTCCAGGCGTCACTAGGCTTTTATGGCTTCATACCTTAAATGACCTAATTGTCCGTTATCTAATATGATCCCTGATGCGGCCAGATGTGCTGTGATTGGCTCGCCCCGACTCACTGGGGGAAGGGATGGCTGAAGTGCTTAGCTTAAGCTGCCTTTTAATATGTATGAAAATGGTAGAATTTTTATGAAAGTGGAGGGAGGAGATTAGCGCTGTCTTGATTTTGAGATTTAATTTCCCCTTTCACTCTATTCCAGTATGATGCTAAATTATAACTGTACAGGTTGATCTGTTTTAATGGAGACTCTGCGTAATTTCTAAAATCATTCTCATTTTCAGGATGCAAAATTATGGATTATTATGGAATATTTAGGAGGAGGATCAGCTCTGGATTTGGTAAGTTTCCCTAAGATTGAGGTGATGTAGGCCTACACAATCCAAAGGCTATAATTAAGCAATCGGGCATGAGGAGGTGTGGTATATGGCCAATATACCACGGCCATATATATATGGCCATATATATATCATATACCAGTCACTGTGCATGCAAGTATCTAACTAAATATTGATTCAGGAAGACCCTTGACACAAGCCTTTCTGTTTCAGTTGGAGCCGGGTGCCTTGGACGAAACCCAGATAGCCACAATTGTCAGAGAGATCCTGAAGGGGCTTGAGTACCTGCACTCTGAAAAGAAAATCCACCGAGATATTAAAGGTACTCTTCAGAACACTTAGTTTCATTCCTTTAGCAACATATTACATCTTAACATAGTATTGTCTCAGTTTAGATGTCTGGACAACTGTCTAACTTAACTGTGTTTTCCCCCCAGCCGCCAACGTGTTGCTGTCGGAGCAAGGAGACGTGAAGCTGGCAGACTTTGGAGTGGCAGGGCAGTTAACGGACACTCAGATAAAGAGGAACACGTTCGTGGGCACTCCATTCTGGATGGCACCTGAAGTCATAAAACAGTCTGCGTACGACTCAAAGGTCCGAAATACCACAAGCTCTCTCTCAGGTTCCAGGTTAAGATGAAATGGCAGTTCATAGGTTCATCCACGTGTTATGGAATGTCAACACAGTTTTGAATACTAACTCTGTTTTCCATAATTATCCAATGAGGACGTTCTTTCCTTCCCCCCCTGGTACTGAAATGTGCTGTGTAGAGACATTGCAGGTGTAGCTTCAGCTCTGTGACCTGCTTTGATCACACTGGAAGTCCGTGCACAGTGCTGCACACAGATGGAAATATCACCAGGCACATTAGGAACGGCCACAACTCGGCACCTTGCGGATAACCAGAAACACCACACTGTCTCATCCCGGGTTGACTGTAGTTCCTTAAATGGGCTATTACAGCCTTAGTTGATATAGGCCTACTAAATCGGGCCTTTCTAGTGTGTGTGTGTGAATGTTGTTACTAGCTAGAGTGTTAATGTGTGAATATAAAATGCCACCCTCCATCTTTTGAGTAAAAATCTGTAGTCACATCTCAAGAAGTGTTATTTATCACTTATCATCCAGTGACTCATGCCGTCTGGAGATCAGTTGCATCACCAAACCGGCCCTGTTGGTATTTCCTGTCACGTTTTTGAAGTGTGTTGTGGGAGTGTGACGAATTTGTACTCAAAACGTTCTCCCTTTTTATTGTTGTCTCAGGCGGATATCTGGTCGCTAGGCATAACGGCCATAGAGCTAGCCAAAGGAGAGCCGCCCCACTCAGAGCTCCACCCTATGAAGGTCTTATTCCTCATCCCAAAGAACAACCCGCCCACGCTGGAAGGAAACTACTGCAAACCCCTCAAAGAATTCATTGAAGCCTGTTTGAACAAAGAGCCCAGCTTTGTAAGTGGTGTTTGGGGAGAAATTGAGCTCAAATTGCCATTCTGATAATGGTCTTCTTTCTAGAATGTCGACCCTTTGTACATTATGCAAAGATGCTAATGTAGAGCACATCCAATATTTACACTTGCTTGACACTCTGCACCTCCTCAGAGGCCAACTGCCAAAGAGCTGCTGAAACACAAGCTGATCGTCCGGCACGCCAAGAAGACATCCTACCTTTCAGAGCTGGTGGACAAGTACAAGAGGTGGAAAGCAGAGCAGTCTCGGGAGGAATCCAGCGACGATGAGTCGGACTCGTAAGTCATTCTCATTTGGTCCCTTCGTCTGTCCTCTAGTGTTGTTCATCAGATCGTGGTCACTCTTTTTCTCTGCAATTCACACAGAAGGGGGTGGTTTACCAGATTGTGTTTTGGAACAGTTCACTGATACGCTCTTTCTAAAGGTGCGTGCTTCAGACTGTGTCTCCATGTGAGGTTGTCTAAAGGTTGTTGCCGTGTCTTGTCAGGGAGCAGGATGGCCAGGCGTCTGGAGGGAACGACTCTGGGAACGATGACTGGATCTTCAACACCATCAGGGAGAAGGATCCCAAGAAGTTCCAGAACGGAGCCGCCCAGCCTGATGAGCTGGAGAGGAACAAGGTAAGATGGCACCTGGTTGAAATGGCAATATAACAAGTCATATGAAAGAGGATTCAAGAGAGAAATGCAACTTAGTTTGGGAGTTTGATTCTCATGGTTATTCTCACCCCAAATGCTGATTTTAAGCATAGTGTATACCTCAAGGTTTCTATATATATATATATATTTTTTTTTAATATACATCATGTTCTAACTAAAGTAGTTCAGGAAGTGGTGTCTGGGCGTTTTCAATCTTATGTGGTGTCTCTGTTCAGTCTGTTGACCTTACTCTTCTGCTTTTTCTTATTTAACTCTTTCTCTGCCATTGTTGTAAAATGAGTGATACTTCCTTTTTCAGGTGCAAGAAAGTCCAAAGAGGCCTTTGTCACAGAGCTTGTCCACTATAATTTCCCCTTTGTTTTCTGAGGTAAGAATGTATTTATGCAAATTTAGGGTATCTTCTGACCTCTTGTGGTGATCCCATTTTTATTATTTCACTGAAAGGTATGAGAGAATCTGTCAAGTTAAATTATTCTGTGTCAAACTGTTCTGAGATCTGTGTTGAAGCTTTTGAGGCTACAGCTGCACACCATGCACATATATAGAGCCCCACCGTGGAGGTGTCATAATAACCATAAAACCTAGTGGTCAAACGAGGAAATGGTTCCAATTGTTTTTCCACCATTTTTCCCATAGGAGATTTTAGAAACACTTCAAACACTTCAAATGTTTTGTGTAGGCGTACCCTGGCGTGACGTTTTAACCATGTCAATCTCTCTCGGACAAGGTGACCTTTATCAATATATTGGGCTCTATTTACTCTCAGGTTTGAAAATGCTAATTACCATCGAAGTAGACTCAATGCAAAATTACAAATCCTTGCAAGCTCCTGCACGTCATCTCAACCTGAAACCTTCGCTGACAGTTATTGTCAATTTGAAACTTGCACAAGACAGTTCACAGAATTGTTCATTTTTAAAGAAATGTTGCCAATTTATTCATTACTACATTTAGCGAACATAAGATAGTTAATCCAGAGATTCCTACCTTTGCCTCGATTCTGCAGTCTTGTCCACATAATCATGCCATTTGTAGTTCTTTATGATGGCCACATTAGCAGCTATTTAGCTTTTCATTTTTGGGGTTTAAATACATGTGAATATATTGATAAAAGTCAGCTTGTCCTAGAGATTTACATGGTTATAAAAAAAGTCACGTGAGGATAAGCGTACACATAAAACGGCATTTATTTGAAGTGTTTTGAAAATCCTGTATGGTGGAAATACAATTGGAACAATTTCCCTGTTTGACCGCTAGGTTTTATGGGTATTATGACTTATACTGTGGTTCTCTATTAGGATGATCCAGTAAACCATGTGTCAAACTCATTCCACAGAGGGCCAAGTGTCTTAGGGTTTTCGCTCCTCACTCGTACTTGATTGAAGAGCACTAATTAGTAAACTTCCCTCACCTGCTTGTCTAGGTGTTAATTGAAAGAAAAAAACAAACCCGCAGAGACTAGGCCCTACATGGAATGAGTTTGACAACCCTGCAGTAAACGGTCTCTCCTTCCCTTGCAGTTAAAAGAGAAGCAGGTTGAGGCGACCAATGGCAAGCCAGAGGCTGTAGATGAGTTGAGGGAGGCCATTTTCCTGGCAGAAGAGTCATATCCTGGCATCTCTGACTCCCTGGTGTCTGAACTAGTGCAGAGACTACAGAGGTAATGGCAATACCATCATTGCCACCATGATTGGATTTAGGTTATAGCTTCAAGTTTTCTGCTCATACATTTTCATTTTATTCCAGCATTCATTCGGGTGCAGACCTGTTGTTTCTCACACCTCCATTCCAAGCTACGTCTTCCCATTTTTAATTCCCCCTTTGCTTCTGCAGGTTCTCTCTACCCGGGGCCGCCGCCTCTCAGTAAGACCTGCTGTGTCCAGCGACCATCCACCTCCCACCCATAGCAGCAGTCAGTCCATGGCCTCTGACATCAATAGCCAAGATGAAGTCTCCCAGGAAGTTCTCATCACTCATTCGCCTAAAGCAAAACCTCGACCCACTTTATCTCTACTTGTCCACGCCAACATATTGTCACATTGGGGACAGTCAGTGGCTAGTTGATAAGCTGCCACCTTAACTTCCACCTGCTGTAAGACATCTTAGTCTCATTAACTCCAACATGAGTGCAGTTTATTTTAGGGGGGGGGGGGGGATTTCATTCACAATTCTTCTAAAAGAACCATTGATTAAAAGAAGTTGGTGTGGATTATTCTGAAATGTCTATCTGCAGCCTTGGGAGTATGTAACTTTCTTTTGTTGTGTGGTTGTGCGAGTCAGTGTGTGCGAGCGCATGTGAGCATCTCCCTTGATATCCTGTGAAATGTGCGGTGGAGATTTGAAGCATTCGTTTTGAAAACTCAGGTGTCCTGCTTTAAGTGGATGGGGTCCTCTGGGAGATGGAGAGAGCTCTGTTGGGTGGCTGTACAAACTTGTAAATAGGCACATTTTTACAGATATTGAGAAATAATGGCGTGTACGCAAAGGAATCACTGTGTACAAATGGCCAAATGCTTCTGTAGATATATTCTGTTAGAAAAGGTAAATATTTAAAAGACATAAATGGCCATAACTGAGATTGCCTTGCCTTTATTACTTGTTCTTTTGTATTTCAATCTTTGATTCCCTCTTGTTTTACATTTTTCGAGGACACCCATCCATTCAATGGCTGCCCCCTGTCCTGTTTTTATGTTGATTGACACTTTGGGTACCGATGTTACCTAAATGCTCTTTGACCTTTTTGAATTCACTATGTTATGGCTGTCATTGCAATGCGGTGGAGACCATAGAAACACAACCTGTCTAGCTGGATCACATCTAATCCTCTCCAGTCGACACACTGGATGCTGTGTTCCCAGCTTCATCTTCATGAGGCCACATGGATTTATGATGAGATGATGGTTGGATTGTTCCTCTGTCCATCACTTGTGTTAGATAAGCGCTTTAGTTTAGCTCTATGGAAGTTTCCCCTGCCCTCTCCTTTTAACATAGCAGTAATTTCAACTACTTAATCCTCAACAGACAAGTCTTCCTGGGAGCTGCAGTGGTACAATCGATTCCCTCTGTACCAACCGCTTGAATTGCACTTGGAAAATAAATGCCTTTTTATTGTAGACAAAGTAGCCATAGACGGTAGCATGAGAATTCTTGTATAGGTATGTGTCATGCTACATAAGGTATGTCCACCTGAAGCAGCACAGCTTTGAAGAACTGTAGAACCGATATGATCTCCTGTAAATTGGATTTACACACAGGGTTTAGTTGAAACGGATTGCAGAAGTGCGTTTAGTATATTCATACTAGTTGACGTCGCTGCTCATAGATCTAAGAAGTAGCAGAAAGCCAGCAGCCATTAGGAAACATACTGCACTTCCCTGCTGCTACAGACTCAGTGTAGTTTGAAATGAATGTTCATGAAAAAATAGCTCCTGTGAATTGAACCGCACAGTATGCGTTGTAGCATACTACAGGACTTTGAACATGATGTCCTGGACCTTGAGTGTTAAAAGCCTTAGCATCTTTGGCAAGAGTGGAGTGCAGAGTCACAGCTTTAAAAAGACTTGAGCCAAGCCTCTTTTTTTGGTCAATTTTGGCCTTTTTGTAATTGGTAGAAATCCTGCAGCGATCAATACATGTATGCAGCAGTGTTTCAAATAAACAAATCGTGGCAAGGTGTTTAACTTTGAATCCCATTCTATCGCAGCATGGACAAATTAACGATTGACCTGCATTTAAATTTAAAAATCTATAATAGTTTTAGTTGCATATTTTACATGGGGTCAAATCCTATAAAGCACACCAATTCAGAAGTATGTACAGTGGGGCTCCTATGGGATTTCAACAGCTACTGGGAACCTTTTATATTAGTGTTCAGACCAATTTTAGCTGTCCACTTTCCCTCTGAGTTTGGGCATTTGGGTTTGGAATTATCTTGCTTTATTAGTCCAAATGTAACTTGCAATCACATCCATCTAAGTAGTAAGTAGCCTATTATAAAAAATTATTTAATGTAAACCCCCCCTTCATTATCAAATCTTTCCTCTGACTTCTGTCTCCTGCTAGTAGGATTTGTAGGAATGGACTAGACCGCATGTTGTAGTTAATAGAGGAGGTACATCATGCATTTTCATTTTGGACTATACAAAATATTCCCACATGAACATATTCCAAATAGTTGCCATTTACCCCATTTATTCTATTGAACTGTTTGCCAACATTTGACTGGACCCCTGAATCTATTTCAATTTTCCCCCTTTTGTCACATGTATGTAGACACACCTTTTTTGTTGTAATTTGCACCTTGTGGAGACTGTCCAGTTTGATTATCTGTTGCACTTTGTAAGCGTTTCTTCAGGATTCAAGAAAACAATTGGTACTTGAGGCTGTAGTTCTTTTTTCGTTGTCATTTGTTAATTGATTACTACTGTACCTTTTTGAGTATGGCAATAAAGCAGAGGTCATCAGGTCACATTTCTCAGCGCAGGTATATTCTATGGAACAAGAATATTTTTCTAACTAAAGAGCAGTATTATAGTATAGAATAAAACCATTATTGTCCTGTTATTAATGATAGTTATCACATAAAGTTGACATTTCATTTTCTGTAACATTGCTGACTGTTTATAGTCCTGTTTATAATCCTTGCTTATGTCACTCAAACACCAAGGTATTGGACTCTTTATAAGCTTTCAAGTGATTAAGAAAAATAAAAATCTAATGCAAATATAAATGGATGTCTTTGTGTGGAGCAGTATTGTTTTCTTAGCACCGGACAACAACAATAGGACAGGTTGTTATGGCACATTCCGTTCTCTTCTAATTCCGTTAGTTCCTTGGCCCGTATAACATCACCAAACAGGTGTGTAAATGCAGCCGGTGACAATGTGTAGGACAAAAGGCCCTGAAGTTTGATGGCTAATCTGAGGCAGCGAGACATGTCCGAATTGTCCATATAGAAATAAAAACACTGCACAACCCGTCAGCGAATACCTCACAGCAAGTTTTATTTATACATCCAAAAAACAGATCAAATTATCACACTATATACAGATATTACATACAGTGTTTATACACATATTACATCATTTGTACACAAGAAAAATATACATAAAAATGTAAACCTTTGTATACAAAAAAATACCTTAGACAAATGAAACAAGGACCAATAAAAGGTGACTAGATTATTATCTCATCCTATCATGTTTAAAAACAGTAATACAGTACATTCAATGAGTATAGGAATTTGTCAGCCAATCTCTCAGATTTCAAGCGCCCCGTGGAGTTGGATCTATATCGTTGGTGGGGAGTCTAGCTGTGCAATGTCTCTCATCTCATGCTTTGTGAATACAGCAGTATCGCCTTGCTTGCGCAAATTCAAGACCACTTTCCAGCCCACCTAATTCCTAGGGGCTGTACATCTAGGAACAACAATGGGGTGGTCAAGCAAAAGAAACAAACTTGAGTCTGCTCTGGTAATGTGTCTCTTTGGAACTGGGAGAAAGAACTAGGCCTTCAGTTGGAATTGGGGCCTGCTCAGGTCTTAAAAATATGTGTGTGCAGTTGACAGCTGTTAGTAATCCGTATCCTGACAAAATACAAGATGCCTACTAGGTGAATCTCTGGCCTCTCAGTCCTGTTTAGAGCAGGTCATCGATGTCCTCCATATCCAAACTGATTACAGGTGCTGTTATGTATATCCCTAGTACTTGCAAAGAAAATTTTTTAAAAAAGATTCAAATGGTATGCAACGCTATGGTTGGATTTACAGCTCTCTAGAGTGATCCAGTAGTAAATGAGGGAGAAATGTTGTGGCTTTGCACTCAGCTGTCAGGTTGTCTCTCCATGCAATCCCAGTCTTTCAGCAGCAAATGCTTGCCAGAATGTAATAGCTATCAAAATGACTGTCTTACATAATTATAGACATTGTCTTATAATTGACAGTGTACAGAAACATCGATCATTCCACTTCAGATAAATGAAGAGTTCTGCTAGCCATTAAAACAAGAGAAAGGTTTCCATCAAGCACTTTGCAAATGGCAAGATTTTTTTTATTTTTTGTTTTACTTCATTTTCAATCCATTGCAACTCGTTAACTCACCAATAAAACCCACTGTAGAGATTTCTACCCTACAAATATATCTAATACTTAACACTGAGTATCTTTCAGTTAAAAAAATATATACCGAACCTCATGGTTTACTGCTGTAATAATAATTATTCAAAGCAGATAGGACAGAGTTGTCAGGTAGAGTCCATCCTCATTCCCTAACCAAACAGTTAACAGAGACCCATGCTTCATTGACCTTAACTCACCTGATAATAACTTTGTATTACAACAGTGCTATACCTCAAATGCTCATTGCACCAGTTTACATCAATGGTGTCACTACCACAGACAGCTAACAGAGGGTTAAACAAGGGGGCCATAATTTCACATCCATATACACATCCACTGTATCCATATACACTGCTAGACTAGTGAAAGACAACATTCTGGTCCTTTACTGAATGAGTTCTGATATTGAAGAGAACCATTTCCCCCCCACTGGGTTCCTGAAGTAGAGAGTTTCTCTCTTAGGAGGGACCACATGCATGCATGTCCCAATAAAAACGCCATTATTTAGCAAGACCAGAGAGCACCATGGAGAGTTGCGGACAATAAAGCCCCTAGATATGGCCATTACCCTCGCAATAACAGTGACCCTTTTTCCCTTCGCTATGTGAAACTAAGTATGACCCAAGAGAAGCTTCCTGACTTGGGCCCGGTTTCCCAAAAGCATCTTAAGGCTAAGTTCATCGTTAGAACTATAGGATCCTAACAATTAACTTATAGCCTTAAGATGCTTTTGGCAAGCTGGCTCCTGTTCAGTTACAGACGGTCTATATCTCTACTCAAACAGTTTAGCCTTGATTTAGAACAAACTGTTTATGACACAAGAGTTATACAGGCCCCAAAATATTTCTGGTCCACATTGGTATGGATTACATAATGAAGATACATAAAGTGAAGACTAATACAATACATTACACGACTGTGACCGAGTATGGCAATGTGTTTATTGCTTAAAGTAACAAGATTTACCTTCAAGTGTCTAATAGGCCACCCGTAAGGAGTTCCCCAAAAGAATGGTGAGGTCAAAAGACCTTTTACATTTGAGTAAACCGATAAAATACCAAATATATACACAATATTAAAAAAAAGCTGTTTTAAAAGTGGTTCGGCCAAATTCTGTCTGTTAAGTCGTGGGAGGAGATAAGTCTACTTCATGATATTCGACAGAGCAATTTCCTCTGTTGCTTCATAATGGGTCACACACAGATGCCTACAAAGGATCTACCCTAGAATCTCTTTCAAAGGTGAATGGAATGAGGAACAGATGAGGCGATGCAATGATCATAGCAAGGCAGGTTATAGTTGAAGACTTAAGACAGGACTAAACTGGCGATACAAAAAAAACAGACCACTGATTGAGGCTTTGTCATAGAATTCTCTAGCACTGTTGCGGTCACTATGATAGGAATAATCGCTCCTAAAAAAGGTACTTCCTCCAATGTTCCTCCAAGTGAGTCCATGTTTCAACTGAGGGACCTCCCTCCCTCCACACAAACGCTGCCCAACATCTCCCCCTGCTGGTGAAACCCTCGAGCGGCATTCACATCAAACCACTGGACTCTTGCATACCCTTTCAGATGGCCAAATGGCTATAACATCACCAAATCATTACAGTTAAGGAATATCTGAGGTTGTGGAAATTCAGATAGTATAGTGCACCGTTACCACATTTCACACTTGAAGTAGATGGAAAATGCATCGACTGTGGGTGAATGAGTGTCTAGAGTCCATGGTTTGACCGGCTCGCTCTCAGTCACTGTGTGGAAAAGGGGGTGTTGCACTGTTGGCACTTGCAGCGGTGGCACTAGCTATGGAGAAGCCAGTGGGGGGCGCCGTGGAGCTGTGACTGGGCTGCACGTCCTTGGGGATGCCACTGTGGGAGGCCAGCTGGTGGCCAAAGGCAGCGCTGAACTGAGGGAGCTGCTGCTTGGACTGGGTGGAGGTCAGGAGGTCGCGTGGTGAGGGGTTGGGGGGAGCAGTCAAGCCCATCAGGCCGCTCTGGGGGATCGCTGAGAGGGCAGCCATGGGCTGCAGGGTCACAGAGCAGGAGGTGGAGGAGGGGGGAGTGGAAAGAGAGGTGGATATGAGGTGGCCCTCAGGTCTGATGAGGTTGCCAAACTGTGTGGGGTCAGTGAGGGGCAGGTGGAGGTTGTTCCAGGAGGACTGCGGGGGGCCTGGTACCCCGCTCAGAGGGATCTCCACAAGGAGAGGAGTCTCTGTCTGGAAGGAGGTGGCATGGGGGGAGGACATGTGGTCACTATAGGGGGATGGCACATGCTCGCTGCTGTAATGGCTGCCCTGTGGAGACGAGGTGGGCACTTCAGGCTTGGCCAGGATGTTGGGCTGGTGTGTCCGGGGGAACGTTCGCTCTGACAGGGGGCTCTGTGCGACTGTGGGGGTGGTGAGGCTAGGCCCAGGGGGGGGGGCCTGGCCCTGGGGCTGCTGAGGTGACACCGCAGAGGAGAAGTGGCCTCCAGCAGAGTGCAGCAGGTTGTCCTCCAGCTCCAGGCTGGAGAAGTTCTCTGGGGGGATGCGGCCGTTGAGCAGGTCCCCAATCCCACCCGGCTGGACCCCTGGCCCAGGAAACACTGCTGCCATGACCCGATGGTCCACTCCATCTGCCTGCGCCATCTCTGCCATGGAGGTCAGGCACACCAGGGAGTCTGGGTAGGAGCCCATCAGCCCAGCCTGCAGTGCTCGCACCAGCTCTTCAGCCTCCTCCGTGGTGGGTAGCAGCTCCCCATTTTTACCTGAGGATATACACAACTTTCTTACCCACACCCTAGGAATCTACCAACAATCTCCCTTTCTCAAGAGATCAAAAAGAAATGGGAGTAAATAGTTGAGACTCCAGTTTATTCAGCAGACAAACCGGATCAAATACGACAATTTTTGAAAAATATAAAAAACAATAAAAAGGCTGACATCACACACATGCTAAAAATACCCCCATTGGGAAAGTCTTAATCTAACTGAGGTTATATTGCAGGTCAAATCTAAAAGTATAAATTAACATTCATGAATAGGACCTTGAGCAGTGAAATCCATGACAATAAGCAAACGAAGTGTACCTTCAAACAAGTCAAAGTCCTGCAGGTCATCGGGGAGCCTGGGTAACACGTCCGAGAAGTCTTCCTGGTTCAGCTCGAGGTCGTTTGGAATGTCTGCCATGTCATTGGTGATGTCATCAGGAAGCTCATCAGTGCTCAGTTCGGGCGTCGAAGGACTCCTGCCACCAAGACAGCTTCATAAAATACAATTCTCAGTGCACACTGATAGGACTGTGCAGTCGTTTGTGAGTATATATTGATACTACTTATGAACATCTTTCCCTTTCAAGACGATTCGATACGTATCTAGATATAGGCTCCCATTTAGACAGGAACCATACCTCTTAGTTTGAAACAATTCAGTGCAATTCTGTTTGATTTGAGAACAAATCTATGCGATTCGGTTCGATGCACTAAAACCATTCATTATCCATTCTAAATTCAAATCTGCTGCTGATGGAGCTCATGAGCTGGGTCTCTCTGAGCATGCGTGCGTGCGTGCTTGTACTAGTATCCTCGTGGGTACCGGAAATCCCTAAAAGTCCCCACAAGGATAGTGAAACAAGGAAAATGATCCCCATGTGGACATGTCCCACGTCCTCATGAGGACAAAGGCTATTTTACACTCGGGGGTTAGGTTTAGGGTTAGAATTAGGCTAAGATTGGGGGATTTTGAATAGAAATAAAATGTTAGTTCCCCACAAGGACAGTAAAACATATGCTGTGTGTGTGTGTAAATTATGTATGTCAGGGATGGGCAACTTAGATGGGGGTGGGGGCCACAAAAAAAAATCTGATCATGGGGGGTTACAGTGGCTCACTGGTCTGCATTCCCACATATGTAGTCAGAGCCGGCTCTAGACTTTTGGGGGCCCTATCTTAAGAGTTAATATCCTGTAATTCTACACATTTTGCCATGGGCCGCAGAACATTTTTAACAGTTTTAAAGAAGGTTTGTGGCAAATCTACACATTTTGCCATTGGGCAGAGAGAATATTTTCCAATTTTGTAACTCATTTCCAGAGATTTTACTCATTTTGCCATGGGGCAGTGAGAAATTAGCAATTTTACAGTTAATTTCCTGCAAGTTTGCACATTATGCCATAGGGTGGAGAGAAATATTAGCAGTTTTTACAAGATATCTGAGTGAGAGCTATTAACAAAATCATTGGGGGCCCCACGGTTGGTAATTTAACCATGATTACAAGTTTATCCCCAAAAAGTCTAAGCCTTTGAGGCGAAGAGGGGTTCTACTAAGATAACATATGGAATTGTTTTAAGATGATCATACCATGGCTCATTTAGCTAGTCGATGATGAATTTTAGGACCACTGTCGGTATCAAAAAAGTATTTAATAAAATATTGAATTTGGCCTTTACTACTATAGACATAAAAAACTAAGTGAATAACATTCATAAATGGCAAAAGTCAAAAAATAAATCATAAGGAATACGTTTTTGAAGTGTCAGTCCTATATCTAGGAGATATAAGAAAGCTCAGGAATTATTATATATAAATATTATTTTTTTAACACATATTTAATCCCTTTCTGGGGGGGGGACAAAACAAAAACATTTAACCGGTACCAGGTTACCATCATACGAGTCCCATGGGGGTCGTAGAACAAGGCAGAGAACATGAGAGCCTCATCTTTACACACAGACATGTTAGTTTGTAGGCCAAACAGTTCGCATGCTACAGACTTTTTTGTGAAAAGACTGTTTTTCAGGATGTCTCCTGGTTGGATAAACAGCACTGTAGCTCGGCCACTTTACATCGCAGAGGACACGCTGGACTGATGCATCACTAGTCACGTTAATAATGCCACTTTAATAATGTTCACATATCTTGCATTACTCATCTCATATGTATATACTGTATTCTATACCATCTTTGCATCTTGCCTATGCCGCTCAGTCATTACTCATCAATATATTTATATCTACAGTCGTGGCCAAAAGTTGGGAATGACACAAATATTCATTGTCACAAAGTCTGTTGCCTCAGTTTGTAAGATGGCAATTTGCATATACTCCAGAATATTATAAAGAGTGATCAGATGAATTGCAATTATTTGCAAAGTCCCTCTTTGCCATGCAAATGAACCGAATCCCCCAAAAAACATTTCCACTGCATTTCAGCCCTGCCACAAAAGGACCAGCTGACATCATGTCAGTGATTCTCTCGTTAACACAGGTGTGAGTGTTGACAAGGACAAGGCTGGAGTTCACTCTGTCATGCTGATTGAGTTCAAATAACAGACTGGAAGCTTCAAAAGGAGGGTTGTGTTTGTAATCATTGATATTCATCTGTCAACCATGGTTACCTGCAAGGAAACACGTGCCATCATTGCTTTGCACAAAAAGGGCTTCGCAGTCAAGGATATCGCTGCCAGTAAGACTGCACCGAAATCAACCATTTATCGGATCATCAAGAACTTCAAGGAGATCGGTTCAATTGTTGTGAAGGCGGCTTCAGGGCACCCAAGAAAGTCCAGCAAGCGCCAGGACCGTCTCCTAAAGTTGATTCAGCTGCGGGATCAGGGCACCACCAGTACAGAGCTTGCTCAGGAATGGCAGTAGGCAGGTGTGAGTGCATCTGCACACACAGCGAGGCAAAGACTTTTGGAGGATGGCCTGGTGTCAAGAAGGGCAGCTAAGAAGACACTTCTCTCCAGGAAAAACATCGGGACAGACTGATATTCTGCAAAAGGTACAGGGATTGGACTGCTGAGGACTGGGGTAAAGTCATTTTCTCTGATGAATCCCCTTTCCGATTGTTTGGGGCATCCGGAAAAAAGTTTGTCCGGAAAATACAAGGTGAGACCTACCATCAGTCCTGTGTCATGCCAACAGTAAAGCATCCAGAGATCATTCATGTGTGGGGTTGCTTATCAGCCAAGGGAGTGGGCTCACTCACAATTTTGCCTAAGAACACAGCCATGAATAAAGAATGGTACCAACACATCCTCCGAGAGCAACTTCTCCCAACCATCCAGGAACAGTTTGGTGACGAACAATGCCTTTTCCAGCATGATTAAACACCTTGCCATAAGGCAAAAGTGATAACTAAGTGGCTCAGGGAACAAAACATTGATATTTTGTGTCCATGGCCAGGAAACTCCCCAGACCTTAATCCCATTGAAAACTTGTGGTCAATCCTCAAGAGGCGGGTAAGACAAACAAAAACCCACAAATTCTGACAAACTCCAAGCATTGATTATGCAAGAATGGGCTGCCATCAGTCAGGATGTGGCCCAGAAGTTAATTGACAGCATGCCAGGGCAGATTGCAGAGGTCTTGAAAAAGAAGGGTCAACACTTCAAATATTGACTCGTTGCATCAACTTCATGTAATTGTCAATAAAAGCTTTTGACACTTATGAAATGCTTTGTAATTATACTTTAGTATTCCATGATAACATCTGACAAAAAATATCTAAAGACACTGAAGCAGCAAACTTTGTGGAAATTAACATGTGTCATTCTTAAAACTTTTGGTCACAACTGTACATATTCTTATTCCGGCCCTTAGATTTGAGTGTATTAGGTAGTTGTGGAATTGTTAGATTACTTGTTAGACTAGCTGTGACACTAGAGTTTCTGGGTTCGAGTCCAGGCTCGGTCACAACTAGCCGCGACCGGGAGACCCATGGGGTGGCGCAAAATTGGCCCAGCGTCGTCCGGGTTAGGGGAGGGTTTGGCCGGCAGGGTTGTTCTTTTCCCATCCCGCACTAGCGACTCCTGTGACGGGCTGGGCGCAATGCACACTGACACAGTCGCCAGGTGTACAGTGTTTCTTCCGACACATTGGTGTGGCTGGCTTCCGGGTTAAGCGGGCGTTGTGTCAAGAAGCAGTGCGGCTTGGTTGGGTTTCGGAGGACGCATGGCTCTTGACCTTCGCCTCTCCTGAGTCCGTACAGGAGTTGCAGCGATGGGACAAGAGACTAACTACAAATTGGATACCATGAAATTGGGGGGGAGAAAAAAAAAGTATATATAAAAAAAAAAGATTTATTAGATATTACTGCACTGTTGGAACTAGAAGCACAAGCATTTTGCTACATCGCATTAACATCTGCAAACCATCGGTATGTGACCAATACAATTTTTTATGGAGATTTTTTTCAATTAAGTTAATAAGATTGGCGCAAGGGTGCGTCAATCGACGCTAGGGGTGAATCACTACCAAATGTTCAAATTGCACTTTGTGTAATGTACTATTCTAACTCAACAGTAAGTTGAGACCCCGATTGAGTAAAAAATATATATATATATATTCCACAGGCCGCATCCCTGGTGTATGTACATATGTAAATTATGTAGGTCTATGGTGTATACTATTTAGGCACCTGATCTGAGCCATCAGGGAGACTAGACATCTACCACCCCACTACAAGATTAGGGGGGGTTAATGTAGCCTGTTTTTTTGTCCCCCCACACTTTGGTTCTGACATCCCCATTCACCCACTAACTTACATGTCATTTTTGCAGATTAAGTGTTTGATAGTAATGTATCGATATTTATCGTTTACAAATCAAAATCAAATGGTTTTGACTGTTTTTAAGTTTAGTGAGCTTCTTTTCTCCTCCCGCTTTGGCCATGCAGTGCGCCTTGCAAAAGTGATTCCTCTTATGAAATGATCAACGTTACACTGTAGATGTAAAAATGACCATATACACCAGGGCTGCACAACCCTCTTCCTGGAGATCTACCGTCCTGTGGGTTTTCAGTCCAACCCTAATTTAACACACCTGATTCTACTTATTAGCTGCTCAACAAGACCTTAACTAGCTGAATCAGATATGTTAAATTGGGGTTGGACTGAAAACCTACAGGACAGTAGATCTCTAGGAAGAGGGTTGGGTAGACCTGTTATACACTGATTGTTTAAAGCTGCAATATGTCACTTTTGGGCGACCCGACCAAATTCACATAGAAATGTGAGTTATAGATATGTCATTCTCATTGAATGCAAGTCTAAGAAGTTGTGGGTATATATGTTCTATGTGCTCTATTTCTATGCTTCCTGTTCTTAAGTTTTGTTTTTGCATCTTTTACTTTCAGTTTTGTACAGCATGCTTCAAACAGCTGAAAATACAATATTTTTGGTTATTGAAAAGATATTTCACAGCGGTTTAGTTGGCACAATGATCCTCTACACTTGTTTTGTCACAAACTGCAATTAGGCAAACTTAGAATTTTAGCAACCAGGAAATGGCGGAGTGATTTATGCATATTGTACCTTTAAAGCAAAACTATTGCTGATCGAAAACCTGAACATTCAAAATAAAATATACTGTAAGCCCAGTTCAGCAGGTATAGCCAGATGAGAGCTGGTCAGCGTGCGAAGCATGGCACAGTGAGCGAAGCTTGGCACAGTGCGCAGTTTGACTAGGCTACCGATATGCCTGTTAACAGTTACATGCTTAGTTTGACAATGAAGGAGAGGACACGTCAGTTGTCACAAAAGACTACGTAGAAGAAAGTAATATGAGCAACAACAAAAAGATTAATCGGAGATTCGTAACATTTGAATACATTTTTTGACGATCCATGGATTGGTGTCCGTGGACCGAGGCAGTCGTACATTATCTTAAAACATTTGAAATCGGGGACATATGCGTATCGTTACATTCCTAGTTAATACTAGAGCTGAGAGAGGACGAGAGAGAGATTAAGTGAGTGGGACAGACCTGATGCTAGCCTGGGTGGGCATGGTCAGGCTGGAGGAGGAAGGCATTCCCAAGTTCCCCTGGGGCAGAGCCGGCGGGATGGGCTTTTGGGGCCGCCATGGCCCTCTCCTCCTCTTCTTTTTGTGTTTCTTGGTGAGCGCCGGCGGTTTGCTCTTCTTCCGCGGCTTCCGCTGCTGTTGCTGGTGCTGCACTCTTCTGTTACCATCCCCACGCAGGAAATTGTCCTATAGGAAAAACACATGTCCACAAGTATAGTAATACAGAGCAGATACCGTGCCATAGGTATTACAATGGCAACGCTCCAATTTACTGACTGAAGGGGAACTCACCATCTTTTTGGCATGCTCCTCACAGAGCGGTGTCTGATGCGTGATGTCAAACACAGGGATGGAGCATTGTTGTCCATCTGCAAATTTGGCTGTGCAACTGGAGAAGAGCTGCTGGGAGCGATTCAACAGAACATCTGCAGAGAAACCGTGAAGGAAACACTCCAATGGAAAAGAGAGCACACACAGTCACGTGTCAAAAACAGGACACATCATTTGAATCTGTTCGCTAAGTTGCAATAAGACAAGTTAAAAAGCCATATTCCCCAATAAATTACAGTTTAGGTATAAGAGTTCCATGTGCCATGTAACTGATGTAAGGGGTTGGTGAAAAGGATACGCTGGAAGCAGTGTCGGGTGAAGGGTAGAGCTTGGCTAGTGCAGGCCCGGCCCTTGGTGCTTCCAGTGCAGATTCCCGCCTCTGTCTCCTGCTGCCCCAGCGCACTGAGCAGAGAGACAGACCCACGCTCAGGACACAACCATATCAACACTTCCTCAGCTATTCACAACACAACTAGCATATCAACGCTCTTCAGAACACAATTATCATTACTGGGGACAGGTGCTTCTCCTGATCACGTGACCAACTGACCAGGAAAGACTTAAGTATCTAGGGCCTGGGCACTAATTATAACTTACCTCACAAATTTTGGGAGATTATCCATTGACAGATGGTATTGAAGGAGACTAACTAGGCCCTAGGGAGTTTTGAGTCCAGTGTTGAGTGTGGGTACCTTGACGAGGTCTGGGAGACCTTGCGCAGCTCCTGGATCAACTGGCCAGCACAGTCAGGGTCTTTACTGGCGGCATGCAGCAGGGCTTTGCGGAAGGCATAGCGGTATCTCTTCTGGCGCATGGTTGCCCTCTCCTGCCTGCACAAGTGCTTGTATTTATCCTGGAGGTACGAGCACAGCCGCGCCAGACGTGTTCTCCGAGAGCTACCGGCATCTTCATCAGAGCTGTGATGGGAACAAAATAAACAACAGTCATAGCCTATTCATGTCTGAATAAAATGAGAGCCTAACTATGAGCATGTGAGAAAGCAACATACACGTCCTGTGTGTGTCCTTCCTGTAGTCTCCAGGCGTTGTGATATGGTGGAACTCTCTCGGCCTCCACGTCGTCATCCTCTGCACTGTCTTCAGACCAGTCCAACCCTGGATGAAGATAGCCTGTTAGACCAGCTGGCCTCAGCAGAATAGTCAGATCATCTATATTACACAGACCCCATGTCCCACAACTAATAAGCATTTTTTTTTTTTTTTTTAAGTAATAAATGCCTTTTGTAAACTAACACTTAGACTTGTCTTTTCCTACTTAGCACTGACTATGCTGATACCTACTTTGAGGTAAAAATGTACTTACTATGACTGAGAAAAGCGGTTGTTCCACCTAGATATCTTAAGATGAATGCACCAACTGCAAGTTGCTCTGGATAAGAGCATCTTCTAAATTACTCAAATTGATCCCCCCCCCCACTAACTGGTCTACTGACCAATCAAATCAGAAATCTTCACATCAGATCAAAAGAACAATTACATAGTGAAAAAAAAAACCATCTGAATTGTGCTGCCTGTGTAAACTCTATTTAACATGGATAGGAAGAAGAGGTACCTAGATGAGGGAAAAGGTCTCCGTGCTCCTGATGTCTTTGGGCGCAGAGCTGTACCAGATGCTGTAACCTGGCCAGGCAGGCAGGGGGAGGTGAGAAGGCAGCTGGGCGCATGGCCACCATATGCCGCTGAGTGCTGTCCCAGCTACTGGATGGCAAGGGCGTGGCAGTGAACAGAGCTTTCCTGCTGAGGGGGGGACCAGAGGACTGCACCTGACTGGGAGCCGTGTTGGGGGGCAGCCCGACAGGCAGAAAGGCGGGAGTCTGAGGTGGAGCTGGCTTGCATAAAAAACCCTGCTGCTGTCCTGGGAGGACAAACGAGGGCATGGTGGAGTGCTGGGGGGGCTGGATGAGTCCTGTCTGCTGTTTACGGGGAGGTGAGGGTGGAGGGGTGAGGAAGGGTGCACACGGGGAAGAGGAGAGGGGCTAAAGTGCTCTAAAGGTGGTTGGAAAAAGTCAGTGTCGTGATGGTGGAGCTGGAGTTTCTGGCTGAGCACCAGCCGACTGTGTAGTTTCTTCCTGACAGCGGAGCCCTTCCGAGCAGCGCACTCTTCCCCGTTTGTGTCGTCCTCATAAAAGGCAAAAGGGTCCAGGATCTCCCCGTCTGGGAGGGGTAAGAGACGGGTGCAGGGTGGAGAGGGTGGCAGCTCGTCCAGGCCGTTGGAGGCCTTTAGGGCCAGCGAGGGCACAGTTATGTTAAGAGCCACTGACTCCAGGTGAGGTCGTGAGCGCATCTCCTCTAATGTATCATGCTTCTTTTTCCGCTCCTTCTTGGGGATAAACCCAAGAACTTGGAGGTGGCTGTTACAGTATCTGTGGAACACACACACGTTTAACAAGCTGTTCACAACTATGACAGATGGGTCAATGACAAAGACCTACCGTCCTCAGTGCAGAGGACAACTTTCTATTGTATCGTCACACCCACCTGCGGTCCTCAGACTTGGGGATGGGGTTGGTGCACTGTTGGCTGTTGTACTTGGCCACATATTCACATTGCTTGAAGGGGGCAGTCTTATCCTCCAGGACATGACGGATACAGAAGGCATAGCCATTGAGCCTGCGCTGCTTGCAGAGCTTTGGGCTGTATGAGCACAATGGCTTATTGTCCACCTCCGAGAAGTGGATGTGTTTGCCCTCATACATCACGTGACTCTTGTCCTTGAGAACATCAGCTGATGGGAGAGGAAGATGCCAGGGGAAACCATAAGTCTTACATCATACACAGTAATGCAGAGACTGCCCTGAATATGCAAACAAGACAAACACAAACAGACTGGGGGTACAGAAATAAACATTTACAGCTCCCCTGACTCTCTAGTTTGACTTGTTAGCAACATCACCATGCACAATTCAGGAATCTAATCAATAATTTGTTCATGAGGTACGTAAAACATGCACACATGACCGAAATAATCGGAGGATCTGTGGCATATGACTTCATGTTTGTTTAATTCGTTTTTTAACCAATGCTGTAAATGGACATTTTTGGCTTAGGGCAATCAGTTGTAGAAAGTACTGTAATGCTTCCCCATACCTGTGGCCACAGTACATTCATGCGCACGAGGATGCAGTCAGACTGAAGTTGCCCGTTACATGCAAATAAATACAGGATGTGGAAACGCTGTCCTGTAATGTCACAATGTCATTTTCAGAATGTCACCAGTTATTCCATTAGCTAGTTAACGTTAGATAACCTTGAATTAAACGAGGCTCTCATAAAAATATAACTATTACCCAACTAACGTTATGATTAAAACTGAAGGAATAGCTCGCTAGCTAATACATGCACACTTCTTGAGCACATTGAATTAAATAACGTTAAGTAAACTACGTGTCTAATTATCTACTAAACAGCCCGACAAATACTAGTTAGTTATCAAAACAAATAGTTAGCTACCATATTTACTTACTTGCTACCTATCGTACGTTAGCTAGCAACTTAGGTCACGTTAGCGAACAGAGCTAAATAGCTAACGTTTGCTATCTAGTTAGCTACATTTCTTGGGCAGCTAGCTTGCTAACGTTAGTAGATAGTTAACTAGCTACATTATGGTCAATTTGCACACCTCCGAAAAGTATTGGCATTGGACAACAATTACAAATGTATATGTTAACGACATACATTAACATCATACATAACTAGCTAACTAGTTACCTTATACAATTGCCACTGTAGCCTACTGTCTAGCGATATGTTGTTAGCTAACGTTAGCACATTAGTTAACATTAGCCAACTACGCTAAAAACACAAAAGTTGCGGTAGCCAGGAAACGGAAACATCAATATACACCAGAAGATGTCTATGAAATATTATGCTCCATTTTCAGCAAACTGAAAAATATATTTGATAATATAAAAATATCTTCAGACTGGGATTTCACGAGAACCAAACATACGGCAAGGGGAGGCACAGAGGCCCGTTCAAAAAGGCCTTCAAAACAAAACATTGCATGCAAGTCATCTGATCATCTTCTGTTTAGAAAAATACATTTAGGTGATTAATGAAACGTTGTGAACGTATGTATATTATATTACAGCTCATTAACCAGCTATAATTAGCATATGTTGTGTGATACAGATAACAAATCAAACGTTTCAACATTAAACAATAAGGCCTACCAGACCTAATAATCCTAGGGCCTCGAGTAGCAAAGTCGTCCTTCTAGTCCTGAGCCATAACCGGGCTCCCCAAAAATCGAAGTTGAGGCTGTGAAGAGGCTTCGCTTACCTTCAATTGGTATAGGCTATGTAGGGTATTCACTCCGGAAAGACTGTAGAAGTGCCAGAAGAATCAGCTTGCCTATTTGTGCATCGATAATCTATATTTTAGGATACTAATAATGCTCCTATTCGAATACAATATAATTGAAAATACTGATGCATGTAAATGAGGTTTATCCACAGCAAATATTAGCAGTTGGGAGCTGCTGAGGATTTTAGTTCAGTCCACAGTAGACTCCTCACAGCACCACTACAGGCACTGCGGAGACATGACAACAGTCCACTGTACAACAACAACCTCTCTACCATATTGGAAATTCAACTTTGTATTAGCTACAGCAGTGAAGAAATGCAATGTTATGTATTGCCGAGTACATGAATGGCAATGCTAATTGGAGTGTAGAGTAGCTAGAGTTATGCGCTTTGAAACAAGTTACATTTCCCTACTTATATCAACCTTATTATAACACGTCACGGTTCTATCTGGCAACGGCTGATATCACAGCATTCTTTATGAATGAGTTCTCTCTACCCTGGCTGCAACACTGTTGCCCAATGCTGATGCAGCTAGTACCCATCACGTCTATTCCTACTAACAGCTTGTAACTATACAAAGTTATAGGGGAACACAGCTTTAGTGTAATACTCCACATTAACGTATTCTTCTTTCCTTAGGAAAATAAGTCAAAGTTAGATTGTTGGTTAATTTCTCTGCTGTAGAAATCAACATTTCTGATAAGCCTGCCTTATTGGTTCGCAATGCACTTGTGGCATTCTCACCAGCTCAATTAGGCCATTACAATACATGCATTTGTGGGTGTGTGATTATAAATAAGTATTTCATGTAGGTTACAATTAAGTACATAATCTATTTCAACAGTAAATAAAAACATTTGTGATCACCGATATAAACTGTGCTACAGTGGCACATAAGACATTCCAATGTGATAGATTGTGCCGACCAATGGCTCTATTCAGGCTCCATCTCCAAAAATTAAGAAGAGTTTGTGCTTTACCATTGACTACTAAATGAAGAAAAATAGATTTATTACACGTACTCTTGTATACATTATCTACAAAGCAGCGTATTCTCAGTCATTGGGGAAAATACAATCTATACACAATTCACAGTGGTAAGGTAATATACATAGAGGAAATAAATGATCTATGCCATTGTCAGCTGGAAGACTGAAAGGTGCTTGTACTGCATTTGGTCATTAAGGGTATGAGGAAGTTGTGTGTATACAATAGCATAGGAAGTTGTGCGTGTAGGAAGTTGTGTGTATAGTTAGGAATGGAATAGGCATCTATTACAATAACTTTACTGCATAATAAATATGTTTCTATGGATGTGCCACAGCTGTTGTTAAAGTGAGAATTGTATGAGGTACTGCATCTATTGCATTGACTTCATGACATACATTCATATATTTTTGTAGGTGTGCAAATGATTTCTATAGGTGTGTGAGAGTTGAACAGGCATCTATTACAATGACACTGTACGGCACATCTATGGATATGTCTATGGATATATGTAGGCCTAATGGTTATTTCTGCAAGTATGTGAGAGTTGGATAGACATGTTACATTTAGAGAGGAGTGACCCTGAAAACAGAGCTTCAGCATATGGATGGTTCCTCTATAGCTTGGGCTCCTTCTGTTACAGCCTTCACACACTTAGCCATTGTCTGGGAGGCTCTGCTGATAGGATCTGTGGAGAAGTGAGAGATTTTAACACAACATTCACATACAGTAGTAAAGAAAAGATAGAGTCAGTAGGCCTGTCTCACCTGTCATGTAAAAGTCTCGAACAGTGAGCTGTGGAGGAACCAGAGGCTCTGTGAGGATGGTCTGATTCACAGCCTGAGGGAGAAGACAGAGACCATTAGTTTACAACCTAATTAACCATAGGGAGCAGACACGAGGCACGAGTGTGTTTAAAAATGTAAAAATAACATGTTCATAGGAGAGGTTTTCCTCAGGCCAACTATTTTTCCTACTTCCTAAGAAGAACACTAACAATATTCTTTAGGGAGTTCCAGGGAAGACAGAGGCATTTGTGTGGGTGTACTATATATAGTGTTACAACTGACCTTGGCCAGTTCATTTGCCTGCTTAAAATAGTTAGCCTCCTCCACGTCATCATAGCGCACCAGGTTGGGTGAAACCTCCGCCAATCTGTCACGCACCTCATCCATGGTCTCATAGGGCAGTGTCAGTCCAGCAAGCTATAGAAAAACGCCAACACAGTTAAGTCATGAAATTGCTACTGAACACATTCACTGACTGATAAGTGCGGTGAACCAGTAGTTTACCTCAGATATGGCGCGGATGATCTTCCAGTCCTCCCTGGCCATGCCTGGAGCAGTCACAGCCAGCCTAGTCTGTTGGGCACGCCCCTCAGTGTTCACATAGGTGCTACATTTCTCTGTGTACGCTGCTCCAGGGAGAATGATGTCAGCCATCGTCGCCCCAGCGTCTCCATGGTGCCCTGTGTAGAGTTATGGAACAAAAACGACATTCAGTCTGGCGCAAGACTCACTTAAAGATCATGGATATTATTGTTGAAATTCTTTACACCAAAGATTGGTGTTATGTCTCTGTTGTGGAGGAGCTTTGCTGACCCTGATAAATGATGAAGCTGTCCTTTGCCAGGTCTTGGCGGGTGATGCAGCCAGCATCGGCCCCAAGGAGGAACAGGACTTTGGGCGGATTCTTCCTGATGGCCTCCACGCCTGGCTTGTACCCAAGATCCAACGCAGCTACTTGACTGGCCACCCTGTAGTAAGAAACAGACAAAAAAAATAGGGAATTTGCTGTGAAAACTAATAAAAAACAAATTCTACATCAATCTGAATGTGAGATCAAGTACAGTAGTAGTATTACCTGTGAAGCACATTGAGAACCTTCCAGCTTTCCTCCACTCCACTGCTGACACGGGCATTCTGAGCAATGGTAGACACTGCTGCGTGTATTGCGCCCCCATCCTCTCTCTGCAGGGAACCACTGCCCAACACCACGACAGGACGCTTTGCCTTGGCAAGAACCTGGGAACGAGATTTTAAATAACTGTTGATGTAGCAAATTCTCAATGACAGCACTTATTTAGTGGCCGACCATGAGAGACCTGTAAATAATACATGACTACCTTAGAGAAGGGGTGGGTCCCAGCAGCTATTTCCTGCAGGACCTTAGCAGACTCCCCAAGGTGATCGTATGTGTAGGTCAAGTCCACCTCCTGCCCCACCAAGGCAACCTGCAGCTCGTTATGAAGCCAACTACCCAGGTACAACATGAAGCATGCATACCAGTCATCTCAATGGCAGATTTATAGTTTCCACTTAAAGAGAGTGCGTAAATCAGGAGCTGGATGCTGCATACAGCTCTGACAGTTTACATGCTAATTGAGATGCCAGTGATTTTTGTCAGCACTTAAATCCCATCCCAGCTATACCTCTTCCTGATGCGTGCGTTGAAAAGTGGTGCCTCATAGCGTGGGTTGGTGCCAACTAGGAGCAGCAAATCAGCCTCTTCAATGCCAGCGATGCGGGAATTCAGTAGGTAGTTTGAGCGCAGGTCAGAACTATAGTAAATAGAAACCAAATCAGGAATGTTCCACTGAGGTCTTATCTTAACTAGCTCTGTACCACTGTATTCCCCTCAGGCTCAGCCTTGCCTTACCCAGCCCCAGCCATGGGGAAGATCTCCTCAGTACATAGGCGGTCACTATTCAAGCGGTTCAGCATGTCTTTCAGGGCGATTAGAGCCTCTGCATCCACCATCCCTCCTACAATGGCCGCTACACTGGTGCCTTGGGCTCCTTGCAACTGCAAAAGTAAACACTGATGTAATAGGCTACTCGTGTCTACACACCATTTAAAAGACTTGCACACAAACACAAGAACATCAACATGGAAATGCATGAATCACAACAGATCATGCTACATCTCAGGTCATGAGACACTGTGAATAAACTGTTCTCTCGTTGTTTATAAACATTTAAAAAATGGTTTTTAATTGAACTTTTATTTATCTAGGCATGTCAGTTAAGAACAAATTCTTATTTACAATGACGGCCTACACCGGCCAAACCCAGACGACGCCGGGCCAATTGTGCGCCGCCCACATAACATGGAGGAAGGTCCGACTGTAAACAGAAATGTTCAATATGCCACAAATATCACATACCACCCCAGCCACTCTAGTCAACACATCCTCCCAGGAAGTGGCAACCAGCTGTCCAGACGCATCCTTCACCATGGGCTGAGTGAGGCGCTGCCGCTTCAGCCCATCGTAGGCAAACCTGCCATCGAGGAAGAGAATGAGTTCACTGTTAATTCAGACAGACAAGGCAAAGCAGTGTGGATTTGACATGAGCTGGTCCTCAGCTTACCTGGTCTTATCTGAGATCCACTCCTCATTGATGTCCTCATGGAGACGGGGCAGAATCCTCATGACCTCACCACCCCGGGTGCTCACTACGATGTTGCTGCCCACCGCATCCAGCACGTCAATGGATTCAGTCTTCCTGTGAGGAGAGAAAGGTTCGTTGATAACCAACAAGGTCTATGTACCACTACTTGTATTCCATTTCAAGAGCTGGCTTGTATTGTATTCAAAACAACATACTGTAATGCACATACCTGGTCTCCCAGGGTCGGGAAGTGAAGGCATACGGCTTGGAAGTCAGTGCTCCCACAGGGCATATGTCAATTACATTCCCAGACAGCTCTGACATGAACATCTTCTCCACATAAGTGCCAATTTGCAAGTCATTGCCCCTTCCAGTGGTTCCCAGATCCTCCACACCTGCAATCTCACTGGCAAAGCTGCAAATATGGAAAACATTATTTAGCACATAGATAGCGGTCCCCTTTTGAAATGATTAGTAATTATTAGTATAATTAATCCTTCCAAGGTGGACCGTGATTACTAGTCTGACTCACCGGACACATCGGGTGCACTGGATACAGCGGGTCATGATGGTCTTGATGAGGGGACCAATGTTCTTGTCCTCCACAGCTCTCTTGCTCTCCAAGAAGCGGCTCCGGTCACTGCCAAACTGCATGGACTGGTCCTGCAGTCAGCACACAATGGCAAAAACATGTTACTTTTACTTTTACTTTTTTTAAGTCCAAAAGTCCAACAACCTCATTACCAGTTCCTTCCACTTGTTGAATCATCATCATTACTATCCTCTTCAAGAGGAGATTTAGAAGTTCTAGGAGACAATGATGACATTTTTTTACCTGAAGGTCACATTCTCCCCCCTGGTCACAGATTGGGCAGTCTAAAGGGTGATTGGCCAACAGGAACTCCATCACACCCTCTCTACCAGAAGAGGGTAAAAAACAAAAATGCTATAGTACTGGTGATGATTACCAAATAAGAAGGTAATGCAAAGGGATGATGTGTTTGCAGGTGATTCTTCCTACCTAGCTTTCCTTGTTTTGTCAGAGTCAGTTAAAATGTTCCAACCCTTCATGACTGGCATGGCACATGCTGCCACTGGCTGCAAAGAGATGTGCTTGTGTTGATATTAGAATAAGAGTGTACACCATAAACAAGGGTACAAGTACACGCCAGCCAATTTAAAAGCTTCAATCACCCATAAGAACATACCTTTGGAGCTTTCTCAATCTCCACGAGACACATCCGACAGTTCCCTGCAACTGACAGGCGCTCATGGTAACAGAAGCGAGGAATCTGCACTCCCACCTTTTCACATGCCTAAAACAAGATATCAATCAAGTCTAAAGTAATTGCCAAAGCAGTTACTCTGTATAAACATCTGACAAGACATTATAGTCTAGAGTCAAGTATTTGTCAAATATCAGTGATTAGAGCCCCCACTACCTGCAGCACTGTGGTTCCTGGTTCCACCATAAGTGGCTTCCCATCCACAAATACCTCCACCAGGTTAATGGCTGCTGCTGTAGCTGCGTTGTGAACTATAAACACATTTTTTTAAATTTATTAAACAGTCTACATCCTTGTATCAAAAACCACCCTCCATCTTACTCTTTGTATTTCACACAATGGCATAGACTTTATTATCCCAATTTCAAATTGAACTAATGAATTATGTAGTGCACCATCACAATAAAAGGCCATTTTAACAAACCACCTGCACTAAACTGAGCAGATCGGATATCACCATTCCAGCCAAGCCCTGACAATTCTGTTATCCTGCAGATAATCCGTGAGCAGAATAAAGTAACAAGGACAACATGGGCACCTGTGCCATACGAATTGTTCACCTCTTATTCCTTCATGTATAATAACATATCATGATATTATTAATACTGTTGGTAAATTTATGAGGCCTACCATTTTTTGTGATTGCCACGCTCCCTGTAGAGTGAGCGACTCCGAGAGCGCGACTCACCGCAGGTAGACGCAACATGCTGAAAACGAAAATATGGACAGGTAAAATAGCCAACTAAAAATGTAATTTCATCAACTTTTACTTGCCATTTAGAAAGTGCAATCACTTCCATATTGGCAAGCAGCATCACCTGATATTTGTGTATAAAGATTGCTTGTGTGTTCAGACATACGCTAAGTACGCAAGTGGTGCATTTGGCATTAACCCGTCTCTCCTTAGATTAGACAGGAATAAAAAGATTAACGTTAGCTGTGTAAATGGCTAGCTAACATTAGCTATAAGGTAATCAGTCGCATATTTATTTGTAAAGCTACATAGCAGTTGCATATTTATGATAAGAAAACAACAGCTTGCAAATGCATAACTGCTATCCCTGACAGCACTGATCCTTTATTTTACTATGGCCATGAACCATCTATACTAAACGCTAACGTTAGCTATCTATTTTTACAACCGTCGCACTTCATGGTGCTTTGACCTAAACTAGACATGATGGATTTCAAAACACCTTCAAATATCACACTCCTCTTATACATTTCAAATGTAAACACGAGAGCAGTTATTGCAAGTCCTTACCTTGCCACTAGCATCGGCAGTACCCCAATGGACACCACTGACTGCGCACTTTCTCTATTCAAATGCGACACGATTAGGTAATTCCCGTAATATATGCCGCGTTCAAAACAACTTGGAACTCGGAATTCTCTGACTTCAGTGCGTTCAAGAAAACTGTGAACTCGGAAAAAAGTGCTCCGACTGGGAAAAATCGTTTTGAACGGTCATCCAACAAGAAATTCCAAGGTGGAAACTAGGGCATATTTCTAGAGCCCCGACTTTCCAACCTGAAAAAAACCGACGTCATGCTTTGACCTCGTTCTTTTCCAAATTCCCAGTTGTCTTGAAAGCATCATTTTAATGTAGCCTAATAATGTTGCAATCTGGTCATACATTACCATATCTCTATGGGGATGCATTCAGTACCTAAAAAGTGAAGACAGCCTCTCAACAATAAACATTGTTGCTACCATGTTGTTGTCATGTTGTGTTGCTACGTGTTGTGTGTTTTGTTGCCATGTGTTGCTACCATGCTATGTTGTTGTATTTAGGTCTCTCATTATGTAGTGTTGTCTCTCTTGTCCTGATGTGTGTTTTGTCCTATATTTTAATTACATTTATTTTTAATCCCAGCCCATGTCCACACAGGAGGCCTTTTGCCTTGTGGCAGGCCATCATTGTAAATAAGAATTTGTTGACTTGCAGAATTAAATAAAGGTTCAATAAAAATAAATAAATACAAATAAATTATATGAGTATTTTCAAATCTGTAAATTAGTAGTAGCTACTAGTCTTTTATAAATCTGTAATTAGTAGTAAACTAGTCTACTGAGAACTTCAGACATTCTCCCTGGCTGAGCAATTCATTTCCATCCATGACATGCACCTGGATTTGCTTCCCTGAGATGCAATTGACTATAAAATGGCTTTTCATTCCTATCTCTATTCAGTTTAAATCCCCAATTAGGTGTCCAAAAATCCCAATCTGGTTTCATTCATTCCAGATTATTTTTCAACAACACCCCTCATTTGCCTAATCAATTAATCTGAATCAAATGTCAATAGCCCACTATTCCAAGTGTTGTGTCAAGATATTGGCAGAAGACATGGGGTGATTAATACAACAATGATACAGTTGATGTTTCCTCAGGCCATGGTTCCAGATGTGGACCACATTACCCAACCAATCTCAACTCATCTGGGTTTGTTTACCAATAACATTTACATTGAAAACAACAGGACTGAACTTCAGGAAGACAGCAGTTAGGATTAAGTGATATATTGGAAATCCACATATTTGAGAGTGGAGAGTGGCAACACACTCTCTAGCTATAATTGAATGTGTATTAGATGTTCACGTCTTCTTGTGTATTCTTCTTTGATCAACTATGCATGTGGTATGTTTATTCCATCCTCAGTGTACTCTAACCTTAATGAGGTTACAGGCAATATCCTGTTAGTTCCCTGGAGATTGAGCACCACTCTATATAGCAGCACTCCTGGCACTGCTTCCTTATAACAGATGCAATAAATATTTAAGCACACTACCAATAAAGATAAGGGATTGGATTTATTGTGTATTCCTTTGACTCAAATATATAATTAACAAATAAAATGCATTTCAAATAGATTATAGATTGCAAATTCCCACACAGTGAAAGCAATGTGAATACTATTTGAAAATGTAATGTAAACATAGGTGATTCATTTATAGACTTATTATAATTTGAGAAGGAAATAAAGGCCAAATAGAATTTGGCTCTTGTGTACACCAGCCATACACTCGAAAAAATGCTGGGTTAAAAACCAGAGTCAGATCAGAAAACTGGAGGCGTGGCTTAGTAGGGGCGTGGATTTTATATAGCTATTTTTGGCCACCCACGAGAGTATATGTTGTAAATGAGAACTTGTTCTCAACTAGCCTACCTGGTTAAATAAAGGTTAAATAAAATTAAAATACTAAAAAAATGTAATTCTGGTTAATCTGTTCTGTTGTATTGTATATCTTCAGGTTGAGTAGTGACACTTGTAGCTTAATAAATTAAGTCTGTGCTCTGACCTCTTTCTCCCCTCTCTCTCCAGATGAAATCTCGCGTCTTGTGACGGCCGGCCGCCCAACAACCTGCCCGCTTGACCCTATTCCCTCCTCTCTTCTCCAGACCATTTCCGGAGACCTTCTCCCTTACCTCACCTCGCTCATCAACTCATCCCTGACCGCTGGCTACGTCCCTTCTGTCTTCAAGAGAGCGAGAGTTGCACCCCTTCTGAAAAAACCTACACTCGATCCCTCCGATGTCAACAACTACAGACCAGTATCCCTTCTTTCTTTTCTCTCCAAAACTCTTGAACGTGCCGTCCTTGGCCAGCTCTCCCGCTATCTCTCTCAGAATGACCTTCTTGATCCAAATCAGTCAGGTTTCAAGACTAGTCATTCAACTGAGACTGCTCTTCTCTGTATCACGGAGGCGCTCCGCACTGCTAAAGCTAACTCTCTCTCCTCTGCTCTCATCCTTCTAGACCTATCGGCTGCCTTCGATACTGTGAACCATCAGATCCTCCTCTCCACCCTCTCCGAGTTGGGCATCTCCGGCGCGGCCCACGCTTGGATTGCGTCCTACCTGACAGGTCGCTCCTACCAGGTGGCGTGGCGAGAATCTGTCTCCTCACCACGCGCTCTCACCACTGGCGTCCCCCAGGGCTCTGTTCTAGGCCCTCTCCTATTCTCGCTATACACCAAGTCACTTGGCTCTGTCATAACCTCACATGGTCTCTCCTATCATTGCTATGCAGACGACACACAATTAATCTTCTCCTTTCCCCCTTCTGATGACCAGGTGGCGAATCGCATCTCTGCATGTCTGGCAGACATATCAGTGTGGATGACGGATCACCACCTCAAGCTGAACCTCGGCAAGACGGAGCTGCTCTTCCTCCCGGGGAAGGACTGCCCATTCCATGATCTCGCCATCACGGTTGACAACTCCATTGTGTCCTCCTCCCAGAGCGCTAAGAACCTTGGCGTGATCCTGGACAACACCCTGTCGTTCTCAACTAACATCAAGGCGGTGGCCCGTTCTTGTAGGTTCATGCTCTACAACATCCGCAGAGTACGACCCTGCCTCACACAGGAAGCAGCGCAGGTCCTAATCCAGGCACTTGTCATCTCCCGTCTGGATTACTGCAACTCGCTGTTGGCTGGGCTCCCTACCTGTGCCATTAAACCCCTACAACTCATCCAGAACGCCGCAGCCCGTCTGGTGTTCAACCTTCCCAAGTTCTCTCACGTCACCCCGCTCCTCCGCTCTCTCCACTGGCTTCCAGTTGAAGCTCGCATCCGCTACAAGACCATGGTGCTTGCCTACGGAGCTGTGAGGGGAACGGCACCTCAGTACCTCCAGGCTCTGATCAGGCCCTACACCCAAACAAGGGCACTGCGTTCATCCACCTCTGGCCTGCTCGCCTCCCTACCACTGAGGAAGTACAGTTCCCGCGCAGCCCAGTCAAAACTGTTCGCTGCTCTGGCCTCCCAATGGTGGAACAAACTCCCTCACGACGCCAGGACAGCGGAGTCAATCACCACCTTCCGGAGACACCTGAAACCCCACCTCTTTCAGGAATACCTAGGATAGGATAAAGTAATCCTTCTCACCCCCCTTAAAAGATTTAGATGCACTATTGTAAAGTGGCTGTTCCACTGGATGTCTTAAGGTGAACGCACCAATTTGTAAGTCGCTCTGGATAAGAGCGTCTGCTAAATGACTTAAATGTAAATGTAAATGTAAGTTGTTCAAGTGCTGATGCATATCCCAATGTTGGGATAGTTAAATACTGTTATTAATTTCATATTCAAAGAATATTAAAGGAATGTCTATATTATAAGTTTACCAAATATAACATGATGAACAGGAATGACATTTACTCTCATGAAAGCCATGCCTCTTGAAAATAACCTACGGATTACATTAAAAACACATCTGCTGAGTCAACCCAGCATGGAAGTGAATAGTCCCTGTATCCAAGAAAGCGAAGGTAACCTGCCTAATTGACTACCGCCCCGTAGCACTCACGTTGGTAGTCATGAAGTGATTTGAAAGGCCGGTCATGGCTCACATCAACCACATCATCCCAGAAATCCTAGACCCACTCCAATTCACATACCGCCCCAACAGATCCACAGATTGTGCAATCTCAATTGCACTCCACACTGCCCTTTCCCACCTGGACAAAAGGAAAACCTATGTGAGAATGCTGTTCAATGACTACATCTCAGCGTTCAACACCATAGTGCCCACAAAGCTCATCACTAAACTAAGGACTCTGGGACTAAACACCTCCCTCTGCAGATGGATCCTGGATGTCCTGACAGGCCACCCCCAGATGATAAGGGTAGGCAACAACACATCTGCCACTCTGATCCTCAGGAGTGCATGACTCTAACACCATCATTAAGTTTGCTGACGACACAACAGTAGGCCTGATCACCGACAGTGATGAGACAGCCTATAGGGAGGATGTCAGAGACCTGGCAGTGTGGTGCAAGGACAACAACCTCTCCCTCAACGTGAGCAAGACAAAGGAGCTGATCGTGGACTACAGGAAAAGGAGGGCAGAACTCGCCCCCATTCACATATATGTGGCTGTAGTGGAGCGAGTCGAGAGTTTCTAGTTTCTTGGGGTCCACATCACCAGCAAACTATCATGATCCAAACACACCAAGACAGTCGTGAAGATGGCACGACAACACCTTTCCCCCTCAGGAGACTGAAAAGATTAGGCATGGGTCCCCAGATCCTCAGAACTTTCGACAGCTGTACCATCGAGAGCATCTTGACCGGTTGCATCACCGGCTGGTATGGTAACTGTTCGGCATCCAACCGTAAGGTGCTAAAGAGGGTAGTGCGTATGGCCCTATACATGACTGGGGCAAAGCTTCCTGCCATCCTGAACCTATATACTGGGAGGTGTCAGAGGAAGGCCCAAAAAATTGTTAAAGACTCCAGTCACCCAAGTCATAGACTGTTCTCTCTGTTACCGCTTGGCAAGCGGTACCGAGCGCCCAGTCTAGGTCCAAAAGGCTCCTTAACAGCTTCTACCTCCAAGCCATAAGACTGCTGAACTATTAATCAAATGGCCACCCGGACTATTTACATTGACCCCCCCCCCCTTTGTTTAACACTGCTACTACTCTCTGTTTATTATCTATGCATAGCCACTATACCTACTTGTACAAATTACCTCAACTAACCTGTACCCCTGCACATTGACTCGGTACCGGTACCCCCTGTATATAGCCTTTTTATTGTTATTTTATTGTGTTAGTTTTAATTATTTTATTTTATTTAGTAAATATTGTCTCAACTCTATTTCTTGAACTGCACTGTCAGTTAAGGGCTTGTAAGTAAGCCTTTGACAGTAAGGTCTACAACTGTTGTATTCTGTGCATGTGACTCATAAAATTGGATTTGATTTGAAAAGTGTCAGTGCTCAACCTTAACAGGTGATGACAAGAAAACAGAACAGATTAATCGGAATGACATTTGCCCTCACAGGTGGCCAAAAATAACTATCTAAAAACCACACCCCTACTAAGTCACGCCTCCAGTCTTCTGGTCTGACCCGGTGGATCATAGCATCAACAACCCAACCTTTCTCTTTTAAAGAAAACAATGGGTTGTTTGTTACCCAACTGGCTGGGTCAAAATAACCCAACATGTGTTCTGTCCAATATTTACCCACATTGGGATGTTTTTAACCCAGCATTTTTTATAGTGTATAATAACAGAGAACACTGTAACAGGAAATTAGCTTAGAAAGGAAAACATACCTTTTCAATGTAATATATTCCTAAGGGAAAGAAAAGGCCTACGGAGATTTGCAAATTCCCAACTTGGATTTGTTTAAAGATCGAAATCTAAATACAAAGTGTTTATGAAAATGGTAGATCTGCTTCTAATAATTCCTGTTCCAGAGGCTGTGGGGATGGTTGGCCCCCTTTCCTGTTTGTTTTTGGGGTAATTAGGATCAGATTATTTTTTCAAATCATTAAAGTTACCTCTTTTTTCCTGTGCAAGTCATACTTTTAGTGCAAGACTTTACTCAGGTTTTCCACTGAGGGCAATTTACAGTCAACAGAAGTTGGCACTTTGAGTAATTGCTGCTTGGAAATAGCCAACTGAAACAACAAACAGAAATGTTACACTGAAGTAGAATATAAAATAAGTCACATCTGGTAAAATAATGGTCAGGCTGGCTCTCAAAGGTAAAATAGCAGCTCTTGTTGATTTCTGTTTACAGGTAACTGTGAGTTTAGGATGTACTGCATTATAATCATACAGTTGATGATTCTGTGGGCTCCTCTGGTGGAGGGATGTCTGAAGGACCGACGTCTGCCACAGTCACCGACTCAGTTGCAGAGATGGACTGGCTGAGCTCCCGCAGATAACTCTTTGTGATGTCCAGACACGAGCGCTTCAGGAGCTGGCGAACCTTCTTGCCCACCAACATGTAGAGGAGAGGGTTGACACAGCTGTTGAAAAAGGCTAAGCTAGTAGCAAGAGGAAAACCTGTCTTCAGAACAGTATGTAGAAACATTGAAGAGTGCATGGAAAGCTCCATTAAACTAAAAGTATGGAACGGTGCCCAGCAAAAAAAGAAGGCCAGAATGACAGCGGAAACTGTTTTAGAGAAGCTGGATAGGCGCACAGAGTCTTCAGACTGGTGGACTTTGATTGCCAGGAGAATTCCAGTCACGCAGATGGCACTGAAGGGCAGTAAGAAGCCCACTGCTGTACGAACTGCCACCAACGTGATATGTCTCACAGCAGCTGTATGTCCATCCTGGACATTGAAGTTGTTGAAGCACACCACCCTGCCATATATGTGCATAGTGTCACGGAATATCAGAGTAGGGTGGCTCAGTAGAGCAGACACCCCCCACACACAGCCACACACGATCCAGGCTCGCCGTATAGTGCGACACCTCTGAGACCAGCTAAGGTGGACCAATGAGACATACCTGTCTAGACTGAGAATCATGAGGAAGAGCACACTGGCGTACATGTTCATCACAGACACAAACGAGTTGAGTTTACACATGACCAGCCCAAAGGACCAGTGGAAGTCTCGAAGGACGTAGTCGATGGAGAAGGGCAAAAAGAGCACAAACACAAAATCTGCGATAGCCATGTTCAGCAACCATATACTGTTCACTGTCCGTTTGCTTTTAAACGCCGTGACCCATATGACTATTCCATTTCCAGTGACACCGAGCACGAAGGAAATACTATATATGATAACTGATAGGATGTGCATAGCCTCCTTCTGAGAGTATCCACCTTTTTCTTTTTCCAAGTCTCCATACTCCAGATAATCATAGGTGTAATTGTCATAGTCTTCCGAGGATTCTTCCATTACTGCAGCGCTACTACCTTTGTAAGCAGAGGTCCTGTAAGAAAGAAAAAGAAATAAGATGCACTCCTTCAACATGTGTTATTGGTTTTGTCCGTTAAAATGTAAGTTGCATTAAGTTGCTCTTGTACTTCTGTAGTCGCCCTGTAATTACTCACGTTGATAACATGTTAACACAATGTTTTTAATTATCGAGGTACAATACAACATGCAGATGTGCAAAAGAGATACTGTTGTCATTAGTAGCCCATTATGTTTTTACATCGTGGCTTCTCACCTGGTACTGCAAATGTCCCTGCACTTGTTTTTTTACCCAAAATGTGCTTTTGTTAGTGTCCTGGTCACAGTTCCTCCAGTTGTTTGAAAAGTGAGATTTAATTACAGCTGGGTCCTTATCCTGGAAGAGTGTCATCATTAGTGAGCCGACATAAAAAAGAGGTGGAGTGCCTACACCCTTCTCACACACAAACGCGCGCGCGCGCACACACACACACACACGCACGGTGTTAAATGGATAAATCATGACTAGATCCTGCTTATCTGTTTCTTCCGGGCCTCAAAGTAAACTTACGTGACCCTTAAACACAATATTTTCTTCAGTACAAACGGACCTCCAACCCACAAAATTGCAGACAACACAGTCTCTTCAGTCTAACTTTGGCCTTAAAGGTCTATGGTCAGATAAACTGAAGGCAACAGTAGTAAAACTCAAAAGCTAAAACACGATGACAACAGAATTTAACTGTAGGCATAATTAAAATGTGTTTTGTTTTAAAATAATTTGCCACATGATACAATACTTGAGTTATGAAACTACTATTAACATATACGTTCGTGATGTATGTTCTATATACATATAACTATTTAATAAGTAGTGTTAAGGTCAGTCTGAATGATCAGAAAAAAATGCATCTGATATTTTGCGATTGCTATCCATTTTCTTATGCGTTATCCAACACCCATGAAAGCATTCTAGTCGACATACCTCCCAGTCGCTTCTCTATGTCCCGCCAACCGTCTCGGAGTCGAAATCACCCAAACGAAAACTTTCAGAGTTAAAGCAGCATAAAAGAGTTAGGCTACCTCTATGGTAACCCTCACTATTTTACAAATGTCTCACTGAGTGATACGTTTTAATGAAATTCCAAACTCCATCCCTATGTTATTACTGGGGTTGGAGTATCGCTTATGTTCGAGTATCCTCGTTAGAGTCTGTGCGTAAACCCGTTACACCTTAATAAATACTGGAGAGTTGGGTCGGTGTCCAAGTGGGCGCGTCCACTGACGCATCACTTGCACTGTACAGGAATGAGGAAAACTTGGGGTCCTGGCATGGGGAGGAAAGGAATGCCTTGTTTAAGAGAATAATCGCTAAATTACTTATATTAAACATACCATTACTTATAGAATAGGTCAGGACAGATTTCTGACTGCCTGACCACTGGCAATTTAATCTCAGAAGTTCCAAGCGCCAGTAAGCCTATAGTAAGCATGATTTACTGCAGTGTATGGTATTTACAAAGAACATCTGAAAAATATACAGAGCAAGTGTAAATCAGTAACACAAAATGTCATGTTTAGAGTAACCCTGGTCTTCACGAATCCATTATATTGCATTAATCTATTGTTTTTACAATCTCTGCGCATATATGATTATCATCTTGTGCAGATATTAGATTTGATGTCAAGTATAAGTTAGGAAATGTAAATCCTCAGCATACCAAAAAAAAACTGCAAATTAAATCCCTCAAAGAAGTAATTCATGTGAAAAACTGCTTACTTTTACCACTCTTTGCCTCTTAAAATAACAAAACAGGCTCTGCCAAGCGACCCTAGCTGACCATCCCACCCATTTAACCCAGATGGGGGAGCTGTCAGATCCCGCAGGACCGATAGGGGGACAGTGTGTATGTGTGTAAAATACTGAGAGTGTGTCTGTTTGTGTGTGTGTGCGTACGCTTGCGCAACAATCATAGATTTGATCAAGAGGCCTGCCAGTCGCTGCCAGGCACACATGAGTAGGCCTGACAAACAATCCTCCTGGAGATTACTAAATGCTAAGGAGGGTCTTACTGGAAGGATGGACAGCAATAGCCTACGGCAGCAAAATGCAGAGATGGTGCCCTCTAAAATGCCTACATTTAAGGGTATTTGTAAAAAGAGGGTAGGGCCTACCTTCATACACTAGTTGTAAGAGCAACTATAAGGATAAAGTAAAGCAATGAATGTGACCGTGTGTAATACCCTATGGAATTACACACGGTTGGATACATTATTTGAACTGGACATACTGGGCACTACCTTAAAATCATGATTGAAGTGCAGCTCTCTGTGTGGATTTTATTGACTGCTTAAAAGAGTGTGATGGCCATGAAATCTGGAGGTGCCATGTGTTATGCAAAGGATACGCAAAGCTTTATCAAATATTTAAAACACAGCAACACAGCCTTAGTGAAGCAGACATACTCTCCCACTAACTCCGATAGTAACTAGGATCTGTCTTGGGCAATTTTGTGTGATCTTTATGTGATATAGATCCTATCTGTATCACACAGAATTGCCCAAGACAGATCCTACTGCTGTAAAAAGTGGGATGGCACTTTCTCATCTGAAGTAATTTGTCTGATTGGTATGATCCAAAATTAATCTTTGCTCAGTTCAACCTATTTTATTCTATTTGTCTGAAATCAAATAAAGAATTTGAAAGATCAATGTGATTTTTAAAATTGAATGAAACGCCTCATCTGCATTCGCATTGCATATGGTGGGTGCAATTTAGCGATGGCAGCCTATCATTAGAGTTGGAGGCGTGGTCTATGGGGTGGGGGCGTGGCTTTACGTTAGTTATTTTTGGTCACCCGTGAAAGTGAATGTCATTCCAGAAAATGTGTTCAGTTTTTTTTCTTGATTATAAATTCAGTTTATATTTGTGTATTGTAATACTAAAGATCATGGAAAGGTTACTATTGATGAGGTGGTCACCATTTGGTTACAGTATTGTAACAAGTTAATGTGGAAGTCTTATGTAATGAAAGTGTTTGGAATCAATATTTCATGTTATGGAACCAACATAATATCTTGATTAACAGGAAATGTATTTAATTACTTGTAACCTAATTTAAGAAATGTGGATGGGTAATTCTGAAGTGTAAAAGTAACTACGGTATAACTGGTTGTATACAGTATATTGTATGTATGTTATTTATTAGGTTTAACCAAAGTAAGTTGACATAGGTTGCAACTTGAAATATAGGTTAGTTAATAATCAAATATAACAGTTGAACAGGCATTGAATCACATATCTAGTTTCAACTAATGTCATTTAAAAAAATTGAGAATGCCTAACTCATTTACTTGCAACCAGTTGATGTAGTTATTTTTAGGTTGATCCAAAGAGTAATTTATTATAGTGTACCCCATTTAGGTTAGTCTATAGCAGGGTTTCCAAAACTAGGCCCGAAGGACCCCAATGGATGGACATTTTGTTTTTTGCCCGATCACTACACAGCTGATTCAAATAATCAACTAATCATCAAGCTTTGATAATTTGAACCAGCTGTGTAATGTTAGGGCAAAAAACAAAGCGGGCACCCCTTGGAGTCCGGAGGACCGAGTTTGAGAAATGCTGGTCTATAGACTTCGGTCAAGCAGGTAGCCTATTGGGCCAGTTACCAAAAGGTCGCTGGTTTGAATTGCCGAGCCGACTAGATGAAAAATCTGTTGATGTGCCCTTGAGCAAGGCATTTAACCCCAATTGCTCCTGTAAGTTGCTCTGGAGAGCATCTGCTAAATGACGAAAATATTAATGTCAACAACACTCCCACTCATTTTGCTGCGTTCTAATAGACTAACATTTTTTAAGGGAAAGCCAAGATGATTAACAAAACAATTAAATAATTCTCATCAAAATAGCTCTCCAACTGTTATGATGCTTACCAATTTGAGTTTAGACAGAGATAAACACTGTGGTGCAGAATACAGTAAAATACTAATCAGCCTTCTAAATACATAGACCACCACATCACAAAACTTCTCACCATTTACTTTGGACCATGTAAAATATAGAGTGTGAATCAGAATAGGTATGACCTCATACACTATAGACAGAGTACATAATTGCAGCACGGATGTGATGCAGTTTAAAACAGATGACCCGGGCTCTCTATCACCTGCATGTGGGCTACTTTAAGGCTCATGCACGAGCCTGTGCGATGTGCGCGCGGGCAAAGGGTGGACTTGTGTTGAATTGTGGCAGACTCGGCACTTGCGCGGATGCAGAATCAGGAGGAGTCTGCTCGTTGAATTCGAGTGGCTGGCCACCGCCTTCCATTCGCCCCCTCCCCCTCCGCCCGTTGCTGCAGGAGTCCTCTCTCCCACTGACTGGATACATGAAGAATTACCCGTAAACGACATCTTCCCTGCAATAATGGGCCGCCAGCTAATTACTGCGTTGACGTGTTGATATAAAGATATTTCAGATATCAAATATGAATCATGCATTTGATATTTCTGGCAAATTTGCTCGTGAGCATTCTTGCGTCCTGGCTCCATCCATCCATAGCGGCAATTGGTATGTACTGCATATTCTTAGCCCAATCCTGTCCCTTCATAACGGTATCAGTTACATTTAATAACTCGCATGCTTCTTTGTGTCATTATCTGATATTTATGATAGATATGTTGGTTTTTCTCGCTATGCCGTTTCTATTTTGGGACGGATCTGTCTGTGTCCGGAGGACAATTTAATATGCCGAGCCCTTTTAAGTGACGGTGAGAGAGGGGGCAGACGAAAGCACCTCAGCGTCTTTTGTTCAGGTTTATGAACATGAAATATAGCTAAGTTAACCCGAGACAAATGTTTAAGATGAACTCGTTTTAGCTGTACAATTGTGTCTAATTATTAGTACCTCAAAGATCAAAACACCTTTATAAACTGCTGTTGCAGTTTACCTTAATGTTGACCTTAACAAGGCACTCCTTTATTATATTAAGCGCTAATTTAATTATGAATTGAACTGTTCTATTTTCATTAGTATAATAATATTCAGCATAACAACATGAAGAAGCCTACCCAGTCTGTCATATTCAATTTATATTTAAAATATAGGTTTTTGTAGTGCAATTTAACACTATTTTGAGTTTATGTACATTTGTATTTAATTGTTTATGGGATTCCCCATATAATTATTTTTAGGTAGACCTTGAAAAAGGAATGTCATAGTTTACTGCCATACTGTAATGGTACTAATACACAACATTATACACTTAACTCTCTCAATTGTGTCCTGGAGGAATGGGGAAGTCATAATCACTTCCTGCAGTAGCAGCAATTGTTTACATGATTAGATTATGATTGACAGGCTTCCTTATGTTGGGGCTATGCAGAGTATAGACTGACTGTCATGCTCATATGGTATCTCCTCTTCTGCAGTTTCTCAAGGAGGAGAGAATGAGGTGGTGGAGAGGGACGCAGTGTCATTATTGTCGGAGCGAGAGGCAACTGCAGCAGCGGCCACAGGCAACACAAGTCACCGTGCGGCTGAGCATGTGATCACCTACCCCTCTCGGCTCATCTACTACCTGAACGAGGACTCAGAGAGCACCTACCATGACCTGGACACCCGGGCTAGGAGCCAGGTGACAGAGGGTCATGACCAGGTACGACTTCTGGTCACAACTTGGGATTGTTATCCTATTGGGGAAAGGGGGATACCTAGTCAGTTGTGGAACTGGATGCGTCTTCCACATTTAACCCCTCTGAATCAGAGAGGGCTGCCATAATCAACATCCCATGTCTTCAGCACCCGGGGAACAGTGGGTTAACTGCCGTGCTCAGGGGCAGAACAACCTATTTTTACCTTGTCAGCTCAGGGATTTTAAACCAGCAACCTTTCGGTTAGTGGCTCAACGCTCTAACCGCTAGGCTACCTGCCGCCCCTGAACCTATTGGAGTGCAGTGGTGGTTAATGCTTGCCAATGGCAGTGCACTTGTCCATGTTGGCACACTGGATAAAGTAAACGGATGAATGGGTATAGTTTGATTTAAATGATAGAAGGAATCATCAATGAGAGCATTGTCTCGCTCTATCCTCCCCTCCTCTCCCATGTTATGAGGGTGATGCCCTATTTTACTTGATATGCAGGGGAGTTACTTAACTTGGCTCGGCAGTGAAGTTGGCATGGCATTCCTTACAGTCATTACAGTTACAATTTCTCAATTAAATAACCATAGAAATAAGATTCTAATTATATAACTATTAATAATAATAATACATTTAATTTTTATAGTGGTATAACTAGTCTTACCATTACCCTTACCAATGGCATCCATTCTCCCAATAAACCTACAATTAGAAAATAAATCAACCTGATAAACACTAAAAACAAGGACCTGTGATGTGCTTAACGTTCTCTCTCCCACAGGCGGTCCACCTTGCTCAAGCCAGTTTCCAGTTAGAGGCCTTTGGCTCCAGATTTGTACTGGACCTAACGTTAAACAAGTAAGTGTTTTTGTCTACTTCATACCTTGCTTCTCTTACTCAATACGGTTTGGTTAGAAGGCGGATCTTTTAGCTTTTGAAATAGGCATGGGTATTAGCTAACAGTGATGGATATAGGCATTTGGGTGTTGCCCAGCTGTTGTTATTTCATGGTTTACAGCAGAGAGGTCATTTTATATAAACATAAGGAGTCATTTTCTGAAGAGTCTTCCATTTTGATCCAGATCCAGTGTGTGGAACACATCCAACTACAATTTCTGTTATCAAGGTCATGGTCACAACAGTAGCCACGTTCTGCAGGGCCGCCGTGCTAGACTCATTGATACGGAGAGCACCATGTTGGGCTGGATGGGTCATCTTTAAATCAAAGTGACAGGTCCCAATGATTCCAAGGGAGTTGTAAGTGATTTTCCTCACTAGTAATGAGGTGTACTATCGGTCAGGTTAATGCAGGGCCTCATGAGTCTTTGCTATGGTGATTGAACAGGACCTCTTGACAGAGACTGCCTGTGTGTCTCATCAATGGTAGACCTCATGTTGTGTCCACCATCAGTCTTCTCAGAGCTGTCACATGAAGAACATTAGCTCCTATGACCATGAACATACATTATGTTGTGGGCTGATTATAATATCCTAGAGCTAAATGAGCACTCATATAAGAGCCTGGGAAATGCATTGTCTTTGAATATAGGTATGGGGAAGCATGGAGACTCTTGGCAGCCATTGACCTTTGAAGGTAGTGTGGTTTGGTGACCATGTGTAGGAAGGTAGGGGGTGGGGGAAGTGGTCATGGTGACCAATGCTGTCAGAGGAGGTGGGATGATACACACACACACACACACACACACACACACACACACACACACACACACACACACACACACACACACACAATAAACTACAGCAGGAAGCATGTCGAGACATGAGGGGTCGGTGCCCTGTCCCTGACCTGATAACTTCTCCTGGCCTCACAACACAAACTAGTTTTCCTGTTACTCTCAGTCCCAACAGTCAGGCTTTGAACAATAGCATTTAATCAAGAGAAAATGTGTTTTTGATCAGACAATAATTACACAATAAGTAACCTTGCGGAAGTGAAGAGAAGCTGTTCTTTGTGACCAGATCCTATGTTGTTTTCATTGATTGTGAGTATTATGTGAGTGTGACTTTTTGGTGCAGGTCTTTTTAGTCTGTGTCTATGGGTAGGATGAATTCTGCTCACTGTTGTAGCTGTGAGAATGCTGATCTAAATATAGATAGGTCTGCAACCTGCCAATGGGTGCAACTTGTACTGCTCGCTGTTCATCTTACTTCTGCACCTGGAGAACATATTTTCAGCATAATAGAGTTGACTATTCTTAAAGGGATACTTCAGGATTTTTCTACTTCCCCAGAGTCAGATGAACTTGTGGATACCATTTTATGTATCTCTGTCCAGTATGAAGGAAGTTAAAGGTAGTTTTGCAAGCCAATGCTAACTACCATTAGCACAATGACTGGAAGTCTATGGGTATCTGCTAGCCACTAGCGCAATGATTGGAAGTCTATGGGTATCTGCTAGCCGTTAGCACAATAATTGGAAGTCTAAGGGTATCTGCTAGCAGCAGATACCCTTAGACTAGCACTAACACTATTTAGCAATTGCGCTAGCGCTAGTTAGCAACTTCCTTCAAACTGCACGCAGAGTAGCCTAGTGGTTAGAGCGTTGTACTTGTAACCGGAAGGTTGCAAGTTCAAACCCCCGAGCTGACAAGGTGCAAATCTGTCGTTCTGCCCCTGAACAGGCAGTTAACCCACTGTTCCTAGGCCGTCATTGTAAATAAGAATTTGTTCTTAACTGACTTGCCTGGTTAAATAAAGGTTAAAAAAAAATTATATATATATATATATATATATATATATATATATATAAAAATGGTATTGATAAGTTAATCTGACTCTGAGGCAGTAGATAAAGGATCTTATTGCCCAAATCCCAAGGTATACCTTTAACAGTGAACTGTGTTTTATTGTCATTTCAATGTCAAAACCTATATAGTTTTCATGGAAAACCTATATGCAGATGGTTTAATGTAGGTTTAGATTGGGTATCTACTAGTCTCATAATATCTCTGTGTTTTAATTAGCATTGATCTGGGGCTGATTCAGTCATGCAGTGGTCTGGGCTGCAGTACAGTATGTCTTGTCCTCCCTTTCCCTGAGCATCACTATTCAATTAGGAGCAGACTGATTATTTCCATGTGCCAGGGCAAAAGCAATGACAGCATCATGTGTCAATGGGGGATTTGGGCTGGAGCTGGTCTTTCGCCAGGCCCCAGAACCTCCTGCAGTTTCTGGTCTTTCCCCTCTCCTCTACCACTGCATTGTGTAACTCAGTCTCCTGTGGACTCAAATACCTCAGGGTAGGACTCCTTGGCCCCAAACACATAAACACTCTCATACACACTGGCTGCACATTACACATTGCGACATGTACTTCTCCGGCCTCCCTTCTCTACACACACACATACACACACTTCGGTACACTCACGTTCCACTGCTCCAGCCCTCCGCACTCTGCAATGCCGCACTCTCCCCTCTCTCCTCTCCACGCTCTTTCTCTCTCTCTCTCTCTTCCCCACTCACTCACACACACACACACACACACACACACACACACACACACACACACACACACTCTGTCTCTGTCTCACACATACATGCATGCACGCACACATACACACATTTTCTCTCACGTACACAGACATTCACACACACACTCACAGTGCTGTGGCACACTCTCCTCTCCCTGCCTCATACGTCAAGCTAAAAATAGCCCCTCACTCAGGAATCTCTCACAGACACTGCACTGGTGCTTTGACTCTCTCTCTCTCTCTCTCTTTCTCTTTCTCTCTCTCTCTCTTTCTCTTTCTTTCTCTCTCTCTCTCTCTCTCTCTCTCTCTCTCTCTCTCTCTCTCTCTCTCTCTCTCTCTCTCTACACCCAACTGTGCACAGCACTTCCAGCCCACTCGCTGAGCAACGCTCCAAAATGTCACACACGTAAAGCACATTTCCAAAGACACTTCTTTTGTATTTTTTTTCTACTTTTCTGCAGCAAAGGTGCTGTATGTCCAGGGGTGGGAGGGTATTTTGAATGAGATCTACAAGGTTGCCCCGAAAAGCGCCATTGTGGCAGAAATGTCAGTCTCTTGAAGTCAGTCGTCAGCTAACAGATTGAGTGTGTGTAACGGTGTGGTGTGACATGGCTCGCTGAGTCAGACGGTGGGAACAGCCTGGAGGACAGTGGTGCTCAAGGTGAAGCAAAAGCCTCACACAATCATTTATCATGTCTTGCTTCATTGACACCATTTTGAAAAGGGATATGATATTCTTAGTTACTTGTATCAATGCCATACCTGTCATGGCTGTTTTTCTATGTTCTTTGCCTGTCATGGTTGCTTTTCTATGTTCTTTGTCTGTTATGGTTGCTTTTCTATGTTATTTGCCTGTCATGGCTGTTTTTCTATGTTCTTTGCCTGTCATGGCTGTTTTTTTATGTTCTTTGCCTGTCATGGTTGCTTTTCTATGTTATTTGCCTGTCATGGCTGTTTTTCTATGTTCTTTGCCTGTCATGGCTGTTTTTCTATGTTCTTTGCCTGTCATGGCTGTTTTTCTATGTTCTTTGCCTGTCATGGCTGTTTTTCTATGTTCTTTGCCTGTCATGGCTGTTTTTCTATGTTCTTTGCCTGTCATGGCTGCTTTTCTATGTTCTTTGCCTGTCATGGCTGTTTTTCTATGTTATTTGCCTGTCATGGCTGTTTTTCTATGTTCTTTGCCTGTCATGGCTGTTTTTCTATGTTCTTTACCTGTTATGGCTGTTTTTCTATGTTCTTTGCCTGTCATGGCTGTTTTTCTATGTTCTTTGCCTGTCATGGCTGTTTTTCTATGTTCTTTACCTGTCATGGCTGTTTTTCTATGTTCTTTGCCTGTCATGGCTGTTTTTCTATGTTCTTTACCTGTCATGGCTGTTTTTCTATGTTCTTTGCCTGTCATGGCTGCTTTTCTATGTTCTTTGCCTGTCATGGCTGTTTTTCTATGTTCTTTGCCTATCATGGCTGTTTTTCTATGTTCTTTGCCTGTCATGGCTGCTTTTCTATGTTCTTTGCCTGTCATGGCTGTTTTTCTATGTTCTTTGCCTGTCATGGCTGTTTTTCTATGTTCTTTACCTGTCATGGCTGTTTTTCTATGTTCTTTGCCTGTCATGGCTGCTTTTCTATGTTCTTTGCCTGTCATGGCTGTTTTTCTATGTTCTTTGCCTATCATGGCTGTTTTTCTATGTTATTTGCCTGTCATGGCTGCTTTTCTATGTTCTTTGCCTGTCATGGCTGCTTTTCTATGTTATTTGCCTGTCATGGCTGTTTTTCTATGTTCTTTGCCTGTCATGGCTGCTTTTCTATGTTCTTTGCCTGTCATGACTGCTTTTCTATGTTCTTTGCCTGTCATGGCTGTTTTTCTATGTTCTTTGCCTGTCATGGCTGCTTTTCTATGTGCTTTGCCTGTTATGGATGTTCTTTCTAATCAATGTACTTACTCATTTTAGATTTTTATTTTATTTTTTAAAATAATGATACAATTTTGAATTATGAGTTCTTTTAGATGTTCTCTTGCTCTAGATGTTGTTCAAAGGTTAGAATAGATTTGACATTGGTTTGAACTACAAAAGAGCATTTTTCCTGGTTTGTTCACTAAATGCCAGCTTTGTGATGGATTCTGTATCCCTTTTTGGAAGCAGTCTGTCACAACTGTGTGTTGACTGTCTTTCATAATCTTGCAGAGTATGCAGCTTGGTGTATTTATGCTGTATTATACTGTATCTATCTTATACATATTCTTGTACTGTCTCAACCACCTGGCAGCCTAACAAAAAGAATGTTTCCCTCCCTCCCTCTCCTCATTCGAACTGAAGCATCTTACCTACTCTTTTTATAGCTGCACAGTATTCAGCATTTAAGCTACCTTTTTAACTGTGAGATGGTGTGGGTGTATTTTAAGTTCATGTGGGTGTACTTGACGTTGGGCTTTTGAAGAGGATTACCTAAGGTTTGTGGTGATTGTTGAATGTAGCTGTTTAACAGGATGCACTCCTCTAAACCGCCATGTAAGTCACAGTACCAGGGCCAGACCACAGCCAGACGGTTAGGGCAGCAGGTCATCACAACCGACACACAACATGTCACTAACCCACGCCCTTCTCCTTTTACTTCCTAGTGACTTGTTGTCGTCGGATTATGTGGAGATCCACTATGAGGAGGGTAAACCTGTTCTATCAAAGGTAACATCTCCAGCCAGAACACCCACTCTGTTTGGGTACCTGTTTTTCGTTTTCTCTTTTTTCAGAGGAGCCTAATTGGTTCCCTGTGGAAGGTACAGGGCCTGCAGCTGTTACAGGGTGTATTGTTTTGTTGAACTGTGGCTAGTTAGGGGCAATCAAAGAACAAGTGGAGAGTTAAAGCAAAATGCAGCAAAATGCTTAAAGACATCCAAACTATTCACCCTACTATGTTGACAGGACCACTGGGGTTCACAGACAAGAAAATAAATCAAATGGCCTTGAATGGTACAGAGGTACTTTGACACATCTACTTTGATGTTATTTATCCACTTGGTCTTTGATGTATCCTAACATTGCTGTTATTGATTACCATTAGCTAACCTCGTCAAGTCAATGGTGTTCCATCATCAGTATAACTACACTTGATCTTATCCACCCTGATGCTGTTTGCACCTGTTTTAGTGATGTAAGAGAAAGACCGAGGGAAGGAGGGAGGGATAGACTGCTAGCAAGAGAGAGGTAAAAGAGGCTAGAGATGTGATAGTTGGCTGCTATGTGCCCATGTTAGTTTCTGTACCGCTGCTGCTGGTGTTGCTGAATCAGGTTGAGGCAGAGGGGCTGGGCACAGTGGAGCTAGCTGACTCAGCACAGCTCCACTCCGCTCCCCTGCAGCCTCCTGTCTCCCCTGCCTGCCTGCCTGCCTGGCTGCCTGGAACCCAGGTCACGTGACAGGGGAGCTAGAGACGCTGGTGCTCTGCAGTAGCTATGCAGTGTGGGATGGTAGGAGTGAAAGAGAGAGTGTCCTCTGCTCACCCTGGGCCTAGTTGATAACTGAGTCACAGATGAGGGAGAGGGAAAGTGATGTGGACCATTGAGGTCTGAAGAAGAACAGCCATTAGTTTGAGGCCCACCACCACAACCCACACTGCAGAAAGATATTATTTATAAATGTGAGCTGAATGCGTAAACCAGGCTGCAGATGACATATTGCACACCTTTATAGTCTCTCCAACTGAATAAACAGTCAAATGTCGACAAAGTTGCAATAATCCAGCAAATACACCCTGGGCTGAGTAGAAAGTAGGCTACTCCATCTGAGTTACGTTGCATTGCTATATATTGACTCATATGGTACAGCTGTGAATGTGATAAGTACGCCGTGTATGTATTTGTTTGCTGAATATTTTGTAGGAAGCTCCACTCCAAACCCATGGAGTAATGTTGGTATGTACACTCAGTGGCCAGTTTATTAGGTACACCACCCCGTTCACGAAAATGGTTCGCTCCTACTGGCAGTGAGTCACGTGGCCGTGGCTTGCTATATAAAGTGGGCAGACAGGCATAAAGGCATTCAGTTACTGTTCGATTGAATGTTAGAATGGGCAAAACAAGTGACCTAAGCGACTGAGCATGGCGATGATTGTCGGTAGCAGGCACGCCAGTTCCAGTATGTCAGAAACGGCCGGCCTCCTTGGCTTTTCACGGATGACAGTGAAAATAACGGAAAATAACGGCGCAGTACAACAGTGGTGTGCAGAACGGCATCTCAGAACGCACAACTCGCTGGTCCTTGTCACAGATGGGCTATTGCAGCAGACGACCACACCGGGTTCCACTCCTATCAGCTAAAAACAAGAAGAAGTGGCTCCAGTGGGCACATGATCACCAACACTGGACAACTGAGGAGTGGTTCCTGTTGCTTCATGCTGATGGCAGAGTCAGGAATTGGCATAAGCAGCATAAGTTCATGGCCCCGTCCTTCCTAGTGTCAAAAGTACAGGCTGGTGGCAGTGGGGTAATGGTGTAGGGAATGTTTTCCTGGCACACGTTAGGTCCCTTGATACCAATTGAGTAATGTTTCCATGCCCCAAACAATTCAGGCTGTTCTGGAGGTTTTTCTGGAGGCAACCCGGTGCTAGATGTGTGTACCTAATAAACTGGCCACTGAGTGTACAGTATATGTCTCAGATTTGCCCTCTGCTCTACAGTAGGTATATGTGATGTTGTATAAGTATTGTATAAATGTTGTTTCTGTGTATCCTCAGGGTGGTGAGCACTGTTACTACCATGGCCAGGTGAGGGGGGAAGATGACTCTAATGTGGCCTTGTCTACCTGCAATGGGCTGCAGTAAGTGAACACCAGCAGTTTTACATAAAAGTCCGTGCACGGAATACTTGTTGATATCGGTGCTTTCTACAGCTGCTATTGACTTAGTATTGACTGTCTTCTCTCTTCATGTTTCCTCTCTCTTTACCTGACAGCGGAATGTTTGATGATGGACTCTATGTGTATCTAATTGAGCCTTTGCAACAGACTCACTCAATTGTAAGTTCTTCCTCATATTTAGGCTTTTCAAAATCTTTGCTACACAAGTACTATTTGTTCTACCTCTACTTGTGCTACTGCTAGGATCTCTTCTGCCACTTTTACTGTTACTAAAGCCTTTCTTTTCCTGTAAAGCACATTAGGTTATCTCGTAAAAATGGTATGTTTGCCATTGACAAGGGTGTTCTTGTTTTTGAAGGAAGTCCATGGTTTACAATAGTGAAGGACACAATGATAACAAAGTGCTGCACGTGTGGAAATGGTTATTCCTCACTAATCTGTATTGAGCTTTTCCAAAAGTTATATAAGCATAGAATGTACAGTGCCTTCAGGAAGTATTCATACCCCTTGACTTATTCCACATTTTGTTGTGTTACAGCCTGAATTCAAAATGGATTCAATAAAAAACAAGTATCACCCATCTACCCCATTATGACAAAGTGAAAACATGTTTTTAGAAATTCTTGCAAAAAAAACAAACAATGAAATACAGAAATATCTCATTTACATAAGTATTCACACCCCTGAGTCAAGACATGTTAGAATCCCCGTTGGCGGTGATTACAGCTGAGTCTTTCTGGGTAAGTCTAGAAGTTCTTTGCACACATGGATTGTACATTTGCCCATTATTCTTTTCAAAATACTTAAAGTTCTCTCAAGTTGGTTGTTGACAATTGTTTTATCATTTAAAAAATATACTTTTACATTTTTTAAATAATTGTTTTTTATTATTAGCCCATCCACCATCCCCTCTCTTCGGTGCTTACAGGTTCGCATACATAAACATACATTTTACACATACATTTTACACATACATTTTACATATACATTTGACATATATTTTACATATACGGTACTTTTATATACAGCAATCATATAACAATAATACGTTACCGACATAAGCTCTTTAATCCCTCCCTTCAGCCACTCTCAGCCCATCCCACCTATCACCATAGACCTCAGCTCTTTAATCCCTCCCCTCAGCCACTCTCAGCCCATCCCACCTATCACCAAGGACCTCAGCTCTTTAATCCCTCCCCTCAGCCACTCTCAGCCCATCCCACCTATCACCATAGACCTCAGCTCTTTAATCGCTCCGCTCAGCCACTCTCAGCCCATCCCACCTATCACCATAGACCTCAGCTCTTTAATCCCTCCCCTCAGCCACTCTCAGCCCATCCCACCTATCACCATAGATCACCCTCGTTTGGTTTCCATGTGCCATATATTTTTCAATTGTGCTGCAATATTGTTGACCATACATGTTGAACCTTTCTAATTTCATAGTATCCACAGATTGTGAGCTAAAGATGAAAACCTTTCCAACAAGTATTATTATATTATTTATTGACTGACTATGGCTTTCCAAATCGCCCAACACTGCTATTTGTAAGGTTCATTTTAAGTGAATGTTGTGATTTTTTAAGTGAATGTTGTGAGTAGATACAAGCTACATAGGGGCAATACCAGAATACATTATCTAGTGATTATGTCTCTTCGCAGCAAAATCTACAGAGCTGAGATTTTTGTATGCCTGATATTGTTGACCATTGCTAGACAGCCATTTTCATGTCTTGACAAAAGATTTTCAAGTCGATTTAAGTAAAAACTGTAACTAGGCCTCAAAGGAACATTCAATGTTGTCTTGGTAGGCAACTCCAGTGTATATTTGGCCTTGTGTTTTAGGTAAATGCCCTGCTAAAAGGTGAATTTGTCTCCCAGTGTCTGTTGGAAAGCAGACTGAACCAGGTTTTCCTCTAGGATTTTGCCTGTGTTTAGCTCTATTCTGTTTCTTTTTATCATACCCATAACATGATTCAGCCACCACCACCCTTGAAAATATGAAGTGGTACTCAGTGATTGTTGTGTTGGATTTACCCCAAGCATAACGCTTTGTATTTAGGACATAAAGTTCCTTTCTTTGCCACATTTGTTGCAGTATTACTTTAGTGCCTTGTTCCAAACAGGATGCATGTTTTTTAATATATTTTTTTCTGTACAGGCTTCCTTCTTTTCACTGTGTCATTTAGGTTAGTATTGTGGGGTAACTACAACGTTGTTGATCCATCCCCAGTTTCTCCTATCACAGGCATTACATTTTGTAACTGTTTTAAAGCTACCACTGGCCTGAAATCCCTGAGCAGTTTCCTTCCTCTCCGGCAACTGAGTTAGGAAGGACACCTTTATCTTTGTAGTGAATGGGTGTATTGATACACCATCTGAAGTGTAATGAATAACTTCACCATGCTCAAAGAAATATTCAATGTCTGCTTTTTTTCAAGGAATTGGAAAACCTCCGTGGTCTTAGTGGTTGAATCTGTGTATGAAATTCACTGCTCGACTGAGGGACCTTACAGATAACTGTATTTGTGGGGAGCAGAGATGAGGTAGTCATTAAAAAAACATGTTAAACACTATTATTGCACACATAGTGAGTCCATACAATTTATTATGTGACTTGTTAAGCACATGTGTATTCCTGAACTTGGGGGGGTTGAATACTCATTGACTCAATACATTTAATTTTTTAATTTTTAATTAATTTGTAAACATTTCTAAAAACATAATTCCACTTTTACATTATGGGGTATTGTGTGTAGGCCATTGATACATTATCTCAATTTAATTAATTTTAAATTCAGGCTGTAACACAACAAAATGTGGAAAAAATAAATGGCTGTGATACTTTCTGAAGGCAATGTATATCAGGCAAGGTCCATGATGCAAATGGAAAGAATAATGGTAATGTAATGATAATGTAGTAAGCTTAATTTAAGTTTTGCTTTTTACATGTCTACCTTAAATATTGATTGATGTTGACTAGTTGTGACAATGTGATCAAGTTTCTTGTTACGCAGACCAATGTCAATGCCCTCCGAGCCAGCCAATCCCTACCCCGTTATGACCTATCTTTTGTAACTTGACCCCTGTTCCCTGTTCCCTGTATCCACCACATTTATCACACCCTTGCTGACAGTTAATGGTTTCCCTTACAGGATACAGCTGCACGACCCCACACTCTGCGCAGGAGGCCCACCCTCCAGAGGAACAATGACCAAGAGGAACTGGGTAATGAGTTATGCATCTTTCTGCCATCATGGATCTTGCATAACCTCCAAGAGGCCTCAACACTCTCACGGCCTGTCTGCCTGACATTCCAAAACCGATCGTATACTCTCCTACTAACGCTAACATTAGGTTCCCCATATGACAGCTCTAGACCTGGAACCAATGGAGGGAAAGGGAAAGGGGGATACCTAGTCAGCTGTACAACTCAATGCCTTTAACTGAAATGTGTCTTCCGCATTTAACCCAAACCCCAGAGAGGTGCGGGGGGGGGGGCTGCCTTATAGTGAAGAACAAACTCCCAAGGTAAATCAATTGTCTTTTATATGTATTTAACCTATGTATTTGACCTATGCATACTTCAATGTATTTAACCTATGTATTTGACCTATGCATACTTCAATGTATTTAACCTATGTATATGACCTATGCATACTTCAATGTATTTAACCTATGTATTTGACCTATGCATACTTCAATGTATTTGACCCAGATCTGGACTGTGTCACAGGACACAGCAGGTTTCCCTCCTATGGCATCTGTATCTTGCCCTATACCTTGGTGTGTTTCTCTTCCCGGGTAAAGGTCCAATGCAGATGTTTTTATCTCAATATCAAATCATTTCTGGTTAACAATAAAAGTACCTTGCTAGCTAGGTTTCCACCCAATTGGCCACAGATTTTCATGCAAACTGACTCGTTGGAGATAGAAATCACTGCATAATGACGTAGTGCACCCAAAATGTACTTTTTAGTTGAAGTTGAACAGCTCGCAGATACAGTGCGGTTAGGCTGTGAGGGTAGGCTAGTCTTCATGATGAAATTATTATGGATAAGAGCGAAAATATTTGTATTTGTCAAACGGGCAGTCAAGCATCGATCATCATTTCACCCGAATAAGACCGTTGATATTTATTGGAAAGGAGCATCAAGCTCATCACCTTGCACTTTCACCACCCTGTGAAGTTCATTATAACTTCTATCATCTGTAGCCTAATAAACTGCATGGTTTCCTGAGGACCACACACTATATCATCGTGTGATCGAAGTTTACTTCTATACGATGGTTATTATATCATTATTTGCGCAAAAAGGCGTTCCAACCGCCATTTCTCACAATTGTACCAACACAAAAAGATCCCACCATATCGAACACACTAATTATCTTTCCTTATTTATTCAGTTGTATCAAAGCTTCCTGTTTCCATCACAACTGTCATGAATTTTTTATACAGTGTGACTGTTTTCAATTAAACTTGTCAAAAAGAGAGCAAAGAGACATTTTTCAAGAAATAATTTTCCTAGGATTGTCTGGGAGTGGTCTGAGTGGGAAGGGGGAAACAGACAAATAGCTTTTATTAGCAGAGGTTTGGAACTCTCTTTCTTATTGGTCTATTAACTAATTTACTGACTGGTGGCCAAAACTCCATCCCAACAAAACAGGCTGAAATTTCACTTCAATAACATTATCGTCCTTTTCACAATTTCACAGTATTATTCCAACCTCATAGTGTGGAAATATATATAAAATACAGGCAAATCACATTTCTGACTGCACTGGGCCTTTAATGTGCTCCATGTCTCTCTAGTGGAGGAGGAGCAGCTGCTTTCAGAGCTGGAGGACATGTCCTGGCTGAAGCGCAGGAAAAAGCGGGCTGTAAGTCTGTGACCTCATCAGTCCCTTAAAAGGATTTTGTAACACACTCCACCTACTGTAAGTTCATTCACTCCTGCTGTATTATGTAGTGTGTTAAGTTATTGGGTCATGTAGCCTTGTGTTACAACGTAGCCTCCCAGTATAGGTCCATCATTTAAAGTGACCTCTTTTAATTATCTCTCACAACATAATTTGCAACTCAACTCAGCACCACACAACACGTCATCTTTTGTTGTCTTCCTCTATCCATCTTTCATGTCTGTGTGTTATGATAGTGAACTGATCTGTGGGTTTCTTTTTCAGATGCCTCGGAATGTCTTTGAGGAAATGAAGTATTTGGAGATTATGATTGTCAGTGACCACAATATGGTATGTGCCCTCAAAAAACCCCAACCAGTCAACACATAGACACAAGACAGGAAATATGAGTGAGCTGGTGTGAAATATTTCAGCAATGTGTCATTCTTTTACTGTAAAGAATGACTCAACATAGTATTCAACTAACTATGCCCACAAGAGGGTGCAACACGATTGAATGTGGTGGACGCATGATTCATATCCTATCTAACATAACCATCGTCCAGATTTGAAAACACCTGTCTTATTCTATTGTTGGACCGTCATAAAAACAACATGCATATTTTATGCATTTTTAAAATGGTGTCGGAGAAACTTGGTATATTTAAGTATTTATTCAAATTGCACTTAACAATCCTTTTTAACCAAAGCTATGTGCCATTGTTTTTGTGTGGGGTGCAGTATAAGCGACACAAGGCCAAGCAGCACACCAGGAACTTTGCCAAGTCGGTGGTGAACTTTGTGGATGCTGTGAGTAACCTCTTCAGTTGACTCTGAGAACTGATTATTTACTTTGTACCTCTTTTAAACTCTACAAATATTCAGTCCTCTATTTCCTTTTTCTGGTATATGTATCAGGGTGCCCACCAGAACATCCAGAATAAGGCTAAACTCTGATACTTTACTGGCTGTTGATATGTTTGTGTACCTTGAGGTATATTTTCAGTGCAATCATAGTTGAATCAATTATTGTGTTTTGCAAAGTATAGGAATACCTAAACGTTTATGTGTATGGGTCCAGCACAGGAGGTTGGTGGCACCTTAATTGGGGAGGACGGGCTTGTGGTAATGACTGGAGCGGAATCAGTGGAATGGTTTAAAATACATCAAAGACATGGTTTGATGCCATTCCATTTGCTCCGTTCCAGCCATTATTATGAGCCATCCTCCCCTCAGCAGCCCCCAGTGGTGTATATCACGTTATGTGTATGTCTATTGAGAAAAGCTGTTCAACATGTATATTAGAGAGCCCCCAGAGGTAGAACCCAGTAATGATCACTTCCTCATGTATCACACTGTACATCTCCTGTACCCTGAGTCGGCTCCATACTATTCAGATTTTGTACTGTATCACTATGGTGTTTGTTGTTGCTCTGTGTAGCTGTGATGTGCAATAACAGTCCCTTGTCTCTCCCTGCTCCCAGTGTGCTTTGTCCCCTGTCCCATGTCTGTCCTCAGACAGTACAGATGATCATTCACACCCAGTGTTCTTCTCCTGTCCCTGTGTTGTCATTTCTCTCTCTCTCTCTTTTTCTCTTTCTCTGTGTCCTCCCACTACCCATCATGCGCCGATGACAGATCTTTAAGGAGCACCTGCACACACGGGTAGTTCTGGTTGCCGTGGAGATATGGACGGACAAGGACCACATTCCCATCAGTGTGAAGCCACTGGACATGCTGAAAGATTTCTCTAAGTACCGGGCGCAGAGCATCAAGCAGCACGCTGACTCTGTACACCTCTTCACGTAAGTGCCCTCTCCCCTCTGTCCCTCGGGGCCAACCCATGCTGCTACTCGCCATATACTGAGACTGCCATTAGTATATCTTACACACCGAGTCCTTATGGCTTCCCAGAATATTAGAGCATGTCAGAGGACTAGGCCCTAATACTTTGGCTTTAGCAATAAAGCAAAACATGTCCATCTATTTCCATCTGTCTTCCAAGGGCAGCTGAATACCTCTCACTTGTCCGTCTACCTGTCTGTTCGATAGTTACTCTGTGTCTCTTTGATGCACAGCAATGTGACCTTCCACTACCGCCGGAGCAGCGCAGCGTACTTCGGGGGCATGTGCTCTGTGAGCCGTGGAGTAGGGGTAAACGAGGTAAGATGTGCTGACTAATGTACATGATCGTATTGTTTGATTACAGCAGAGCAGATGAGTAACTGCTGGTTTGTTGTACCTGCAGTATGGGACCACGTGGACCATGGCTTCGTCACTCTCCCAGAGCTTGGCACAGAACCTCGGCATCCAGTGGGATCCAGCCGCCAAGAGAAGTACAGAGACTGGCTCCCATTCATCACTGCACATTAATTTCTGCCTTATAGACAGACACTATTTAAGGAACAGTTTAAAACATTTTAGGCACATATACTACCGTTCAAAAGTTTGGGGTCACTTAGAAATGTCCTTGTTTTTGAAAGAAAAGCACATTTGTTGTCCATTAAAATAACATCAAATTGATCAGAAATACAGTGTAGACATTGTTAATGTTGTAAATGACTATTATAGCTGGAAACGGCTGATTAAAAAAAAAAAAGGAATATTTACATAGGCGTACAGGGGCCCATTATCAGCAACCATCACTCCTGTGTTCCAATGGCATCTTGTGTTAACTAATCCAAGTTTATCATTCTAAAAGGCTAATTGATCATTAGAAAACCCTTTTGCAATTATGTTAGCACAGCTGAAAACTGTTGTCCTGATTAAAGAAGCAATACAACTGGCCTTCTTTAGACTAGTTGAGTATCTGGAGCATCAGCATTTGTGGGTTTGATTACAGGCTCAAAATGGCCAGAAACGAAGTACTTTCTTCTGAAACTCATCAGTCTATTCTTGTTCTGAGAAATGAAGTGAAATGAAGAGAAATGCGAGAAATAGCCAAGAAACTGAAGATCTTGTACAACGCTATATACTACTCCCTTCACAGAACAGCGCAAACTGGCTCTAACCAAAATAGAAAGAGGAATGGGAGGCAGCGGTGAACAACTGAGCAAGAGGACAAGTACATTAGAGTGTCTAGTTTGGGAGACAGACGCCTCACAAGTCCTCAACTGGCAGCTTCATTAAATAGTACCTGCAAAACACCAGTCTCAACATCAACAGTGAAGGGGCGACTCCGGGATGCTGGGCTTCCAGGCAGAGTTGCAAAGAAAAATACATATCTCAGACTGGCCAATAAAAAGAAATGATTAAGATGGGCAAAAAAACACAGACACTGGACAGCGGAACTCTGCCTAGAAGGACAGCATCCCGGAGTCGCCTCTTCACTGTTGACGTTGAGACTGATCAATTAGCCTTTTAAAATGATAAACTTGGATTAGCTAACACAACGTGCCATTGGAACACAGGAGTGATGGTTGCTGATAATGAGCATCTGTACGTCTATGTAGATATTTCATAAAAAATCTGTCTTTTCCAGCTACATTAGTCATTTACAACATTAACATTGTCTACACTGTATTTCTGATCAACTTGATGTTATTTTAATGGGCAAAAAATGTGCTTTCTTTCAAAAACAAGGACATTTCTAAGTGACCCCAAACTTTTGGACAATAGTGTATGTTTGTACCAATATCTTTGTAATATAGCCATGTTGTGTGTTGTTCTTTCACAGAGGAATGTGGCTGTGCCGACTCCTGGGTGGGCTGCATCATGGAGGATACTGGGTAACGTTCTACTGCTCAGCTGTTATTCTCACTTTCTCTCTCTGTTTCCATGTCTGTCTCTATGTCTTTCTCTGTCAAACACACACACACACACACACACACACACACACACACACACACACACACACACACACACACACACACACACACAGAGACAGAGTATAACACCATGAAGCAGATGTTATAATTAAAGGTTTGATTAGGTGAGAGAATAGATTCTTTCCGTGGATTTGTGTGACGGAAATGTGCAATAACGAGCTGCTAACCCCCCAGTCCCCCAGCCCCTCTCTATGATAGCAGGGTATAGCTCTCCCTTCGCCGTAATGACAGGGTGTGGAGAGCTGCAGCTCAGCTGAGTCTCTCCTGGGTCATGACCAGCATTAGCATGTGAAAGGTGCCCTGGCGTCATGCTTGTGTTGTTGACAGTGGCTCTTTAGGCACACTGGCTCAGAGTGCGTCACCTGACGTGACTGACTGCTCATACAGCCTCTTGCTCTAAGCTGACTTATGGAATTGTTTTGAAGTCATATCATGGGACAGGAACATATCGTTGATACTGAATGTAATCAGATCTTCAACCAAAACCTAATATTAGATCAAGGGAACCTGAGTGAACAAATAACATAACAATTACTGTACATACTTACTTAATTTATTTCATAAACAAAGTTATGCAACACCCAATGAACATGTGTGAAAAAGTAGTTGCCCCATTACACTCAGTAACTGGTTGTACCACCTTTAGCTGCAATGACTACAACCAAATGCTTCCTGTAGTCGTTGATCAGTCTCTCACATCGCTGTGGAGGAATTTTGACCCACTGTTGTATGCAGAACTGCTTTAACTCGGTGACATTTGAGGGTTTTCAAGCATGAAATGTTCGTTTCAAGTCCTGCCACAACATCTCAGTTGGGATTAGGTCTGAAAAATATACAGATTTGTATAATTGTATAAAATATTACATTTGGCCTACTATGGCCCATAGAAATGCATTGAATAACACATTCATAAATGACAAAAAAGACAGTCAAAAAAGACAGTCAAAAAATAAATCGGTCCTATATCTATGAGATATTTTTTTAAAAGCTCAGGAATTGTACAAAAAATGTTTTGCACATATTTAACCACTTATTTTTGCTGGCACAAAACTACCTCCGTATTTCCCATTCATTTGTATGGGTCCCGTGACACTTGTGGGAGCCGTAGAGCAAAACGGAAAACACCACCGTGTTGCCCTACATCCCCTTTCTATAGAAAGGTCATAATACTTTGTTGACCAAACCGTTCGGATGCTACAGATGTTTTCGTGAGAAGGTCGACTTTCGGGATCTCACCTGGTCTGACAAACAGCGCTGTAGCTCTGACACTTACCCACCACAGATGCAGAAGGACGCCATTGGCGGATGTGATGAATGGAGACGCAGCCCATGCAAAAAAAATTATATCTGTAGCTTAACCTGACGGATTTTGATGGGGATTTTGGTGTTATGTTACTTAGATTGATGAACCGCTGCATCAAAAGACTCTAAGGGGTTTAAAAGCTGGTTGTTAAAGGTGGATGTATCCCTTAACCCACAGGGTCCAGCATCCCCGGATGTTCTCCAAATGCAGCATCTCAGACTATAAGGAATTCCTGCTGAAAGGTGGTGGATCCTGTCTTTTTAACAGGCCAAACAAGGTGAGTCAGACGAGAATAGTTAACGTTGTGGTTGTCATACAGCAGAATATCAAAGACAGATACGGTATATAACCAGTAATAAAAATACCGTAATAACCCTCTGATTGTTTTTGCTTTGGCAGCTGTTTGAATCCACAGAGTGTGGGAATGGATACATTGAGGTGGGAGAGGAGTGTGACTGCGGCGCTAGATCTGTGAGTTACGATGCAATATTATTCTATTTACATCACATTTATATTATTCGAATACAGTGTCAGACTGGTGGTGTCGTCTGTGATGTAGGAGTGCTACAAGGAGTGCTGCAAGAAGTGTTCCCTAGCTAATGGTGCACATTGTGCTGATGGACCTTGCTGCAACAACACTTGTCTGGTAAGGGTTTTTAAATCACTGTGTAAGTCTGCTCACTAAGAACCAGCTGAAGAACATAGGCACATCCAGGTAATTTCTTGCAGGTGCTGGAGTTATAGGTGAACTCGTGAAAGATACAAATAAAATGTGGCACACTGCTGTTAATGCTCCCAGGAGATTTTATTGATACAACGTTTCAGGTCTTCATTAGGCATCAACATCCCAGGTGGGGTGGAAGGACCTATATATATATCTGCAGTGCTCAGTGACATCACTTCCTGAAACAAGAGGTACAAATATATAATATAGGTTCACAATATCGTTTATTGTCAGCAAACTTAACATGCCTAAATATTTGTATGAACATAACAATATTCAACAACTGAGACATAAACTGAACAATTTCCATAGACATGTGACTAACAGAAATAAAATAACAGTAGTAGCTGGTGTGGCCACCAGCTGCATTAAGTACTGCAGTGCATCTCCTCCTCATGGACTGCACCAGATTTGCCAGTTTTTGCTGTGAGATGTTACCCCACTTTTCCACCAAGGCACCTGCAAGTTCTTGGACATTTCTGGGGGGAATGGCCCTAGCCCTCACCCTTCGATCCAACAGGGACCAGACGTGCTCAATGGAATTGATATCCGGGCTCTTTGCTGGCCATGGCAGAACACTGACATTCCTGTCTTGCAGGAAATCACGCACAGAACAATCTGTATGGCTGGTGGCATTATCATGCTGGAGGGTCATGTCAGGATGAGCCTGCAGGAAGGGTACCACATGAGGGAGGAGGATGTCTTCCCTGTAAAGCATAGCGTTGAGACTGCCTGCAATGACAGAAAGCTCAGTCCGATGCTGCTGTGACACATAACCATACTCTTTTTTTAGTATGCTGCTATAGGCAAACTATCAGTATCTGTAGAATACAGTGGGGCAAAAAAGTATTTAGTCAGCCAACAATTGTGCAAGTTCTCCCACTTAAAAAGATGAGAGAGGCCTGTAATTTTCATCATAGGTACACTTCAACTATGACAGACAAAATTAGGGGGAAAAAATCCAGAAAATCACATTGTAGGATTTTTTATGAATTTCTTTGCAAATTATGGTGGAAAATAAGTATTTGGTCAATAACAAAAGTTTATCTCAATACTTTGTTATATACCCTTTGTTGGCAATGACAGAGGTCAAACGTTTTCTGTAAGTCTTCACAAGATTTTTACACACTGTTGCTGGTATTTTGGCCCATTCCTCCATGCAGATCTCCTCTAGAGCAGTGATGTTTTGGGGCTGTTGCTGGGCAACACGGACTTTCAACTCCCTCCAAAGATTTTCTATGGGGTTGAGATCTGGAGACTGGCTAGGACACTCCAGGACCTTGAAATTATTCTTTTTACGAAGCCACTCCTTTGTTGCCCAGGCGGTGTGTTTGGGATCATTGTCATGCTGAAAGACCCAGCCACGTTTCATCTTCAATGCCCTTGCTGATGGAAGGAGGTTTTCACTCAAAATCTCACGATACATAGCCCCATTCATTCTTTCCTTTACATGGATCAGTCGTCCTGGTCCCTTTGCAGAAAAACAGTCCCAAAGCATGATGTTTCCACCCCCATGCTTCACAATAGGTATGGTGTTCTTTGGATGCAACTCAGCATTCTTTGTCCTCCAAACATGACGGGTTGAGTTTTTACCAAAAAGTTATATTTTGGTTTCATCTGACCATATGACATTCTCCCAATCTTATTCTGGATCATCCAAATGCTCTCTAGCAAACTTCAGACGGGCCTGGACATATACTGGTTTAAGCAGGGGGACACGTCTGGCACTGCAGGATTTGAGTCCCTGGCGGCGTAGTGTGTTACTGATGGTAGGCTTTGTTACTTTGGTCCCAGCTCTCTGCAGGTCATTCACTAGGTCCCCCCGTGTGGTTCTGGGATTTTTGCTCACCGTTCTTGTGATCATTTTGACCCCATGGGGTGAGATCTTGCGTGGAGCCCCAGATCGAGGGAGATTATCAGTGGTCTTGTATATCTTCCATTTCCTAATAATTGCTCCCACAGTTGATTTCTTCAAACCAAGCTGCTTACCTATTGCAGATTCAGTCTTCCCAGCCTGGTGCAGGTATACAATTTGGTTTCTGGTGTCCTTTGACAGCTCTTTGGTCTTGGCCATAGTGGAGTTTGGAGTGTGACTGTTTGAGGTTGTGGACAGGTGTCTTTTATACTGATAACAAGTTCAAACAGGTGCCATTAATACAGGTAACGAGTGGAGGACAGAGGAGCCTCTTAAAGAAGTTACAGGTCTGTGAGAGCCAGAAATCTTGCTTGTTTGTAGGTGACCAAATACTTATTTTCCACCATAATTTGCAAATAAATTCATTAAAAATCCTACAATGTGATTTTCTGGATTTTTCCCCCTCATTTTGTCTGTCATAGTTGAAGTGTACCTATGATGAAAATTACAGGCCTCTCTCATCTTTTTAAGTGGGAGAACTTGCACAATTGGTGGCTGACTAAATACTTTTTCTGCCCCACTGTATGTGTGTGATGTTAGATAAGGTCTCTAATGCTAACAAATATATTCATTTTCTTGGTAACCTGAACATTGTCTGGTTATCATCTAGTTCTCCTCTCAAGAGGAACCTTCTTACTGTGACTAATGCCTGTGATATTACCCAGGTTATCACTCAACCAACTGCAGTGTATACCAATAGTGTTGGATCTGTGACATCTACTTGTATTGATCCTATCTTCACTAATTCTGCAGAGCTTTGCTCCAAAGCAATATCAGTTCCCATTGGCTGTAGTGACCATAACATTGTGGCAATGACAGGGAAAGCCAAAGTACCAAAGGCAGGGCCTAAAGTTATGTATAAGATATCATGCAAGATGTTTTCTCGAGACTGTTTTGTTGAAGATGTTAAAAAATGTATGTTGTTCTGAAGTGTATAAGGATGAGGATCCAGATGCAGCACTTGGAGTATTTGTACAATTATTCTTGACAATTGATGACAAACACCTGTTAAGAAACTGACTGTGAGAACTGTTTGAGCCCCCTGGATCGATGATGAATTGACAAATTGTATGGTTCAAATAAATTATGCAAAAAAGGTGGCAGACAAGTCACACTGCTCAGCTGATTGGTTCACATACTGTCAATTGAGAAATTGTGTGACTGAAGTACATGAAAACAATGGAAAAAGACTTTGGAGCACCTTTAATTGATTTTTTTTTGCCCAAAATATAATTTTATCTCCATCGTTCATTGAGGTTGATGGGTCATTTATAACAAAACCTTTTTGATATAGCCAATCATAAAAATGACTATTTCACTGGCAAAGTGGACAAACTGAGAAGTGGAATGATAACATTGAACAGTAAACCATCATATTTTTTGTATTGAAAATAATGAATAATAAGTAAAAGAAGGATTGCTGTTTTGAGTTTGGTCAAGTTAGTGTGGAAGAGGGGGAAAAAATATTGTTATCGATCAATAATGATAAGCTACCAGGTAGATGGGGAACTATTGAGAATGGTAGCAGATTGTATTGCCAGGCCTATTTGCCATGTCTTTAACCAAAGCCTAAAGGAGTGCCTGTGTCCACAGGTGTGGAAGGAAGCTACAGTAATTCCACTACCTAAAAATAGTAAAGCACTCTTTGCTGGCTCTAACAGCCGACTAATCCGTTTGGTGCCTCTTCTTAGTAAACTGATGGAAAAAATTGTGTTTGTAACAAATACAATGCTATTTTTCAAAGAACAAGTTAACTACTGGTTTTCAGCATGTGAAAAAAACAAACATTTATTTATCTAGGCAAGTCAGTTAAGAACAAATTATTATTTTCAATGACAGCCTAGGAACAGTGGGTTAACTGCCTGTTCAGGGGTAGAATGACAGATTTGTACCTTGTCAGCTCAGGGGTTTGAACTTGCAACCTTTCGGTTACTAGTCCAACGCTCTAACCACTAGGCTTCCCTGCTACCCCCTATAGTGAAGGGCACTCAACTTGTACTGCACTGACTCAGATGACTGATGATTGGCTAAAATAAACTGATAATAAGATCATAGTTAGAGCTGTATTGTTAGATTTCATCACCGGCCATCACATGGTTGGAGAGTAACTTATCTAATAGGACCCATAGAGTGTTCTTCAATTCAAGCTTCTCTAACATCAGATATGTACAGTGCGGTATCCCTCAGGGCAGTTGCCTTGGGCCGTTACTCTTCTCTATTTTTACGAATGATTTGCAACTTGTCCTACAAGAAGTTAAAATTACTATGTATGCTGATGATTGCACACTCTACACATAAGCACCTACAGCCAGTGAGCTCACTGAGACTCTTAGCAAGGAGTTACAGTCAGTGTCGGGTATTTAACAATAAACTGGTCTTAAATACATCTATAACCAAAAGCATTGTATTTGGTTCAACGGATTCTCTTAGACCTAAACCTCAACTGGAGTTGTGCATAAAGGGTGTGACCATTGAACTTGTTGAAGAAGCTGAACACCTTCGAGTAACATTGGATGGTCAGTCATCATGGTCAAGTCATATTGACAAAGTTGTTGTGAAGATGGGGAGAGATAATGTATGTCTGTTATAAAAATAGATGATCTGCGTTTTTAAGACAAAAATCAACTGTACTAGTTGTTCAGGCTCTGATCTTGCCCCATCTTGATTACTGTCTGGTAATATGGTCAGGTGCAGCAAAGAAAGACATAGCAAGCTGCAGCTGGCTCAAAATAAAGCAACTTGCCTGCACACACAGATGTTACTCGTAGGAGTTCAGCTTCTTCAACTTGTTCAATGGTCACAACAACAGGCTTGATAGTCTTTCATGGTTGTGGCTTCTCTTTTAGTCTTTTTAAGAAACATTTGTGTGTTGAAAATGCCTAACCACTTGTATAATCTATTTGCATACACTTCAAACAGACACAAATACCAGACATGCCACTATGGGTTTCTTCACTGTACCCAAACCAAAAACAGATTTAATGTGTCGCTCAGTTATGTATAGAGCCATGTCATCATGGAATGTTCTGCCACCAGAGATTACTCAAACAAAAAGCAAGTTTAGCTTTAAAAAACATATTGTATCACAGCTCCTCTTTCTAAAGATCTTTATTAAACTAGGCAAGTCAGTTAAGAACAACTTCTTATTTTCAATGACCACCTAGAAACAGTGGGTTAATTGCCTTGTTCGGGGGCAGAACAACAGATTTTTACCTCGTCAGCTCAGGGATTTGATCTTGCAACCTTCTTGTTACTAGTCCAACACTCTAACCACTATGTTAGGTTACCTGCCACCCCATCTAATTGAACTGTAATGTATATAAGAATATGAATAGGTACAGTGCCTTCAGAAAGTATTCACACCCCTTGACTTTTTCTATGTTTTGTTGTGTTACAGTCTGAATTTAAAATGGATTAAGGGTAGATGTTTTGTCACTGGTCTCCACACCATACCCCATTATGTCAAATGTTTTTTAATCGTTTCTACAAATGATGAAAAGCTGAAATGTCTTGAGTCAATAAGTATTCAACCCCTTTTTTTAGGGAAAGCCTAAATACATTCAGAAGTAAACATTTTCTAAACAAATCACATAATAAGTTGCATGGACTCTGTGTGCAATAATAGAGTTTAACATGATTTTTGAATGACTACCTCATCTCTGTACTCCACACATACAATTATCTGTAAGGTCCCTCAGTCAAGCAGTGAATTTCAAACACAGATTCAACCACAAAGACCAAGGGAGGTTTTCCAATGCCTCGCAAAGAAGGGAACCTATTGGTAGATGGGTACAAATACAAAAATCAGAAAATTGAAAATCCCCTTCACTTTGGATGGTGTATAAGTCACTACAAAGATACAGGCGTCCTTCCTAAGTGGCAGGCGTCCTTCCTAACTCAGTTGCTGAAGAGGAAGGAAACCTCTCAGAGATTTCACCATGATGCCAATGTTGACATTAAAACAGTGACAGAGTTTAATGGCTGTGATAGGAGAAAACTGAGGATGGTAGTTACTCCAACATGGTAGTTACTCCACAATACTAACCTCATTGACAGAGTGAAAAGAAGGAAACTTGTACAGAATAAAAAATATTCCAAAACATGAATTCTGTTTTGCAACAAGGCACTAAACTAATCCAGCAAAATATGTGGCAAAGTTATTCACCTTTTGTCCTGTATAAAAAGTGTAGCTCAGTTGGTAGAGCATGGCGCTTTCAACTTGTGGGTTTGATTCCCATGGGGGATCAGTTTGAAAACGTATGTGCTCATTACTGTAAATTGCTCTGGATAAGAGTGTCTGCTAAATGTAGAACATGGAAGGTGCTATGTTTGGGCTGAGTACCACTCTCCATATGTTCAAGCATAGTGGTTGCTGCATCATGTTATGGGTATGCTTGTAGTCATAAAGGACAGAAGAGTTTTTCAGGATAAAAAAGAAAAGCAATGGTGCTAAACACCGGCGAAAACCTAGTTCAGTCTGCTTTCCACCAGACACTAACCTAAAATGCATTGCCAAATCTACACTGGAGTTGCTTACCATGAAGACAGTGAATGTTCCTGAGTGGCGAAGTTGCAGTTTTGACATAAATCTGCTTCAAAATCTATGGCAAGATCTGAAAATGGTTGTCTAGCAGTGATCAACAACCAATTTGACAGAGCTTGAAGAATTATGAAATTAATAATGGGCAAATACTGTCCAATCCACGTGTGCAAGGCTCTTAGAGACTTACCCAGAAAGACTCACAGCTGTAATCACTGCCAAAGATGATTCTAACACGTATTGACTTAGGGGTGTGAATACTTATGTAAATGAGATATTTCTGTATTTAATTTGCATAATATTTCCAACATTTTCTATAAACATGTTTTCACTTTGTCATTATGGGGTATTGTGTGTAGATGAGCAAAAAAAATATTGAAATACATTTGAAATACAGAATTCAGGCTGTAACACAACAAAATGTGGAATAAGTCAAGGGGTATGAATACTTTTGTTGTATACCCCCCCCTTTTCCCCTCAGAACAGCCTCAATTCGTCATGGCATGGGACTACAAGGTGTGGAAAGCGTTCCACAGGAATGCTGGCCCATGTTGACTCCAATGCTTCCGACAGATGTGTCAAGTTGGCCTGATGTTCATTGGGTGGTGGACCGTTGCAGTTCTTGACACAAACTACCATACCCCGTTCAAAGGCACTTCAATCTTTTCTCTTGCCCATTCACCCTCTGAATGGCACACATACACAATCCATGTCTCAATTGTCTCAAGGCTTAGAAATCCTTGTTTAACCTGTCTCCTCCCGTTCATCTACACTGATTGAGGTGGATTTGAAGTGGATTGAATCAATAAGCAATCATAGACTGACCAGGTGCATCCAGCTGAAATCTATGTCATGAAAAGAGCAGGTGTTCATAATGTTTTGTACACTCAGTGTATAAGTGTATATACACTATTCAATTAGGGTAAAAAGCTGTTTGGTTTTTATTGTCAGGAATCTTGCCATAGAGGCAGCTCTGCAGAGTGGTCACTTGTTGGCACAGCCACAAAGTCATAAAATCTGATTTTAAACATGCAGATAATCAGGCCTTGACCTGTGCGGGGGTGGGTGAAATAGCCACGTTTGTATGTGAAACTGAATTTGGCACATTGGCCACATTTTTAATTCCGGGTGGGTACCCTCTGGGCACACAATGGTTGAATCAACGTTGTTTCCACGACGTTGAACCAATGTGGAACAGATGTTGAATTGACATATGTGCCCAGTGGGTAGTCAGATTTGGCCACAAAGTCTTGCAGGTTTGGGGGTCTTTTGAAGACCATACATGGGGGATGTTTAAAGATGGGTTTCAGTTGTGGGTCAATGTCAACAATGTACCAGTGCTTCCTGATAATGTCATTGAATGCGTTCCCCAAGGCGTGAAGCATGAGGGGACATGTTCTGCTTTTTCATTTACTTTTGGATTGAAGGCTTTCTAATTATGTTAGACTTTCAAAATGATCATCGGCATGTTTGACCCAATTATCTTTGTACCCCCTTTCCTTAAACCTGTGTGTGAGGTCCGTGGTCTGTTACTGGTAAGAAGCATCAGAGCTACACATGAGACATTTCATGAGTGGAGGTGGATGGAAACGGTCACCTCTAAGGACAGTGTTCCGTTCCGTAGGTTTCCTGTAAAGATCGGTAGAGAGGGACATTTTGTCCTTAATAACCATCACATCAAGAAAACTGATTTTGATTCATGGTTAAAAGGAGATGCTCATTCATAGAGTTTAGATAAGCATGGAGTTCCTAGAGTTCTTCCTGAGTCCCTGTATAGATCAGGAAAATATTATCTAAATATCTAAAAATGAGGAACATATTGGGGAGAAAGGAGTTAAGTTCTGGATTCAGCACCATCTGTTTTTCTAACCTTCCGCCAAGTCCACAATACAATTGGTGCTGGGAAGAGCATCGAGGTAGAACATGAGGGCCTCTAGTCCACCCTGGTGGGGGATGTTAGTGTATAGACTGGTAACATCAAAAGTACACAGAATAGAATGTTCTGGTATGTGGTCGACAGATTTCAGAAGATTGATAAAATAAATAGAGTCTCTGGTGTACGTGGGTAGAGAGCTCGGCCAGGGTTTCGCAAAATCTTCTACAAAGGTAGAAATGTTCTGTTTCAGAGATCCGGGACCACTCACAATGGACCTGCCTGGTATAGGTGGGGTCATGTTCTTGTGGATTTTGGGGAGGGTGTCCATGACAGGTGTGGCTGGTCAATCAACTTTCATATATTCATATTCTGTCTTTGCAATCTCCACTTCATTCTGAAACTTAGATCAGACCATGGATCAGAGACTTGAAAAAAATATCACTGTAAATATTTATCACATTCCCGCATGTACGGTTGTATATTGTATTGAATGTCGATATTGTGAACCTATATTATAAATGTGTACCTCTTGTTTCAGGAAGTGATGTCACTGAGCACTGCCTCTACATATCAAATCAAAATCAAATCAAATGTATTTATAAAGCCCTTCTTACATCAGCTGATATCTCAAAGTGCTGTACAGAAACCCATCCTAAAACCCAAACAGCAAGCACTGCAGGTGTAGAAGCACGGTGGCTAGGAAAAACTCCCTAGAAAGGCCAAAACCTAGGAAAAAAACTAGAGAGGAACCAGGCTATGAGGGGTGGCCTGTCCTCTTCTGGCTATGCCGGGTGGAGATTATAACAGAACATGGCCAAGATGTTCAAATGTTCATAAATGACCAGCATGGTCAAATAATAATCACAGTAGTTGTCGAGGGTGCAGCAAGTTAGCACCTCAGCACCTCAGGAGTAAATGTCAGTTGGCTTTTCATAGCCGATAATTAAGAGTATCTCTACCACTCCTGCTGTCTCTAGAGAGTTGAAAACAGCAGGTCTGGGACAGGTAGCACGTCTGGTGAACAGGTCATGATTCCATAGCCGCAGGCAGAACAGTTGAAACTGGAGCAGCAGCACGGCCAGGTGGACTGGGGACAGCAAGGAGTCATCATTCCAGGTAGTCCTGAGGCATGGTCCTAGGGCTCAGGTCCTCTGAGAGAGAGAAAGAGAATTAGAGAGAGCATGCTTCAATTCACACAGGACACCGGATAAGACAGGAGAAGTACTCCAGATATAACAAACTGTCCCTAGCCCCCCGACACATAAATACTGGAGGCTGAGACAGGAGGGGTCAGGAGACACTGTGGCCCCATCCGATGATACATATAGGACCTTCCACCCCCACCTGGGATAATGGATGCCTAATGAAGACCTAAGGGTTGAAATGTTTTATCAATAAAATCATCTGAGAGCATGAACAGCAGTGGGCAGCGTTTTCCTTTAGTTTATTTTCTTAGTGTTGCGTGAGATACCAAAGTGGTACACTCTTTTGTTTTTTCTCCCTCTATGTCAGTTCTACCCGCGAGGTTATAGTTGTCGCTATGCGGTGAATGACTGTGACATCTCAGAGACATGCTCAGGAGACTCTGGCCAGGTGAGTTGGGCTCTAAACGTTATACATCTCTGAGAAAGGATGAAACCTTCAGCTCTGTTTAAAGGAAATATCTGTATATCGTTCATTGTAGTGCCCTCCTAACCTTCACAAACAAGATGGCTACCACTGTCAAGTCGACCAGGTGAGCAGCATGATCACTGAGACACAACGACATGCTCATATCTATTCAGATTGTACGATTTAGAGAATGGTCGTCACCATAAGCTTGCTTGAACAGATAGGGAATGAATGAGTGTGCCCTTTTGTCTCTTTAGGGACGCTGCTATGGTGGAGAGTGCAAGACCAGGGGGAACCAGTGCAAATACCTCTGGGGTTCAAGTGAGTTCAAAATCCCTTTTGCTTAAGTTGCTTTGCTCACTGCAAGATATGCAAAAATATTTGGTCGAAAAGGCAATGAGACAGAATCTGAAACGGCTGTCTGCGCTCCAGTTATGTTGGCTTGTTGTGAGGTGTGGTCATCCTCCCTTTCTCCTCTCCTATGTTGCGTCTTCCTGCAGAGGCGGGAGGCTCCGAGAAGTTCTGCTATGAGAAGCTCAATACAGAGGGAACAGAGAAGGGAAACTGTGGGAAGGATGGAGAGAAATGGCTCCAGTGCAGCAAGCAGTGAGTTGAACATGATACCAAATATACACTGTACACTGTACACTGTAGTTGTGCACTATGCCAGAACAAACATTCAAGTGTCGCTGTATCTGTTCTACATCAATGTAGTACTCACAAAGTATCAGTGTTCCCTTAGCTCTAACTCTCTCGGACTCTCTGCCTGCAGCGATGTGTTCTGTGGGTCCCTGCTGTGCAGCAACATAGGACGCAACCCCCGCATCGGGATGATGAAGGGAGACATCACCCCCACCTCCTTCAACCATCAGGGCAGGCTGGTGGACTGCAGGTGAAGACAACCGTCTCACCTCACATGTCAACACACAGAGACAACAACCACGGATACTCTCTGACCTCTCTCCTACGGCACCCTCTCTCTATCTCTCTCTGTCTGTCTCTCTCTCTCTCTCTCTCTCTCTCTCTCTCTCTCTCTCTCTCTCTCCCTCCACAGTGGTGGCCATGTTCTTTTGGACGATGAGACTGATTTAGGCTATGTGGAGGACGGGACGCCCTGTGGGCCGTCCATGATGTGCCTTGACCGCAAGTGTCTGCCCATCCAGTCCCTCAACATGAGCGCCTGCCCAAGCGGGCCCAACAGCCAGGTGTGCTCAGCCCACGGGGTAAGTCCAGGGGAGCTGCTTAACCCTCTAGGTGTACCCATACGAGCCCAGACGATTACCGCAACCTTGAATGCTCTATTATTAGCCATAAGCGTCCACAATGGTGTCTCCAGTGACAATGTCAATTAAGTGACATATTCACTACAATGTCAACAAGCGTGTAAAATCTCATCCCCAGCATGCGGTAACCATTGAACCTGGGACGTATTCACTTGTTATGGAGCATAGGTTAATGAAGTCCTCCCTGCCCGCCTCTCTTGCTCCCTCTATCATACCTGGCCAGGTGTGTAACAATGAGGCGACGTGCACCTGTGACACGACATGGGCGGGGACAGACTGCAGCATGCCCGACCCCCCCAAGGAGCCTGCACCCGCAGAAGATGAAGGACCAAAGGGTTTGTTTCCATCTCGTTTTCAGAGCGTCCCTATCTCCTCTCCGTGATAGACTAAATATAACGTCCTTTCTTGAGTACGGTCAGTCCATTGCGTTTTGTATCACATTGAAAGTAGATTTGTTAACATGTCAGTTATTATCAAGTACCCTCTTCTGTCTAAAGATCAACGCTACATGTCACAGAACATTTGCACATGTCAATGTGATTGAAAGGTCATTCAAGATGGCGCTGGCTTTTAACTACTGTGCCTTTTAGTTCCTGTTTGTCTGTTTTTTAATTTGTAATTGTTTTAAATTGTTTTTTTATTGCTGTTTTTATTGGTTTACTTTTATTGCTCTTATTGTTTTACTACCATGTTTTATTGTGTTATTTTATTGTTGTTTTTTTAAAGTGCTAATTGTAACAGCACTTTAAGCTGCTATTGCTTGTATGAAAGGTGCTAAACAAATCAAGTTTATTATTACCATTAATATTGTTATAATAACATGGAACAGGTACACAGATACGTCTAATGATTCCCAGGAGAATAGAGAAAGATGTTCTAGCTGAGGCCTCTAGCTGCTGATATCACCATGCATCACAGATATAGAGAGCCTGTTGAACATAAACACATTTCTATTGGCTGTTATAAGTCAGTGGATTTCCTAGGGCTTTCGACAGCAGGTGGAGGGGAGGCGGAATGGACAGTTGCCAAGGGAACCGCATCACTCTACCCATGTTACTGAAGCAGAACAGAAGCCTGCTGTTTGTTGTGACCAGGTGGTAATAATGATAATGCTCCTTTTCCCTCTGCGCAGTGAGCGTGGCAACTAACAGGCTGATAGGGGCAGTAGCAGGGACCATTCTGGCCCTGGGGGTGATTTTTGGAGGCACGGGGTGGGGAGTAGAGTAAGCATCTTTATCCGTTTCCACAGCTCTTCCTCTCATTGTGGTGCCTCAGTGTGCTGGCTGAGGGTCTCGTGACCCGGCCTGAGCCCGTGTGTGCGTCCTGGTGGCTTTGTCTCGTGTTGGTGGTGACCATATAAATGTCATGTGATTGGATGTTTCAGTGTCATGTGATTGATCGATGGATTCCCCTTATCCCGCCATTTCCTGTTGTTCCCCCATTATTACTAGTCTCCCTCTTCCTCTTTTTTTCTTCTTCTTCTTCTTCCTCTTCTTCTTCTTCCTCTTCTTCCTATTACTCGTCATGTGGCTCCTCTTCTGATCCTCTCCTTTCTGGGGCATGTGGGGCATGGAGATAGACCCCAGTCAAGGGAAGTGATTCGCAGTGAGATAGCCTGTCTTTCAGTGGTGGGCTGTGTGGTGACTGGGACTCCCAAATAGTGCCATGTGGTCATTTTCCACGATTCAAATCCTCATATAGATCACCTAAGACAGAACCTTTATGTAACCTGTCATCGGAAGCTAATGTAGGTTAGGGTGAGACTGTAGCTAGGTACATGCCACCATAAAGGAGTAAAACAACTCAGTTTAAGATGATACAGTAAGAGAGAGGTCTATGGTCTCCTGTGGTTTGCTGTGTGCTTAACCACCATGTTTATCGGGACCATTGCTCTGCCCAACTTTTCAACTTAGTGGTCTGTCTTTTCAGAACCTCCGCCCGTAGACAATAGACAATAGGGTCCCTGAAATGTAGACTTGACCTTTGAATTTACAAGCAAAGTGCTACATCACATTCACGATCACTCCTACCATGGTAACATTATTGTAGGAGGGCCTGATGAGCATGCAAAAAATATACCACAGACGTAATCAGTCAGTTCAATGGGTATTCTCATGCTATGTGTTCTTGTTCTTAACATCTGTGTAAGATCATCCATGTGTAGAGAAATGCCATACGTGAGGCGCTCATTGTCTTTCTCCCCCATAACCCTTCGCAGGTCCTAGTGCCACCAATCTTATAATAGGCTCCATCGCCGGAGCCATCCTGGTAGCTGCCATAGTGCTGGGGGGGACTGGATGGGGCTTTAAGTAAGCAACACGCCGCATGTCTCTCCTACCGTGACTCTGGCATCCCTGCTGCTGCTTATAGACACCAGGGTTTGAGCTCCTGCTACAGAATATAGACCCAAGGGGACACACGAACATACCTGATACGTACGTCAGGTCAACCACACATAGACTTACATAGTAAGCCGTGAACACACACTTAACATAGACATATTTAAAGTAATCTTGCCTGTGCTCATGATACTTAACATTGTCTTAAAGTAACTGTCCAAGTGAAAATATCACTTTTAAAAGTTAATATTCTGCTAACTCATGCCCAAATAATGTTGTTTACTCATTTTATACTCGTATTTTTGGCCAAAGCATAAATTGGAGGGGAAAAACACTTCAAAAACCCCACTTCAAAAAATGCTTGCTATTTCCTCATAGAGGATGATGTCATCCTCCTGAGGAGGCTCAGCTGGCCAATCAATAGTCTACTCGCATTAATATTTTTAATGACCAGTATACGCCCACACTATTTGAACACAGAAAATGTTTTTTTAACAGTACAATTGGAAGGAAAACTATTTAACATATATTTCATAGAAATCTGGAAACATTGGACAGTTACTTTAATAAAGGTCCACATTCAGTAATATAGGGTGATTATCATAGAGATTATGTTGGAGAGGTGGTGGGCATCTGTGCGTCTGTGGCAGAACCTCAAACTGATAAGACGGGCACAGCTCAAAGCTTGACGTGCATGTTCAATACAGTTACTAAACCTGCTGGTTAGGGCGGAAGGTAGCCTAGCGGTTAGAGTGTTGGGCCAGTAACAGAAAGGTTGCTGGTTTGAATACCTGAGCCGTTAAGGTGAAACATCTGTTGATGTGTCCTTGAGCAAGGCACTTAAACCTAATTTGCTCCAGGGGTGCTGTACTACTATGGCTGACCCTGTAAAACAACACATTTCACTGCACCTATCTGGCATATGTGACAATATAACATATATTCTTTTTTTGGGAGGGTAGCAGAAAAATAATTTAATCAGTTTTATAAGAGCACTTGTAGACCAAACTGTTCTTATTACTAATTTAGTCTATGGATTAAGATTATACCTCCTTTACACATACTCTTCCAGATTGTACATGTCTACACTGAGCATACCAAACATTAGGAACACCTTCCTAATAATGAGTTGCATCCCCCCAAGCTGTTGAGTGTGAAAAACCCAGCAGCATTGCAGTTCTTGACACAAACCGGCACCTACTACCATACCCCCTTCAAAGGCACTATGAATACTTTTGTTGTATACCCCCCCCTTTTCCCCTCAGAACAGCCTCAATTCGTCATGGCATGGGACTACAAGGTGTGGAAAGCGTTCCACAGGAATGCTGGCCCATGTTGACTCCAATGCTTCCGACAGATGTGTCAAGTTGGCCTGATGTTCATTGGGTGGTGGACCGTTGCAGTTCTTGATACCATTTCAAAGGCACTTCAATCTTTTCTCTTGCCCATTCACCCTCTGAATGGCACACACACACAATCCATGTCTCAATTGTCTCAAGGCTTAGAAATCCTTGTTTAACCTGTCTCCTCCCGTTCATCTACACTGATTGAGGTGGATTTGAAGTGGATTGAATCAATAAGCAATCATGGATTTCAGCTGGATGCACCTGGTCAGTCTGTCATGAAAAGAGCAGGTGTTCATAATGTTTTGTACACTCAGTGTATATACACAAAATTCAATTAGGGTAAAAACGCTGTTTGGCTTTTATTGTCATTAATCTTGTCATGGAGGCAGCTCTGCAGAGTGGTCACTAGCGTGACATCAATAAGGGATCATAGCATTCACCGGGATTCACCTGGTCAGTCTATGTTATGGAAAGAGCAGGTGTTCATAATGTTTTGTATACTCAGTGTAAAATACATAGCCAGCTAGTTTACTGTGTGATGCAGTATGCTATGTTCCCTAATCTGAGGAATCAAGTGCCAATCGCTCGCTAGTAAGCCTGCTGTCTCAAGCAACAGGAGTGTTACACACCCTAAATCTAAAGTAGGAGAAATAAGGAGTTGATAAGTGTTATACTGCAGCCACCAAAGCATGCCAGTTAGCAACGCATCATGTTTCTCACCCCAAAAAATATTTCTGCATGTAGACTTGGTTGACTTGGAGAAGGTCAGTTCATTGCACAAAGGCTGAGCCCAACTCAGGATGACATGCTCCTGGGTTACCATACTCTTATCACTACCATAATCTTTTTCTCAATCTGGTACGAGGGTTCAAGGGTGAGAGTTTAAGCGGAAGTGGTGAGAGAGAAGCCAGGGCCATATTGTTGGCCGCAGCCTTTGTGCCATGGCTGGCCACACCCACCTGGATGGCCAGGCTCCGCCCTAGAGCAGAGCAGGACTCCTGGACCCGCCCACACCAGCTGCCATTGCTGCCTGCTTCACAGACCTGGTACAGACACGGCGCATTGAGCTGCATGACCCACCACGCACATCAATAGTGCCACCTCCCACTGGCCTACTATTGAAACAGGTGCATGACAGACTGCTAGAAGCCCCACATCAAGCCACATTACGGGGAGGTTATGCATAACTCTCCTGTTGGTGTTATCTTGTTGTTGGTGTTGTTGTCGTCGTTGTTGTTGTTGTTGTTGATGTGCTGTTGTTGTCTCCTCTTTCCCCCTTTAATAGAGTACATTTTTGTTGGCTCTCTCTCTCCCCCCAGATGGTAATGTTTTGAATGGAACTAATATATTTTCCTGTCAGAGATGGTAATGAGAGATTCGTGTCCTATCCTTGTCCTTGTGTTTTGGAAAGCTAACTGTATGCCACATGGACTAGCACAGCCTCTTCTCATTGCCTCCAGCACCATATTATGGTTGCACATTTGAAACACAAAATGGATGTCATTACAATGCAGAAGAATTGACTCATAGGTCAATCGGAAAGACTTAACGACAGCATGACACATACCAATAGCGAACATATCAAATCAATCTAGGGGGGATCTAGTGACCTCACTGAAGCGCGTAGCTGCAGGGAGCGGTCCAGTGCGAAAGGAACAGATATGGCTCCTGTTGTCTAAGAGATGAGTGTGGCTGCTTCTCCACGGTGCACTGACTGTACCACCATCATCAGTAATATACCATGTATTGATCCCTGTCTTCTTTCCCCAACTCTCCCCTGAACGCGAAGAAATGTGAAGAAGCGACGGTACGACCCCAACGCCAGTGCCATATAAGGCCGGAGGAGAGGTCGAAGGGCACAGAGGGATCCTCTGGACTGAACTTACAGCTGCTGATTTTTGGCATTAGATTTACTTGAAAAAGAAATAGAGGACAATTTAACAAATTCCATCTTAGTCATGTAGAAATGCAGCCTTCTTCAACCCCACCCACCTAACAACCCCATCCTGATCTCTAGAGCCACAGAACTCCTCTCCTTTTCCTTTCATCGTTAGTGCCAGTGCACAGGCGTTCAGGCGGAACTCACACCATTATATTCTCTCACCAGGCATGATTTCCCGCACAGAGCGTGCAGCTCGCTGGCTCTGGCATGAGGGGCCCTCGCTAAAGGACTTTGCATGGCTACCAAAGCTATGAACGACACACAGCAAATCAACAAACAAAAAAAAGAATCACTACTGAATCGTCAAATGGAGGGGAATAGCCCCATTAAAAAAAAAAACCCGGTGGTACCCTGAACAGGCTCCTCCTCCTTAGGTCACCACAATGAGAGGAAGAGGGCTGCATGCTAGAACCCAAATGGGAAATGCAGACCACATTCAATAAATTGAAGCATATATCGGGCAACATTGTACATAAAAGAGGAGAACGAGTTCAGATTCTGAATTATAACATATCATTTTACACTGACACACTCTGCTTCTGTTTTATCTTTAAGCATGTTGTATAGCGGGTGTTTTTGGCAATGTTAATGAAAAACAGTAACGCAATTATGATTTGGGCCAAAATGCTATGGATAACCAGACAATGTCATAGTCTGTCTATTAGGTGTTACCACGCGCTACATTCTGTATTTATCCAATATAGAGGTCAAGGGTCAGGTTCAGTATACACAGTACAGATGAGAGGTCAGATTTAGGGGTCTACATGTGTCTTCTCTAGAGGTCAGGGGCACAGCGATGGTGACAGAAAGAATGATCGCGGATTATCCAGTCTATGACTGACGTCATGGGGTTCCTTAAGTACTTCCAGTAGTGACTCAAAAGCCAAAGAATCAATCACGTGGAATGTTTGGATGTTGTCGCACACAGAGCACTTTCCCCTTTGTCTGCAGTCTGTGTGCCTCTCTCTCCCAGTGCTGCAGACAGGCATGCAGTGTGTCCCTGCAGATTAGTCCCAACTGTGTTAACAGGTGGTGTCACTATTTAACAGTCCTCATCAACACCCACTATACTGGCTAGCTTGGCGCTCTCCATAAACTCTTGCTAGAAATCAAGTTCAGCTCTACTGGTACGCTGCATGCATTCACACTATAGTGGGCTTATAATTCTATAAGGGAGTTCCAAAAATCCGCAAGCTAAAATACGCTACAAAAGATAGGTGCATGTCAACAAACAAAACATTTAACTTTTATTTCTATGCAAAGAAAGATATTGCACAAACTTATGGGTTATTAAATGTAATAATGATATCAGTATAAACATGGAACAAAAACCTTTGCGAATCAGACAACCTTTTGTATTCGGCCACTCCCACATCTCGTTTCATTTAGCTTCAAAGTACTGAACTAAAGAATGGAAAAGCATAATTGAATTCATATGTCCAAGTGAAAAGAGCATCCTTTTACATTTGTGGAATCAAAGGAAAATGTTATTTTTGTGTGTGTTTTTCCACCAATCTAAGATGACATTTCTAATCTGACATACTGTATGTGCCGAGGCCTCAACAGGTTACTTTTCCAGGACTTTAGTTTCCAGCCCAGCTGACAGACAGACAGTTGGTGTGTTCCAGGTGCTGCCATAGCACTGGCATTGTGTAAACCTCCATATTAGTCATCATCTCGTGTCCCTATCAACACTGCATCATGTACAGTTGGACCGACGAATAAACTACTGAAGTATTTTATCCAAGTGCCTCTGTCTTTCTTTTGGGCCTTAGAACTGTAGAACTGTGCTTAAAGGTCCAGTGCAGTCAAAATGTGATTTTTCCTGTGCTTTACATATATTTACACACGATGAAGTTGGGAATAAAAATGTTAAATTGTGAAAATGATGATAATGTTGTTTTAGTGTAAGGGCTGTTTGAAAAGACCGGCAGAAATGTAAGCCTGATTTGGTGACATCACCAGGCGGTATAATTTATTAGATCAATAACAAAGAGAGTTCCAAACCTCTCTGCTAACAACAGCTAGTTTTTAGGTTACATATGGAGGGATTAAGCTCGTCCAATTAGGCCCCTCACCCAGACCACTCCCAGACAGTCCCAGCACAATTATTGCTTGAGAAATTGCTCTTTGCTAAGAAGCAATTATTTTTTAATTTTGACCATTTCAATTTTTTAATAACAGTAAGGTACTTAATTGTTACCCAGAAATGATTTGATATTGGGATAAAAACAGCTGCATTGGGCCTTTAAATAATGCAGTCAAGCTATAAAAGTGCAGTAGAGAATGAATACGAGGTTAGAGCATGTTGTACTGTGCTTGAGTCGGTATATAAATCCATCATGTGATACTGACCACCTCCTGTTCTCAGACGTGTGTGATATGAACTTTGAGCGTACTATAAACATGTAGGTGGGCCCTGTGTCACGAAGAGATCGAGTCATCAGCCAGGAAGTGCAGCTCAAACTCAAACGAAATAAAGTCCTCCAAAGTGTTGAAGCTTTTGTCACATATGTACAGTGTAACAAAACCTTTCCAAATGTTTACACCATCTAATGAATAATGATTCCTAAACCTCCTGCCTATAATCACTCTAACATTATGATTTGAACTTTAATATTCCCAATTTTGCTGAGGTGATTGCTTCCTTTAATTGAAAGACAATTCTAGTGTCTTATCCCGTCAAAACACCAGAGAGAGAAAATGTGGAACTTCCATCATAAAACCTCTCTTAAAGTGTCATTAGAAGGATGAATGACTTGGTGGTAGCCCACCTCAGCCCACTTATCCATGGCTTCTCACTAAGGCTCCAATTAACTCCCAGATCACGCATGCATGTGGCATTTCACTAAAAGCATCGGCACACGGCTTATGTAGCACGCCAGTACTCCCGTGTGTTTTGTTTGCACCGCAACCGGAAATAAGGACTTTCCAAGTTGACCCAGAGTCAGATCTCCTGCTGTCTTCCTTTCCGTGACTATTCAGCTTGAATGAAGCTGGGCTGTACTCATGGCTGTGCAGCAGTCTGACTCATTCACTCAGGAATATGGTTATACCCGAACTGCTTGAAATAGGATTGTAGTTATCCCTGAGATGTGATTTAGGATATGCAAATTCTCCTAGAAGTTCTGTAAGAAATTCTGATATCTGAATAAAGTAAAGGTTCTTTGCACAAGGTTGAAAATAGAGGAGATCCCCCAAAATGTTGGGGGGGTTTAAACAACCAATTGTTTCATTATGAATAGGGTCCGTTTTTACTAACCTATGACCTACTCAGTAAACATTTATCTTGCAACAGAAAAGAATCAACCAAATAGCCTGTTTCTTGAACATGTGTTTACTTGCTTACTCCTGGACTTGCTTTCTTACCAAGAAATATGTCTGATAATATCTCTGAAAGGTTTAGTCACAGTTCCTGTTGTTTTGTTAATACCAGCTTTAACCACAGACCAGAGGCCTAATCCAAGGTTGTTCATAAAACCACCTTTTCAGTTCTTGACAAAGTTTATTCAGATGGATTATTAATATATTAATGAAATATTGTTGTTTTTATTTATTATGTTTTTGTATAGGGGATTTAAAAACAAAGGAACAGATTGATGCACTGCCAAAGAGGAAGGTCTAGGTTATAGCCTCTGTGGACATGAAAGAACCCTCCCTCCAGTGTAAAATCCCTGAAGAATGATGTGTAACAATGTACATTTCAATTCACATTTTATGCAAATGATGAATCCGTCCAATAGAAATCAGCATGTGACAGTCAGACAGTGTTCAATCACTTCCATTGGAACGCTAATAAACTATTTGGCCGTCCCCCTTAGATAGACTGACGTACTGTATTTGAGAGCAAACAGATGCGCATCTAAACATCGAGGGCTGCACAAACTACATCACTCTACAAAAGGTAAGTCCCTGTTTTGCACCTGTTGTATTTTACGAGCTTTTTCGTGTAGATTTAATAAAAACCTGAAATTCGAACGTTTTGTTTGAGAAATATTTGTTGCCAGGTTAATCTTGCAAAATGTACTTTATTTGAAATAAAGCAGTTTAAAATAAAAGCTTAGTAGGCCTTTCACTTTTATGATATTTCCTCACACAACAGTTATATGCCTATTTTTCATCAATATTTGGCATGTTATTTATTTAAAAAATCATAATTCAAAATAGAGTGCCTGATATTTGTTCAGAACATATTACTTTATTTGTATTTTATGGAAAAATAACTATGTTTTAATCTTTACCATTTCAAGGGAATAGTTTATTCTGAGAACATGTAAATTCCTATGGGCTATCTTTAACAATAGCCTAATTCAAATATCCATTCTGAAAATAGAATGCAGGGATAACATTATGTTTGATTAGAGACAAAGTCGTTTTGGTGAATATTGGCGTCGTTCATGTTTTACCAACATTTACATTCTGTCTCAACACAGATGGATACTACAATCCTCAACGTGTTTCTGGCTACAGTGCTGCTCATGGGCTGTGTATGTGTGGTACCTCTCCAAGGTCAGAAGCCAGGACAGGTGGACCCCCTGACTCTGAGCAGGGCATCACAGTGCTGGACCTCCTCCTCAGAGCTCCTGCTGGAGATGCGCTCCCCGAGGATCGCTGACACCGTGCCTGCCTTCTGGGACCTGATGGTGTTCCTCAAGTCGTCAGACAACAGGAAGCACAGTGCTCTATTCTGGGACCTGGCCCAGGTCTTCTGGGACATCTATGTGGATTGTGTCCTGTCCCGGACCCATGGACTGGGGAGGCGGCAGCTAACTTGGCCCCATGAGCAGATCACTGCAACGCGCTCACTCGTCACTGACAGTAAGTACCTGTCTCTGACACTTTTCTCTCCAGTTTACAGTTTGGGCGTGGATACTTTTTAAGGAGCCGAGTTAGGCTCTGTCTGTGTGTACAGGATACATTTTCTATTGCAACTGATATCAAGGCTGATCTGGTGCCATGATTAGAACACAGAAGTAGCCTATAAACGTGTGTTGTGAGATAATGACTGCTACGTTGTGTGTTGCTGTACATATCATTGATTTAGTCAATTGCAAGTCACTGTTAAAAGATCATTATGATGAGATGATGGGATCTGATCTGTACACATAACCATACTTAAATCTCCGAATGAAACATATTCATCACTAGTAATGAATCGTTTTTTTTCTGACTTTATCTTGCAGAATCTTTTGTTCAGGACTCACAGACTAACGTCTCCAAACTGAAGGAGTCATCTCAGGGATGGCTAAAGATCCAGGTTCAGCACTTTGGACCAGGCATTTTAAATCACATCACTCGCACCAGGGGGATCAAGAGTAGATCTATTCTTTAACCACACATTATAATTCAACCAAGTCCATATGTCCTATTGACTTTTTCTACCTTTGATGTGTTGAATAAAAAATATTACCATCTGTGTACTTGTCTAAGTGTATGTCGTGTGTATGACAATGCATGGATGCCACTGTACGTTTGTGAGGATTAGGGTGACTCATCTATATTAATTACAGCTACATTGCAACATTTCGAAAGGGTGAGACCATTGGTTGGAAATATTGAAACGGGGCGTATCCTATGAAATTGGCGTGAGGAAAGCTCGAAGTACTGTACTGACTTCACGCCACTTGTAACGAAACCTCCCGGTACTTTCAAGGAAATAAAATGACTTGTAGTTGTTATCGGGAAGAAGACAGGATCTTTGGAAAAAATTGATATTCCTGTTGTTTATGTTACCTCTCCAAAAGTACAGGTAGGCCTGTTTGGACTTGAAATATCAGGACGCACATTTACACTTCGAACGCACTATTATTCCTAGCCGAGGAACGCTCAACTCCGTCCTTCAGCTATACTTTCACCAAACTTGTTCTTGGGGCATTTGTTCTAATTAAACAGTAAAACAATGGTATCATACCCTGTATAGCCTTTTTGGACAGTGTGCTATTTTTTATTGGACAGAGTGTATGGCTTGTTATGGGTGAATTAATGTAGATTTGTCATGGTTTCTCATTCTCAACTTTACGTCTATAATAGTCTAATGAAACAGGATCGATTTCCGTGCTTATAAACCCAGGGTCCTTACAATAGTGTGGGCTAAATCCGGGTGTACACACTATATGACTTTCAGAATCCTAACATCGCTCAGCCTATCACATTAGACGCATTTCATGTCACTAAACGATGTAGCACAGACGGCGGTCACACACTGCAAGATATTTTACTTGGTCGTGAGGATTGTTGATACCACGCTATCTCGCAAAAAAACATTGTTTGTGCACTTCAGAGCTGTAACGAATTAACGCGTTGGTTAATTAAAGGCAAGTACAAAGTGCAGACGCATACTAGTAGTAGTCATCGCTCCGGTTTGTGAGTCTACACCTTCTTGGTGATGCGAAACAACGTCATCATCTCACTGGTTTCTTCTCTGGCGAGCTCGCATTGGCTGTCGCTGATCACCGTTCTCAAAACGTGTCAGGGCACATCTCACATCACAAGAACATTGCAGATTGTGTGCTGTTAAAATGAAACGTTTGAAAATATCGGGAAGTCTGGGATTCCTGAAGTACCCCTCGGACTGCGTCTCTGAGCCGCTCACATTAAACCAGCTTCGGAGACGGCCGCGCGCCCAGATTAGGCAATGACATGGGGGGTTTTGTCTCCGATTTTAAAAACTCCTATGGGACAGCTAAATCGGGGCCAAAAACGCGTAGTGTACACCCGGTTTAAGAGACGTATTACTGTTTTATATAATTATGTGAGCATAATCTTCTAGTGTGTTGAGGAAGTACAGTTCCCGCTCAGCCCAGTCAAAACTGCCCCCCCCCCTTAAAAGATTTAGATGCACTACTGTTCCACTGGATGTCATAAGGTGAATGCACCAATTTGTAAGTCGCTCTGGATAAGAGCGTCTGCTAAATGACTTAAATGTAAATGTAATGTAAGTATGAGCTCTTCTATAGAATATACATGTTTTGCCCCCCATGGTTTCCTCTCTGATTTTTATGCGGGTGGAAATGGAAAATTAGTCAATTCTAAAAAATAATTATGCTTGGACAAACTAGAAAATTCACTGAGGCCCCTAGGGGTCCCCATCCCCCTGAAAGTTGATGCACTAGAGGGCTATCCAATTGATTACACACCTGGGCTAATTGATCATTTCAACTGATTAATACCATGTACAGAGATTGTAAATTCACAATATGTATTTATAGATATCAAACATAGCAATCATATTGGTATTTCAACAGGAGATGGATTTCCAAAGGCTGCTGTTGCAGGTGGAACAAGCCCTGAGCAGTGAAGAAGTACAAGCACTTGCATTTCTTTGTACAGATTTACTGGGTAAAGACCTGAACTCAGTGACCACAGCTAGTAAACTCTTCTCTCTTCTGACGGACCAAGAACTGTTATCCCCTGATCAACCTTGCTTGCTTGCTGACCTACTACTCACCATCCAGCGGCACAGCTTGATGCGAGGCCTTGGCCTCAACAACCAGCTACCAACAACCAGTAGACACATCTCTCCTTATAGGTGAATATATAGGCCACATTTACTATAACCTTAGTGTTGTCGGAAGTGGCTGGGAATTAAATGATTACTACATCTGAATCCATACATCTCCCCCACAATTGAATACAGACAAAGACAACTACCCACTCATGACACGAATATAAACCCATGTTGTGTTACAGTTGATCACTCCATATACTGTACTGTGATGTTCTCTGAAAAGTGAATGACACATTGTATCTAACCATCTGCAGAAAGATGCTGTATGACCTGTCAGAGAACATCACTCGAGATGAGTTGCGGGAGATCAAGTTCTTGTTGAGTAATGAACTCCCTCGTAGAAAACTGGAGGACAACCTGGTGAGTATGTCAGAACAGTCTAAAATGTCATATGTGTTGCCCAGAGTAGGGCAGTAACCTTTTACAGTATTTTGTGCAATTTAGTGCTTATCTTGATGGACCAACTGACGTTACACATTTTGCTTTATTCTTTCAGACGACCTTGCAATTATTCCTGGAAATGGAGAAAATTGATATTTTGAGCACCGTAAAACTAAACACTCTTGAAAGCATTATTGAAAGTGTCTGCCCCGTGTTGAAAAAAACGATCAAAAAGTATAAGACACAGAATTCCTTATCTGGTAAATCACTTATATGCTGAACAATCCAATCCCTTGCCTGTCAATGATTTAGAACGGGGATATGACTGAGATGTTTTATGCTATTCAATCAGGGCCAGGAACTCAAGAGACAGGGATGGGACAGTTAAGACCAAGATCTGTGTCTGAAGCTCATGCAGGAATCCAGGTAACATACAATGCTCGTCAGCACTCCTTTTTTGATTTCTTACATTATCTTGATATCCAGTTCTCATGGACACATTTCAGTTCATATCTTGATAAGCTACTACAGTATAATCCTCACAGACTCTCATGCCTGTTTTATTTGCTTTCCTTCAGGCTGCCTCCATGCTTCCAAAGAGGCCTGTCTCTTGTGAACTATCAGGTAGATAGGAGCTGTCACTATCCACTGGGCCCAAACTGGTTGAATCAACGTTGAATCACCTCCTACTAGAGAGTTGATCTTCAGCTGTTCATTTGGTCTCCCATCCAGGGTTTTAACCAAGCCCTGCTTTTATATTTGTTACTGACTACTATTAATGTGCTATCGTGAGAATGACTTTCAGTGACCTCTTAAAAACGAAATATATTCACTTTTGCTATCAAAGTCATTCCAAAAAGGTAGGTTTAACAGAGCAAATGAAATGGGACCATACTTTATCAGACATATATCATCAATGATGCTATTCAGGACTATATAGCATTAACAAAGTCATCAACAGCTATTGTTTCAATTCAACCCAGAATTCAACAACAAAAATAGACAATACATATGCCTAGGGTTTCAAGCTTTGGTTGATTTCAAGTGTAATCTTCAAGTTTTAATCATTAATATGTTGGATTCACATCTCCAACCTCAAACAAAAAGTTGAAGAGTACAACTAATTCTAATGAAACTTTATTCAAAGTGCTTTTAATGTTTGATTAGATTAGATTTAGTACTATTCTTTAACTTGAATTTGTGGTTGAGATGGAGATGTGAATCCAACCTATGAATGATTAATTTGTGTAATATCAACATTTGAAGGAGATGTATATTCTGCTTGGATAGCTCCATCTGTACCACTGAATTAGTCTGGCTTTAATTCCAGTTTGTCTACAAATTAATAATTGATATGTTGGATTCACGTCTCAATCTCAACCGAAAATCAAAATGAAAGAGTAGGTCTAAGTCAAACTTTAAATGCACTGTAAATAAAGTTTCATTTGAGTTGAGATGGAGACGCGAATCTAACATATACATTATTGATTTGTAGACCAGATGGAATTTGTTGACCATCAAACAAAATTCAATATCACTTTTGCAATACAGTCAATAGCCTATTAACTTGTCGACAAGTTAACAAATGATGTTGGATCTCCAACTAAACCAAAAAAAAGTTAAAGAATGGGATTAAGCCAGTGGCTCTAATGAAACTATCCAAGCATTAAATGTTGATATTTGGTTGCGTTGTCAACCAAACACAATTCAATATTCATTTTGTAATACAGTAAATTGCCGAAAGTAAAAAATATCTTACAAACTAATTTAACAGTATTTATTCAACCTTTAAAATGAGTAACACATCCATGGCTCATTTTGAGGTTACTTATAGGTTCTTATATAATCATATTTGTTTGTGCTATTAGATAAAGCACAGTGATAACATATCAAGTTGTGTAAATACAAAATAAGTGACATTGTATTCCCATTTGAACTTTGTTTAGCTTTTTAATGGTTGAAAGCATGGTGATAACACATTTAGATGACAACTAAACCATAAATCAGATGTTGTTTTCCCATTGGAATTTGGTTGTGCTTTTAGCTTTGGGAATTCAACACATTTCTGGCAGTCTTTTTGACTGGGCGAATAAAGGTTGAAATCTCATTGATCAACGTCTCAACCCAATATTACCAAAATGTCCACGTTGAAATGACACGATCTGCCCAGTGGGTACTGTCAATGTCAAATCTTCTTCACTATGTTATAACATGCTCACCTTCCATTTCCTGTTTGTCTTACACATTCCATTTTCTTTTTGTCTTAGTTGAACAGTATGGCCATTCTGACGAGACTCTCATTCCCCCCACTTACTTCTCGAGTTCACAGCCTTCAGCCAAGGTAAGTGTCTAATGTTCAGTCCAGGTTTTGGGGCCACACTTATTTGCTGTATATGCTGCATTGGAGCATACAGCATACATCAACAGGAACACCCCGCCAGTCTTTACATCAGAGGCCATGGCCATCCCTCATGTCTGTGTAGTAACTTGTCATTACCTCTTCTTCCATTTACAGGTATCCTCTCTGAATCGATCTGACACCTCTCTGGGTAAGTCCCACACTGAACATGCTGTGCCGCCCTCTACCTTTGTTCTCTGTTTTGGAGTACAGTACAGAACTCACATGACCTTTTTGTGTCATCTTGGTCTATCCACACAATAGATGTTCGGAGAGTCTCATATTCGATGGATGCAGGACTTTCACATGGGCTGAGTCTCCTAAGTACCAATGGGGACAACTGTGCTGCTCCCATTAAAGGTCAATTGAGAATCTATAATGCCAATCTGCAAAAGGGGCCTGCTGACTCTTCCCTTTCCCACTCACTCTGTTGGCTCATTGGCCTCACTGTTTGTTAGCTGTATCATTGATGCATTCTTACCTGATCCATGTCTTCTCTCATATAGAGTATCATCATGTTTCATCCACATCCTCATGTGGAGACAATAAGAACTTTGGCCCAGCAGATCCTCAGAGAGGAAACACCAAAAGAGAGGTTTCTCTTATAATGATCTTTTTAAAGGAGCGTTGACAAAGTCATGTCAGTGCCTGTTTTTACTGAAAGCGGATTGTAATGTATGGATTATTTTAGGTACACTAGTTGTTTCTGGGATTATGGATTTGTATATGACGAAAGTATTCAGACCCCTTGACTTTTTCCAGATTTTGTTACGTTACAGCCTTATTCTAAAATTGATGAAATTGTGTTTTTCCCCTCATCAATCTACACACAATACCCCATAATGACAAAGCAAAAACAGTTTTTTTCAATTTTTTTTGCAAATATATATATAAAAAAGCTGAAGAATCACATTTTGTAGTACTTTGTTGAAGCACCTTTAGAAGCGATTACAGCCTCAAGTCTTCTTGGGTTTGACGCTACAAGCTTGGCACACCTGTATTTGGGGAGTTTCTCCCACTCTTCTCTACAGATCCTCTCAAGCTCTGTCAGGTTGGATGGGGAGTGTCGCTGCACAGCTATTTTCAGGTCTCTCCAGAGATGTTTGATCCGGTTCAAGTCCAGGCTCTGGCTGGGCCACTGAAGGACATTCAGAGACTTGGAAGGTGAACCTTCGCCCCAGTCGGAGTTCTTGGTCACCTCCCTGACCAAGGCCCTTATCCCCGTTTGCTCAGTTTGGCCGGGCGGGCAGCTGTAGGAAGAATCTTGGTGGTTCCAAGCTTCTTCCATTTAAGAACGATGGAGGCCACTGTGATCTTGGGGACGTTCAATGTTCCAGATCTGTGCCTCGACACCATCCTGTCTCGGAGCTCTACGGACAATTCCTTGGACCTCATGGCTTGGTTTTTGATCTGACATGCACTGTCAACTGTGGGACCTTTAATAGACAGGTGTGTGCCTTTTCAAATCATGTCCAGTCAATTGAATTCACCACAGGTGGACTCCAATCAAGTTGTAGAAACATCTCAAGGATAATAAATGGAAACAGGATGGACCTGAGCTCAATTTCGAGTCTCATAGCAAAGGGTCTGAATACTTATGGGAACATGGTATTTCTGTTTTTATGTTTAATACATTTGCAAACATTTCTAAAACCCTGTTTTCGCTTCATCATTATGGGGTAGTGTGTGTAGATTGATGAGAAAACTGTTTTATTTAATATACCGGCTGTAACGTAACAAAATGTGGAAAAAGTCAAGGGGTCTTAAGATTTTCCGAATGCTCTACATGTGTTTTCTTTCTGTAGGAACTGGGAGAATATTCTATGACAGGAAAAAAGAGAGGTTTCTGTCTGATCATTAACAACTGCGACTTTAGAAATTCCCCTCTACCGTTAAAAGAAAGAGCGGGAACACACATTGACAAAAGTAAGATCATCTTTACTTGTAATACTTACTATACTGAAATACTTTCAATACCTGTATGTGGGTTGCTTTTGAAGAACCAGGGCTCAACCACAACCACTTGTGTTTTAGAGAGTTTGGTGAGTGTGTTCAAGTGGCTGGGCTTTGAGACACAGACTGAGCCAGACTGCAGTCGGGAGAAGATACTGTCTCTACTTGCGGAGTTGCGCACCCGGGATCACAGCCAGATGGACTGCCTGGTGTGCTGCGTTCTGAGCCACGGCCTAGAGGGAGGTGTTTACGGGGTGGACGGGCTGGAGGTCAGTGTCAGGGAGCTCACAGAGCCCTTCTCTGGACTGGAGTGCAGCTCACTGAGGGACAAGCCCAAGCTGTTCTTCATCCAGGCCTGTCAGGGCAACAAGGACCAAAAGCAAGTGTTCATCCAGTCTGATGGCCCAGCACCAAGCTCTACTACTTCCAGCTCTATCTGCACTGATGCAGTGGTACACAGAGACTCCATTCCCACTGATGCTGACTTCCTTCTGGGCATGGCCACTGTCCCTCACTTTGCCTCTTTTAGAGACAAGAGGCAGGGCACTTGGTTCATCCAGTCGTTGTGCCAGAACCTCATCAACTTGGTGCCCAGGTTAGTGCTCAGAAATATGCTTGGTCTCTCTGTTGTTAGATTCTGCCATCAGTACACAGTGAAATATGACGTACAGATGTGAGCGTATTGTTGGTAAATTAATATCATGTTTGATTTCCTCTCATTGTTCTCTCTCTGTCCAGTGGGTATGACTTGCTGTCCATCCTGACCAAGGTGAATGATGATGTCAGCAGGATGACAAATGGCATTAAGAAGCAGATGCCCCAGCCTGCATACTCGCTCAGAAAGAGGGTGATCTTTCCCATTCCCAAAGAACCACCTCCCAGACTATGTGAGCCACAAGCATTGGCTTGAGAACACTAGAGCAGATTTCTTTAATGGTCGTCACCTTTCCCATCTATTCAGGGTACTGATTCAGAAACTAGTTGAGTGGACTCTTACCGACGATATTAATCCATGGGGAAAAGACTAGTACTTGAATAGCACTGCCCTAGACTGAGAGACTGTCTCCACTGTCTACACTGCACACCTCAGGGATCACTCAAGTATAAACTGCTGTGTTTTTCCAAAACTGAATGTTAACTGTTTTTTACACCTTATATAAAAAATGAAATTCAGTATAAATATATCCAAAGAACTGTAAATAGAACATTTCAGGAATTTTTTTAAAGGGTGTTTTTAAATGTTGTAGAGAAAAAGCAAGAACAACCGAAGAGCACTTAATATGCAACGTTTTCCACGTGTTTTTTTTCTAAATGGTCAATTTCTTACTCCTTTGCACATTGACTTCCTAAATGAATACAAAATAACATTTTCAATCAATATAGATAATGTTGTTGTTGCTGCTGTTTCAATACATCACAGTGTACTCCTTGACACCACATGTCATACAACACATTTAAGACACATTCTATGACAGAAGAATAAAAAATATGGTCAAACATGTATTGGTGTGGTCATGAGTTGCACTATGGCTCTGTTGATTCTTGCGTGATGCATGACATGCGTCTTGGTCCAAGCTGGCTTGGGTCTTTCCCGAAGTCTGACATACGACAGGTCTGTCACAACAACAAGATAGCCATCACTAGCAGGTTTGAACAGAAACTTCAGTGACAGTTTCTCTGAATGAAGAGGATACATAGAGTATCAGTAGCTTACCACAATATCCAGTTGCTCTTGTGTCTGGTGATAAGCTGTTCTCAACAAACTGATGGTTACATCCTTCTCTGTCAGCTCACCAGCTAGTACCTAGAAAGCCACACACGCTCAGTGACTTCAGAGGTAAACTATCCCATTGTCCGAACCACCTATAAGTCAAATTCAGGTTAACATTGGTAGCAACAATCCTCCTCTGACCTGTATCTCCTCCTCAAACCTGGCCTGGAGTTCTGCCATTTCTGCCTCAAAGGCCTTTCTTTGGTTATCCTTTTCCTGCTCACTTTTGTTCAGCTGCTCACGTGCTGTCAGTGATGAGAAATATACCATTTCTAAATGTCAACACTGAAACTGAGGAGCTGTATAATCACTCTACTTTGCACAATTGTTAATAACCTCACAATGCATCAGTTGGTCCATGAGATGCCTTTCCTGCTCCTCTTTCCAGCTGTTCTCCTTCCGTAGCCAGCTGCTACGCATCTCCTCAAATATACTGTCCTAGAGCAGTAGGGAAAAAAACACTATTTTAATTTTCAATAAATAAATCAACCTTTTTTTTTGCAGTGCATTTCACTGAAAAAATGTGAAACACTAAGTTCTGACTGGTGCCATCTGGCAACAGGTGGCAAGGCTAATTCACCTTGTATGTGCGGAAGGAGCTTTTGAGGAAGTCATACTCTTTCTCCAGCAGGGCTGTGAGGGTTGACAAGCAAAGAAAGGGTGAGAGTGACAGGGACAGGGAGAAGAGACAGTATTAGTTAGACTTTTAGGCTGCCACAAGTCATTGTTTCCTGTTTAATACCACATCTCTCCTCTGCACAGCCCTTCTCCCCCTCCAGAGTCTTGGTATGGAGGGTCACTAAAGCACTGATCTCTGATCTGTGGGCCTGCATTAGCTGCCTGTAAGTCAGAGGGAAGTGGTGACTGGGAATCACCTCTTTGTCAAAGGACCTTATTCCAATTTGACAGTCTAGCATGAAAGGACGCCACCTCTGCTAGCTGTGTGGGGCATAAAGTACCTACTCTATCTCCTGTTGTTGCTGCTGCCTAACTCTCTCAGCTCTCCGCTCTGCTTCGTCCAACAGCTGTGAAACAGAGACATGATGAAGTTAGAAGGAGTCAGAGGTCCCCTTTAGATGACCATGTTGGAGAAACTGTCTAGATATCTCACCGCACGGCAGCTGTGCTGGTGGGACCGCCGTTCATCCTTTAGGAGGTCTGTCAGTTTCCCCATCTGCTCCTGCATGTCCTGCAAAAAACCCTGCCTAGCGAACACAAAGGCAATAAGCCAAGCATGTAAAGGCCAATAACTCTGTAATCCAGAAGAGCAGATTTCATGCACAGAATGTTACTATCCATGTGAAACTACCCAAATCAACTATATCAGTGGTGTTTGAATGAGTTCTGTGCTTTGAGTGACATATCATACTGACAACTGACTAAATACAGGGAAATTAAAAACTCACATGTTCATAGTTTGGGAAACCCAGTAGCCCACTAGGCCTGAGGACTACACTGTGCAAGTTCTCAGGTTTTTGCTGGGATTCTAATATGAGGTCATAGTTAACTTCTAGGTTCTCACAAACTTTACTCTTCCAGTAATCTCTGTTAATCCAGAAGTCAAATATTTCTCCGTCTATACACAGAATCTGCCCATTGGAGATTACTGTTCCAGAATTTGAGAAAAAAAAATCATTTCTGGGAATGAATCAAGCTTTACGCATCCCTAAAGTCACTAGACACATACGCATGTTACAGACCGACCAAGTGGGAAAGCAATCATAGGGCGCGCACGGGCACATGTTTAATATATACTGTAATACTACTAGCCACCTAGCAATTGTATGAAGTTGGCTTTAGCTAGCCAAGATTGGTTCCCAATCTCACAATCTCACAACTAGATACACTACAAAAGTATGTGGGCACCTGCTTGTCGAACATCTCCAAAATCATGGGCATTAATACAGAGTTGGTTCCTTCTTTGCTGCTATAACAGCCTCCACTCTTCTGGGAAGGCTTTCCACTAGATGTTGGAACATTGCTGTGGAGACTTGCTTCCATTCAGCCACAAGAGCATTATTGAGGTCGGATACTTATGTTGGGCGATTAGGCCTGGCTCAAAGTCGGCATTCCAAATCATCCCAAATGTGTTCGATGAGGTTGAGGTCAGGGCTCTGTGCAGGCCAGTAAAGTTCTTCCACACCGATCTCGACAAACCATTTCTGTATGGACCTCACTTTTTCTGCCCTGGGGCATTGTCATGCTGAAACAGGAAAGGGCCTTCCCCAAACTGTTGACACAAAGTTGGAAGCACAGAATCATCTAGAATGTCATTGTATGCTATAGCATTAAGATTTCCCTTCACTGGAACTAAGGGGCATAGCCCGAACAATGACAAACAGCCCCAGACCATTATTCCTCCTCCATCAAACTTTACAGTTGGCACTATGCATTCGGGCAGTTAGCATTCTCCTGGCTTCCGCCAAACCCAGATTCGTCAGTCGGACTGCCAGATGGTGAAGCGTGATTCATCACTCCAGAGAAGGCGTTTCCACTGCTCTAGAGTCCAATGGTGGCAAGCTTTACACCACTCCAGCCGACACTTGGCATTGTGCATGGTGATCTTAGCCTTGTGTGCAGCTGCTTGGCCACGGAAACCAATTTACTGAAGCTTCATGAAACAGTTATTGTGCTGACGTTGCTTCCAGAGGCATTTTGGTACTTGTGAGTGTTGCAACAGAGGACAGGAGATTTGTACGCGCTTCAGCACTCTACGGTCCCATTCTGTGAGCTTGTGTGGCCTACCACTTTGCGGCTGAGCCATTGTTTCTCCTAGACAATTCCACTTCACAATAACAGCCCTTACAGTCGACTGGGGCACGAAATGACTTGTTGGAAAGGTTGCATCCTATGACGATGCCACGTTGAAAGTCACTGAGCTCTTCAGTAAGGCCAATGTTTGTCTATGGAGATTGCATGGCTGTGTGCTCGACTTTATGCACCTGTCAGCAACAGCGGTGGCTGAAATAGTCGAATCCACTAATTTGAAGGGGTGTCCACATACTTTTGTATATATAGTGTACCAAGAAGCCATTTCAGGCTATCAACGAAGAGTAGCTAGCTTGTCTAACTATCTTAGCTGGCATGCCTGCTGGCAAGGTTGGTAGACTTTAGAGAAGCAAGTCATTTCTAAATGTACTGAATAAAGCGCAAATCATTATCCACAGATGACCTCGATAGTCCAGCGTCCCATTGTGACATAACTAAGACCACCATTCACGGGAGACGCACAGCCCGAATGAGCGCCTTCCCACAATTCCCAACCAACTGGTCTCTTGGTTAATTTAAATGTGTTGACAGTTGGAGAAATTGCTTGAGCTGTGCTGAAATTTCAAAAAGTATGAAAGTCAACGGTCAAATACTCTAGAACACTGCTGTGCGTACACGTACACCTTTGGTACTCTGATAGACCCTTAAGACTCACATCCCTTTCAATCTTTTACCCAGATTTTAGGAGATGTAGAGAAGCATATTTAGTTCCTTTAAAAAAATAACCATCAGTCAGGAGGATACAGACAGCGCTAGAGGTATGCTTAGATATGCAGAAAAATTTACTTACAGTATTAAGCATAATAATTATGGCTCTAGATTGCAAGAAAAATGTGTTTCAGGAGTGTTAGAAATGTAAAATTCTCCAACAATTATCCACCCCCCAGCCATTGCCATCCAAACAAATTTTGGGGGCGCATGACGCTCCTGAAAGAAATCCTATGAACCTGTTTAATCAGCACAACAACATTAAATTAAAACAATGATACTGTAGGACTCCGTATATATATATTTTTTATAAATAACCCACCGGGCACACCACGTTATTTCATTGATAACCGAGTAATTTTGGTTGAAACATTGATCATTGAGATTGCAACTTATATTCACCCACTCAAACAGACAGCCAAATGTTAGTTGCATTTCCATCTTATCACTATGATTTCAACAGTCTAAATGCATAACCAAATTCCAATGGAAAAACAATGTCTCATTTTTGGTTTAGTTGTCACCCAAATGTCTATCCCTGCACTTTCAACCATTTAGGGCTCCCGAGTGGCGCAGCGGTCTCAGTGCTAGAGGCGTCACTACAAACCCTGGTTCGATCCCGGGCTGTATCACAACAGGCCGTGATTGGGAGTCCCATATGGCAGCACACAATAGGCCCAGTGTTGTCTGGGATAGGGGAGGGTTTGGCCGGGGTAGGCCGTCATTGTAAAATAAGAATTTGTTCTTAAATAAAACATGTTTTTAAAAGCAAATCAAATCAAAAATGTATTTGTCACATGCTTCATGAACAACATGTTTAGACTAACAGTGAAATTTGTATGTTCCCTTCCCAACAATGCAGAAATATATATACATTTTTCAAAGTAAAAATGGGATACAATGTCAGATATTTTGTTTATTTATAAAACAGATGAATGTGTTACTTCATCGAATAGCAGAACCAAATTAACTGGATTACAGTTAAGATTACAATAAAAGTACAGGGCCTCCCGAGTGGTGCAGCGGTCTAAGGCACTGCATCTCAGTGCTAGAGGTGTCACCACAGACCCAGGATCGATCCCAGGCTGTGTCGCAGCAGGCCACGACCGGGAGACCCATGAGGCGGCGCACAATTGGCCCATTGTCGTCAGGGTTAAGTGCGTTTGGCCGGATGGGATGTCCTTGTCCCACCGCGCTCTAGCGACTCATAGTGGCGGGCCGGGGGCATGCACGCTGACGACGGCTGCCAGTTGTATGGTGTTTCCTCTGACACATTGGTGCGGCGGGCTTCTGGGTTAAGCGAGCAGTGCGGCTCGACAAGGCCATGTTTTGAAGGACGCATGGCTCTCGAACTTTGCCTCTCCCGAGTCCGTATGGGACAAGATGGTAACTACCAATAGGATATTGGGGAGAAAAATGTGTAAAAAAGAGATTACAATAAAAGTACATAGTGCAATTGATCAATGTTGTTCATGATTCTGCACAGATTATTACAGCAATTGTGAAGATCTCCACAGACCTGCGACGACCTATTCATGCTATCTTGAACATGCACGCTTTATATGACTATATAAGAAAAAATGTATAGCTACAGTAACCTCAAAATATGTCCATGGATGTGTTACTCATTTTAAGGTTTAATATTACAAATAGCCTAAAGTTAAGACTATCTACTATATTACAAAAGTAGTAATGAATTGTGTTTGGTTGTTGCAACCAAATATTAACATTTAAAGAAGATGTACAAGTACATTAGGAAAGTATTCAGACCCGTTGACTTTTTCCACATTTTGTTACGTTACAGGCTTACTCAAAAATGGATTAAATAACAATCCTCATCAATCTACACACAATATCCCATAATGATAAAGCAAAAGGTTTTTCAAAATGTTTGCAAATGTATTAAAATAAAAAAACAGAAATACCTTATTTACATAAGCATTTTGTTTATGAGACTCGAAATTGAGCTCAGGTGCATCCTGTTTCCATTGACCATCCTTGAGATGTTTCTACAACTTGATTGGAGTCCACCTGTAAATTCAATTGATTAGACATGATTTGTAAAGGCACATACCTGTCTAAATAAGATCCCACAGTTAACAGTGCATGTCAGAGCAAAAACCAAGCCATGAGGTCGAGGGAATTGTCCGCAGAGCTCTGAGACAGGATTTTGACGAGGCACAGATCTGGGGAAGGGTTCCAAAATATTTATGTAGCATTGAAGGTCCCCAAGAACACAGTGGCCTCCATCATTCTTAAATAAAAGAAGTTTGGAACCACCAAGACTCTTCCTAAAGATGGCCGCCTGGCCAAACTGAGCAATTGGGGGAGAAGGGCCTTGATATGGGAGGTGACAAAGCACCCAATGGTCACTCGGACAGAGTTCGAGTTCTTCTGTGGAGATGAGAGAACATTCCAGAAGGACAACCATCTCTGCAGCACTCCACCAATCAGGCCTTTATGGTAGAGTGGCCAGATGGAGCCACTCCTCAGTAAAAGGCACATGACAGCCCGCTTGGAGTTTGCCAAAAGGCACCTGAATGCCAAGCGTCATGTCTGGAGGAAATCTGGCACCATTCCTACGGTGAAGCCTGGTGGTGGTAGCATCATGCTGTGGGGATGTATGGCAGTCCTTGTTTGGCAGTCTCCCAATCCTTGCAGTGGCAAGGACTGGGAGACAAGTCAGGATTGAGGGAAAGATGAACGGAGCAAAGTACAGAGAGATCCTTGATGAAAACCTTCTCCAGAGCGCTCAGGACCTCAGACTGGGGCGACGGTTCACCTTCCATCAAGGCAACGACCCTAAGCACACAGCCAAGACAACACAGGAGTGGATTTGGGTGAAGTCTCTGAAGGTCTTCGAGTAGCCCAGCCAGAGCCCGGAACTGAACCCGATCGAAAATCTCTGGAGAGACCCGAAAATAGCTGTGCAGCGACACTCTCCATCCAACCCGACAGAGCTTGAGAGGATCTGCAGAGAAGAATGGGAGAAACTCCCAAAATACAGGTGTGCCAAGCTCGTTGTGTCATACCCAAGAAGACTTGAGGCTGTAATCGCTTCCAAAGGTGCTTCAACAAATACTGAGTAAAGGGTCTGAATACTTATGTAAATGTGATACATTTAATACATTTGCAAAAATACCCGTTTTTGCTTTGTCATCATGGGTTATTGTGTGTGTGTGTAGAACAATTTCATCCATTTTAGAATAAGGCTGTAACGTAACAAAATGTGGAAAAAGTCAAGTGGTCTGAAAACTTTCCGAATGCGCTGTATCTACTGCTTGGATATTTCCATCTGAGACACTGGCTTAATCACATTTTTTTACTTTTATTTTTGGTAGAGTTGGAGACATTAATCCAACATATCAATTGTTGACTTGTCAACAAGTTTATAGGCTATTTATTGTATTTAAATTGTATTTCAAAAGTTACTGAATTATGTTTGGTTGTCAACACAACCAAATATCAACATTTGAAGGAGATGTTTCTGTCGTTTGGATCTGTGCCACTGACTTAGTCTGGCTTTATTCCAGTTTGGCGACAAATTGATAATTGATATTGTTACGAATCCCTTTTGGCCCGACAGTCTAGGGGGGATGGTAATGAGACACGTAACATAACTCATGCAAATTATTATTGTGACAAAGTAAAAGTGTGCACGAAATAACCACGACAACAGAAATCTACCGTCAAACTCTAGGTTTATTTATAAACACACGGTAATGGGGGGAGCAGGAAAAGGGGCTGAGCTGGACCCAAGGAAAGAAACAATAAGTATTCAAAAACACCCCTAAGCTAGACTACTTTAACAACAGCTAACTAACTAACCAAAAATACAGTGGGTGGTCCGCCCAGTTCTAACTAGTGTATTTAACAAAGTTCACCTACGGGTAGTGTATGCCCATGGGCGACTTGTCTTGGTTTCCCCTTTTCCCACCAGCAAACAAACAAACACCATAACCAAAAACAATACTCACAGGTGATGACAAAGTGCTATCGAGGTGCTTAAACAAAAGAGAGGTTAAGACACAAAGCGAGAGTGAAACACAGAGACCTACAGACATGGCATTTACAGAGAGATTGAGCTAGAGATTGCTCTAGAGCAAACAAATGATGGGGTTTTTAAACCATGGGGAAGGAACTGTGATAGGGTAGGAAGTAGGAGGAGGTGTGTCTTCTGATTGATGATTGATTGTTGACTGATTGGGGAGTGATGGTTTTCACCTGTGAGGGGAGAAGGAGAGAAAAAAACACACAGGATACACACACACACAGGATAACTGTATCCGTAACACTCCCACCCTTAAAGAAGCAACCTAAGGATTGCGACCACAGTATTACAATGAATACTCACAACAATAACAAAGTCAACCTTGCCAAAACATACAACAATCATTACACACGAGACAAAGCATCTGCCAACACATTATCAGAACCCTTTTTGTGGCGGATCTCCAAATTATAATTTTGTACAATCAGCGCCCAACGCATAAGGCGCTGGTTCTGGTTGTACATTCGGTGGAGAAAAACTAAGGGGTTATGGTCAGTATATACAATCACGGGTAGGGCACTGGAACCAATATATACTTCAAAGTATTGCAGAGCCAACAACAAAGCAAGAGCTTCTTGTTCTATTGTCGCATGGTTTGTTTGACATTTATTAAATTTACGTGAAAAATAACAAACGGGATGATCCACTCCACACTTGTCCTGCTGCAGTAGAACAGCACCAGCACCTCTGGCACTAGCATCTACCTCAAGTTTGAACGGTTGTTCAAAATCTGGAGCAGCAAGTACAGGTGTACTACATAAGAGTGCTTTCGCTGATTCAAAAGCTCTCTTACAATCAGAGGACCACACAAATGATCTAGCCGGACTAAGCAAATCGGTCAATGGAGCAACTACCGCAGAGAAATTTTTACAGAAGCTACGGTAGTAGCCAACCATCCCTAAAAAGCGGCGTAGCTCTCATCTGGTGGTAGGTGCAGGGAATGCAGTTATAGCCAAGACCTTGGCACCAACAGGGCGCACCTGTCCATGGCCAACCTCTTTACCGAGATAGGTAACAGTAGCCTTCCCAAACTCGCACTTTGCCAAGTTCAGGGTTAGAGAAGCAGCTGCCAACCGTTCACATACTACCCTTAGCGAGTCAACATGATCTGACCACTCAGACGAATAAATCACTAGGTCATCAAGGTATGCACTACAATTAGGAACGCCAGCTAATACGGAGTTAACCAGTCGTTGGAAAGTGGCTGGTGCATTTCGCATCCCAAAAGCCATGACTGAGTACTGTAGGAAGTTGTCTGGGGTCACAAAGGCAGAAATCTCAGAAGCACGTGACGTTAACGGAACCTGCCAGTAACCTTTTAAGAGGTCTAACTTAGTTACATACTTAGCAGCACCAATAGTGTCGATACAGTCGTCCAGTCGGGGTAACGGGAACGAATCTGGCTTTGTGACAGAATTTACCTTTCGATAATCCGTACATAACCTGGACGTACCATCAGGTTTAGGAACCAAAATGCAAGGAGAACTCCAAGGGCTTGAACTTGGCTTAGCCAGGTCATTCTCCAACAAATATTTCACCTCATCCCTCATTATCTTCCTCTTGGAAGCGTTGATACTGTAATGACCTGACTAGATCATAAATGAACAATTGTCCAGACAGAGGCTTGAGTTTGCGAATTGACGGTTTATTGAACCAACTTTACACAGGCTACTGTTTGGGCCGTAGCACACGCCAAATAGATGACAGATAACCCACAAGCCAATCGTGACCTTCTCTTGTGAAGCCCAGACGTGAGAGAGAGAGAACAAAGGCTGAACCTGGTCTTAACTTCCAATGCCCAACCCCCCCTCCACGCCACTCCGCCAACCACCAGGATGCCCGGCATCAGAACATTCCAGGCATTCCCGTGATTGGCAGATAGCAGGTTGATTGACATGTCGGACCCCGCGAACACCGGGTACTGGTCAGTACAACACAACCACCTCCTAGCCTAGCACATAACACACAGCTGTCTGTGCGGGTCGCTACAATACGATATGGGTGTTGCTTGATAGGTGTAGCATTTCCAACATTAATGTCATGTTCCATCACATTTGTGCGAGTAGGAACGTCATTAAAGAGACATGGAAAACTGTGTAGTAGCCTCACAATATCATTGGCCTGTCCATCCGTTAAATGAACCAGACCGGATTGGATAGACAGCAACATTTCTGAGTTGGGCAATCTAACACACTGCTGCTGAGTATTGCGCAACTCCAAGCCATCAACATCATCAATATGACAGTCCACTATCATAGCAGTAGTAGCAGAGGAGACAGCAGTACCTTCCTCTGTTTTTGAACTCTCTAACTGTGTGATGGGTCGGGTGTGGTAAACTTTCAACATGTTAATGTGACACACACGAGATTGGCGTTGTCTATCAGGAGTTTGAAGCAAAGTCAGTTTCACTTATTTTCTTTTCAATTAAATAAGGACCCGAGAAACGAGCTGACAGTGAAGATCCTGGAACAGGTAATAACACCAGTACTTGGTCACCTGGCTGTAGTGGACGAGAAACAGCCTCTTTATCATAGTGTCTTTTCATGCTCCTCTGTGAGGAAGACAGAGCTTCCTTTGCGAGAGCACAAGCTTGGTGTAGGCGCTCACGAAAGCGACTAACGTAGTCCAACACATTCTCATCTCTGGTACACAACTCTTGGGACAAGAACTGTTCTTTAAGGACTTTCATTGGTCCTCTCACTGTGTGACCAAACACCAGTTCAGCCGGGCTGAAACCTAGGGACTCCTGCACAGTTTCACGAGCAGCAAACAAAACTAGAGGAACTCCCTCATCCCAATCTTTCTCAGATTCCAAACAATATTTACGTAGCATAGACTTCAGTGTCTGATGCCATCTTTCAAGTGCACCCTGAGACTCTGGGTGATAGGCGCTTGACACACGGTGCATAATTGACAAGGATTTTAACACCTGCCTGAAGAGCTTGGATAGGAAATTGGTTCCTTGATCGCTTTGTACCACCCTAGGTAACCCGAATGTCGTGAAGAATTTTATTAAGGCTTTACTCACTACCGGGGCTGTAATCCTTCTCAGAGGAATGGCCTCGGGGTATCTTGTAGCCATACACATTATCGTTAACAAAAACGGGTTACCCGATTTTGTCTTCGGTAACGGTCCGACACAATCAACCACCACATGGTCGAATGGTTCACCTATGACAGGTATGGGACAAAGAGGAGCGGGAGGAATAACCTGATTTGGTTTTCCTGTTATCTGACAGGTGTGGCATGTCTGACAGAACTGAGCCACATCTTGTTTTAAACCCGGCCAAAAGAAATGTCGAAGGATCCGATCATAAGTTTTTGTGATTCCTAAATGACCAGACCACTGGTGATCATGAGCAAGGGATAACACATTTTGTCGAAAGGCTGTAGGAACCACTATTTGGTAAACAGCATTCCAATCTCCATCCGCGTCAACATGGGATTTCCATTTACGCATGAGGAGATTACTATCAATGAAGTAAGCCACGTTCTTCTTCTTCACATCTTCCAATGAGACAACTCTAGAAAAACATTTAGCAAGCTTGTTGTCAACCTTTTGGTTAGCAATCAGCTGCTCACGAGTGACTGGTAACTGTATTGCATCAGCAATAAGTTCAACGTTCTTTGATTCTTTCCTGGGCTGTTTGTCAGAGGTGATCAGCTTCTCAGAGGTATCACACAATCAATCTTCTTGATCAACCTCTTTGAACAGAACAGTGTTCGACAAATCTATCACGTCACCCTCTTGTCGTGCCTGAGCACGAGTGACAGCACAAGCGGGGAACACATGTGGATAACTCTGTGCCAGCTCATTCGAGAGAGAGTGGTCACTTTTATCCAATACTTCCAATACGGGTACTACCTTTCCTCCAGCAATATAGTTACCCATTATAAAGGTCACACCTTTCACTGGCAACATAGGACGTACCCCCACTCTGAATATTCCACTGATTAACTCAGAGTGTACTTTCACAAAGTGCAATGGCACAAAACCCATTTCAATACCCTGCACTAACACACTGGAACCACAGTATGTATCGTCAGATAAGGGCAACACATCAGACAATATAAACGACTGCGCCGCACCAGTATCTCTAAGGATTTTAACCGGTCGCTGAGACGCTTCGTCATTCGTTAGGGACACAAACCCCTCGAAAATGAATGGTTCATAACTGCGGTCGGGGACTGAGACTTTCAAACTACAGTTACCCTGAGGCACCTGTTTTATTGCAGACCTCACAACCGTACGAATTAGAGCAACACCTGTTGGTGGCTTGGCACGAAGAGGCATCCCTTGTTTGCGTTTAAGCAGGAAGCAATCATTAATCATATGTCTTACTTTATGACAATAGAAACAGGGACGCTCATTCTTCTGGCGTGCTTGATATACTACTGCTGGCCGACTAGGGCTAAAGGTAGGAAACTCAGTGGCTCTACTCTCAGTTTGAGCCGAAAACACACTCTTGTGCGTCAACACAAACTCCTCTGCCAACACAGACGCTTCTGCCAGGGAGGATACTTTCTGTTCGTTTAGGTAAACTACAATGCGTTCAGGCAAGCAATTTTTAAACTCTTCCAACAAGATTAACTCCCGGAGAGTTGAAATCAGTTACCTTACTAGCAGCATGCCATTTATCAAACAGATTTCCCTTGTCTCTAGCAAATTCCACATAAGTCTTACTAGAAGACTTTCTATGAGACCTAAATCTGTCGGTATGCCTCAGGCACAAGCTCATAGGCACGAAGAACAGTGAATTATGAAGTGGTCAAAGCTAAACTGTCCTCCAGAGGTAGCGCTGACAAAACCTCTTGGGCTTTACCAGTTAATTTACACTGAAGTAATAGGCACCATACCTCTTCAGGCCATTTCAATGCTACGGCTATACGCTCAAATACACAAAAATAGGAGTCAACCTCTGACTCTCTGAACAAAGGTACTAAGGCAATCTGCCTACTAATGTCAAATGTGTTTGAGGACACAGCAGGTGAGGACGGCTCACAAACAGGCACAGTAGGACCGGAGGCTAGCCTCGCTGTCTCTGCCTCCAGTTCCATCTGGCGCATTTTGAACTCCAACTGCCTTTGTTCTCTGTCTGCCTCAATTTTACACATCTCCAAATGTCGTTGTTCTCGTTCTTTTTCTGCCTCTATTTTACATATCTCCAACTGGAGAGTCTCTCGCCTAATTTGGGCTCTCTTCCACCTCCAGTTGGAACTGTGCTAAACGGACATCCCTCCTGGCATCACCATTTGACAGTGGGGAGAGTGGATCAAAACGGGACAATGTGGCTGGTGTTTTAGCCTCTCCCTCATTATCAGACACCAATGGGCTTACAGGAGCAGCAACATCCGCTACAGGGGTAGTAGACTCAGGCAGCGGTAACACAAGCACCTGCTCTTCCAACAATACATTTAATACTAGCCGTTTAACCTCCGCCTTAACTAAACTCTGCTGAATAGATACTGAATAATGGTCAGCCAAGGTCATTAAATCAACTCTACAACATTTGTCAAAAACCTCCCACGAAGGGTTATCCAAAAAGGATTTCAAATCAAAAGTAGTCATTTTACACTACTTCACAAGTGCCAAAGAAAATAGCAAACACTAATGCTACTTCAGGTATGACGCTCAACTATACCACTACAACAATCTACATGAGCGGCATGGGTGTCAGTTATGACAGATCCCGGATGAGCCCCCACTTATGTTACGAATCCCTTTTGGCCCGACAGTCTAGGGGGGATGGTAATGAGACCCGTAACATAACTCATGCAAATTATTATTGTGACAAAGTAAAAGTGTGCACGAAATAACCACGACAACAGAAATCTACCGTCAAACTCTAGGTTTATTTATAAACACACGGTAATGGGGGGAGCAGGAAAAGGGGCTGAGCTGGACCCAAGGAAAGAAACAATAAGTATTCAAAAACACCCCTAAGCTAGACTACTTTAACAACAGCTAACTAACTAACCAAAAATACAGTGGGTGGTCCGCCCAGTTCTAACTAGTGTATTTAACAAAGTTCACCTACGGGTAGTGTATGCCCATGGGCGACTTGTCTTGGTTTCCCCTTTTCCCACCAGCAAACAAACAAACACCATAACCAAAAACAATACTCACAGGTGATGACAAAGTGCTATCGAGGTGCTTAAACAAAAGAGAGGTTAAGACACAAAGCGAGAGTGAAACACAGAGACCTACAGACATGGCATTTACAGAGAGATTGAGCTAGAGATTGCTCTAGAGCAAACAAATGATGGGGTTTTTAAACCATGGGGAAGGAACTGTGATAGGGTAGGAAGTAGGAGGAGGTGTGTCTTCTGATTGATGATTGATTGTTGACTGATTGGGGAGTGATGGTTTTCACCTGTGAGGGGAGAAGGAGAGAAAAGAAACACACAGGATACACACACACACAGGATAACTGTATCCGTAACAATATGTTGGATTAACGTCTTCATCTCAACCAAAAATCCAAGTTAAAGGACACGACTAAATCAAGCTTTAAATGCACTTTAAATAAAGTTTTATTTGACTTAGTCCTATTCTTTAACTTTGATTTTTTATTTGAGAAGATCTGAATCCAACCTGTCAAACATTAATTTGAAAGACAAACTGGAATTAAAGCCAGACTAAGTCGGTGGCACAGATGTAACTCTCCAGGCAGAAAATACATCTCCTTGCGTTGACCACCAAACACAATTCAATATCACTAAATATCAACAACCAGAGCTTGAAACCCTAGGCCTATTGTATTGTCTATTTCTTTTGTTGAATTGAAACAATAGCTGTTGATGACTTTGTTAATGCTATATAGCCCTGAATAGCATCATTGATGATATATGTCTGATAAAGTATGGTCCCATTTGATTTGCTCTGTTAAACCTAACTTTTTGGAATGACTTTGATAGCAACGGTGAATCTATTTCGTTTTTAAGTGGAGATCTGTCAACAATCATTGATAATATTCAGTGACAAATATCATAGCTAGGATTGGTTAAAACCCTGGATAGGAGACCGAATGGTAGCTGTAGATAGATCAACTCTCCAGTCGGATGGTGCTGCCCAACCTATTGTTTTTTATTCTGATAGTGGATATAAGGTTGAATATCTGGCGTTGTTTCAAAGGTACAAATTCAACTTAGAGGTTTATGTTGAAATTTGGTTACCATGATGACATCATGCTGTTGACATTTCACCCTTAAAACAAGTTTTGTTCAAACAGTTTTTTCAAATCCAATGTATTTTCCATGTAGATTCCATATCACAACACTTTGGCATACTACGTTGGGAAAGCTGAATTCTCTTGCTAGAAAATGTCATGTCTAACGCTCCTCATTAAACCAGTAGATGCCAGTATTCACCTATTTTCTGACGTCTAAACGGGTTCCGTGGGACGTCCCAATGCTGAAGTCACCCCAATGACGTTGACATTTCAAACGGTTAAGGTAACACTTACGAGAAAAGGTTGCAGTATACCTGCAGTATGCTACAAATACTGCGTCCAAAATACCAGTCGACTGCAGTTTCAAACTTCAATGTTTTTTTAAAGGGAACGGTACCGGGTTAGGTTTGGAGCAGCATTTCCCAAATTCGGTCCTGGGGACCCTAAGGGTTGCACATTTTGTTTTTTGACCTAGCACTACACAGTTGATTCAAATAATCAAAGCTTGATAATGAGTTCATTATTTAAATCAGCTGTGTAGTGCTAAACCAAAACGTACACCACTTGGGGTCCCAAGGACTGAGTTAGGGAAGCGCTGGGTTAGGGTTTACGGTAGGGACGTCCGAAGGATTCCGTAAAGCACTAACCATTATCTGAAATCCAACTCATATATTCACAATATCCCATTTTCAATGTACAACAACTGCGGAAAATAATATTTATTTGACCTGGTGAACCGGATGTTGTTGGTCAGTTGTCAAATGATCAAATCGGATTAGTGTAATGGGAGGACCCAACACTAGCAGGTTCCTATCCACATTAAGGCTTCCGGTTTCCGGTTTTTGCCTTCAATATAAAAGTTTGCGGTAAAACGTGTATGATAAGAAAAATAGTTTTTTCCCCCAGCTTTGCATAGTGCATAATTTCAAAAGTATGTGAAAAAAATTTAAAACATTGTATAACGACATGGTGTAAAAATCTAAACTAAAGATAATTACTACTTTATATACAATAAAGATTATAGTGGAGCTTAAGTAAATGAATGTCAAGAACATAATAGGTAATAAGTCAACTTTTTAAAAAAATAAATCATTATTTTGATTGTATGATTCTTGTTTATTTACTGGTGCTATTGTTCAAGGATGCAATTTTGAAATGTAATGTTTAAGAAAAGTATTTTTGTTGTATTGCACAAACAAATTGCACCGTACAGGAAAATAAAATTATCATGTGTCCATAAAACCAGGGTTCAGTCTACTCACTATAGTCCCTAGAATACAAATCAGATGAGTTTTAACAAAAAGCTAGGTCATGGGAAGTGTTGGACTTTTACGGAGTGTTGCTGGTCTTTTACTCCGTCCATCACAATGGCCACAATGCAAATCACTGTATATGGAATACATAGACTTTATAGAGCAAAATCTTAAATAAAATCAAATTTGTCACATGCGCCGAATACAGCAGAGAGAACAGTCTATGACTTGGGTGGCTGGAGCCTTTGACAATTTCTAGGGCCGTCCTCTGACACGCCTGCTATAGAGGTTCTTGATGGCAGGAAGCTTGGCCCCAGTGATGTACTGGACCGTATGCACTACCCTCTGTAGTGCCTTGCGGTCGGAGGCCGAGCAGTTGCCATCCCAGGCAGTGATGCTCTCAATGGTGCAGCTGTAGAACCCACGCCAAATCTTTTCAGTCTCCTGGGGGGGAATAGGCTTTGTCGTGCCCTCTTCACGACTGTTTTGGTGTGTTTGGACCATAACCATCTCTGACCTCCTCCCTATAGGCTTTCTCATCGTTGTCGGTGATCAGGCCTACCACTGTTGTATCATCGGCAAACTTAATGATGGTGTTGGGAGTCGTGCCTGGCCATGCAGTCTTGAGTAAACATGAAGTACAGGGGGGGCTGAGCACGCACCCCTGAGGGGCTCCCGTGTTGAGGATCAGTATGGCGGATGTGCTGTTACCTACCCTTACAGGAGTGGAGTAAAAGGCCAGCAACACCCCGTATTAGTCATAACCCCATGAAATGACACCATACATACATTCTACTGCCCCTACTGAGTATTCCCGTACAATACTTTTACTGCGGCACCTAGAATCATTTTTGCTCTATAACGCTTCAAACACAGACAGCGTTGTGGCGCAAAATAGTATGCAGCATAATCTGGATGTGTATGCAACACAAGTTCAACATTCACCTTCTGCTACCATTTCTGTCAGGCCGTCTACGCATACAGTTTGACGCATACGTTCGATAAATCCAATTCATGCACCACACCAAACGCACTACAACGCAATGCTGCAAGGCAAACACAGTGTTTCATCAGAAACGCCTGTCATTCTGGTGTACCAAAATACAATTACACTGTCGGTGTGTTCGAAGCGAAAGCCAATATGTATTTCATGTACAATGATTTGCATTGGGCACATTTTTTAAAATATTTTTTTTAACCTTGGAACATATTTTAAAACCAATATTTAATGCAAATATCACTTAAATATGAACAAATGTGAATAATTGTTCATGTGTAGATAATTATTTATCAGATATCATGAATAAATACAGGTTATTGACATGTTTATACTATTACGTGAGGGACTTTTATTTGGAACATTTCCCGAAATTCCGTAACCCGAAGGTACTTGTTTAATGTTGCTGACGAGACGCTGATTCAAATCGGCAACCCCCCCATCCAGCTAATTTCGCCGGTTTCTGCAGGAGATAAATTACATTTGTACAACAATATATTAACGTTACACACGAAATTGTTTACTAACGTTAGCCATGTCTCAAGACGGATTTCAACCTACACTAATAAGGACCACGCACAATAACAACACGAGGTCTGTCATGCTACTAGCTAGCTCTAGCTAGCCAACGTTACATTCGATTTGTTTCCATCCAAGCATTTGATGCTCGTTAACTAACCAGCCAATTAGCTAGTTAGCAATATTCTCACTATCAAATATATTTATAACTAACCCCTTTAGCAGGCTAGCAACATTTTTGCAAAAAATATTGAGGGCTTCATTCAGTACCATCATTTGTCAGTCAATAATACCAACAAAAAAACTTATATTTCTATTGAATCAAATGCAGTGACACTAATGACTGTTAATCATACTTTCTACGCAGCATGAGTATTCAACAAACTCAGGCACCGTGCCCTGGTAAAACGCCAATACAAATTCTGCATGAATACGGAACCAAAATTGGTAACCTTCCCGTGTATGTGATGGAAAAGGCTGAAGGGGAGGCACACCAACCCAGCTTCATCTTTAACGTGACAATAGGCGATGTGTCCTGCACAGGTGAGCCATTTTGTGAAGTATGTAAATTAGGCTCTATTTAGCTAGAGGATTATGGGGGATTGATATTAACAACATGGTCTTCAAAGTTATATCCCCATGTTTGCCTCATCCTCAGTACTTTCTATGATACCGTGAGTAATCATTCTGTTATGTCCCAGGTCAAGGATCCAGTAAAAAAGCTGCCAAACACCAGGCCGCTGAGTCTGCCCTGAACCTTCTGGAAATAGATGCTGGGACACCGTGAGTGAACATGTACAATTTCTAAAATGAGCATTTATGACAACAAGTTGCGTTTGCAACCATTCTAGTCAGATAACCTCATTATTAACTTCTTACATCTAATATCCCCTCCTGCAGCCTTCACATAAAGACGGAGAGTAACGGCATCCCAGCAGAGCCCAACGATCAACCCAACTCAGTGGGGATTCTGCAGGTGTCTTTGTTATTTTCCTTCAATGACCTTAGATTGTGTTTTTGTAAAACAATAGGGCGGTGTACTGTTGCAGGGCTGTAATCATAGTAACACATTTATGTTGGCATTGAGCATCTTCAAGGTGACATGAGAAAAGTCCAGATGATTATGAATAGATGGGTTGTTTTCATGTCTTTCCTAATATGTACACTATATATACAAAAGTATGTGGACATCCCTTCAAATTTGTGGATTTAGCTGTTTCAGCCATCTGTTGCTGACAGGTGTATAAAATCAAGCACACAGCCATGCAATCTCCATAGAGATACATTTGCAGTAGAATGGCCTTACTGAAAAGCTCAGGGACTTTCAACGTGGCACCTTCATAGGATGCCACCTTTTCAACAAGTCAGTTCGTCAAATTTCTGCCAAGCGAGAGCTGCAAAGGTCAAATGTAAGTGCTGTTATTGTGAAGTGGACACATTTAGGAGAAACAGCGGTTCAGCTGCGAAGTGGTAGGCTACACAAGCTCACAGAATGGGACCGCCAAGTGCTAAAGTGGGTAGCGTGTTAAAATTGTCTGTCCTCGGTTGCAAACTGCCTCTGGAAGCAACATCAGCAGAAAAACTGTTCACTGGGAGCTTCATGAAATGAATTTCCATGGCCGAACATCCGCTCACAAGCCTAAGTTCACCATGCGCAGTGCCAAGCGTCGGCTGGAGTGGTGTATTGCTCACTGCCATTGGACTCTGGAGCAGTGGAAACACGTTCTCTGGAGTGATGAATCGCACTTCACCATCTGGCAGTCCGACTGACAAATCTGGGTTTGGCGGATGCCAGGAGAATGCTACCTGCCCCAATTTACAGTGCCAACTGTAAAGTTTGGTGGAGGAGGAATAATGGTCTGGGGCTGTTACGGATCTTAACACTACAGCATACAATGACATTCTAGATGATTATGTGCTTCCAACATTTTGGCAACTGTTTCAGGAAGGCCCTTTGCTGTTTCATCGTGACAATGCCCCCGTGCACAAAGTGAGGTCCATACACAAATGGTTTGTCGAGATCGGTGTGGAAAAACATGACTGGCCTGCACAGAGCCCTGACCTCAACCCCATCGAACACCTTTGGGATAAATTGGAACCCCGACTGTGAGCCAGGCCTAATCGCTCAACATCAGTGCTCGACCACTAATGCTCTTGTGGCTGAATGGAAGCAAGTCTCTGCAGCAATGTTCCAACATCTAGTGGAAAGCCTTCCCAGAAGAGTGGAGGCTGTTATAGCAGCAAAGGGAGGACCAACTCCATAATAATGCCCACGATTTTGGAATGAAATGTTCGACGAGCAGTAGTCCACATACTTTTGGTCATGTAGTGTATGTTTCCTATGGATTCCTCCCAAAAGGAGCTGGCACTGCAGCGGGGATGGCGCCTCCCTGAATACACTGTTCTCATGGAGGCGGGCCCACCTCACAAGAGAGAGTTCACTGTTACCTGCAGAATGGAGTCACTGACAGAGACTGGTATGGTGGCTCCACGGTTGTTCTTTCTGAATGCTTTATCATTTTAAAAGTAGAAAGTGTTTAAATACTTTACCAATGCAAAAACACAATGCTTATGTTCTTTCAAATGCAAAGTGTTCAGTTGTCAATTATAAGTATGTCATCCACGTGTATCCGATAGCAATGGGAAATTCCAAGAAGGTGGCCAAAAAGGCAGCTGCGGAGAAGATGGTGGCTAAACTTCAGAATCTGTCTGGCTGTCCTGAAATCACATGGGTATGTTGAATGTTTCCTCTCATTTGGCCTCCTTGGTAAAAACATATTTAGGGCGTTTAGAATGAATGTAATGAGTGATCTTTGACCAACTCTTTCCAGACCCCGAAGCCCAGTGTCCGTCTGGAGAACTTGCGTAACTCCTCTGCAGAGAAAATGTCTCTCCTGAGAAGGAACCCACTCAGCATTCCCAACACCGACTATATCCAGATGATGCTGGAGCTGTCCAATGAGCAAGGCTTCGAAGTCACATACTTTGACATTGGTAAGGAGCTATTTCTTCCTTTTGCTGATCATAGATGTTAACTTTGTGTTTTCAAGAATAGCTCAACGGGGGCATATTCCAAGTGTATTGTAGAGTGTGTTTGTGATGTGTTTGATAGATGAGCTGACTGTGAACGGGCAGTACCAGTGCCTGGCAGAGCTGTCCACCTCACCTGTCACCGTATGCCACGGCACGGGCATCTCCTGCGGCAACGCACACAATGACGCCGCACACAGCGCACTTCAGTACATCAAGATCATGGCTTCTATCAAATGAACGACCCTAGTAAACGTCACAACTGTTTCACCTGCAGAACATATTTAAGAAATTGAGGAAAAACCCCATTTAATCACAACTGAAACGTGTAGCTATCTTCCATCTACCATTATGTTTTCACTCTTTACCCGTGTTTACTCCGTATGAAATTGGTGGATATTGAAGGCAGTATCAATAGGAATCATGCGATTCAGACAAAACATTCCAGTTGTTGTTTTTATAACAGTGACAGTCAACACTGTTCATCACCTATGGTTTCTGTCAGATATTGAAGTTACTTTGAGAAGATCAGCACAAAAAACCCCAAATCTAATCCCATGGGGGTTATGTACAGTAGAAAAACAAGGACAAGGGAATAGAATGGACACTAGTCTTGGAACGGCTTCGCTGCCAAAATGTCGACATATCGAAAATAGTCTCCAATTTATCCCAATCATTTATCGAATGATACACAATTTAAAACTGTATTGCACTGAACAAAATTAGTGATGGAAACTGGTTGAATTTAACGTAATGTTATAGGTTCCCAAAATAATGAAGCCGATTGAGGGCCTATTGGATAAACTATGTAGGAACAAACACAATACATTCATTTCACATTTTGTATTTGGTTTGATCTTCTGAACGAGTTCTGCTTTATTTAATTGGTTATTTCTCTCTGCCAAGATTCAATTACATGACGGAAATCATTTTCCATAGCAATATTAACCCCTATTTTCCAATCGGCTCATTAAAAAAGAGTCCATTATCACTTTGTTTGATTTTAGAGTAAAGGTTTTGAGCTTTGGTTGGTTTAAGACCATATTACTGTTTTTGTGTTTTGTATTCGGTTTTATTCAGTCATAGGGAGAAGGACTGGTGTTTTTCGACTACCACCACATGTATTTACAAAGAACACTAATATTAAGCAGGTTTTTGTTTACAGTGACTTTATCTCCCAACAATTATCATTATAAACATCTGCTCAACTAGAAAGTTACATTTAGCTTGTTTAGGTGAAATTGTGCTGGATATAAAACCACATGTCTTTATGAACACATTTCTTTTTGTAAAATGTATCTTTTTTAAGTTAATGGTAGCAAGATGGCATTCTCGGAAACATCTGGACAACTCCTGACTTAGACTTCAAGACCAAGACTGCCATTATCGTCTCTTCATGCTACAAATGAGCAAGAGCCAATAATTGCAATCTTGGTAGCTTTGATGTTGATGACTAAGCAGGTAGTTGCCCTGTTGTGTATGGTGACGTCATCTTGCTCAGTCTGCCTGTAATGTTGTAGCTAGCCTAGTTATGTCAGCTGTATATGAAAGTCATGCTGCTGTGTGTGTTTTGAAGATTTTGAGTTTGTGTCGGCCTTCACACCGAGTCTTGCGAAATGTTTTCTGCCGATTACGGAGGATTTTTACATCCAAATTCCACCCTGTCCTGAGTTACTGTCACAGAGCCGAGACTTGGCGGTTGAATCACATTTTCGTTTCCTTTTATCAAGGTGTATTGTAAATCGTCTCAATGTTTTGGCGGACTCATCCCAAGCGCGTGCTGTGTACCTGACCATATTAATACATATTTATTACATGTGAAGTGTGACAGACATGTTAAATAAATCTACCTGACATTGGCCTCATCCTACATTTATTTGACCTTTGACCCCCCCCCCCATTTTAAACCAGTGCTGTAGAATGACCTATATAAACATGATTGCAGGGGAGATGGTAATAATTCAGTCCTCTAGTCTCTTGGTCTGGGTCAACATGGTAGCGGCAGAAAAAACAACTAAATAGTCAAGGGAGTCCCAAAATATTATCTCAACCCGGTGCAAGAATTCCTTCACTTGTCTTTGATTCACTGGCGAAGGCCCACACAGGCCTTTACTGCCATCTACTGTGCAGGAGTACGATGGTGTTAATACACTTAGATACTTACCATGACACTACTATACCTAATGCATGGCTGGATTTGGTAAACAGTGATAAGCAGTTTGTGTCACAGACGCCACTGAGTTTTATGTATTTTTATTAGAACAAGCACTATGTAGCAGCAGTGTACAGTGGTCATGGAAAGATATGTACTTTGACAATTGCACTTTAGAAGGTACCCATTAGAAAATAGATAGAATTCAGCTGACACAGTGCGTAGTGGTACAAGTCAGTCCAAAATTCAAAAGAAAAAGCCCAATTGAGAAAATAAAATATTTCGTAAGGCATTTGCAACATTCATTGGCAGGCTATGTCATTTAAACATGCAGATATAAACATTGTAACTGATGAATTACTCAGGTCTAGCTGTTCTACTCTGATGAAACAAGTCTCTTATTTTTTCCTGGTCTCTCTGAAAACAATGTATTAATCTAGAACTAAAACTTTACAAAGTACATTATCCTCAAATGTCCTTATGAACAAAGTACTGGTGTTAGAGTGGATGGTGTAGCCTTTGCATAAGTCTAATCCAAAAGAGATAGGAATATTCCGCTGTTTACATGTACTGCACTGCCAATAACAGTGATCACAAATGAGTGGGGGTGACTGCACAGAAAATAAGGAATTTCTAGATTATTTATGTCAATTGAGTGTGACCACAGTCTCCCATTCTCCCTCCCTCTTAACAAGATCTGAGGACTACATTCCCTCCTTGGTGGAATGTAACACATTCAGAACATTTTCATTCCCTGACCGTCGTTATTTAGTACATAATACTCTGTGGGGAAAGTAGTTTATTGGATTTTAAATGGTTTTCTTATCTGGCTTGTATGGGGTTTCTTATCAGTATTGTGTGAGAGGCGTTAATAAAAATGTATTAAGGCACAGCAAGTGGAATTGACACTGACAAACAATTGATTTCTGAATACATATCTATCATTTTTTGGATCTAATCTGCAGTACTGCACAGGATAGTGCACACAAAATAATAGTTTTCTTTACAATTGAACATTTAAATTCTACATATTTCTAACATAAAACCACTTTTCCTTTTTCGATTTCAGGCTTCATTCTGGACAAAACAATTCAAAGAACAAATAAATATAATCTCAATGTAAAAATGTTGTTCACTACAGATTCTGTGGTAATGTAACAAATGTCACCATTGTGTATTGACTTCAACACACAGTGACAGAGGGAGGGGAACATCAAATATACATTAAAGCTGAAATGTTTGGCAGTAAAAGATCTAAACTGTTTCAATTGTATTGGTGTAAAGGATAAACTCTCTAGGAACTGGACACAATGTTTAAAGGATATTCAAATATAATAGCATTAGCTGTGTCGTAACTACCTAATTAAAACCACAGAACTTGAACAAGTTTATTTTTATTTATTAAAATGTTGGTCTTTGGCTTTAACATCCACATTCTGCCATTTGCAAAAGCAGAAAGTTCTGAACATTCTAAAACAACGTAATAAAAGTTGTTTGACTTACTCAAGCCCTTGGCCTCTACATAACAGATTTCCACATACATATGAATTCATGTAAAGTGTTTTCAAAGAACTGACAGTAGGTGGCTCTAGTGTTTCATAAAACACTAATTGTATAAGTGGGGGTAGTCAGTCTGGTGTAGTTGTGACGGTCGAATGGTCATGAGTCATGTGGTTCCCAGTAGAGGACACATTGACCTCTATACTACCACAGGAGGACTCCACTTTCACTATGACATTTCAGTTAGTGGCTTGGTCGGGAAAGTAATGCGAGACCGGACTTGAGTGAAACGGAAATACATTTGACGAGCCCACTGGCTCCCTCACTATATATGGACAGAATCAAAGATGATTCGTGTAACCATGTATCCAGATAAGTGACCAGGTTTTAAATGGATTCCTCAGAAGGTTATGGCACAAGGCCAACCGTTCTGGGTAGGAATCTCTTCAGATCATCATGAGACGTCCTGAGTGTTAATATTACACATGTCCTTTCAGTTATACTACAGGCTAAACTGCAAACAGCAAAAAACACAGAAATTGTAGTACAGCAAATTAAAGAACATTACAATTATATTTATAATGACTTTTTAAAACTTGTATTTTTTAACTTAAACTATTAAAACTAGTTTGAATGTGAGCTGTATAAGGGAAAGAAGTAGTCTATACATGTGGTTTGCAATAACAGTTGTGGTGAGTGACATGAAGGGTCAAAAAGGAAGTTGTTTCTCAGGTCAGTGCTTACGCATCAGCAGTTGGGCTTGTAATGATGCTCCTCTTCCAGGCAAACTGGGACTAAAAGTCTCCGCTCAAGGGGTTTGTCTTTTGGAGTTGCTGAGGAAACCTCTCAGGATACAGCAACGTCCATCAATACCAGTGACTAAAACAAATTAACTGCAAAAACAAAAATGTGTCCCAAGAGAGAATACAGCTATGATACAGATTCAACTAATACAAAAAGGCCGATCCAAAAATAAGAGCAATCTTGCCAATATTGTATAATAGTTACATTTTCACTAAATTCTATGAGTTGACGATATTTTTGCAAAAATATCAGACTTTTTTTAATTTTATTTTTGTTATAGTCTATATAGCATATGCCAATGAAAGCTGCACTCTAAACATGCATGATACATACAGTAATAGGTAATCAAAAGCCTAATCCAAACACTAGTCTAAATCAAACTGCTTTCAGAACTCAAGTGGGTTTCACTAAAAGCTTTAAAATGTGTGGTGTGGGATAGGTGACTTTTTAAGGCAAGGACATCCTCTGAAGTCAAAACAGCTTAGGATAGATCTACGTGGTAAGATTGTTGCCCTGACAACCCAGCCTCTGCAGCAAGCTCAATGGGGGGGGGGGGATCCAAGAGGATACTTGGATGGGTGACTAGTTGGCTGCAGTGCCAAACAGGGTGACGGATGGTCCAACTCATCTCTCAGCTCTGAAGTCTTTTGTATTCTTCCACACTGTCATCTTGTCAATGAGAGGTTCATTTGAAAACCGTATTGTGCATAGGAAAAAGCCTCTGTCAGCGGTGATGATATGGTCTGTATAGCGATCCATATGCTACCATAGATTAGGGTTTTCCATGTTGATGAAGCCGGGGATTTGCGAAGCTCCCAGTAGGTGTTGTTAGTGACCCAGCGCTCCCTATGATTGGCATCAACCACTTTCCTGGGAGTAAAGAGACGGGCAATCAATGAAATGGTCAGGGAGTTAAATGTCATGAGTGGAATGGATAACGACAACTCGGCCACACAAGTGTAGGAGGAACAGCCAGAATGTATTGCTGTCAATCTTGGGGATCCATTCCCCAATCTACCCCTCGTTCTTCCCCCATTAAGCTAGCCTGGCTTATACTTTACGTCATTGTTAAATGACCCTCTAGCCTCTGTACTTACTTGAAGAAGCGTGGCTCGTGCTTTATGTCATTCTCCTCTTGCCACTTCCTTCTGGTGCGTTGCAGGTCTTCGATACGCTGCTTCTCTGAGGCAGCCATTTCCACATTGCCCTCCTCCAGGTGCCTAATGTAGAGAAACAACATCACTATGACTCAAATACACTGTCAAGTGTCAATCAGCAGAGAAATACACAAAGCTTATCGACATATTTACCCGTACAAATTATATTTGACCGATGTCTTACTTCTGATTTCAAAACTCGTTTTTGAGCCCTTTTTATAGCTTCACAAATCAATTCTGAAAATGTAGATCAGAGTAAAGCTGCAATGGTTCACTTGTCCAGTACAGTCAGATCTGCACGATAATGCTACTGCACCACGTTCTCTCAGCAGGTGGCAGCAGTAGCACACAGTGCATTTCTCATACCGTCTGGGCATTTACAACAACCTTCACAGTAGCTGGAAGTGTGACGGCTGTCTTGACTCTACCTCTGATCGGGTCTGAAGCGGGCATCTGTGGGTGGTAGCAGATCTTGCATCTCAGGGCAAAGCTCATTGAGCTCAATGGCAAACCTGGTGAAGCCATAATACAGCTCGTAATCGGTGGGCATGGAGCCTGAGGGAAGAACACAAGAATCAAGAATCCGTTTCAAGTCCTTTTTTTGTTGTTGAATTGTCTGGACTATTGACACCATTGTCAACACTTTCTTTGCTCCCATATTATGGTCTCATGTACTAGTAGCATATGTTCTAAATATAATGCTGTTATCTTCTTAATGAAAGGAGATATCCATTTTTTTTTTTTTTTAAAGCAGTTCAAAGCATTCTGTTTAGCAACAGTATGATTAACGTGGTTACCTGTCCTCCAGATGCATTTGGCAGAGGGCGGGACTCCACAGTAAAGGCCCTCATGCCATTTTCCGAACAGCCGATGCACTACCTTCCCCTCTTGGTCCATCACGATCCCTTGAACCTCATTGACATTAGAACTCCAGTAATTTCCCTGCAAATAAAATGGTAACAGTAACATTGTGACCGCAAGATAAATAGCATTCATCCCCCACCTGAAAGGTAACAAGTAGACAAGAATTACAATTCCAAATAAAAGAGACAGCCATGGTAATGGGATAAACACTTTCACAGGGATGGTCGTTTCTCAGCACATAATTGCCTTTGGACTTCATAGTGTTTGTACTGGTCATATCCACAGCTGAGTTCACCGGTGTCTTACCTTGACGAAAGTGAGTTTGCAGATACAGGCACTGCTTTTGGTGTTCCTAATGGTGATCTCCCCGTAGTGTTCGATCCACCTTCTGCCGCTTAGGATGTTGTGCACGCAGGTGGTGACCTTGTTCCACTCATAGTGGTCCCCAAAGCTGAACGACACAATAGCGATTAGCGTGAAAAGGTTGAAACACTCCCAGGATATCTACAGTAATCACAGACAAGGATAGTTATTAAGTCGATCTGTGTCTTTGAGATGCTTACTGGGCAACATAATCACAAGTCTCACGAACAAAACAGCGGGGGCTTGTGAGTACCTGTACAATCTCATTTTCGGTCGAGGCAGAGACGCTTGCAATCTCCTATAATCTATGTGCTTATTCAGCAGCACCCCCCCCACCCCCTGTCCTGCTCCTCTGCCTTTCTGATTCATTTCTCACAGGATAGAGCACAGCCCATCTCACTCCTCCCTAACCCAGTCAGGGGAACTTCAGTAGGGAGTACAGTAGGTCCTTAAAGCTTCCCAGGACCCAGCATAGAGCCCACTCCACAGGGTGAAGTGATGGCTGTGGCAAGGGGAGGCTGGCAGAGGCCTGATGGCTCTAAGTAGGTAAGGCCACTGTTATGGAGTTATTTAGGTGGCTCCTATAGCGAATGACAGTGGGGACCAAACTGGGCCGGTGGAGACATTTAGTTTGGCCCGCCAGAAGGTCCATCCCAAAGAAACATCTAAAGGATGTTAAACAGAGAGGGACTGTGTGTGTGTGTGTGTGTGTTTAGCTGAAGAATAGGGCCAAAGATGGATTACCTTGGTAGCATAACATTGACTGTGCCAATGGGGAGGATTTCCATGGATTTCCCCCAGAATTTGTTTTTCCATCTGACATCTGAGAAGAAAATTGGCAGAATTAGAAAAAAGGAAACAATGACCCCATTGAGGAAGTGCACAACGTGTGTGACACTGTAATTCAACAGATAACCTACCTTGCCAGAAGGTGAACTTGTTGGAATCAGCGTGACAAGCTGAGATTGGTGGATGGTGGCTCACCTTCAAGAGATAATCAAACGTCACACGTCTTATCAGTGGCAATATTGCTAGATTGTTGCCCCGTAGAGGAATTTATTTTAGGTCAAGATACAAGAAGGTGAGTCCTTATATTGTGACTATCATGCAGACTGGGTACCTGGTAACAGCTGACACCAGCACTTAGGCTAAGTGCAGACTAGGTTCAGTCAGACCACGGGGAAACAAATAGAGTTACCGTCATACCTTCAAAGGCACTGTTAGCCGACTGGGGGACACAGTCTTTGTTTAAGCACCCCGAAAGCCACCAAACCTGACAGGTCTGTCAGTCTGCAGCACAGTTCAATACAATACTGCAGCTCATGTTACTATTAAAGTGATCTTACAGACTCCAGTACATGAGAGAACTGGCACATTTGACCTAGTCTTGGAAAACCCAGACCTAGGGAACACTGTGGGAGGCCACCCGTCTTGTCTTTCTAGTGTGTGTGTGTGTGTGGGGGGGGGGGGTTAAAACAAATATTTAAACCAAGTGTACAAAACATTAAGAACACCTGCTCTTTCCATGACATAGACTGACCATGTGAATCCAGGTGAAAGCTAGGATCCCTTGTTGATGTCACTTGTTAAATCCACTTCAACCAGTGTAGATGAAGGGGAGGAGACAGGTTAAAGAAGGATTTTTAAGCCTCGAGACAATTGATACATGGATTGTGTATGTGTGCCATTCAGAGGGTGAGCGGGCAAGACAAAATATTTAAGTGCCTTTGAACTGGGTCTGGTAGTAGGTACAAGGCGCACTGGTTTGTGTCAAGAACTGCAACGCTGCTGGGTTTTTCACACTCAACACTTTCCTTTGTGTATCAAGAATGGTCCACCACCTAAAGGACATGCAGCTAACTTGATACAACTTTGGGAAGCATTGGCGCCAACATGGGCCAGCATCCCTGTGGAACGCTTTCGACAACTTGTAGAGTCCATGCCCCAATGAATTGAGGCTGATCTGCAAAAGGGGGTACAACTCAATATTATATATATATTTTATAATATTTTTTTCTCAATAAGTAGGGTGTACAGTAGGGTGTACAGTACGCGATAGATAAAAAAAAATAATAATAAAAAGCTAGACAGGATTACCGACACATTATGTAAAAGGCTAAACTGATCCCATATCTACTACTGAGACGCTTGATACATACGGCCCCGCGCAACTCCGTAATGAATGTGTTCTGAGTACCTACCTGCTCAGCGATAAAACACATGCCCTTGTCCTCACGGATACATTCATACGTCTCTCCCAGTAAAGGGTTGAATGGCTTGCTTCCCGCTCTGTAGTACGTGGAGGAGTATCCTGAGATGACGAACGCTGCCATAATGGCCTGTAGCAGAGAAACGGCAACACAATCAACGCTAACAACGTAAAACATAACACAACGCTTTCCATCAATACTGCCAGTGGCGTTACACTGGAACAGAAGTTCTCTTTGTTTGATAAAAGTGACGAACGAATCATTTGTGCCTCAAATAATACATGAATAAATGATCTACATGCCATTTAAACCCCTGGTACATACTGGTTTACAACCTCCCAGTAAAATATCATTATTGTCATACTTGTCTTGCAAGTGCAACGTTAGTATTCACACACCGTCCTGTTATGGTAACAAAGACAGGAAAATGACAGATGTGAGATTGAACAAGGTCGACAGCTGCAGCGGAGCGTGATGTCTCTGGAAGAGGCCAGGGCTGTTGTTCAGACTGTTTACTTTGGGCATGGCACTGCCAATGCCACGCCAGCGCACATGCCATGGACTGGACTCACCCAGTATGGGCTAGTGATGGTAGAGACCGGGAATGTATATAGTTGCTTGTGCTGATGAACTCCCATCTTAACCTGAAGAGGTTTTCCGTCATCTAATGAGCCTCTCCGGTATGTCTTCTGGGGTCTGTTAGCTGGTTTAGTGGGTCACATCATCACTAAGAGTTCCAGTAATGTAAGATTAGGTCATACCTTGTGGTGGTAGAGAATTCAGAGTTATACTTGTGGCTTTTCTAAGTGCATCCATACAGTTCTAGGACTCAGAGAGGTGAGCATTTGGGCCGTACCATGCACTGGTTCTCAGAGGGGTGAGCATTTCAGTTGTACCACGCGTTGGTACTCAGAGGGGTGGGTGTTTGGGGCCGTACCATGCGTTCGTAGGGGTCCTCCGTATCGGCAGCTCTGTCCAATAGCTCAGTGTACTCCAGCTCCTCACACATGTGCTGCAGGGTGTTGAGGGGCTCGTTGAGTTCCACGGGCATGGACACCTTGGACAGGTCCTTCCCTATGTTGTTCCTCAGGATGTTCCACAGGTTGATGTTGCTGCAGTCCGGCGAGGGGGCGGGGAGGGACGGGCGCCGCCCGTTACGGAAGGCACTTCCAGCCAGGTCTCCGTTCAGCACTGGAAAAAAAAATAGGAAAGTACAATACTGTCACGAAGCATCCTGGAGGACTCACGACCGTCTGAACCAGGCGTCGTCAAATCCTACTCCTTGCATTTCATAATAGCCACAGGTAGTTCATGACTGAAACATAGTCAAAGGATGAATGGCTAGAATAGAAGATAGAGTGCCTGTGCAGAGGAGAGGGAGGCCCTGCTTCACTTTCCCCTGACAGCTTTCATAAACCCTGAGTGCCGCTCTTGGCACACTGTGAGTCCTGCAAGGTCAATCCCTGCCTCACTGATAAATGACCTGGCCATCGCAGTGGGAGAGGGGGGAGGTGGTGGTGGGGGCAGGGGGTTCACCACCACCTCTATTACATTAGCCCCCCTGCTCTAATGGAAGGAGAGGCCGCCGCAGAGGGGGGACCTACTTTGTCTGGAGACGTTATCGGTCACGCTGGCATTGTCCTCTGAAATGTTATCGCTCACATCGCTGACGTATGACTCATCGTCTGAGGCCTAGAGGGAGCGGGGGACAAAAGAGCCACTGAGTCAGTACAGTACACACACCCAGCGAGCCTAGTCAATAACACACACACACACACACACACACACACACACACACACACAGAGAGTGACATGGACACACACACTACAGTTTGCCAGTGGCTAGCAAACTGCAGTCAGCGCTGGCTTTCTCTCTCTCGCTCTGCAGTAATCAAAAGATGAGACACTGCAGCATTTCCATGCACTTTATATATAGTAACATACAATGAACTCATTGACGGTGCCAGAGAACAGCAGATTGTGGCTGGCAGTAATGGCCTCTATTGCAGTACAGTCAGCTGCTGGAAGAGCTTTTTTGGCCAACAGCATTCTGCTGGTTTGAATAGGGCCTGGCACCTGAGGCAGAGGATTTGGCCTTAGACTAGTGATGGGATATCCTTGGTGAGTAATCCTTCAGTGGGACTCTAGCTAGCAGCACTGGGTTTGTATACCTGGGGAGCAGCAAGCCAGTCCTGCTAGCTTTTATGAGGCCATATTGACTGGGGCTTGGTATTCATGGCAGTGAGTGAGAAAGGCCATCTTTGTGGCTTAGGAACGGACACAAACCATCAGTCTAGAGGATGAACCATGTCAAATCCATAAAGAAGGGTTTATCATTGAAAACCTGGAGGTGGGAAATCACAGGGGACGGTGGCATGAGAAACGCTGCCGCGCTTTAGGACACGACTGGACCCAGTTGAAGGATTTAAGCAGCAGGATAATAGAATGGAGACTGGAGAGCCCCCCTCCAGTGTGGCTTTGTTTGACTCTCCGTTGTGTTATCTCTGTCCCTCACACTCTTCTCGTGAATCGCTGACGAACTCCAGCTCCACTCGGCCATCGGCCATGCTTTATCTGAGCTCCCAGCTCTTTGACATGTTTTCACCCTCCCCCTTCCTCTTCAATCTGCTCCCCGTGGTCCTGCTGCCATCCCCCCCTCCCAACGCCCCACTCTCACCTCGTTCTCCGACGAGCTGGCAGACAGAAGCACTTCCTGGGCGTCGAAGAACTCGGACACAGACTCGGACATGGACAGCCTGCTCTCATTGGACGTCTGTTGTGTCAGAGGGATTCCCATCTGCTCACCAGCCTGCAAGAAAACACAGTGAAACACAACTAACTTATTCTGAAGTTAATTGTGAGAGAAATGACAGAACTGCAGTGTGTAACGGGGGTCTTTATTCATCCTATATTTCTGAAAGGACTGAGGTCACAATGATTTCTGATTAGTCATTTTCCCATTTACCTTGACGTCAGGGTCAGCATAACTTAATGATCAGTAAGCTCACCTGCCAAGATATACTGGAAGCACCATCCTTCTTTAAGGACAGGAATCAATAGTGTAATTGGCAAATGCAGTAAGTAGAGATTCCACAATGTTTTCCAGTTAACTAAGGCTACATGGCCAGCTCTATAATGCCTGTGTATCACCACAGAGGTGGAAAAACAGCATACAAGATCACGCTATTCTCCCTGACCTCACCTGGCAGCTATCGGATGGCTGCTGTAAGCACATTCAGCACTGCCATGGCAGGTTTTCTGCAAGTCGGGGGGCATTGGTTTTGGGGAATAGAAAAACTTCAGACAAGTTTATCTGGTTGAAGATGTAGCTACCTCGTCAGAACTGGGAATGATGTTCACGCTGACTGTTTGTTCAGACAGGACCGACTCAGAGTGGATGCGGCCCAGTCGGGTTTTAAGCTCGGCGTTTTGGGACAGGGCCTGAAAGAAATAATGATCCATCACTAATCTGTCAGCTAGATGAGAAAATACAGAGTGGAATAGAGAACTAAAAAGATAAGCATTAAAACTGGATCTATGTCGTGCAGCTCTACATTCATTAACACAGAAAAATCGGAGGCTTATACTGTATGTACTGGCACACTATGGACGTATCCTGTGACAATGATTATAATGTCATGTTATACAGTTATAATGTCACCTATAGTTCGACAGATTTTTACTGCTACAGTTATTTTCTGTATTGGTCTAAACTGTAATATCTTCAATCAAACCTACCAAACAGGTCCCTAAGGAGAGTATAGTACATCAGCTACCCTGACTACCCTTAGCTGCAGAGGGCATGTTAAGTTGACATCCCGACAACCCTCTCTGTAGCCATACCATGACTCTACACACACGCCATGGCCTGATACCCGTGACCTGCACTATTACGAAAACTCCCAATTAAAACAGTAGATAAACGGTTGACACATTTCGCAAAAAAATTATTATTTGACATGTCAACACAGAGCGCGCTCTCCAATGAAATCATTGGCAAACCCAAAGGAGTCAACTTAATGGACTTGAGACGCACAGTTAATATTACTTTCCAATGATTTGGAAGAAAAGATAACAGCGGTTGTTTAACTAAGCTGTCCTCTTTTTTCCACGTCTCCACGTTTCACCTCTCAGAAAGAGATGAAAGCGATTGCAATGAATCAGCAACGGCTGCTCTGCTTTCCACGATGAGTTATTACCTCAGTCTCACTATGTGACAATGTACAAATGGATCCATTCTCATAGAAACAGAAAACAAAAGCAGCGTGTCTAGTAAAACAAATGATGAAAGCCATATCATTCTTTCAAAACACCTCATCTCTCCATCCATTGCATGAACAAAATATGTGCTGCACTGAATATTTGAAGTGACGCAGTGAATTCTGACAAAAACAACAATATTAACCATTTATAATGACAGTTCCCAGTGCAGGGGAATTCTGGGTACTGTAGTACATTTCTTATAGAACACCTACATGTCTCACCTGTGACAGAGACTTCCTGAGGGTGATGAGCTGGACAGACTGCCCTGATGACTGACCCTGGTCTGATAAAACCGTTTTGATCTTCTCCTTCTCTATGGCCACTGTGTTGAACGCAGACTTTAGCAGAGAGTGGACTGCAAAGAAAAGAACCAGAAATCCCTTTTAAACACACCCTCTAGTTACAACTCTTCGGTATCGCTTTCTCTTTATTTTAGTGCTATGGTCTAGTGTAAAGCCACGTGAAGTGTAAATAAATCTGTTGGTTGCTGTCAAATGTATTCCAATGGTCTAAAACAGGGTTTCTTAAACTGTTTCAGTCTATGACCCAAATGAGGATTTCTGTGTTTTCCTGGGACCCAAGCTTATGAAAACATGCGTACATTCCATTGCCCTTATGCCTAAAACAAATGCAATATAGACAAAAACAAATAACAATTAAATACCCATATAAATATGAATGTTTATTGTTCCCCATTAAAAACACACTGCTTCCTGATGTTGATTAGCAACCCAGACCAGTGTGAGTGTTTGCCAAAAAAAGCATCTTGCTTCAATCAGTTTATTCCAGTTCAGAATAAAAAATGATGACTTACACTCATAACCAAGCACTTCCCCGCACAAAAAACATGGTGGGCGCTCCTAGTTATTTCTCAAAGTTTGTATCAAACCAAGAGAGAGAAACTCATCGCTGTATTCGCGTTTCGTGACGACTGAGTTCAGTCAGAACTTGTGGCTAGCGTGAGAGTCCATTGGATGACAGAGGTGCGTCGGAATGCGGAGCCAGTGGCTCACAGCGCATCGTCTGCTGCTGAACGACAGCGCCGCAGTGTGTGGGTCGCCGAGGGATCGTCACGAAAACGGCAGGAAAAAAAGAACCACGAAGCACATCTCCCTCCCACTCGCGCAGTGGCCAAACTGTGCAGACACAGCTGCTAAGCAGAGAGCTCAGTTGCACTTGGCCAAATCAATGAGTCACTCATGAAATAATGATACATTTACTCTGACACGTCGCGACCCACCATTAACAGGTCCAAAGTGGGTTGCGACCCATACATTAACAGGTCCAAAGTGGGTCGCGACCCATACATTAACAGGTCCAAAGTGGGTTGCAACCCATACATTAACAGTTCCAAAGTGGGTCGCGACCCATACATTAACTGGTCCAAAGTGGGTCGCGACCCATACTTATAGACAGTCTGGTCTAACATGACCTTTCTATTCAGTGCAGCAGCCTGTATGTGTGTCTGCGTCTGTCTGTCTGTCGGTGTATGTATGTGTGTGTGTGTGTGTCACCTTTCTGAGCGATGAGGCAGAAGTCCTCCTGCAGTTTGATGTAGTCGCCTCCACACTCTATGTTGTCAGGGGCCAGGCGAGAGGCAGGGGTCTGGATGTCCACCAGCTCAGCACTCAGGTTGGGGTTTGAGGAGTGGAGGCGAACTGGAGATGTGCTGGCACTCACAGGGAGAGACGGGACCTGAGAGGGAAGTGGGGCGCTGTAAGTACCACCTGGAAGACTTACAGTGCCCTCAGAACGTATTCAGACCCCTTTACTTTCCCCACATTTTGTTGTGTTACAGTCGGAATAAAAAATGGATTACACTGAGATTGTGTCACTCATCTATACACAATACCACATAATGTCCAAGTGGTTTGTAGATTTTTTTTTTGAATTAATAAAAGATTAAAAGATGAAATGTCTCGAGTCAATAAGTATTCAACCCCTTTGTTATTCAAGCCTAAATCTGTTCAGGAGTAACAATGTGCTTAACAAGTCACATAATAAGTTACATGGACCCATTTCGTGTTCAATAATAGTGGTTAACGTGATTCTAGAATAACTACCCCCATCTCTGTACCCCACACATACAATTATCTGTAAGGTCCCTCAACCAAGTAGTGCATTTCCAGCACAGATTCAACCACAAAGACCAGGGAAGTTTTTCAATGCCTGGCAAAGACGGGTACCGATTGGCAGATCAAAAAGCAGATGATTAATATCCCTTTTGAGCATAGTGAAGTTATTATGGTGAAGTTGGATGGTGTGTCAATACACCCTGTCAATACAAAGATACAGGCGTCCTTCCTAACTCAGTTGCCAGAGAGGAAGGAAACTGCTCATGGATTTCACCATGAGGCCAATGGTGATATTAAAAACAGTTACAAAGGTTAATGGTTGTGATATGAGAAAACTGATCAACAACATTGTAGTTACTCCACAATATTAACCTAAATGACAGAGTGAAAAGAAGCCTGTACAGAATAACAAATATTCCAAAGCATGCATCCTGTTTGGAACAAGTCACTAAAGTAATACTGCAAAAAATGTACCAAATACATTTTTTTGTCCTGAAAACAAAGCATTATGTTTGGGGCAAATCCAACACAACACATCACTGAGTACCACTCTTCATATTTTTAACCATGGTGGTGGCTACATCAAGTTATGTGTAATGCTTGTCATTGGCAAGGACTAGGGAGTTTTTTTTAGGATAAAAATAAATGGAATACAGCTACAAGCATAGGGAGAATCCCAGAGGAAAACCTGGTTGTCTGCTTTCCAACAGACACTGTAAGACAAATGCACCTTTCAGCAGGACAACAACCTAAAACACAAGGCCAGATTGGTGAGAATTGTTTTGATTTCATCCATTTTGAATTCAGGCTGTAACACAACAAAATGTGGAATAAGTCAACGGGTATGAATACTTTCTGAAGGCCCTGTAGGTGGTGGGAATGTGGGCCAAGTTATGTGTCTACAGAAAGGACTGAATGGGTCCAGAATAAGCTCAAGTTCTGGCTCCTTATATAACACCCTTCTGCTGTCTCTTCAGCTAAATATTTGAGCACACAGACTGATAGTAAATAATAGATAGATACGCACACTTGTATGTTTGTTTACATCCCTCTATAAATCACACCAAGTCTGCCAAGTCATTGGAGAGGGTGAAGCACAGTTGAATCAGAGGCTTTGTTCCAACCAATGTTCTTTTCATGTTCCTCAGCTATAAATAAACCATAAAACAAGGAAAAAAACCTTTCCCCTTGTTTCTCCTGGACTGATGACTCACTCGTTCATCAACACTACGTATCCCAGAGGGCCGCTGGTGAGGAAACGGTTGGTTCTGGGCTACATAATCTACCAGAACACCCGTAGTGATAAGAACTCAGTATCATGAAGGAAAGGGCTTTTAAACGGCCTGTTGTTGCAAATCAGCCATTGGAACAGTTTTAAAAAACGGAGCGTTATATGAATTCAAAGCATGACTAGCCTTTTCCCAAAGCAGTAGAGAGTGTTGAAAGTAAATAGGGGGATTTAGTCAGTATAAGAAAAAAGCAGACGGCTGCACAATGAGGGCGTTCGGACACAGAAAGACTGCCTTGAATGCGTCTGGGGCATTTTGTGTGGAGGCTACTAAACCAGAAACCATTCCAAAGAGCTATGTGTGTGCGTGAGACAGAAAAAGAGAGAGACTGGATATCTAAGAAATAAGAGGTACCTGAAGCTGCAATTTTGCATCTTTGCCGACACTTTTTGTTCTCCATCTTCTGTTCATGCGCTTGTCTTTCTTTGACATGTCTACACAATTGCTCTACATAACAAACACGGATCAGAATATGTGAGAGGTGGTTAATAAGACAAGCAAAGGTTGCATCATCACTAAGAGAGAAGCAATGATGCCAGATAACATAGGAGCAATGATGCCAGATAACATAGCAGCAATGATGCCGGATAACATAGGAGCAATGATGCCAGATAACATAGCAGCAATGATGCCAGATAACATAGGAGCAATGATGCCAGATAACATAGGAGCAATGATGCCAGATAACATAGGAGCAATGATGCCAGATAACATAGGAGCAATGATGCCGGATAACATAGGAGCAATGATGCCAGATAACATGATGCCAGAAAGCGTAGCAGCAATGACAGTTAACCCACACATTGTTTTTTTGTTGTTGTTGTTTTTTTAACCCCTTTTTCTCCCCAATTTCTTGGTATCCAATTGTTTTAGTAGCTACTATCTTGTCTCATCGCTACAACTCCCGTACGGGCTCCGGAGAGACGAAGGTTGAAAGTCATGCATCCTCCGATACACAACCCAACCAAGCCGCACTGCTTCTTAACACAGCGCGCATCCAACCCGGAAGCCAGCCGCACCAATGTGCCGGAGGAAACACTGTGTACCTGGCAACCTTGGTTAGCGCTAACTGCGCCCGGCCCGCCACAAGAGTCGCTGGTGCGTGATGAGACAAGGATTTCCCTACCGGCCAAGCCCTCCCTAACCCGGATGACGCTAGGCCAATTGTGCGACGGCCCACGGACCTCCCGGTCGCGGCCGGTTACGACAGAGCCTGGGCGCGAACCCAGAGTCTCTTAACCACTGCGCCACCCGGTAGGCAACCCACATATTGTTAGCTATGAAATTGAGGATGGGATCGTCCACACAATTGAGTAAAAAAAAAACTTTATCTTAATGAAAAATTCTTTCTCTTAAATGAAATGTAACGATTCAAAGCAAATGGCAAACATTCAAACGTTGATGTATGCTCTTAATCAAATGCAATTTGTTATACATCGAATGGAAAGCAACAATGAATTATGTGAGACTATTAGAGTGTGTCAATGTACAGTGACAGAGATGAAGGCTGTGTTGGAAACGGATTGGGCCTCACACAGCCTGACCATGAGGCCCAGAGATACACACCTCCATCCATTAGAGTATCAGCCCCCCCCCCCCCCCCCCCACCCACCACCACACTCAGACACTGCTGTGCTAAGATTAAACTCTCCCTACTTCTTGCTATGTGCGTGTGTGTCTGTGTGTGTGTGTGTGTCTGTGTGTGTGTGTGTTACCTGCATGTCAGTGAAATTAGGAGCCGACTGGGTCCTCTGTAAGATCTCCAGGCTCTGCAGTAACTTGCTCAGCTCTATCAGGCTGGACTGACAGCGGGCGAGCTCTGTGGGAAGAAGCAACACAAGGCAATGTGTCACACACTGGAAGACCACGTCTGACACAACGTGACTCATCGGTTTTTTCCTGCTCTGTCGTGTTTAACAAATGAGAGAACCATTATGGAAAAACAAATATCCTCATTAGTTTAAGTAACAAAGTGGAATAATATGACAGGCAGTTGCTACTAGGGTTGCAAAAGGTACCGGTAATTTACCGGAATCTTCAGTCATTTTGGTAATTAACAGCAAGTCTATGGCAATCTATCGTAACTTTTGTCATTTATACTTGAATAACTTTTTTTTTTCTCCAATGAATATACAGTATTAGTATTGTCTGAGTTTCTAGTCGATCGACCATATGGTTCAAGAGAAAACAGACAAATAATCTAATCAACAATGGCATTATTTTCAATTACTTCTGCAACTCGTCCAATTATTGACTTTTTACACAACATAGACAACAAATACATATTGACATAGTAAAAGAAATAATAGTGTAAAAGAAAAATAAGGATATTTAACGCTGAAACCCTTATATGAAACACTAAATGGTGTTCATTAAGTTGATGGTTAATATTTTTACAGTTTTACAGCTTTGATATTCTCTTTTTTTATTTGAAAAATCTGAATTCTTTCATACATTTGACATGTTTGTAATGCCAGAGAGGGGGCCAGAGAGGGGGCCAGAGAGGGGGCCAGAGATAATCTGAACTACCCAAAAGGGCCACTAGACGTATTGTGATAGATTACATAAAATTCTGGTAGTTTACTGGTAAACTTTGAAAGTTTCCAGTAATATACCCTCTTTTTGCAACCCTAGTTGCTACTATCAGGAGCCATTGTAAATCAGACATGGGCATGAGGAGAATATCCCATCATATGAATAATACAGTAAATCTTTCAATGTTGGCAGGGAAAGGGAAATATATTGCTGATCCTTATCATCCCGATATAATAGATGGATGTTTCACAGCAGTGATGGTGGGAAGAGAGCACTTACCCTCTGTACACTTGTCCATCTCCTCCGACTCCTGAAGCCATGCGGCCACTTTGCTCTGTCCGTTACTGTAGGAGGCCGGCAGGCTGCTGCTGCTAGGGACTGGGGGGGACTGCCATGATGGAAGGGTGGTGGGTTTGGGCTGCTGGAGGGACAGGGATAGAGACACATGGGGGTTGGGTTAGTAAACACACCTCAGACATACAGTATGTATACCTTCTGGATAACACACACCAGATGTGAGAGAAACATGTGCGTTTCCTGCTTTCCGAGTCACATTCCAACAGAATTCATGCTTTCTAAAAGAAATTCTAAGAGAAATCATTCTTTCTAAGAGAAATGAGAATAGAATTCTTGCTTTCTAAGAGAAATTAGTATAGTAACTGTGAAACAAAGGACAGGAGATATAGCATGTCCAAATCACCAAAGATTTCCTACTCAGAACAGTAAAGATTTTCTGCATCCTCACCACTTCAAAGCCACAGATCTTTATTGACTCACGTCCTGTGAGAGCGCTGATCAGTAAGAGCCCGTAGCGCGCAGGCCGAGACCCAGGCCCAGCTGCTCTGAATACAGGTTTGTTTGATGAGTCCTAATAACCTGAGTCTGCCAGAGACTCTCCCCTCCCTGGGGGATTCAGTGCCATTAGTCTTATAATTAGCTCGGTAACCGAGCAGGGTTGTTAGAACCCCGTCACAAATGAAAATGTTCAGTGGCCTGTATATTGAAACGCTAACAGCGTTGTATGAGGGCCACTACCACCATGTAAACCCAACCTGAGTCAGACAGACGTAAAAGTTCAGCTTACCACAGCAGAGAACAACTGTGCCGAGGTAACCGCCAGGGAAGAGAGGCCCACCTTTACGTCATGTTGTCCCGCAATGGGGGTGGGGGCTGGCTGAGGGTGGGGGTGTGGGATGGGGGACTCGGTGGTGGCAGGGGGAGGGAACGTCCTTATGGTGGCGTCTCGGGGGGAGCGGACGATCTCGTTCTGCCGGTAGAGACGGTGGTGGCGCAGCTTGACCACCCAGGAGTCAAAGATGTCTGGAGACTTGACCTGGGAAGAGAGAAGAGAAGAGGGGAAAGGAATAGAAGAGACGTGAGAAGGAGAGGAAAGGGCATAGTCTTTGAATAATGCAAATGTAGAGTGATGCCACAGTAAATCCAATCTAATGTTATTTGTCACATGCTTCGTAAACAACAGGTGTTGACCAACAGTGAAATGCTTATGTAGGCTACTCTACCTAGACTACATGACCAAAAGTATGTGGACACCCACTCGTTGCAGATTTCATTCCAGAATCATGGCCATTAATATGGAGTTGGTCCCCCCCTTTCCTGCTATAACAGCCTACACTCTTCTGGGAAGGCTTTCCACTAGATGTTGGAACATTGCTGCAGGGAATTGCTTCCATTCAGTCACATGAGCATTAGTGAGGACGGGCACTGATGTTGGGCGATTAGGCCTGGCTCGCAGTCTGCGTTTCAATTCATCCCCAAGGAGTTCGATGGGGTTGAGGTCAGGGCTCTGTGCAGTCAAGTTCTTCTACACCGATCTCGACAAACCATTTGTGTATGAACCTCGCTTTGTGTACGTACGGGGGCATTGTCATGCTGAAACAAGAAAGGGCCTTTCCCAAACTGCTGGATGCACAGAATCGTCTAGAATGTCATTGTATGCTGTAGCGTTAACATTTCCCTTCACTGGAACTAAGGGGCCTAGCCCGAACCATGAAAAACAGTCCCAGACCATTATTTCTCCTCCACCAAACTTTACCACTGGCACTCTGCATTTGGACAGGTAGCGTTCTTCTGGCCTCCGCCAAAACCAGATTCGTCCGTCAGACTGCCAGTTGGGGAAGAGTGATTCATCACTCCAGAGAAGGCGTTTCCACTGCTCCAGGGTCCAATGGCGGCGAGCTTTACACCACTCCAGCCGGCGCTTGGCATTGCGCATGGTGACCTTAGGCTTGTGTGCACTTACATAGTGCAGAAATTTGACACACCTTGGAAAGGTGGCATCCGATGACGGTGCCACATTGAAAATCACTGAGCTCTTCAATAAGGCCATTCTACTGTCAATGTTTGTCTATGGAGATTGCATGGCTGTGTGCTCGATTTTATACACTTGTCAGCAACGGGTGTGGCTGAAATAGCCGAATCCACTCATTTGAAGAGGTGTCCATATCTTTTACATATATTGATCAAAAATATAAAACGCAACATGTAAAGTGCTGGTATCATGTTTCATGAGCTGAAATAAAATATCCCAGAAATGTTCCATATGGACAAAAAGCTTACTTTTCTCAGATGTTGTGCATCCCTGTTAGTGAGCATTTTATCAAGACTTTATCAAGATAAAGTCCTTTTGTGGGGAAAACTCTCTCTGATTGGCTGGGCCTGGTTCCCCAGTAGGTGGGCCTGGTTCCCCAGTAGGTGGCCCCTGCCCAGTCATGTGAAATCCATAGATTGAACTTATTTCAATCGACTGATTTCGTTATATGAACTGTAACACAGCAAAATCTTTGAAATTGTTACATTTTTGCTCAGTGTAGAAATTGTCCTCTTCCTAACTTAGAAATGATGGATGATATAGGCTATCTCGGTCACAATGAAGCTTACTTTGAGGTGGTAGATATGCTCCTCTGTGTCCAAGTCAATGCGGCGGGCCCTCTTCTTGATGGACATGACTGACAGACCCACATCAATGCAGCCATGCAGTTTGGCTTTCTGAATCTTAGAAAAGAGAGTTTAACAGAAGTCAACGTATGTCATGTAAGCAGGTGTGATCACTCATTGTTGCTGTGTAAATAAATGGAATCTTAAGGTGAAGAAAAAAGAAAAGAGCATCACGATGGAAAGCTACAGACCTACTTGTCTCTAAAGTCTTATTCAAAAGTAATCATCATGTGATTCAGCACTATTACGCAACATCATGCATTGAGGCTAGTTTGCCAGTTCGGTTCAAAGAGATCAAGGCTGACAAGAACATGGCTGCTTCCAGGAAGCCCTGTGAAAGGAAGGGCCCTTTGTACACATCTGATTAGTGTGGACGCAGCAGTTTAGCCAGTAAATTGGAGATTTCCTGCAGGCTGACTTGGGCAGCTGAAACACAATGGGCAGAGTGACCCTGGGGGTGTTTCTGCTGAGTCACCATGGTGCCACAGCCATGCCAAGCGAGGCTGCCCTCGGTCTCTGCCCCGTGGCTACTAGTCAGGGTTACTCACATCAATGGGCGACTTGGAGTACTTCAGCATCCCATTGTCCAGGACAAAAAAACGCTTTGGAAAAACAACAACAACAAAACATTGAGTTGGTGACTAGCAGCACTTGTCTCTAGAAATATATGTCCTTTTGAGAATTGTGTTTGGTGACTTTTCTGAAGGGTTTCGCAAACAAGGAAATCGATGAAAACAAGTAAACAGTTTTGTGTCCCACTCGGTCGTTAAGCCCTACCTTGTGCCAGCCTTTCAGCGGCCATTTTCGCTTCTTCAGCATGAAGCCCTCGTGTTTATCTGGCCTCTGGACGTTGCTCTGACCGATTCTCAGTCCCTCAATGATTTCCCAGCTGTCTGCCTCCTAGGGATGGAAAGAGAAACAGAGCCGTGTCGGAACTCATCTGTTCACTTCTCCAGGGTCAGGGAACACAGCAACAGTCAAGAAACGCCCCCGGCCTTGGCTGCATCGCATTCTACCTGTAAACAGTATGAATAATAGATACTACCAGCTATAACTGAAATACTACTAGCATACTACAGTATATTACATCAAACTGGGCATTTTGTCTAACTATTTACAGAAATACTGCCCGATTGAGTATCTTGTAGCCCTCTCAGCATTTCCACTCCATTAGCTTTCCCTTAGTCTGCTCTCCTGTTTCTGTTGGCTCTGTAAATCACAGGCCTCCTCTGGAGTGGAGGGAGGGATGGGGTCAGGTAAGGATACGTATGACAGGGCAGAAGTGTCCCACTATAAAACAGAGACCCGGGAGAATCCCCACTGGGCTGTGTGGGCCGGGCGATGGTCAGGTGAGGTTACAGCTGAATACGGTAACATTATTATCTGCCTAATAAGAGTCCCCTGCAGCGCTGACAGCCCAGTGTGTGTGTGTGTGTGTGTGTGTGTGTGTGTGTGTGTGTCTGCGTGTGTCTACGTGTGTGCATGACAGGATGAGGCATCACTCACCACCCAGGGATTACTATAGGCCATGAAGGGTCATGTGGCTATAACCACACACACAACACCCAGGGCAAAACAAACTGTTGGCTGCTGCACTGTTGTGGACAAAAATACACCTCTCACCTTGCAACAACCTCCTCTCGCTCTCTGTGTCTGTTTCTATGTGTGGGTCTCTCTGTGTGTGTGTGTGTGTGTGTGTGTGTATGTGTGTGTGTGTGAGAGAGATAACAACATTGGACGGCCTAATAAATATGTCAAAGTAGACTTGACTTCAGTGTGTAACAACCAGCTTTTTAACCAGCCCAGTGCAGAAAGCCAGAGACTACAGCTGGTATTCTGTTCTGGTCTGCCCCAGTTCAGTCACCATAGCAGCCTGGGAGGAGAAGTAGGCCATTCCAAGCCCTCTATTTAAAAAGTTCAACTCACCTTCCAAAGAAATGAATTTAAAAAAAACGAGATGCTTCCAAAGAAGTTAATTGAGAAACGTTTGCATACTTGCCCCCATTACGCTTGAATACGAAAGAGGAATGAATGTATCATAACCACTAAATCTGTATCCTCACAATGTTGGAGGATAGATGGATTGAGGTGGCTCCAATAATATACAACTTTGTTGTCCCAATACACAGTAATCAGGCTTCCAGCTCCCTGGTTGTGCTTGATAGACAAAGAACAAGAGCAAAGCCTCAGTTCACTAAAACAACTTCCCTGTGTAGTTTATTATTATTATTCAAATAATGGTCATGAGTCATTCTCTCACTTCTAAAGAAATAAATCTACACTACATTAAATAAAAGCTTGCTCATACTGCAACAGAGGACAGCAGATTTATTTACTTCAACATCCTCTCAAGATTCGAACAACCCAAAGATCAAAGTATATACAGTACCAGTCAAAGGTTTGGACACACCTACTCATTCAAGGGGTTTTCTTTATTTTTAATATTTTCTACATTGTAGAATAATAGCGAAGGCATCAAAACTATGAAATAACACATGGAATCATGAAGTAACCAAAAATGTAGCCATCCTTTGCCTTGATGACAGCTTTGCACACTCTTGGCATTCTCCCAACCAGCTTCACCTGGAATGCTTTTCCAACAGTCTTTTCCAACATATGCTGAGCACTTGCTGGCTGCTTTTCCCTCCATCTGCGGTCCAACTCATCCCAAACCATCTCAATTGGGTTGTCGGGCGATTGTGAAAGCCAGGTCATCTGATGCAGCACTACATCACTCTCCTTCCCACTAAGCCCAAAGCAGATGGGATGTAGCATCGCTGCCGATTGCTGTGGTAGCCATGCTGGATAAGTGTGCCTTGAATTCTAAATAAATCACAGATAGTGTCAACAACAAAGCACCCCCACACCATCACACCTCCTCCTCCATGCTTCACGGTGGGAACCACACATGCAGAGATCATCTGTTCACCTACTCCGTGTCTCACAAAGACACGGCGGTTGGAACCAAAAATCTCAAATTTGGACATCAGAACAAAGGACAGATTTCCACTGCTCTAATGTCCATAGTTCGTGTTTCGTGGCCCAAGCAAGTCTCTTCTTCTTATTGGTGTCCTTTAGTAGTGGTTTCTTTGCAGCAATTCGACCATGAAGGCCTGATTCACACAGTCTCCTTTGAACAGTTGATGTTAGTTGAACTCTGTGAAGCATTTATTTGAGCTGTAATTTCAGAGGCTGGTAACTCTAATGAACGTATCCTCTGCAGCAGAGGTAACTCTGGGTCTTCCTGTCCTGTGGCGGTCCTCATGAGAGACAGTTTCATCATAGTGCTTCATGGTTTTTGCAACTGCACTTTCAAAGTTCTTGAAATTTTCCAGATTGACTGACCTTCATGTCTTAAAGTAATGATGGACTGTTGTTTCTCTTTGCTTATTTGAGCTGTTCTGCCATAATATGGACTTGGTCTTTTATCAAATAGGGCTATCTTCTGTATACCATCCCTACCTTGTCACAACACAACTGATTGGCTCAAATGCATTAAGAAGGAAAGAAATTCCACAAATGAACTTTAACCAGGCACACCTGTTAATTGAAATGCATTCCAGGTGACTACCTCATGAAGCTGGTTGAGAGAATGCAAACAGTATGCAATGCTGTCATCAAGGCAAAGGGTGGCTACTTTGAAGAATATAAAATATATTTTGATTTGTTTAACACTTTTTTGGTTACTACATGATTCCATGTGTTATTTCATAGTTTTAATGTCTTCACTATTATTGAACAACGTAGAATATAGTAAAAAATTAAGAATAACCCTGGAATGAGTAGATGTGTCCAAACTTTTGACTGGGGACTGTGCATATTTATTTGTATGAAGTCGGCTATCTTATGAAGACCTAGGCCTAAATAAAGCATTATTAAAAAGGACCCTGGCTTCCTAAAATGTTTCATTTCCGCTTTAACGTAGTCTAAATCGTTTTACTGCCTGGGATTGTTATTTTAATAGCCATGCTATCCACTGGATCCAACGCGTGACTGATTATTCCACGGCTTTAAAGCTTGCAATGCATTATGCATCCACCAGCATGGAAAGAGTATAAACCTATCAAATGTCCAGGCTATTGATATCCTTCAATGGTAACTAACTACCAGCTCATGGGACCAACCTCCATTGGTACACAGTGGTGTAGTAGGCTACATTCATCTCCAATACTGCAATGAATCAAACCTGTTACTACAGGTAAGGTCTTTAGGAGCAGGGAAAAGGACCAACTGTCCTTGGGGACAAATTAGGGTAAATCTGGACTATAACTATCTAGACCTACACGGCACGGCAGAAGCAGAATTCCTATGGCAGCTTCATCTGACACATCTGTTTTCCCAGGGACTCCCAGAGTAACAACAGCGCATTGAGGGCATACTACTGCTGCTTGAGCATTAGGCAACATCCCGCCTTGTTTGGTATGTTCGCTGTGTATTGAAGCACACCTAACAAACTCAAATCCGGCAATGCTGACACCACAACACTTGAGACCATGTTGATTTTGTGTCGCGAAGCACGGCAACTCACCTGCAACCTAAACAACAACAAGTAGCAGGCTGAGATTTGCCAGAGGAACATCCACACCGTAGTGACTAATCCCCCATCACGATGGATGTTAATTCAAGTACCACATTAAGTACCCATTGGACCCTAGCGCTGATCAGAAGCAGACAACCTAAGTGCCAGGCATTGGTAATCACTGCCAATGTGATTGTAACGAGACGAGAGTCATTTGCTGCAGTCTTGGGTTTTGCTTTGCCATAAATCTGAGTGTGAGAGGGGCTGGGCTGTTGCTGCGCTACTGATGAGATGTAACACCGTGTGAGGTAATATAAACACTGCCTGCATTCCAAATGGCACCCTATTCCCTAAATAGTGCAATACTTTTGACCAGGGCCCATAGGGAATATAGAGAATTGTACACTGAGTGTACAAAACATTAGGAACACCTTCCGAATATTAAGTTGCACACTCTCAATTCGTCGGGGCATGGACTACAAGGTGTCGAAAGTGTTCCACAGGGATGCTGGTCCATGCTGACTCCCATGCTTCGCACAGCTGTGTCAAGTTAGCTGGATGTCCTTTGGGTGGTGGACCATTCTTGACACACACGGGAAACTGTTGAGCGGGAAAAACCCAACAGCGTTGCAGTTCTTGACACAAACCTTGTGTGCCTAGCGCCTACTACCAGACCCCGTTTAAAGGCACTTTTATCTTTCGTCTTGCCCATTCAGCCTCTGAATGGCCAACATACAAAATCCATGTCTCAATTGTCTCGAGGCTTAACAATCCCTCTAACCCGTCTCCACCCCGTCATCTACATTGATTGAAGTGGATTTAACAAGTGGCATCAATAAGGTGTTAGGTTCCAAATATCAGAGTAAGAACTCCACGGACAATATGAAAGCTTGGACCAAGTTTATTCATCCCAGGGGTCGAACAGCTGAACAGACAAAGACATATTTACACAAGCACTGATATTTAACCCTTTCTCCTATGAAGAGTCTCCTCCTACACATCTGAACAGCCAATACATCTCTGTTGCTAGACAGAACCTTAGTGATACCTGTTCTTCATCTGACCTGACCTCTGACCCAAAGTGCTCACTCCTCCCCAACTCACGGCTGTCATGGTGTTTGGTACCAGGCTGTGTCTCTTCTCATCCCCGAGGATCCCTCCCATAGGATCCCTGGTGGCAAACACTAACATATCCTGACATAATGTAAACATTACACATTATCCTCTCTCCCTCAGTGACATGAATAAGTATATTTCATATTATCAAAACCCAACAAAGGGATCATAGCTTTCACCTGGATTCACCTGGTCAGGCTGTCATGGAAAGAGCATGTGTCCCTAATGTTTTGTACAATTCAAGTGTGTAGGGAATAGGGTGCCATTTGGGCATTTTCCACTGCCTCACTGTAGTAAACATGATTGACTCAGAGCTGCAGGAAGGGCGAGGGGAAGAAAGCACTGAGTGAAACCTTTAGGTGCCAGAAGGCAGAAGCCTGACCTATAGTGGAGCAGGTGGGAATACGTAGTGTGTCTGCTGTACTCTCCACTTCACACATTGACAAGGGCAACGGAGGGCAGGTTTACCCCCCCAAGGGTCTCCAACCCTGTTCCTGGAGAGCTACCCTCCTGTAGGTTTTCATCCCAACCCTGTTTCTGAAGAGCTACCCTCCTGTAGGTTTTCATTCCAACCCTGTTTCTGGAGAGCTACCCTCCTGTAGGTTTTCATTCCAACCCTGTTTCTGGAGAGCTACCCTCCTGTAGGTTTTCATTCCAACCCTGTTTCTGGAGAGCTACCCTTTTCACTCCAACCCTGTTCCTGGAGAGCTACTGTCCTGTAGGTTTTCACTCCAACTAACCTGGTTCAGCTTATCAAACAGCTAATTATTAGAATCAGGTGCTAGATTAGCGTCCCTACAGGACGGTATCTCTCCAGGAACAGGGTTGGAGTGAAAACCTACAGGAGGGTAGCTCTCCAGGAACAGGGTTGGAGTGAAAACCTACAGGAGGGTAGCTCTCCAGGAACAGGGTTGGAGTGAAAACCTACAGGACAGTATCTCTCCAGGAACAGGGTTGGAGTGAAAACCTACAGGAGGGTAGCTCTCCAGGAACAGGGTTGGAGTGAAAACCTACAGGACGGTATCTCTCCAGGAACAGGGTTGGAGTGAAAACCTACAGGAGGGTAGCTCTCCAGGAACAGGGTCGGAGTGAAAACCTACAGGACAGTATCTCTCCAGGAACAGGGTTGGAGTGAAAACCTACAGGAGGGTATCTCTCCAGGAACAGGGTTGGAGTGAAAACCTACAGGAGGGTAGCTCTCCAGGAACAGGGTTGGAGTGAAAACCTACAGGACGGTAGCTCTCCAGGAACAGGGTTAGAGTGAAAACCTACAGGACAGTAGCTCTCCGGGAACAGGGTTGGAGTGAAAACCTACAGGAGGGTAGCTCTCCAGGAACAGGGTTGGAGTGAAAACCTACAGGACGGTATCTCTCCAGGAACAGGGTTGGAGTGAAAACCTACAGGACGGTATCTCTCCAGGAACAGGGTTGGAGTGAAAACCTACAGGATGGTATCTCTCCAGGAACAGGGTTGTAGAGCCCTGGTAAGGTGTGTGTCATCTCTCTGACAATGTAAAGTCATTATATTGGGCAGGTCCTCCCCTGAGATATTGCGCTTTTGACCTCAATGGGATAACCCAGTTAAACCATTTTTTTTTAAAGGAACTTAATGTCTGGACACCCAAAACAAGGGCTTCATTGGATATACTTTTGCCACGGTGACAATGGCAGAGATGTATCATATTGTCAGCGCTTCGTCATCCTTTCATCTTCCATCAATGTGTTCTGACCATTACCATGAACACAGCCTCTATCTGCTGCTGCTGCTGCTGTTCATAATCACGTCATTGATTTCTCCACAGCCAGAAATCCACTAGTCATCAGCTATCAAAAGACTTTCCCTGCTCCCCCACAGAAGCATAAAGGGAAGCAAACGTTTCAGACTCATCATGTTCCTTATCTCCATGCCTCAGAACCATCTTTTATCACACCAAGAGACGGCAGACGGTTGTTATAGCATGGAGAAAAAAGGTTCGGCTGATTATCTACACACACAGAGGGATGACCGTGTAGGATGTGCGCGGGATCAGTGTGTCGGCACGATACACTGCAGGTGGTGTCTCTAATTGCACTTGTGAGAGTCTCCAGTCCAGAGTGCCTAACGGTAGTCAGCAGCACAAGAGAAAGTGACATGCACTGATCCCCTAGGGACTGGATCTCATTAAGGCTTCCCCCACAAATAGCCACTGCACTCACTTTCCCCTCGCACACTGAAACACACTGCAGCCAGCCAAGCCTACCAAGGTCTTTTCCCTGGGTCTGTGGTCTGCACCACTTCCCCAGGAGTCTCTAGGGAGGATGTGACCCTTATACAGCAGTAAACACGCATACAGACACTGATACACACATACTCTTTCTACACCCCCTAACCACATAAACAACGAGGCAACAGAGTAATAAAAGATTACTCCTGGTGCTCGAGTTAATGCACCGCTACCGTGATGGCGATACTGAGCTGGGTTGAACCTGGTCGCGCCTTTCAACTCGGGAGCCAATGAGGACACAGGAGCAGCCTGTATTAACAAATCCCACCACATGGCCCCACCTCCAGCCTCAACACAACAATAGCTGTGTACTATAGTAGACAATCCTCTGGTGCTTCCCTGGATCTACAGCATCTACCCAGTAAATTTCTACAGTAATGAAATACAACAGCAGTCACTATCGGCCAATAACCTTTCTAGGCATCGCAGTCTCACAAAGAACGAGTAAGGTGAATCAATTGGACAAGTGCCTAATTTCTTGCATGCCTCTTACCTCCCTTGCTCGCTACTTTAATTAAACTCATTAAATTAGCGGAGTAGGAATGGGACATCAATATGCTGTTTAGATTAGAGTGAATTCAGGGAACAGGCTAGAAGACCGCAGAGCTCACAAGGTCTCTTTGTACACCATGTACAGCACGACAGGGAACAGAGTAGGAGGCACAGGAAGGGTTAAATCTCTCATTCAGCAGCAAGCCTGACTGCTACTGTACAGGCCGCAATTCCTCCACCAACTCCCCAAAGCACTCCTCTTCAGAGAGCAATCTCCCATGGTTACGGGAATGCAGCAGTAGCTCCCACACAGCACAGAATACCAGAGCGTGCCACATGTTCACTGGTCCAATCGAGCCTTGGCTTTCTAACTCTACCTCATGAATTATTTACGACCCCCCCCCCCCCCCATCGGAAAAGCCGTGATGTCAGAGATTCCAGATAAGTGTCCTGTTTCTCCATGGCTACGGTGATATGGCAGTTCAGTTCACAGCCCGAGACAGTAGAAAGGCTTCCTCTTCACACGCTTACAAAAGGGGCTAACATTTAAGCCCCTGTAAGCTGACCCTTAAAATAAAGAATGTTTCTAATTCACTGTTTACAATACCTCCCACTTAGGACATGGTGAACAGTGGACACAGATAAGCCACAATGCCAGGTATTGGCACCAGTACTCTACAACATACTACAGTGCACAACATAAAACGCCTAGAATGATAATAGCTAGTTACATACAGTGCATAGTCATCACCTCCTCATAATAGCACAGCTCACAGTGATCACCCTTACAGACTGCGCTCAGGGAGCTGTTACTTCCAGTCAGTCCCACTCTGTCTGTCTGCTGCTCCAGAGACAGTCTCAGGGGAGCCCGATTGAGTGAATCACACCACTACACTGTTCCCAGAGCAGCGGACTGTGTCTCGCTCTGTCTGTCTGGAGGCGGGCGCCGCTTACCTGGCGGGTGTCGCGCTGGTACGAGGAGGAGGACGAGGCGCTTTTGTGTGTGGGCGTGGACGCCTTGTGGTGGTGGACGGGCGTGGAGCACCTCTCCTCGGCGCTCATGGTGCGGTGGCTGCTCTGGCTGGGGTTCCTGTGGTGGTGGTAGGACATGGCTTCCCTCCCTGTAGCACCCCTCTCTGTGGCTTTCTGACTGGACTCGGCTGTTCCTCCCTCAGCAGCGGCTCCAGGCCATGTGGGTAAACAGCATTATCTGATGCAGCTCTGCAGCACGCTTTCCCCGGCTCACGCTCCTCTCATCTGCGGCACAGACAGAGACAGACATGACACACAGACGTTAGGCTACGTTATGTTAACCCCTCCTCCTCCTCCTCCCATCACTGTTTCCGGTTGTGCATCATCCAGCCCAGAGCCTAAACGACACTACACACCCTAGCAATTCGAGTTCTAGCCAATTGAGCTTCAGCACCCCACCATTTAAGTGACAGCTAGCAAGATGCACACACAGCAGAGAGAGAGAGCACGTTACAGAGGGTCAAAGATCATGCCCCCAAGACATGCTAACCTCTCACCATTACCAATAACAGGAGAGGTTATAGCATGTCTCGGGGTATGATCTTTGACCCTCTAACTTTCTCACGTCATCATTGACGATTCATTACGGATTATCCTTAATCATGGTAGCGTCTAGAGCTGGGTGAAATGCTGAGTGATTCAGCTTATTTATTATTATAGTTAAGGGATCTACACTGACATGTTTTACAAGGAGTACATACACTACCGGTCAAAAGGTTTAGAACACCTACTCATTCAAGGATTTTTCTTTATTTGGACTATTTTCTACATTGTAGAATAATAGCGAAGACATCAACATTATGAAATAACACATGGAATTAGGTAGTAACCAAAAAAGTGTTAAACAAAAATATATTTGAGATTTGAGATTCTTCAAATAGCCACCCTTTGCCTTGATGACAGCTTTGCACCCTCTTGGCATTCTCTCAACCAGCTTCATGAGGTAGACACCTGGAATGCATTTCAATTAACAGGTGTGCCTTCTTAAAAGTTAATTTTGTGGAATTTATTTCCTTCTTAATGTTTGAGCCAATCAGTTGTGTTGTGACAAGGTAGTTTATATACTTTAAGACATGAAGGTCAGTCAATACTAGGGTTGCACATTTTGGGGTATATTCAAAGGTGGAAACTTTCTGTTGGAATTAACGGGAATATATGGGAATTAAACGGGAATATATGAGAATTAATGGAAATATATGCAAATTAATATTAATACCCTTTAAATGTAGATGTTTTGCATTGGATATATTTACCATATCATATGAAGACAGAAACATAAACCTTTTACCTTATCATAAGTAGACAAAATTGCAAATGATTAAATCCATCCAATAGAAATTTTAAAAACAATTTAGTTACAAATTGAACTTTTATTAAATGAGTTGACTCTTCACATGGGATTATTTCACTGAACAACAAAAGAAATACGTTTTCCACATATATTGTTGCTGTAAAATCATAGTCTAGAAACTAAAGCTTTGGTTGTCTTCCTTTCAGGCTTCCATGTCTTCTCCCTGGACCTCCTCAATGTCCACCTCTTAAACATCAGACTCTGAGGCCTCATCTTTACTGTCACTTTCCAACCTTGTTGATGATGGCTCGTTGTCAGGCTCAAAAAGCGTCAAATTTGCCCGGACGGCCACCAATCTTTCAACCCTTGTATTGGTCACCCTGTTGTGTGCTTGGTTTGTGTGTTCCCAAACAAGGGCCAGTTGCACACTGAGGCGGATGATGGAGGCAACAGGGGAAAGAGCCTCAGACCCACAAAGTCCCTTCCACCAGGTGGCTGATGAGATATGTTGGCATGACTGCCATATCGCATCTCCATACCAAAGCCCTTGCTTGTAAGTGTACTTCGTCAGACTGCCAAGAACCTTGCCCTCATCCAGGCCAAGGTGGCAAGACACGGTAGTGATGACACCATAGGCCTAGTTGATCTCTACACCAGACAGGATGCTCTTGCCAGCATACTTGGGGTCAAACATGTACGCTGTGGCTTGTATGGGCTTCAAGCAGAAGTCTTCATGCTTTTTTATGTATTTCAGAACTGCAGTTTCCTCTGCTTGGAGCAACAGTGAAGTGGGCAGGACAGTACGCATTTCTTCTCTTACATCTGCAAGCAGTCTGAACATCAGATAGGATGGCATTGTCTCCATCAATCTGTGCACTGACTACTGCTATAGGTTTCAGGAGTTTCAGGCTGCTTACCACTCTCTTCCAAAATACATCATCCAGGAGGATCCTCTTGATGGGGCTGTCCATATCGGCAGACTGTGATATGGCAATTTTCTTGGAGACTCCCCACCCAACGGGTGTTGCTGGGCAGCTTCAATGTGGTGCTCTTACTCTTCTTACTTTGTTGGTGAGGTAGATTGCTGCTATAACTTGATGACCCTTCACATACCTAACCATTTCCTTGGCTCTCTTGTAGAGTGTATCCATTGTTTCAGTGAAAAGATGTTCTTGAGGAGCAGATTCAATGTATGAGCAGCACAGCCAATGGGTGTGATGTGAGGGTAGGACTCCTCCACTTCAGACCAAACAGCTTTAATGTTCGCAGCATTGTCTGTCACCAGTGCAAATACCTACTGTGGTCCAAGGTCATTGATGACTGCCTTCAGCTCATCTGCAATGTAGAGACCGGTGTGTATGTTGTCCTTTGTCTGTGCTCTTGTAGAATACTGGTTGAGAGGTGGAGATGGTGTAGTTAATGAATCCTTGCCCACGAACATTCAACCACCCATCAGAGATGATTGCAATACAGTCTGCTTTCTCTATGATTTGCTTGACTTTCACTTGAACTCTTAACTCTGCAGCCAGCAAATGAGTAGATAAAGTATGTCTGGTTGGAGGGGTGTATGCTGGGCGAAGAACATTCAGAAATCTCTTCCAATACACATTGCCTGTGAGCATCAGAGGTGAACCAGTAGCATACACAGCTCGAGAAACACATTCCTCAGCATTTCTCTGACTACGCTCCTCCATTGAGTCAAAAAAAACTTCTAATTCCAGAAGGAACATGAGCTGTTGCTATCGATAAGGTGTATGATTCATCATTTTCACCTCAAATAGAAGTAGAGGGACTTTTGTCAGGTTGCTTGTTGTGAGTGCTGGGGGAACTTTATGCACTTGGCCAGTTGATTCTGCATCTTTGTTGCATTCTTCACAAATTACACTGCTCAAAAAATAAAGGGAATACTTAAACAACACAATGTAACTCCAAGTCAATCACACTTCTGTGAAATCAAACTGTCCACTTAGGAAGCAACACTGATTGACAATAAATTTCACATGCTGTTGTGCAAATGGAATAGACAACAGGTGGAAATTATAGGCAATTAGCAAGACACCCCCAATAAAGGAGTGGTTCTGCAGGTGGTGACCACAGACCACTTCTCAGTTCCTATGCTTCCTGGCTGATGTTTTGGTCATTTTTGAATGCTGGCGGTGCTTTCACTCTAGTGGTAGCATGAGACGGAGTTTACAACCCACACAAGTGGTTCAGGTAGTGCAGCTCATCCAGGATGGAACATCAATGCGAGCTGTGGCAAGAAGGTTTGCTGTGTTTGTCAGCGTAGTGTCCAGAGCATGGAGGCGCTACCAGGAGACAGGCCAGTACATCAGGAGACGTGGAGGAGGCCGTAGGAGGGCAACAACCCAGCAGCAGGACCGCTACCTCCGCCTTTGTGCAAGGAGGAGCAGGAGGAGCACTGCCAGAGCCCTGCAAAATGACCTCCAGCAGGCCACAAATGTGCATGTGTCTGCTCAAATGGTCAGAAACCGACTCCATGAGGGTGGTATGAGGGCCCAACATCCACAGGTGGGGGTTGTGCTTACAGCCCAACACCGTGCAGGACGTTTGGCATTTGCCAGAGAACACCAAGATTGGCAAATTCGCCACTGGCGCCCTGTGCTCTTCACAGATGAAAGCAGGTTCACACTGAGCACAGGTGACAGACGTGACAGTCTGGAGACACCATGGAGAATGTTCTGCTGCCTGCAATATCCTCCAGCATGACCGGTTTGGCGGTGGGTCAGTCATGGTGTGGGGTGGCATTTCTTTGGGGGGACACACAGCCCTCCATGTGCTCGCCAGAGGTAGCCTGACTGCCATTAGGTACCGAGATGAGATCCTCAAACCCCTTGTGAGACCATATGCTGGTGCGGTTGGCCCTGGGTTCCTCCTAATGCAAGACCTCATGTGGCTGGAGTGTGTCAGCAGTTCCTGCACGAGGAAGGCATTGATGCTATGGACTGGCCCGCCTGTTCCCCAGACCTGAATCCAATTGAGCACATCTGGGACATCTGGTCTCGCTCCATCCACCAACGCCACGTTGCACCACAGACTGTCCAGGAGTTGGCGGATGCTTTAGTCCAGGTCTGGGAGGAGATCCCTCAGGAGATCATCCGCCACGTCATCAGGAGCATGCCCAGGCGTTGTAGGGAGGTCATACAGGCACGTGGAGGCCACACACACTACTGATTTGTAACACTACTGGAGGACACCAATAAGAAGAAGAGATGTGCTTGGGACAAGAAACACGAGCAATGGACATTAGATCGGTGGAAATTTGGAGTCCCAATTGGAGATTTTTGGTTCCAACCATCGTGTCTTTGTGAGACGTGGTGTGGGTGAACAGATGATCTCTACATGTGTATTTTCCACCGTAAATCATGGAGGAGAAGGTGTTATGGTGTGAGGGTGCTTTGCTGGTGACACGGTCTGTGATTTATTCTGTGATTTATTTTGAATTCAAGGCACACTTATCTAGCATGGCTACCACAGCATTCTGCAGTGATGCGCCATCCCATCTGGTTTGGGCTTAGCGGGACTATCATTTGTTTTTCAACAGTACAATGACAAACATTTCTAAAAACCTGTTTTTACTTTGTCATTATGGGGTATTGTGTGCATATTTTTATTTATTTAATACATTTTAGAATAAGGCTGTAACGTAACAAAATGTGGAAAAAGTTAAGGGGTCTGAATACTTTCCGAAGGCACTTTGTATATATTCCGGAGTCTGACATTGCTCGTTCTGATATTTATGAAATTCTTTTTGACTTTTTGGATCATGTGTGTATTGTTTTGTATTGCTAGGTAATACCGCACTGTTGGAGCTAGAAACACAAGTATTTCTCTGCACCTGCGATAACTGCAAATCTGTGTAAGCGACCAATAAACTTTAATTTGATTTGTTGTTGAACGCAATGTTCCATTTTATAATGGCTGCTGTGGCTACTGCTAGCTAGCATGAGGAAGAAAACAGCAGTTTCCTCAAAAACAAGCAGTCGTTTAAGCTTCTGGGATAATTGGACAATTCGGAGTACAACACATTCCTTATCCCTGGATTGAGGTCAAATGTTCAAGACATAGCTCGTGCCGGCTCTGCGGTGTCTTAATTTACACAGGAAGTCTGTTCGACCGTGGTTCAGCTGTAAGCAAGCGGGTCAGATCTGGCTACAAATGGAGTATAAACTATAAAATTGGACATTACAAGTCAGAGTTGTGTATCACATTTAACAAACCAAACTTTTAAATACAGCTATAGAAGATAAAGTAAAAACCCAAACCGGTCTGTGCATCAATACCGGTATATAGTCAAACATGGCATACCGTCCAGCAATATTCCCTCAAAAATGTTGAGACACTTTTTCACAATTTGAACATTGTGAAAATTCTGTGCAAATTCCTGCGTGCGTTTACAACACTGAAGCTGTACCCGCTTTAAGTTCCAGTTTTAACAGCGGCCAAGTAGGCTACTCTGGTTATTTGATCATAACGTAGGCCTACCAGAGTGGCCTACCATCAAAAACAATGGAGAAAATGCATCCAATTTTAACATGGAAATAGCTGTTTTATCATTCAGCCTACAGTAGCAGAAAATGTGTGGTGTTCATTGTGGTGTTCATTGTAGGCCTACATTCCATGAGACTTTTGAAAAAAAACATGCAGGGTTTGACATTATTAACCTGTTTATCCACTTGTCCTTCAGAGAAGGAGATGACTGTAAATGTTGTGTGTTGTTTGATGCAAGAAGCCACTTTACAAAATACAATTAATTATTATTACAGAGAATCAGGCAAATTATGCTAACCTCTGCCTATTGGCTACTTAACTTATTCAAGACCATCTCAAAATACAACACTGCCCCTTTAAGATTAAAAAAAGCTCTTTACCTGACGAGCTTTTCAAAGATGGCTAGAAACGCACACATTTTGTGCTCTTGTAGGAAGCAACCACTCACACATTGCTGACTAGAAATTAGCTGTAACTGGGCTAATAACTCACTAACTAGCAAAGAATATGAACAAATGTACAGGTAGCTCTCGCTTTGATCTCAAAACAAGCGCATCTACTCACGGCCGCTCATGCTGTAAACACAGTCCAGTTCAAATTGAATGGCACAGATACATGGCCATGGCTATTTGCAAATAGGCCTACTGCAGCTCTAATTGGTTATGGCACAACAGTCTGTGTAGAGTACGGGCCTGAGTCGTGCCTGTCAATGCAGTTAAATAAATAAAAAACAGTTTGTTTTGCATAGTTTGTTTTGTTTCGGTATGTTACATTGGAAGTGACTAATATTGAGTTGATTCGAGCACTATTCCCACAGTAGGGCAAAACTTTGATAGTGTTAACTAAAGAGGAAAACTCAGATATTTCATCTGCGCGGTAGTGCAAAAGTATCTGCACAACATTGCCACCCAGCCCTAGTACAACATTAATGTATTAGTGTTTAGAAACATATTATATTCTTATTTATAATAAAAGTTACTCCAAAATGACACAATACATTACTTCCCATTTCTATTGGGCACAAAATGATCTGGAACACAACCAAAACAAACTGCAAATGCATCCAACAAGTTTGTAGAGTCAGAAGCTTGATGTATTCATTGCGTACTAGGAATATGGGAACAAATACTAAACTTTTGACTACTTTATTTATAATAATCTTTAGGGGTGTCAATAATTATGACCCCTACCCTTAAAAAAAACAAAACATTACTTGTTAAACAAAATCTATTTTTCAGAGCTAATAATTTCCCTCTTTTTTTTTGCATACAATATAGCTCAGTATTGGAATTATTTATTTCATACAGTCATTATTGCTCATCTTCATCAAGGGTGTCAATAATTCCGGACCCCACTGTATGTGACATAGTACTCAATAGTCGGGGAACACGTTTTGCTCGTGAGCGCTACTTTCAGAACTACTGCTGCTGCTACTGAACTGCTACGCTGCTGCTACTCTCTGTTATCTATGCATAGCCACTTATAATAATAACTCTACCTACATGTACATAATTACCTCAATTACCACGACACCGGTACCCCCTGTATATAGCCTCCACATTGACTCTGTACCGGTACCCCCTGTATATAGCCTCCACATTGACTCTGTACCGGTACCCCCTGTATATAGCCTCCACATTGACTCTGTACCGGTACCCCCTGTATATAGCCTCCACATTGACTCTGTACCGGTACCTGCCTGTATATAGCCTCCACATTGACTCTGTACCGGTACCCCCTGTATATAGCCTCCACATTGACTCTGTACCGGTACCCCCTGTATATAGCCTCCACATTGACTCTGTACCGGTACCCCCTGTATATAGCCTCCACATTGACTCTGTACCGGTACCCCCTGTATATAGCCTCCACATTGACTCTGTACCGGTACCCCCTGTATATAGCCTCCACATTGACTCTGTACCGGTACCCCCTGTATATAGCCTCCACATTGACTCTGTACTGGTACCCCCTGTATATAGCCCTGCTATTGTTATTTACTGCTACTCTTTAATTATTTGTTATTCATATCTCTTACTTATTTTTAGGTCTTTTCTTAAAACTGCATTGTTGGTTAAGGGCTTGTAAGTAAGCATTTCACTGTAAGGTCTCCACATGTTGTATTCAGCGCATGTGACAAATTACATTTGTTTGATTTTACTGGCTAAAAAGTACACAAACGTACCGGAGAATCTCTTTAATTATTATGTTTGTTATGGTGAGAAAGGGGACATCTCAATTCTGCTCAGCTCTGTATTTCACTCATATTCCACGCAGCAGTGCAGTGGTGTCTGGCCTCCTATCCCTACTCTGCATATTTCGGTCTCTCACCCAGCCGAAGAGCAAACTCACCCAGTATAATTGGCTCAGTGATGCATGCCTGAGGTTTTTCCCATCGCCCTTGTCTCACAGACAGAGATGAGAAGAGACACGGGACACCCAATTAACATTTCTTGTCCACTCTACCTTGTATATGATTCAGTTCTGTTGTGTGGCAGATCGCTGTGTGTTCAGTTCATTCATGACAGTAATCAGCGTCTCGATTGCAGCGGGAAAACTAGCCATCCCAGATCCCACAGGCAACATAAATCCCTCTGCTTCCATTCTAATTACCATTACGATACATTCGTTAATGACGCCAAATCGGGCGGGGCTACCAAATCAATGCAAGACACAGTGTATATGCAGGGTCAGGAACGCAAACTAGTCTAGGATGTAACCTAGCTCTTACAATTGTGAGGCCTAGATATGTTTTGAATGGATATGGAATGAACAGTCAGTATAATCATCTGACATGCAATGGTTACATCACCTAAGTCACCATACATACTGTAAGAGATTCCATACAAACATGGCTGATCCATCTTCAGCTGACCAGACAAAAAAAAAAAAAAGCTCTCATCAGTCTGTCCATAGTTCCAGGCAGGCTGACACCTAAGTATTGTGTAAGTGCAGAGTCATTGTGTGAGATAGCTGTCACCCTGCCTCAGTATTGATCTAGCGTAGGCTGAGGGAGAGGGACACACGGTTCAGGTTAATTGCACCCTGAGGACTAGAGCGGAATTTCTGGGTTTCATTTTCTATCTCACAGCAGGCAGCGTAAGACATAATAGGAGTCTTCTCCTCTGAAGTGGCTGAAACCAAAAGACAGAAACAGATGACTGGTAGGACTACATCTGATATAGAAGTACAGTAGATAATAACTGGTGGGTGCTTACATTTGTCCGATTTCACACATGCACAAGTGTGGATAATACGAATGTGCGAATTGGAAATAAATGTCTTTGGCATATCCCAGACATATCCTGAGACACCCGACATATTTTTCACCTAGTCAGCACTGAGATTCAAACCAGCGACCTTTCAGTTACCAGCCCAACACTCCTAACCGCTAGGCTACCTGCCGAATAACTGGCTGTGTAAAAAGACACACTGGCAGGGACTTGTTTCCAAACTGCTCCCTCACACAGGGTATGATTATCAGTACGTCTGGCCTGATTACCACTTTCTCTCTGTGTAACCTTCCTCCATAGTTACAGTAGTGAGTGTAGGCCTAGTTCTTACAGGAAAGAGCTGATTCAGGAGGATTCCTTATTTCAACAACAGGATACATCTGTAGCCTGGTCTCACCCCCCCCCCCCCCCCCCCCCCCCACACACACACACACACACGCTCTCTCTCATGAACATACTGTACTACACACACAGTCTGATCTATGTTACCAGCCCCTGTCTTTAACCAACTAGGAACTAAGCCCAGACACAACCTGAGCCTATTCAGAAAAGTATGTCTCTCTAACGGATCCCTTCCTCCTCATCAGTCTAGGAAGAAGACATGGAGAGTATTGGACTACTGTAGATAAATGCATTTCATGGTAAAACACCACCAGTGCAGTGCATGCATAGAATGAGTAGCATACAGGTGATGTGCAGTCTATCCCTGTCTAGATGGCGTGGCAACAGACAGCTACAAAAAGCAGCATTGGATGTAACAACAGTGCTTGTTGGAAGCTCTCCTTCCTAGACTTGATTAGTAATGAGTTTAATCTCTTAAATCTTGTTACTGTGACTATCGTCTCTGGGCACAGATAGGACATGGAACATCGCCTGTTGTACAACAATATGTAAGAAATATACACTGAACAAAAATATAAATGCCACAACATGCAACAATTTCAAAGAGTTACAGTTCATATAAGGAAATGTGTCAAGTGAAAAAAATGTATTAGGCCTTAACTTATGGATTTCACATAACTGGGAATACAGAAAAGCACAATGAAGGTAGGGGAATGGATCAGAAAACCAGTTAGTATGCTGATTGCAGGAATGTCCACATACTAATTGCATTCTCCTTCTAAACTTGAGACATCTGTGGCATTGTGTTGTGTGACAAAACTGCACTTTTATTGTCCCCAGCACAAGGTACACCTGTGTAATGATCATGCTGTTTAAGCAGTTTCTTGATATGCTACAGCTGTCAGGTGGATGGATTATCTTGGCAAATGAGAAATGCTCACTAACAGGGACGTTATCACATTTTTACACAAAATGTCAGCGAAATAAACTTTTTGTGCGTATGGGAAATTTCTGGGATCTTTTACTTCAGCTCATGAAACATGGGACTTTTACATGTTGCGTTTATATTTTTGTTCAGTATATAATATACATTGTCTTCAGAAAGTATTCACACCACTTTACCTTTTCCACATTTTGTTGTGTTACAGCCTGGATTTAATGGAATAAATTGTGATTTTTGTCATTACTGGCACACACAATACCCCTTAATGTCAAAGTGGAATTATGTTTATTTTTATTTGTTACATTTTTATTACAAATGAAAAGCTGAAAAGTCTTGAGTCAATAAGTACTAAACCCCTTTGTTATGTTAAGCCTAAATAAGTCGAGGAGTAAAAAATGTCTTCACAAGTCACATAAACACTATTATTGCAGTCCATGCAAATGACTAGCATGATTTCTGAATGACAACCTCATCTCTGTATCCCACACATACAATTATCTGTAAGGTCCATCAGTCGAGCAGTGAATTTCAAACACAGATTCAACCACGAAGACCAGAGAGGTTTTCCAATGACTCGCAAAGAATGGCACTTATTGGAAAAAAAATAAGACATTGAATATCCCTCTGAGCATGGTGAAGTTATTAATTACACTTTGGATGGTGTGTCAACACACCCAGTCAATACAAAGATACAGGTGTCCTTCCTAACTCAGTTGCCAGAGAGGAAGGAAACCGCTCAAGGATTTCACCATGAGGCCAATGGTGGCTTTGAAATAGTTACAGAGTTTAATGGCTGTGATAGGAGAAAATTGAGGATGGATCAAAAACAACAAAGTGTTATATTTGGGGCAAATCCAAGATAACACATTACAGAGTACCACTCTCCATATTCTCAAGCATAGTGGTAGGTGCATCAAGTTATGGGTATGCTTGTAATCGTTAAGGATTGAGGAATGGAGCTAAGCACAGGCAAAATCCTAGAGGAAAACCTGGTTCAGTCTGCTTTCCACCAGACACTGGGAGATTAATTCTCCTTTCAGCAGGAGAATGACCTAAAACACAAGGCCAAATCTACATTGGAGTTTCTTACCAAGAAGACAGTGAATGTTCCTGAGCGGCCAAGTGATTTTTGACTTAAATCTACTTGAAAATCTATGGCAAGACCTGAAAATGGTTGACTAGCAATGATCAAAAGAGCTCAAAGAATTTTTAAAAAGAATAACGGGCAAATGTTACACAATCCAGGCGTGGAAAGCTCTTAGAGACTTACCCAGAAAGACTCGCTGCCAAAGGTGCTTCTACAAAGTATTGACTCAGGGGTGTGAATACTGATGTAAATGAGATATTTTTGTATTTATCAATAAATGTGCGAAAATGTATTGTAAATTCTAAAAACATGTTTACTACCACTTAGTACCACTCAAAAATATGGCCGCCCTAAACTACAAAAGACAACACACACCCAGAAATGTTGTTACAAAATTCACTGCTAAAACACTGTGAAGATGTGACATTTTGAGTTCAGAAATTATAATAATTTGTTAGCTTCTCTTTTTTAAGTTGGTATGCAATGCACTCAGTAGACATATGACCATTTGATTGATGATACATTTGGCCACTATTTGGAGGCTAGTCTGGAGACAGAAGTTCTGAGCTGATTGAATAGGCTAATGTTTCTGCAACAACAGAAGTCAGCACATCCTCTGCACTGAAAACTGTTGAACATCACATCAGGCGCTTAACTTGTGCATACAGAAAGCTAGCTATGTTATATTTAGCTTGAAGAGGAAGTTGCCCTGACATTGAGTCAGCCCTATCCTTGTAGCACAACTTCTCAACAAATTCTAGGTATTCGCCTGATTCAGGGAAAAACACACAATGAATACATTTCAAATAGCTGGTTCCTGTTTGAGGTTGTGTACTTCTGTAGTGTGGCCTGTGTTTGATTTACATTGTCACTTTTGTACAGTGTGTACCACTGGTCAAGAGAATGCCTTCAGCTCTAAACAGGGATAATGAATGATACTTGTGTCTAGCATATTGTTAACAGACTCTAGTCAAACATCAGTTTCCCAGCAGGGCTTAGCTCTGGGTTATTTTGACACGAGGAGAAATGTCACCAAACAATGTCCATTGATAACACAGCATGCTAAAAATCCCAAGAACCCCTTTGCATGCAAGTCTCTCATTGGCTGCGTTTACACAGGCGGCCCGATTCTGATCTTTTGCCAGTAATTGGTATTTTGACCAATCAGATCAGATCTTTTGCCAAGAATAAAGCAGCCTTACTGCTTTCTTTGGAGGCATTTACACTGACAAAGAAGAAACAGACTGAGAAACACATCAGAGAAGTCATGGCTAGTCCTCTCCACCAATAGTGGGAGTTAAGTCATGGCTAGTCCTCTCCACCAATAGTGGGAGTTTGTCCTCACATAGTTCCAGGGTTTTTATCTGGATTAAAATGGGGTTTACGTGGTGGGCTTGGCGGGGCGTGGAGATAATTGTTTGCTGTATTAAATCAAATTTCCTGCAACTCTACACATTTTGTCATGGATCTAAGAAAAACTCATTCAGTTTTAAATCACATTTCCTGCAATTCGACACATTTTTGACATGGGGCTGAGAGAATTGCAAGTTTTAAAGCTAATTTCCTGCAATTCTACACATTTTGCAATGGCTTATGCCGTGTTCTTATGCTATCTGAGTGACTTGAACATTATAACACAATCAATAGGGGCCCAATTCCATGACAAAAATACTCCTGGAATTTTAGATTCTCCCTGACTGTCTACTTTTTATTCTGGTGATCGTTAGTTCTCAAAGATTATCTTATTTAGAAATACATAGGTCCATTATTTTTTTTATACATACTTTGTATCTGGTTATAGTCATTTTAAGTTTCATCATCCCAAAATCTTTTTTTGAATATTTGTATTAGAATTTTTATTAAAAACACCATGCAGAAAAAACTGGATGTCTTTAAGACAATCTCAACTCAGGAAAGAAGTGGAGGGCGCTCAACCAACGTGAGTCGAGGTTCAACCAAAAACCAATGTCATAGAATCTATACATTTTCTATGACTATCTTAACTTGTCAGCATTTGAATGTCCAAAACATTGTATTCCCTCGGTTTAAAACCCAATCAAATGGCCAAAAAGACAACATCAGCTAAAATAACAAAGAGAAATGCTGCAGAAGCCATTACACTCTACGGAGCTACAATAAATCATACCTTTCAAAAAGATCTTATTCGTCAAACCGTCATCTCTTTCCTGTGTCATGGATTGACAGTAATGCATCTGTGTAAATACTGTCTCTCCTCTCTCCAGCTGTTGAAAAGGTGTTGACTATTTACTGAACGCTGTCTGCTCCCAAGGACGTCAAATCCAATAGGTCCATTATAAAAAGTGATCGTTAAATCCCCTTAATGGGACAGACCTTATTAGCCAAAACAGACAACGAAGGACAAAATAAACAAATAAAAAGTGAACGACGCAGTGATTTACCATTGATGTTACTCGTGTATTTGCATTTCCTTCACCAGAGCTGCACAAAGAACACGAGTGCATGATTAGACATATGCAAAAATAGGCCTAGTCTTAATGTTAAGACTGTAGGCTATCCGGGAGAAAAAAAACATCCCAGTTTTCATTCATGGTAGTAGCAGCCAAAATCCCTGTCATGGGCAGATGATGATGGGGAAGTAAGGTGGACTGCTGCTTGCTGTGATGCTGTTGATTATGGCACTGGAACAAGCACAGACAGCCGTGAGTCTCCCTGGGCCTGTTGATTCATCCAGCCAAAGCCCCCCCACACACACACACACACGCACGCGCACACAATTCCACAGTAACGGAATTACACTTTGACTCAGTTTTTTTTCACTTTAAAATGTATGCCAAACAAAAAATGTTGACCCTGTTTTTCTGTTAGACAAAGTACATAGTTGAGTGCCAGACTGATCCTTGGTCATGAACAGATACTTGGACCTACCAGAAGGAGCAAGGGTGGGTATCATAACATGTCCAGCAATGTGAATGCAATGTTTTAGCGATTTCCAAAAATGATTTAATTTACTGTTCACTTGCTATATTCACAGTTTGTCAGGCAAGACCTCAGGATAAAAGTGCTGTGCAACAAGTACCCTTGTGACACCTCCGTTGTTTCCAGTCTCCCTCGACTACTATGAAAAGGACACGCCATCATGAGGCCTCTGATAGTGACCTGAGTTACTGCCCTGATGACACAGATGGGTTCATCAACAACGACAGGTAATGTGTGTTATGTGAAATGCGAAAATACCCATCTCCATAGGCTAATTCTGACCTATGGAGTCCCTTGGGAAACCCAACCATCCAACAATGGGATTTATAAATACATTTTCTAGGCTCCCAAAAGGACTCTAATATAAAAACTACTTTTGGAATGCTCATATTCTGAGGTAGCCATTAAAAAAAGTATTAATTGAATCTGAACAACCCTTGAACTGGAACAGAATATGGAAAAAATATGACCTTGGCATCCCGTAATCCGAACAATCATTTTATACATTTTAAGTTTGTTCAGACTGTATTTAACACCAAGGAAAAGTTTTACGATGAAATTGGCCCCAACTGTTCACACTGTCCCCTAAATCAGGTAGACACATTCCTTCATATGATGTGGGACTACACTGGAGTAAAAAGCTTCTGTGACTAAGCAAACAATATTTTTGAAGTGCATGAACGTAATTATTCAATGTGTTGCATCTGCTATGTTACTTAACAATGATAGCTCCTTCAATCTCTCAATCAGAGATGATTACTCCTGGCAGGCAGCACTGCCTCAAAAAAAAGAAACAGTATCAATCACCCCACTCTCTCCCAATTAACCTGTGGATACAGTTAATATAGGAAGTTATAACGTTGGAATTAATGACAGCGAGAATGAATGGTGCTAATCAAGGAACAACTGAAGCCTGGACAAATAACCTTGACTGTGTAAAGAATAATCTCAGCTAAAGCACAGTACATACATTATCAGTCAAAGTTTGGGCACCTGCTCATTCCAGGATTTTTATCTATTTTTTACTATTTTCTACATTGTAGAAAAATAGTGAAGACATATAAACTATGACAGCCACATATACAGTTGAAGTCGGAAGTTCACATATACCTTAGCCAAATACATTTAAACTCAGTTTTTCTTGGGTCAGTTAGGATCACCACTTTATTTTAAGAATGTGAAATGTCAGAATAATAGTAGTGAGAATGATTTATTTCAGCTTTTTGTTCTTTCATCACATTCCCTGTGGGTCAGAAGTTTACATACACTCAATTAATATTTGGTAGCATTGCCTTTAAATTGTTTAACTTGGGTCAAACGTTCTGGGTAGCCTTCCACGAGCTTCCCACAACAATTTGGGTGAATTTTGGCCCATTCCTCCTGACAGCTGGAGTAACTGAGTCATGTTTGTAGGCCTCCTTGCTCACACACACTTTTTCAGTTATGCCCACAAATAGAATTGAAGTCAGGGCTTTGTGATGGCCACTCCAATACCTTGACTTTGTTGTCCTTAAGCCATTTTGCCACAACTTTGGAAGTATGCTTGGGGTCATTGTCCATTTGGAACTCATTTGCGACCAAGCTTTAACCTCTTGACTGATGTCTTGAGATGTTGCTTCAATATATCCACATAATCTTCCTTCTCATGATGCCATCTATTATGTGAAGTGCTCCAGTCCCTCCTGCAGCAAAGCACCCCCACAACATATGCTGCCACCTCTGTGCTTCACGGTTGGGATGGTGTTCTTCGGCTTGCAAGCCTCCCCCTTTTTCCTCCAAACATAACAATGGTCATTATGGCCAAACAGCTATATTTTTGTTTCATCAGACCAGAGGACATTTCTCCAAAAAGTACAATCTTTGTCCCCATGTGCAGTTGCAAACCGTAGTCTGGCTTTTTTATGGCGGTTTTGGAGCAGTGGCTTCTTCCTTGCTGAGCGGCCTTTCCGGTTATGTCGATGTAGGACTCGTTTTACTGTGGATATAGATATATTTCTACCTGTTTCCTTCAGCATCTTCACAAGGTCCTTTGCTGTTGTTCTGGAATTGATTTGCACTTTTCGAACCAAAGTAGATTAATCTCTAGCAGATAGAACGCGTCTCCTTCTTGAGCGGTATGACAGCTGCGTGGTCACATGGTGTTTATACTTGCATACTATTGTTTGTACAGATGAACGTGGTACCTTCAGGCGTTTGGAAATTGCTCCCAAGGATGAACCAGACTTGTGGAGGTCTACAATTTGTTTTCTGAGGTCTTGGCTGATTTCTTTTGATTTTCCCATGAAGCCAGGCAAAGAGGCACTGAGTTTGAAGGTAGGCCTTGAAATACATCCACAGGTACACAACCAATTGACTCAAATCAGAATCTTCTAAATCCATAACACAATTTTCTGGGATTTTCCAAGCTGTTTAAAGGCACAGTCAACTTAGTGTATGTAAACTTCTGACCCACTGTAATTGTGATACAGTGAATTATAAGTGAAATAATCTGTCTGTAAACAATTGTTGGAAAAATTACTTGTGACATGCACACAGTAAATGTCCTAACCGACTTGCCAAAACTATAGTTTGTTGACAAGAAATTTGTGGAGTGGTTGAAAGATGAGGTTAAATGACTCCAACCTAAGTGTATGTAAACTTCCGAAAGAAAGACCCAGAGTTACCTGTGCTGCAGAGGATAAGTTCATTAGAGTTGCCAGATAAATGTCTCACAGAGCTCAAGTAACAGACACATCTTAACATCAACTGTTCAGAGGGTCTTCATGGTTGAATTGCTGAAACGAAACCACTACTAAAGGACACCAATAAGAAGAGATTTGCATGCGCCAAGAAACATGAGCAATGGACATTAGACCGGTGGAAATCTGTCCTTTCCCACTGATTTGTTGAACAATTCTTTGGTTAATACATGATTCCATTAGTGTTATTTCCTCGTTTTTATAATGTAGAAAATAGTAAAAATTAAGAAAACCCCTTGAATGAGTAGGTCTCCAAACGTTTGAGTGGTACTGTACCTTATATACATAAGTATTTGCTATGAGACTCGAAATTGAGCTCAGGTGCATCCTGTTTCCATTGACCATCCTTGAGATGTTCCTACTACTTGAATGGAATCCACCCGTGGTAAATTCAATTGATGGGACATGATTTGGAAAGGCACACTCCTGTCTATATCAGGTCGCACAGTTGAAAGTGAATGTCAGAGCAAAAACCAAGCCATGAGGTCGAAGGAATTGTCCGTAGAGCTCCAAGACAGTTCTGGGGAATGCTACCAAAAAAATGTCTGCAGCATTGAAGGTCTGCAAGAACCCAGTTGGTTCCATCATTCATAAATGGAAGACGTTTGGAACCACCAGGACTCTTCCTAGAGCTGGCCACCCAGCCAAACTGATTAATCGGGGGAAAAGAGCCTTGGGTAGTGGGTTTAATTCCCAGGAGCACCCATACGTAAAATCTATGCACACATTACAGTAAGTCGCTTTTGATAAAAACGTCTGCTAAATGGCATGTATTATACACTGAGTATACAAATAATTAAGAACACCTGCTCTTTCATTGAGACTGACCAGGTGAATCCAGGTGAAAGCTATGACCCCTTATTGATGTCACTTGTTAAATCCACTTCAACCAGTGTAGATGAAGGGGAGGAGACCGGTTAAAGATGGATTCTTAACCCTAGAGATAATTGAGACATGGATTGTATATTTGTGCCATTCAGAGGGTGAATGGGAAAGACAAAAGACTGAAGTGCCTTTGAACAGGGGTCTGGTAGTAGGTGCCAGGTGCACTGGTTTGTGTCAAGAACTGCAACTTTGCTGGGTTTTTCACACTCAACAGTTTCCTGTGTGTATCAAGAATGGTCCGCCACTCAAAGGATATCCAGCCAACTTGACACAGCTGTTGGAAGCGATAGAGTCAACATGGGCCAACATCCCTGTGGAACACCTTTGACACCTTGTAGAGTCCATGCCCGGATGAATTGAGGCTGTTCTGAAGGCAAAAGGGGTTGGGGTGCAACTCAAATATTAGGAAGGTGTTCCTAATGGTTAGTATACTCAGTGTATATATGTACAGAACAAAAAATGAATGCAACAGGAAAAGTGTTGGTCCCATGCTTCATGAGCTGAAATCAAATGTATTTATTCATTACAAGCACCATGCTCTACCAACTGAGCTGCAAAGGACGACACGTTTCATGTAGAATACACAAGGTGCAATATTCACATTTGTGCATTAGCAGTTTCTCTTGTTATGCCAGTCACTCACTTAGTCATGTCAGCTAACTGGTGTCGGTCTGGACTCGAACTCGATTTGCTCCGGTCTTGGTATTTAATACCGGTCTTGGCATGACATTTTTCTTAATAAACTATGTGTCCTTTTCATGACATTTAAAAAAAAAAAATGATGAATAAAATAAATGAAATAGTAGGCCAATTCCACAGCCCAGTAGATACAACTAATCATTTTGGTTGTGAAGTGCATTAGCAAAACGCTTTGTCCTTTCTTTAGAACAAAATGCAATTTACCACTTGGCTGTCTATTATATCACCCTGTCACAGGCCCTCCCAGTCAACCCCACCTCATAATATTGCCTGCTACAGTTGTCCAGATTCCAGCCAAACATGCAGCATAGAGAAGACCAGCAATGGGGCCCTCGTCAACATCATGCAGACATGCCTTCGCAGTGAGCCTTCTTTTGAATGGAACAGTCAGCCACTTGTTGGCAAGTATCCGGCCAGACCCCTACAAATGCAGAAGCTAATCCAATTCACTATTTTGATACATTTGATAACCTAATTGTGAAACACAAGACATTATTTGTTGCTCATTTTCTACTTCTAAAATGCATATAATGTCCAGGGCATAACCTAGCCTGGTGGAACCAACCTGATCGCTGTGTTCACCATTCTATTTCACTTTATGATATCTGAAGTGAAATGCAAAGGTGAATGCAGCAATCAGGTTGCTTCCACCAACGCTAATCATAACCACCACTGATAATGTAATCAGTGCTCTGTGTTTGTATGTGACCGACCAATATCTTTGACGAGGGGCCAGGAGCTGATATGCGCTGCTATGCGGGGGCGCTGGCAACGGCCTCACCCTAGCCTGTTCATGCTCACCAACGGTTGTCGATTGGGAGAACAAGAATTAGGTGGGTTTAGTCTGACTTGTTCAAACTTCAACATAGGTGATATCTGACACACAAACATATACTATTACTAACTGCCATTGGTAATTGAACAGTGGCTGTGTATGTGTTCACAGGAAGATGTATGGTGACTTGCAAGATGATGTGATGAAGTCCAGGCTGACAGATGGGCTTGATACTGATGTCTCTAAATGGAGAGAGACCTGGCACAACATTTTTACTAGACAACTTTTACTTGTATTGTCTTTTTCTATTATTGAATTGAATAGTACACTATCAGTCAAAATGGGGAGGTTATTGTAGTTATTGAACTCAACCTGCAGTATGTTTGTTTGTTGTGATTGAGTGGGCAAGATTCTGACAGATGGGTGTGTCATGGTGGTGGCAAGGACACACCCAAATCAAACCACACCCCCAAGCCAACTCACTTTTGGCTTTTGTCTTGGCTGCCAGCATTTCTTGAGGAGCAAGACAAAACACAAGGCCAAATCAGCGGGTGGAAAATATTTTCTAAGACCCCTTTTCCATCCAGAAATCAAAGCCTTTACTTATGCCACATGTTTAAGATGGAAAATGGTAGAAAAAAATGTATATATGCCTTCATTTCCCAGAAATATAGACTCTTAGCTTTCATTTGACGCCCAATTTGATGTGCTCCTATGTTGGTGCTCATGGGACCTTTTACATGGAAATGCCCACATATACACACAGAATGGGGTCCTGCCGGTTCTGTTCATCTGTCCATGACAATGATCTGTTCATCTACAGTCTTTGTTACGGCACCTAGAGAAATGTGTGAACAATGCCATCTGATCTGGGTTCAAGAACACAGAACAGTCTGTGCTTTTCTCTACTAGTACATTGTAGGCCTATACAAAGTAAACTCAGTAAAGTCAGACTGACAGAGGGAGGCAAAACAGAGAGACTACCGTCCCATCCAAACACAGACACCTGCCTTCTTTTGTAGATCAAAGGCTAGTAGGAAATCCTTATTTCCTCTCAACTGCCCACTTCAAAGAGTGTTCATCATATTATCTGTGGTGCAGCAAGTTAGGACCTTGACCGGGCTTCAATCTGTCCCCAACACAAGGCCACAGTTTCACAGTATCTCACTCCACTATATACCCCTATAGAACAACTATAATTTAGTCCCTAACCTTTTTGGACCCTTTGAAAGTACCGCAGTGTTGTTCTGGGAGTGAATAATAATAAGAGGTTAAAAACATTTAGCTAACACTGTCAGCTGTCGCTGGCCATCAGAGTTGGGATTTGCAGAGGAAATGAGTAAGCAACCTATGAGCAACATTTGCACAATCGTAGGACTGCAGAAATGTCTGATGGAATTGAAATCACTCGATACACTTACTGCACTAAATGTTCATCTCTTCACTAAAACAAGGAAAAACATATCACATGATCTTTTATTAGCCATGCGACTGTCTACGGTATCTTTTTGTATTTGTATGTATTATGGATCCCCATTAGATGCTGCCAAGACAGCAGCTACTCTTCATGAGGACCAGCAAAATGAAGGCAGTTATACAATTTTTTAAAAACATTACAATGCATTCAACAAATACAAGTAGTGATGAAGTCAATCTCTCCTCCACTTTGAGACAGGAGAGATTGACATGCATATTACTAATGTTAGCTCTCTGTGTACATCCAAGGGCCAGCCGTGCTCCCCTGTTCTAAGCCAATTGACATTTTCCTAAGTCCCTCTTTGTGGTACCTGACCACACGACTGAACAGTAGTGCAGGTCTGACAAAACTAGGGCCTGTAGGACCTGCCTTGTTGATAGTGTTGTTAAGAATGCAGAGCAGCACTTTATTATGGACAGACTTCTCCCCCATCTTACCTACTGTTGTATCAATATGTTTTGACCATGACCGTTTACAATCCAGGTTACTCCAAGCCGTTTAGTCACCTCAACTTGCTCAATTTCCACATTATTTATAACAAGGTTTTGTTGAGGTTTAGGGTTTAGTGAATGATTTGTCCCAAATATAATGCTTTAATTTTTTTAATATTTAGGACTAGCTTAGTCTTTGCCAATCATTCTGAAACTAAATGTAGCTCTTGGTTAAGTGTTGCAGTCATTTCACTCGCTGTAGTAGCTGACGTGTATAGTGTTGAGTCAACCGCATACATAGACATACTGGCTTTACTCAAGGCCATTGGCATGTCATTAGTAAAGATTGAACAATTTAAGGGGCATAGATAGCTTCCCTGGGGAATACCAGATTATGTCAGAGGCTTCCATTAAAGAAAACCCTCTGTGTTATGTTAGACAGGTAACACTTTATCCACAATATAGCAGGGGGTGTAAAACCATAACACATGTGATTTTCCAGCAGCAGACTATGATCGATAATGTCAAAAGTCGCACTGAAGTCTAACAAAACAGCCCCTACAATCTTTTGGACATCAAGTTCTCTCAGCAAAATCAGTAATTTGTGTAAGTGCTGCGCTTGTTGATTTTGCCTTATGGATGGAGCTTCATATAAACATACAGGCTTTGTGGAGAACACTAAGCAGATAACAATCATGCTTCCTTATGATTCTTCCCAAATAGGCACCTGTACTATCAAATGTTCCCTGTTATATAACTATAACCCCCCCACCACCTTCATGACAAGTCAAGAAAACTGGGTTTTCCTCCCACCTACACCTCCTCCGAACCAAAATGCCTTCTCAGCCTAATCACCCACATGAAACCACAACTGAGTCCCATCCCATCTAACCACGATTTCACCCTCCAGCTAATCTGAAGAATGTCAGGTGGGCTACAGTGCTTTCCTTCCAGAATCTGGTTCTGATCCAAATCATACACTTGGAGACTTGTCAATAACGGCCTCTGTGATTGGCTATGGCAGGGAATCTAGGAAAATCCAGGATACTGTAGGATTGTTTTCTATTAGAGTGGATGGCTACAACAGTGTGATGTTTCAGACTGCTATACTCCAAAGGATAGAATTCCTTGTACAATTAAAATAATCTAATTAGAGCCATCTGTGCAGACATCCGTTTCTTGACTGATCAAGGTTCATTAAATTGAACTCGGGAGACAGTCCAACCAGCCTGTAAATAGTAAAGCAGGAACTGAGTAAACAACCCTAATTATTAGACACATGGCTGATAGAAAGACTTACGCAATATTGGTCACATCTTGTTATTTGTGTTCAATTCAGTGGAATGCTAAATCATAGTCCTTGCCAGGCATTTATCATTACCAAAGGATGGAAAAATGACTGGCTGGACAGCTTGTTCGCTTCATTTGCAACTAATCAAAAGTACAAATTGGTTACCAAAGACTGCAAAACATGTCATTATAAGAGTCCATCCATTACGGAGCTGTATCAGAATATGCTGAGATGTGTAGATGAGGGATGCCAATGGCTCATACAAGCCCACAGGGCAAAACGTGGCTAATATTAGCAGAGCAGTGAAGTAAAGTCAATGTTTAGGAAGTAGTTAACGACACATTCATGTGTCGAGTCATTTATTTCCCTCTTTCGGGCATCAGAACCACCACTGAGTGTTTTCCAAAAGGCCTCTATGGCAGGAATGTTAGCCAGCCAGCCAGGCAATTCTCCACAGTACTAAACTGCCATAGAGAGAGAAGGAAAAGGCATTCATACCAAAGACCTCGGGGAGGTTTAGCCAAAAGGCTGTCGGCCATCCAGTCGGCCATGAGTTAAATGTCCTTCCTTGGCAAAGGAAATGTGACAACAGCAGATCCACTGGCCTAGGCCAAGTGCCCTAGCTAAGTATCCACAACACTAAGATAGTAGTAGGACAGTAGTGGCTCCTGCTGTCTCCAGCACAGTTGAAATCCTTGGATTAAACTTTACTTTTCCCGCCTGCCCCCATTAGATTTGGGAGGGGCTGAGGAGGAGGAAGATGAGGAAGCTCACTTAGAATAGCCAAGTGCCCCTGAGTGCTTCCAGCATGTTAAGCAGCTTACAGCCATAGCCCAATGAAGCAGGGATTTTCTATTGATACGTGAGGACAAGTCTGTTGTCTTGTCTATTTTGGATACGTCGTTGTTGTCGAGTGGTCCAAATGTAGACGCAAAAGCATACACATGTTCTGGAAAAGGAATGACAAGCACAACGACTTCACGCCGCAGGACAAATCACCACTCTACAGTGGGAGCCATATATTTCACACCACTTAAAATCACACGCCAGTAACAAATCCAATTTACATATTGACTTTACCTATGCAGGGGAAGGGGGTACTAATCTTTTCCTTGTTTCGATGAGAGGTATATCAGGCACATGTACAGTACCACCTAGTTAGTCATCGTTATCACACTGGTATTGACGGGACTGTCTGCTGCCCCGAGGATGCCGCTGATCACCCTTTCTGTTGCACAATTAAGCAGGCCCGACAACCGACTCATGCAGATAATATTACAGGAAGAGAACACAGGGGGCTTTGTTCCCATTGGAGCACAACTATTGTCTGAGATTATTAACAGGTAATAATGAATATTGATCGGATGAGTGGGAGGGGTGAGCAGCAGGGTTTAGATGAACTGAACTGCTAACAATAGGAGGGGTTAAAAGAGTTGCGAGTGCATTTCGTATGGTGTCACCTTCGAATGTGATGATTAATGTTGCAACTGCTTCAACTTGAATTAGCGCATAGTAACACCACATATAGAACAATGAGACAGATATTTCACTGGATGTATACATGTGAAGCATCCGCTTGGCTTTTCCACTCACTACCAAATATGTGACCGACCACCTCAATTCGGTCTTATGTAGCAAAATTTGAAACAGTGTTTTTTTTACATTGGATAAAAGCAGATACACAGAGCTACAAAATGGTATATCATACAATGCATTTGACGAACAATGGGAAAGTAATTCAGCTACTGAAAAACTTGTAACCTCACTTTTGAGAAAATGGTCTTTGAATGTTTTGGTACCTACTGGAGAGCTCTTCTTTGTCTACACCCATTCAGCATCGTTCACACCCTCTTAAAAATTTGCCCCCATCCAAACTCTGGCCATTTTACTCGCCCTATCAGAGCTAGTTAGGCTGTTTTTATCCAGAGCATTGATAACTGTAACTGTGCTGCTGGCAACAATTTAACTATGCTTTCTTTGCCAACGTTTACTGACACCGGCCATATATTCAATGGGTGTTGAGCGTTCGTAAATTCATCAGTTATTCTGCGCTCTGGCACACTCAGATGAGAGTGCTCTGAAATCGGAGTAGATGGCCAGACTAAATTTACGAACGCACCCGAAATGGTTACTTGCATAGTGGAGTCTTTTGTTAAGACATGTAGCTAGCTAGCTAAACAATGAACTATCATCGCAACTCATGACGTTACTACCCTGCATGAATCTGCAGGTAGCTAATCAACCAGATTCAATGTTAGATAGCCAAGCAAATGGCTCTGATATACAAATAATAATATCATACACGCAGTGGTAACCTGTCATTCAGGGCAGAGCCCCACCTGTTTTGAGCCACACATTTTTTGCAAAAAATAAATAATATTTATTCTCTCAAAACAACTATTAACTCGGAACTACGAAAACTTGACTTCAGTGAGTTCAAGACAACTGGGAAGTCGGGAATAAACAAGCTCTGACTGGGAAAATACGTTTTGAAGGGTCATCCAGCTCGGAATTGTAAATCCGGCCTCTTTCTAGAGCTACGACCTGAAAATCAATGACATCACCATGATTCGACATTGTTTACTCCAAGTTCCCAGTTGTTTTGAAAGAACCATAAATCCAGAGAATGCCAAACATTGATGACAAAATGTCCCACGAAGAACCGCCGTGCCACCTTCCTGTTCAAGTGAGCACAGCACAACAAGTTGAGTCCAAAAAGGTATTGTATGCTGCTGCATAAATTATGTAATATGCCAGGGAGATATGTATACTGTAGCTAAGAAACTAATACTAAGTGTATGTTGTGTAGTAAGATGTTGGTAGCCCATGTGCCTCACCCTATTCATTTGGTCTATTTACCCCTCTTAATTTTGCCTACTGTTCTGACTTTATGGTGCACATGTAGCCGATAAACTGTTTTAGAGAAATGCAATCATTGAATATTGTAAGAGCTTTTTTTGTCTGCTTATATGCCCCCATTATTTATCCTACGGTTCTGACTTGGTGTACAGGGAGAACACTGTAAGAATGGCCTATGTTCGGAATTCTGACGCTGTACATTTTAAAAGTGCTAGGGAAATAGTTATGACTACGTCTGTCCTAGCTCGCTCATTAATGATTTAATGGAAATTACAGATTTCCCCTTGTCCTTATGCCATAGTTTGTGCATCTCAAGTATCATTAAAAACCACATTTGTTTAAGCAAGTCAGCCATATCAGCTATGTTTTTTAAAAAGGCAGTAAATGAGGCTGAACCAACTGTTTCACTGCCAGACAAGGCTCCTCTGATAGCCAGGTGTAGCAGTGGTAAGATGTTGGGACTGCTGTTGGGGCTGCTTTACGTAGACTGTTTGTGGGCACCGTTTTTTGCCCCACCAAGATTTACATACTAAAATCACCACTGCATACACATAACGTTTGCTAGCGAGGCAGCCAGCTAGCATTAGCTAACTAACAGTACACTTCAGCCTCGCGAGTGGTGCAGTCGTCTAAGGAATTGCATCACAGTGCTAGCTGTGCCACTGGAGATCCTGGTTTGAGTCCAGGCTCTGTCGTAGCCGGCCGCGACTGGGAGACCCATGGGGCGGTGCACAATTGGCCCAGCGTCGTCCGGGTTAGGGGAGGGTTTGGCCGGCAGGGATGTTCTTGTCCCATCGCGCACTAGCGACTCCTGTGGCCGGGCGCAATGCACTCTGACACGGTCGCCAGGTGTACAGTGTTTCCTCCGACACATTGGTGCGGCTTGCTTCCGGGTTAAGCGGGCGCTGTGTCAAGAAGCAGTGCGGCTTGGCTGGGTTGTGTTTGAGGACGCATGGCTCTCGATCTTCGCCTCTCCAGAGTCTGTACGGGAGTTGCAGCAATGGGACAAGACTAACAATTGCATACCACGAAATTTTGGAGAAAAGGGGTTAAAAAAAGAAAAGAATACAGTACATGTCCAGCCCACTCATTATCTCAGTCAATCATGGCTAGTGGGAAGGTTGCTTACTTTTTCTGTGGCTAAACCAACTAGGCTTGTAATTTAACATTTTTATTTGTATTTACAGATGGCATACAAGTTTGTTATTAAGGCACATGAAGTTCACATGTTCAAGAAGGCATTTCCGCCAAAAAACGCATTTCGATTTAAAAAAAAGTGTTTACTAGTAGGCTGTCATTGTAAATAAGAATGTGACTTGCAAAGTTAAATAAAAGTTTTAGATGTTTTATTATTATCATTATGATTTTTTTTAACCTTTATTTAACTAGGCAAGTCAGTTAAGAACAAATTCTTATTTACAATGACGGCCTACCAAAAGGCCTCCTGCGGGGGTGGGGGCAAACTGAAAAGACGAGCGACCCAGGGATGTGTGTGCTATGGGGACCTTTAACAGAATGTGACTGGCAGAACGGGTGTTGTATGTGGAGGATGAGGGCTGCAGTAGATATCTCAGATAGGGGGGAGTGAGACCTAAAAGGGTTTTATAAATAAGCGTCAACCAGTGGGTCTTGCGACGGGTATACAGAGATGATCAGTTTACAGAGGAGTATAGAGTGCAGTGATGTGTCCTATAAGGAGTATTGGTGGCCAATCTGATGGCCGAATGGTAAAGAACATTTAGCCGCCTGAGAGCAACCTTACCTGCCAATCTATAAATTATGTCTCCGTATTCTAGCATGGGTAGGATGGTCATCTGAATTAGGGTTAGTTTGGCAGCTGGGGTGAAAGAGGAGCGATTTAGTCTAGATTTAACTTTAGCCTGTAGCTTTGGTATCTGCTGAAAGAAGGACAGTGTACCGTCTAGCCATACTCCCAAGTACTTGTATGAGCTCTAAACCCTCAGAGGTAGTAATCACACCTGTGGGGAGAGGGGCATTCTTCTTAACAAAACCACATGACTTTTGTTTTGGAGGTGTTCAGAACAAGGTTAAGAGAAAGCTTGTTGGACACTAAGAAAGCTTTGTTGTAGAGCGTTTAACACTAAATCCGGGGAGGTGCCAGTTGAGTATAAGACTGTTTCATCTGCATATAAATGAATGAGAGAGCTTCCTACCTGAGCTATGTTGTTGATGTAAATTGAGAACAGCGTGGGGCCTAGGATCGAGCCTTGGGGTACACCCTTGGTGACAGTCAGTAGCTGAGACAGCAGATGTTCTGACTTTATACACGCACTCTTTGAGAGAGGTAGCTAGCAAACCAGGCCAAAGAGCCCTTAGAGACACAAATACTCCTTAGCCGGCCCACAAGAATGGAATGGTCTACCGTATCAAAAGCTTTTGCCAAGTCAGTAAAAACAGCAGCACAACACTGCTTAGAATCAAGGGCAATGGTGACATCATTGAGGACCTTTAAGGTTGCAGTGACACATCCATAACCTGAGCAGAAAACCAGATTTCATACCAGAGAGAATACTATAGACATCAAGAAAACCAGTCAGTTGATTATTGACAAGTTTTTCCAACACTTTTGATAAACAGGGCAAAATAGAAATAGGCCGATAACAGTTTGGATCAGCTTGATCTCCCCCTTTAAATAAAGGACTAACTGTGGCTGCCTTCTAAGCAATGAGAACCTCCCCTGAGAGGAGAGACAGGTTAAAAAGGTCAGAGATGGGCTTGGCGATTATACTGTAGGGGCAGCAACCTTAAAGAAAACAGGGTCTAAACCACCCAGATGTTTTTGGGGAGTCTAGTTTAAGGAGCTCCTTTAGCACCTCTGACTCAGTGACTGCATGCAGGTTAGAAACCTAAATAAAAAATATATAACATTAAATATGTTCAAACGGCTCTTCTGTGAAGTAGTGACCCGCGACATACACCTAGTTTCCTGAAACGGGTCACATGTGGTAGTGAGAAGATGGGACGAGATGATTTGTGGCAGATTTTCTGCAAATTTTCGATTCGATTAAACATTTGATCTCAATACAGTTCTGTTCCCAAAACCAAAATATGTTATGAACAGAGTGGACTAAGGTTTGTAGACTTTAACCTTTTTTTTTAAAAATCACGTTGTTTACAGTAAGTGCAAAGGCGAATTGAGTTATTGCACACGTGCAATTCACAGAGTAGGCGTTGACTTACGGAAATATGCAAATTATGCTAGAACGTGCCAATAGGATCTCGCTAGCTAGTGCTTGGCTCTGCCCCCCTCTTTGCTTGTTCTGCTCACTATGGCTTATTTGTTTCTAACAGGGCAAAATGTGGCTAATATAAGCAGAGCAGTGCAGTAACGTCAATGTTTAGTAAGTGATTAACAACACATTAATGTGTTAAGTCATTTGTTTCCCTCTTTCGGCCTCAGAACCACCACTAAGCATTTTCCAAAAGGAATCTCATTAAACCTGATGTTAATAACTGGGTCCTTCAGGTCCACAGGCTCTTCAGCTAACTACTGTTATTGACTAATTAAAGCACAGCTCATGGGTTCCAATTGTGAGTCACAATTTTCAATAAAACCAGTCATCAGAAAGACGAAAAGGTTTAATGGTGAAACTAGTCTCAATGTGGCTTTAATAAGAGTGCTGGTCTAGGATCAGTTGTGCCTTCTAAATCACACAAATAAGAAGATCAGCACTACTACACCGAGCCACTTTCTGAATATGGGACCTGGTTCTGCCTGGGGATTCGATATGACTCTATGAACTGATGTGAAAGAATGATACATTGAGGTCTCCTCTCCTTGGTCCTAAATCAATTACAGAAACAGAAACAGAAACAGGCAGATAATTACAACATTCCTCTTGTAAATCCCTTCCTCAAGGCTTTGTCCTTTTGGATATTTTTAAACCTCACTGCAATGTCACTTCCTGACCTTCATTTCAGCAAATTCCCTGATGGGATGGATGCTCATCCAGAATATCATTGTAGGCTACTGGCAGAGGAGTTGGAAAAGGTCTTGATACAAGTTGCATCACACGTTAAAGATGATTCCAGATTGTCTGTGCCTGACTTGGGCAGGAGCACACATGAGCTGAGTACCACCACCTAAAATGTTCCACTGCTTCAACTCCTGCACCCCTTATAGAATATTAGTTCAAAAGTATTGTGGAGCTCCTGTACCTAAGTACCGGCTGCCAAAAAAACGAGTACGGGCTGCTTTTCAGTCCAAGTCATGCACTGCAGATAGTGACAGCGTGATGATGCAACTTGTATGTACGTCACTCACCAATCAATTTTCGCATCATTAAAGGATAAACTGACACTGTACCACTAAATATGACTTAAAATATGAATTAAGTGTAGGCCCCTTTGCAGACAGTTATGTTTCAAGTCAGAAGTCGGCCATTCAAACGCAGCAAAAGTAGACTGTCATCCATTTCTCAGGTAGTCATTGGTTAGATGGGGTTATAAACATAAGTAGCCTTCCACTGTGTCTGAGGATGCCGAGTTATCACTTGAATGGATAACATTTTCTAGATGTTTATTTTTTTACTTCAATTTCAAAGCGTAGGGAAACAATTCACATAAAATAGTAAGATCAAGTATGGAAAACATTGCTAGCTTACCGATGTTTCGTTGTATTGACCATGTCTGCAATTTTTTGCGCAGGAAATAAATGATACGACTTCCCTATGCAACAGAAAACCCCGCGTTCCTATTGAGACAGATGATGTTAGCCTACGATGCTCCGCGTTGAAACCCCTTGCTAATACAGTAGATGAGATCGAGGTTTAGAACATAAGCAATGGAAAGTCAAAAAAGTGCTGTGTATGCCCGTTCTCTTCTTGAATGCAGTCACTCAGACGGATGCTCAACGCTCCTCCCTGCAGCAAGAATGAGTTTTGGAGGGAAGAAATGACCGTACTGGATCAGAGCGCAAATGGGCCAATTGTGTTTCGCAAAACCAGGCACTGGATTATTTTATGTCAGCACAGGGAACAAGTTCCCTGATAGACTGACGTCCCGAGACAGACCGCTACAGAGGAATTATAATTATAACACGTTTCGGGGTTAGAAGGATTGTGCTAAGCATAAATTAGAAATTCAAGAATCAGTGGAAAGCCTTCTTGAACCGCAGGGAATCTTACTGATTGTGCCTATAAAAAGACCAAAAGAACATACTAAAACACAGACACACACTGTTCTATGCAACATAATTTTATTTTATATTTTAGTGTGATGGCCTACAACACCAGGACAAATGGTGTTCGTTTTTATAGGTCCTTGTGTGTGATGGTACTATAAGGTCTATCTGGCACATGTAGAAGTGTGCTTGCTCCGTAACTGCAAATTGGTGGCAGTGTGGGATAACCAACCTGTGGTCTCTTACCTGTTAGAAGTGTTCCCATGTCACATTGTGGTTTATGTCTGGGGTCTTAGTCCTGGATCTGTATGTGTGCATACTACGGCCTCATCCAGAAGGTCTGGATCTGTATGTGTGCATACTACGGCCTCATCCAGAAGGTCTGGATCTGTATGTGTGCATACGATGGCCTCATCCAGAAGGTCTGGATCTGTATGTGTGCATACTACGGCCTCATCCAGAAGGTCTGGATCTGTATGTGTGCATACTATGGCCTCATCCAGAAGGTCTGGATCTGTATGTGTGCATACTACGGCCTCATCCAGAAGGTCTGGATCTGTATGTGTGCATACTATGGCCTCATCCAGAAGGTCTGGATCTGTATGTGTGCATACTATGGCCTCATCCAGAAGGTCTGGATCTGTATGTGTGCATACTACAGCCTCAGCCAAAAGGTCTGGAGCTGTATGTGTGCATACTATGGCCTCATCCAGAAGGTCTGGATCTGTATGTGTGCATACTACAGCCTCAGCCAAAAGGTCTGGAGCTGTATGTGTGCATACTATGGCCTCATCCAGAAGGTCTGGATCTGTATGTGTGCATACTACAGCCTCAGCCAAAAGGTCTGGATCTGTATGTGTGCATACTACGGCCTCATCCAGAAGGTCTGGATCTGTATGTGTGCATACTACGGCCTCATCCAGAAGGTCTGGATCTGTATGTGTGCATACTACGGCCTCATCCAGAAGGTCTGGATCTGTATGTGTGCATACTATGGCCTCATCCAGAAGGTCTGGATCTGTATGTGTGCATACTATGGCCTCATCCAGAAGGTCTGGAGCTGTATGTGTGCATACTACAGCCTCAGCCAAAAGGTCTGGAGCTGTATGTGTGCATACTATGGCCTCATCCAGAAGGTCTGGATCTGTATGTGTGCATACTACAGCCTCAGCCAGAAGGTCTGGATCTGTATGTGTGCATACTACGGCCTCAGCTGAAAGGTCTGGAGCTGTATGTGTGCATACTACGGCCTCAGCCAAAAGGTCTGGATCTGTATGTGTGCATACTACAGCCTCAGCCAAAAGGTCTGGAGCTGTATGTGTGCATATTACGGCCTCAGCCAAAAGGTCTGGATCTTCATGACACAGGTGGTACTGTTTACAACACTGTGGTTTCTGGTTTGAGCCCAACTCTCTGCATTCCCCCTTAATTACTACTAATAAAGATTGAGATCAGGTTAGAATCTTTGTTATATTTATCTGTGGGGTATAAAACTCCCAGTTGGTAAAAGTTTAAACCAGCCATTCGTCCAGGATGAATTTGAGTCATCTCATGCCCCCTCTCCTGGAGTATAAAGCAATGCAACATTGGAGTGTCAAGCAATGCAAGTTTCTCCCAAGAATTAGACTGCCATCTAGTGGTTGTAATTTAACCAAAGCCATCAACTCCGAGACAATATGGTGTAATTTTAGTGGCAAGCAAGATAGGTATTGTTGAGTGATGTAAATGAGTTGTGTATATTTACTACCAGTGCTGTACCAGTAGCAATTATTATATTTTGTATCTGTCATTAGAGGGTTACACCGTCTGCAGTCTCAAAGTTCTTAGCCACTCCCCTTGGCTCACATTACATCAGGTGCATTCCATTGAAGGCTGAACACACCCACAGCTGAAAATGTTGGTACTTCGCCAATATTCAGCGCTTTCTCGAGTACAGTACGTGACACTGTAGTATTGGCTATCAGCACCATGAGTCAGACATAAATAGTTGTTATCAGTGTGCTAACTCAGCTCTATATATTTGACTCTGGCATGGTACATACAGAGCTTTCACACCTCACCATCACAGTTTACTTGAAGTCCTACAAAGGATATCCACTCTAGTCTCACCCTTGCTTTACTTATCCTATTTTACATCCCACCTAACCCTCGCTTGCCCGTCATTTATTCTTAGCTTCCTTCTTCAACCTGGCACATGCCTTTGCTCCAACCATAACTCTTTCCAAATGTCGGACTACCCCACCCTCAACACAGCTATAGACTACACTACGGAGTCCTTCAAAATCTCTCCAGGCATTTAAAGGCTGCGTTGAAATAATGACTTATCAATGACCCAAGACCAGTTCAGTTAATCTCTACCATTGTGACAATGAGTCGTCATAATGCTGCAACAAATGTGCATTATCCTAGGGGCGTTGGCAGACACAATGCAAGTAACTTAATTTATTTCCCAGTGTGTCTATGTATGCGGATGACTCAACACTATAACACGTCAGCTACTACTGCAACTGGAATGACTGCAACACTTAACAAAGAGCTGCAGTTAGTTTCAGAATGGGTAGCAAAGAATAAGTTAGTCCTAAATATTTCCAAAACTAAAAGCATTGTATTTGGGACAAATTTTTCGCTAAACCCTAAACCTCAACTACATCTCGTAATGAATAATGTGGAAATTGAGCAAGTTGAGGTGACTAAACTGCTTGGTGTAACCCTGGATTGTAAACTGTCATGGTCAAAACATATTGATACAACTGTAGCTAAAATGCGCTGCTCTGCCTTAACAGCACTGTCAACAAGGCAGGTCCCACAGGCCCTAGTTTTGACACACCTAAAGTACTGTTCAGTAGTGTGGTCAGGTGCCACAAAGAGGGACTTAGGAAAATTGCAGTTGGCTCAGAACAGGGCAGCACGGCTGGCCCTTACAAAAACAAGTAGTGATGAAGTCAATCTCTCTTCCACTTTTAGCCATGAGAGATTAACATGAATATCAATAATGTTAGCTCTCCGTGTACTTTTAAAGACGTGTTGACTAGCTGAATGTACCGAGCTGTCTGTTTAAAATAGTTGCACAGGGCTCGGACACCCATGTATACCCCACAAGACATGCCACCAGAGGTCTCTTCACAATCCCCAAGTCCAGAACAGACTATGGGAGGCGCACATTACTACATAGAGCCATGACTACATGGAACTCTATTCCACATCAGGTAACTGACGCAAGCAGTTGAATCACATTTTTAAAAAACAGGTAAAAATACACCTTATGGAACAACACACAAGGTACAGACACATACATATGCATACATTGTGATATTGTTGTATGGTGGTATTAAACATTTTGTATTGTAATTATGTAGTGGTGTAATAATGTTATATGATGTACTGTTTTATCATTTGTTTTATATGTAATGTAAGTGCCTTAATATGTTTGGACCCCTGGAAGAGCGCTTGCTGCCTTGGCATTTAAGCGTCTTTGAACTGGGTATAGTAGTAGGCCATGTTCCCTAAAAAAAATTAGGCACTGAGCAAATTTCAGGTCTTCTGAGCGCAAACTTAAACATTGTGAAAAATCTGTGCAACTTCCGTGTTTACTGTGAACACTGAGGCTGTAAGTTGCAGTTTTAACAGTGGCCAAGTAGGCTACTGTGGCCATTTGTTCATAATGTAGGCCTACCGGAGTGGCCTACCATCAAAAACAATGTTTTAACATTTAAATAGCTGTTCTATCCTTCAGCCTACAGTAGCAGCCAATGTGTGGTGTTCAATGTAGGCCTACATTCCATGAGATTTTGAAAAAAACATGCAGGGCTTGACATTAACCTGTTCGACAAGGAGGTGACTGAACATTTTGTTGTGTTGTTTAATGCAAGAAACCGCTTTTATAAATAAAATGCATTATTATTTCCAAACCCTTATTACAGAGAATCAGACTAAATATGCTACCCCCTGCCTATTGGCTCCATTTAAATATATATATATATTTCACCTTTATATAACCAGGTAGGCCAGTTGAGAACAAGTTCTCATATACAACTGCAACCTGGCCAAGATAAAGCAAAGCAGTGCGACGCAAACAACAACACAGAGTTACACATGGAATAAACAAGCGTACAGTCAATAACACAATAGAAAAAAAATTAGGTCTATATACAATGTGTGCAAATGGCGTGAGGAGGTAAGGCAATAAATAGGCTATAGTAGCGAAGTAATTACATTTTTAGAAAATTAACACTGGAATGAATAGATGATGAGCAGATGATGTGCAAGTAGAAATACTGGTGTGCAAAAGAGCAGAAAAGTACATTAAAACAATATGGGGATGAGGTAGGTAGATTGGGTGGGCTATTTACAAATGGGCTATGTACAGCGATCGGTTTGCTGCTCAGATAGCTGATGTTTAAAGTTAGTGAGGGAGATATAAGTCTCCAGCTTCATCGATTTTTGCAATTAATTCCAGTAATTGGCAGCAGAGAACTGGAAGGAAAGGCAGCCAAAGGAGGTGTTGGCTTTGGGGAAGACCAGTGTGATGTACCTGCTGGAGCACGTGCTACGGTTGGTGTTGTTATCGTGACCAGTGAGCTGAGATAAGGCGGATCTTTACCTAGCATAGACTTATAGATGACCTGGAGCCAGTGGGTCTGGCGACGAATATGTAGCGAGGGCCAGCCGACTAGAGAATACAGGTCGTAGTGGTGGGTGGTATAAGGGGCTTTGGTGACAACGCAGATGGCACTGTGATAGACTGCATCCAATTTGCTGAGTAGAGTATTGGAAGCTATTTTGTAAATGACATCGCCGAAGTCAAGGATCGGAAGGATAGTCAGTTTTACGAGGGTATGTTTGGCGGCGTGAGTGAAGGAGGCTTTGTTGCGAAATAGGAAACCGATTCTAGATTTAAATTGGGATTGGAGATGTTTAATATGAGTCTGGAAGGAGAATTTACAGTCTAGCCAGACACCTAGGTATTTGTAGTTGTCCACGTATTCTAGGTCAGAACCGTCCAGAGTGGTGATGCTAGTTGGGCGGGCGGGTGCGGGCAGCGAACGGTTGAAAAGAATGCATTTGGTTTTCCTAGCGTTTAAGAGCAGTTGGAGGCCACGGAAGGAGTGTTGTATGGCATTGAAGCTTGTCTGGAGGTTTGTTAACACAGTGTCCAAAGAAGGGCCAGATGTATACAGAATCGTGTCGTCTGCGTAGAGGTAGATCAGGGAATCACCCTCTGCCAAAGCGACATCATTGAGATATACAGAGAAAAGAGTCGGCACGAGAATTGAACCCTGTGGTACCCCCATAGAGACTCCTTAGCTTATTCAAGCCTGTATCAAGATACAACACTGCCCCTAAGACAACAAAAAAGCTCTTTACCTGACTCGCTTTTCAAAGATGTCTAGACATGTACTCGTTTTGTGCTTTTGAAGGAAGCAATCACTCCCCTATTGCTGACTATTAATGATCTACAACTGGGCTAATAACTCACTAACTAGCAAAGGATATGAAGATTTTTTACACACGTGACTACATGCAGCTCTTGCTTTCATTTCAAAACAAGTGCATCTACTCACGGCCGCTCATGCTGTAAACACAGTCCAGTCCAAAGTAAATGGCACAGATCCATATATGGCAATGGTCTATTTGCATATACTGTAGGCCTACTGCACCTCTGATTGTTTATGCCGCATCGGTCTGTGTAGAGTGCATGCTGAATCATGCGTGTCAATGCAATAGAATCCTACTCTGATGCAAATAGACTGATGATTGTCACAAATATAAGTATAGGACGAGTCAACAACATTATTTGGATACGAGTTAACAAAATATGAACTTTTAAAGCTGCATTATGAAACTGGGGTGACCCGACCAAATTCACATGGAATGGTGAGTACTAGATCTGTCATTCTCATTGAAAGCAAGTCTAAGTAGTGGCTTCCCGTTCTTAACTTTCATTTTTGCTCTTTTACTTTTGTTTTTTTACACCAGCTTCAAACAGCTCAAAATACAATATTTTTGGTTATGGAAGAGATATTTCTGTCACGGTTGTCGTAAGAAGGGGACCAAGGTGCAGCAGATATTGAGTTCCACATATTTATTGAAAAGTGAAACTTAAAGCAAAAACAAATATATCAATAAACGAACAACTAAATTTGACAACGTGGTGCACAGGCACAAACACAAAACAATATCCCACAAACACAGGTGGGAGAAATATTTACTTAAATATGATCCCCAATTAGAGACAATGATACCAGCTGCCTCTAATTGGGAATCATACAAAACACCAACATAGAAAATATAAACTAGAACACAACATAGAAACTATAAACTAGAATACCCCCTAGTCACGCCCTGACCTACTACACCATAGAGAAACAATGGCTCTCTATGGTCAGGGCGTGACAGTTCACAGCAGTTTAGATGGTAGGCAAATTTTAGCAACCAGGAAATGGCATTGCGATTTCTGTATATTGCACATTTAAATGTGAGATTTTCACTTGCCTGTTACTGTAACATAAACATATCAATTTTAAGAGGAAATGAGACACCAAATATAACTTGTCATCACTTTCAGTGTTAGTAAAATAAAAAAAACATCAAAGTAAAGTACAGAGGTCACTGTCCATTGCTTTATCACAGAGTTATTTTCAACACAAACACAAGTTGGCAACTATTCCTCCAGCCAAAAGTTAAAAAGTGAATCAGTAACCTAACACATTACAAAACATTAAGGAAAACTTTAGACTATAAAGTTTTTTTTGTATAAACTCAGTGATGTATAGTACTCAAGTAAAAATACTTTAAAGTACTACTTAACTCCGCATGGTACTAGGAAAAGGGCTTTCAATAGCAGTACTTACATTAAAACAATTGCAGATGTGCTCCGATTAACAGCCACTGAAAATTTAGAGCAGAGGTCATGATGTTGTGAGATCTGATGACTCTCACAACAAGGGTAATTTTTTGACAATCTTAGAAGCAATAGCAAAACATGACACTCTCATAGAGAAAAGGATGAATGCATGTGGCAATGCTAAGTACACAAGCCACCAAATTCAGAACGAAGTTCTTGAGGGCTTAGCTGAGATGGTACAAAGTGAAATAATAAGAGAAGTAAAAGAAAGTTACGTTTTTAGTGTAATTCCAGATGAAACCAAAGATTTAGAGAAAAAATTACAAATTGTGAGGTACTATTACAACGGGCCCATCCACAAAAGCTTTTTACCCTTTCAGTCAGCTGAAAGCTTAGATGCAACAGGCCTCACAAAAATGATAATTGATTGCTTGAAAAACATGGTCTGGACTACAGAAATAATCTTGTGGGGCATCCGTCGTGAGCGGAAAGAATTCTGGTGTGTCTGCATGGATGAAAAAGATTAGCATTTTATGTGCACTGTAATGCACGTTGTTTTAATTTGGTTCTTGACAATGCTGTAAAATCAGTGCCTGAGGCAGTTAATTGTTTTGCTCTCCTGCAGAAGCTTTATAACTTTGTATCTGGCTCGTACGTTCATCTCAAGTGGCTTGCAGTTCAGAAAGAGTTGTATCCAGAGCAGCAGCCCAGAGAACTACAGAGACGTACGGATGTAAGGTGGGCCTGCAGATACATGGCATGCCATAATCTGAGGGACAGGCTTTCAGCAGTTCTGAGAGTGCTACTACAGGATATCACGCTTGAAAGTAGTGGTGATAGATCAGTAGGGACAAGGGGCCTTCTTTCTCAGATAGATTTACATTTCATAGGGCGTTGGTTATCTTTTGTAAAGTGCTTGGTGATGCCAAATGTCTTTCTGACATGCTCCAATCAAGCTCTCTTGACCTAGTAAGGGCTGTGGATCTAGTAGGTGCCCTTACAGACACATTACAGGACTACAGAAGTGAGGGTTGCTTTGGAGAACTATGGAAAGAGGTTGAAGAGATTGCAGATCACTGCAAAATAAATGTGTAAAGGACAGCCTAAAACAAGCTTAAGATTTCATGACTCATTGATGATGAGCACTGTACAACAGGAAAATAGTGACCAAAGTGATGGTGAGAGCTTCCAAAGAGCTATCCGATGCTTGACAGTCTCACAGCTGAGCTGCAAATGCGTTTTTCAAAGAAGAATTGTGAGATAATGCATGGGGTCCAGTCTCTCAACCCAAAGAGTACAACATTCTTGAATGAGGAGCCTCTGTTTGCCTTTTCTCAGACCATTGAGTCAGATTTAAAGGACCTCAAACAGGAGGTTCATCCAACCAAGCAGTTTCTTGATAAGAGAGAGAAAAGTAGTTGGGACAGAATGTCTACTCTCCTTGACTCTGTTGTGTTTCTAGAACCTTATAAAGAGGTGTTCCATGAGCTATTTCGACTTCGTAAGATTTCTGTTGTTACACCAGTCAGCAGTGATTCTTGAGAGAGAAGCTTCTCAGCTTTGAAAGGATAATTTGGCACTTAGGTGGTCCCTCTGGTCATGATTAAAACCTGCACTGTGTACTAGCTAGTACACTGACATTCTAAAATGATAAATCCAAAGGGTATCATGTCACATGATTTAACATGAGTTAACATAATATATATGAGCATAAATATGATGGTGTAAGTTTGTAATATTGATGGGGACCATCTAAGTGCACTCTGGAACTCCAGAGTGAAATTACAAACACACCCATAAATTCAGTGCATTTTGCTTGCGGCGTGTTCAGAGTGTACACTGGACACACTGGCCGAGAAGTAGGGTTGATCTGAGCATTCTGACCTCACAAAGGCAGTCAAGCACCCAACCTAACTGGCTAAAGTTGGCTAGCTTGCTAGCTCCTTCAAAACACAAATAAGAAAACACCAAGCTCTGACTATTTTACTAGCCCTAGCAGAGCTGGTTAGACTGTTTTCATGTTATCTAGAGCGTTAGTGTCTGTAACTGTGCTGCTAGCAACAATTTTATTCAGCTTTTATTGCTGGCATTTCCTGACCTGTAAAATTCAATGGGGGTGCGTTCGTAAATTCATCTGTTATTCTGCATTCTGGCACACTCAAACAAGAGTGCTCTGAAATCAGAGTAGATAGCACCTTTGGCAGCAATTACAGCCTTGAGTCTTCTTGGGTATGACGCTACAAGCATGGCACGCCTGTATTTGGGGAGTTTCTCCCATTCTTCTCTGCAGATCCTCTCAAACTCTGTCAGGTTGGATGGGGAGTGTCGCTGCACAGCTATTGTCAGGTCTCTCCAGAGATGTTCAATCGAGTTCAAGTCCGGGCGGGCCACTCATGAACATTCAGAGACTTGCCCAAAGCCACTCCTGCATTGACTTGGCTGTGTACTTAGGATCATTGTCCTTTTGGAAGGTGAACTTTCGCCACAGTCTGAGGTCCTGAGCGCTCTGGAGCAAGTTTTCATCAAGGATCTCACTGTACTTTGCTCCGTTCATCTTTCCCTTGATCCTGACTAGTCTCCCAGTTCCTGCCGCTGAAAAACAAGCGGGCTGTCATGTGTTTTTTACTGAGGAGTTGCTTCCATCTGGACACTCTACCATAAAGGCCTGACTGGTGGAGTGCTGCAGAGATGGTTGTCCTTCTGGAAAGTTCTCCCATCTCCACAGAGGAACTCTGGAGCTCTGTCAGAGTGAACATCGGTTCTTGGCCACCTCCATGACCAAGGCCCTTCTCCCCCAATTTCTCAGTTTGGCCAGGCAGCCAGCTCTAGGACGAGTCTTGGTGCTTCCAAACTTCTTCCATTTAAGAATGATGGAGACCACTGTGTTCTTGGGGACCTACAATGCTGCAGACATTTTTGAGTATCCCTTCCCCAGATCTGTGCCTCACAATCTTGTCTCTGAGCTGTACGGACAATTCCTTCGACCTCATGGCTTGGTTTTTGCTCTGACATGCACTTCTTCTTCTTCTTCTTCTTCTTCTTCTTCTTCTTCTATGATATCATGGCAATCCACAAACAAATGTTTAAAGTGCATGCCGCCACCTACTGTGCTGGAATGTACGATCAGTCATGATCTGCCCAATTCTGTACTACCATGAAAATACAATTCAAAACCAAATACATCCCTACTAACGCCTACCACACGCTCCCTTCTCCCCCCCCCAAAACCCTCTCCAACCCCATTACACTTTATATCATGCTGAAACATTCCACCCTTAAGATTGTTCAGCATGTCAAAACTATTTCCACAGTAACCTATGTTACCCCCAATATTTACGTTGCTGTCTCCACAATAACCTTCAACCTGGCATTTCTGCATTCCACAACCTGAGTCGTATTGATAACCTTACCAATAAAAAATATGAAGTCCATGCTAGGACCATCAGAAGCACCAGCCCTGACAGTAGGTCCACTTACTACAGGTACATCCATGTAAGCCCCATCAGTCTGCACTGTAGTTCTACCAATCTGTTTTACAGCCTCTGCATATGATACATCATGACTGATCCTATCTCTCTGAGCTTCTCTAGCCACTCTCTGCACCTGGCATCTACCAAATGCTGCACCGTGTCCTCCCCCACAATTACAACACTTAACCTTCATATTACTTCCACATTCACTGTAATCACATTCCCCTCCACACTTGGCACATCTTTTCTTTCCTTTCCTTTACACTGAACAGCTACATGTCTCATTCTTAGGCATTTAAAACACAGTAGTGCATATGAGACAAATTCTCAAACATTGAAACTAAGGAATCCTATCTGTACTTTCCTGGCAAGACTTTCTCAAACCTCAAGCTTTCACTCATTTGACCCTCTTTCCTACTCATCAACCATTTGGCCTCAATCACTCTGCCTCCCGTCACATTTTCTTCAATATCATCTGTGAACATAGATATTGGGACCACAGTGAGGGCTCCCCTCAACCTAGCATAAGCACCAGGCTTTTAATCTTCTTCCCATTAAGATTTTCCATTTGCAGAATCTTCCCTTGCTGAGCCTGGCTACCACAAAATATTAGCAATCTACCATTTCCAATTAACCCGGGATAGTTTAACTTCACCTATTTCTTTCTTTACGGCATTAGTTACTTGGATAGAGTGTAAATGAGGCCCTATGGTCTCAAACGCCATGACATCTTTCCACTCAGACACATTATTGCTCTTGCTTCCTACCTTGAATCTCTATTTGCTTTATACACTAGACGCTCCACTGCTTACAGTATCACAATATCTCTTCTTCCTATGTCTTTCCACTACAGACCATTCAGATCCTTGAACCTCATCCTCCCGCTCCATATCATCAGAGCGGTCACCCATATTGGTCGCACTCCAGCACAGCTGTTGCTTCTCTCTTTTGGTCCACACTATTCGCCACCATCTCTCTCTGAAATGCACTGTCAACTGTGGGACCTTATATAGACAGGTGTGTGCCTTTCCAAATCATGTCCAATCAATTGAAGTTACCATAGGTGGACTCCAATCAAGTTGCAGAAACATCTCAAGGATGATCAATAGAAACAGGATGCACCTGAGCTACATTTAGAGTTTCGTAGCAAAGGGTCTGAATACTTATGTAAATAAGGTATTTCTGTTTTACATTTTTAATACATTTGCAAAAAAAAATCTGAAAAGCTTTTTTCGCTTTGTCATTATGGGGTATTGTGTGTAGATTCATAAGGAGAAACATTAATTTGATCAATTTTAGAATAAGGCTGTAACGTCAAAATGTGGAAAAGGGGAAGGGGTCTGAATACTTTCTGAATGCACTGTATACACTGACTTTGAGAAGGAATTGTGTGATGATTAGCTTAGCAATCGCGTGATGCAGCATGACAACGTGAACGCGATTGGTCGACAGTCTTCTTGGTGGGACGTTATACAGTACGTTCCTTCATTCATTGGATTCCTATCTGCTTTCTATAATATCTCTGGCAATGGTAACATGCAATGCTCCTTGGACAAATAGTAAAAATATGCTAGATTCTCCGTTAAAATTACATATTTCTCGAGGTAGGAATATCGCAAAAATATTGTCAATGTCTCATTCGAGAGAAGACATCCTCCCAATATCACGTTTAGGGAAGAACCAGATGCAGAAAGTGTCGAGGTAACAAAAGTGTATTACTTAGAACTGGGCTGCAGGCAAAACGACAGGTCAAGGGCAGGCAGAGGTCAATAAATCCAGTGTGGTGTAGCAAGGTACAGGACGGCAGGCAGACTCAGGGTCAGAGCAGGCAGAATGGTCAAAACCTGGAAAACTAGAAAACAGGAACTAGAAACAGACAGGAGCAAGAGGAAAAATGCTGGTAGGCTTGACGAACAAACAATCTGGCAACAGACAAACTGAGAACACAGGTATAAATACACTGGGGATAATGGGGAATATGAGATAATATCAGTCAGTTAGAGGAGGCTGGTGGGAGGAACTATAGGAGGAATGACTCATTATAATGTCTGGAATGGAATGAATGGAATGGTATCAAACACATTAAACATACGGAAACCACATGTTTGACTCCATTCCATGGATTTCATTCCAGACTTTACAATGAGTCCGTTCTATAGTTCCTCCCAACAGCATCCTCTGCAGTCATGTTAGTATGACCCTCATGAATTATAAAAATTACATTGTTTAAAAATTCACCAAAAATTACGTTAGCTGATGAAGATGATCTCATAGAACAAAACGTATAATATATCCTAAGCCGGTGTTTACCATAGACCTTATTTTCAGGCGTGTAACCAAAAACCCTATAAAAACGTCATTAATTTCCACATAGGCTTTGTCCAAAAAAACATGGCTGAGTTAGTGCCTACAAAAAGACGCCATTACTATTTATTTCTATTGGAATCTTGCCATTGTGTGGTACATTATGTCACTTCTTCCTCAACTCCATCTAGGGCTTGAACGCAAAACAGCGGTTTTCGTCATGATGATAGTGATGACGCAGATGTGTGACTGACCAATAAGGGACTGACCTTTTAAGCTACATATTTTTTCAGGGAAGGAAAGAGACGTGCTTGCATTTGTTACATTAGGCTACCGGCGTGGAGACAGCTCAAGGTGAACGAAACTTTTAAGGAATATAGATACATTGAACAGGTAAGAAGGAGTAAATACATTTGACTAGTTACTGTCGTCAGTATTTCTTTTATTGTTAACATTTCTTCCGAAGTAAAAAAAAGAAGCAAAGTTTGTCTGATTTCTGATTGTAAGGTTAGTTATCCGCTGATTAAACGTGCGGCGGTAACGTTACAAGCTTGTTCGCCAGTTAACGCGTCTAAAGTCAACACAACTGAATATCTTAGAACAACTGAAACAAGCCATGGCTGTGAAGAAACATATCAGCCAACATGTAGTCCGTGTTCGTCTTTTGAGTGAACAAGTTAACGTAGGTTGCTAGGTAAGGTACGTTAGCCGTTTTGTAACTTGGCTAGTTAGTTAGCTAACGTTAACTAATAGTAGCAAGAGAAGCTAACGTGTCCACCTCAACGACCTATCGTTAATAATGACGCCCTCTTATTTGGCTAAATAGCTAGTTATAACCTAGCTAAGTTACACAACGTGACACCCAAATGCCGGCACGTTGTCACTCCACTACTCCCAGCTAGTATTACATAGTACTGCATTGGTTGTGCAACTGTCTAACGCCTCTAGTGGCGAGTTAATATTCTGCAGGGCAAATTATGAAACGTTATTACAATGTGGGATCCTTACGGCGTACTCAGGCTAAACCCCAACCTTTACATTTTAGTGATTTAGCAGACGCTCTTATCCAGAGCGACTTACAGGAGTGTTTAGTGCCTGTTTGCTCAAGGGCACATCGACATTTTCACCTATTCGGCTCTGAGATTCTAATCAGCAACCTTCCTCTTACTGGCCCAAAGCTCTTTACAGCTTTGCCGAAACATCACTCTTACCATGGTTACACTTTGGTTTTTCAGTCTGAAAGAAGTCTGCCTAAAAAAGATACAGGAGTCTCTACAAGCCAGAATGTTGAATAAAATGTGTGCTCTTTACCGATTGTCTGCTTTTGGCGGTAGGAGGTGGGTATTGGGTATCCCCAGTGACTACCGGAATTTTATATGTATTTTTTTTATTTTGGTGTGACGTCGGAAGAGCCTTATCACTTAAATCTCGAGGCCCGCTGACTGCGTGGGACAATGTTCGGTTAGGTTTGGCCATATTGTGCCAAGTGTTGCGTGCGTAAAACCGATATACAGGCCATCGTACTGAAGGTTGGGTTGACAACGCTTCCCTGTAGATATTTTGTCTTAGATTACCTCTGACAGGGCCAAACTCAGCGGACAACAGGTAAAGCAACTTGAAATGAAGCCTGTTCGGGAATTCTGAGCCTACATCATGTTAGATGAGACTTAAGTATTTCACTCGGATTCTGAAAGTTTCTTAACCGTTAGACTACTATACCTGCCGCCCCACCTTAATCCCTACCTGTACCTAACCCTTAACCAGGCTAGAATATCAACTTCAATAGGGTGACGTCAGAGTTGGGAAGTCCCAGGCATACCCTTTAGACTTTTCCAGTTATAAAATTCCAGTCAGCACGTTGAACCACCTGAACAAATAATCTTTCCTTGTCAGCAATGTGTCATGGGAAATGGTGGAGACCTCCCTCCATTTCTGTATTTTTGGGTACTGCTACAGAGATGGTCTTCTGTTTTTATAGTTACCTCTTTGTATTTTGTCCAATAGGAAGCATGGGTGATATTGCTAAGGGAAAGAAGGCATTTGTCCAGAAGTGTGCCCAGTGTCATACTGTTGAAAATGGAGGAAAGCACAAGGTTGGTCCAAACCTCTGGGGTCTGTTTGGACGCAAGACTGGACAAGCTGAAGGCTATTCCTACACCGATGCCAACAAATCCAAAGGTCTGAGATTCTCTAACCATCTTACAGGAAATTAAATGGTGAATTTGACAGTAACATATTGCATTCTCATTCTAACTTGTGCTTTTCACATGTGATTTCAGGCATTGTCTGGGAAACCGATACCCTCATGACGTACTTGGAGAACCCCAAGAAATACATTCCTGGAACAAAGATGATATTTGCTGGCATCAAGAAGAAGGGCGAGCGTACAGATCTTATAGCATATTTGAAGTCGGCAACTTCGTAGACCACTGTCTATGCTTTGTTCAATGTATAGACTTCCCTTTCTGTATCTTATATAAATATCATCAACTGTTCAGCGGAGAAGGGGGGTGGCTCTTTCAAGAAGCTAAGACTAATTCTTAGCATTTTAACCATTTATTTGAATAGCCTGCTTGACATACCTGCTGGGACTCAATGGTGTTTGCATGATCAGTTGCCATATTTCACAGCTGTACCTCCATTTAGATGGTGTAATTTATATCCCTTGGTCTAACAGGCTCTAGTATGTATACATAAATTATTGATCCATAGACTGTAAGTATTCCATAATTTATTGGGTCAAAGCTGTGTAATATTCGTTTCACAAAAAAAGTTAACTAATTGTAGTGGTTTTAATACTTGCTAATGCAAACGCTCAAAAAGATTTGGAATAGTCTCTAATTTCAAAGCGTTGTCTTGAAAGTAACGTCTACTACAGACCATGGTAATGTCTTATGTAGCCAATACCTCATGATCTGGTTCTATTTGAGTTAATTGAATAAATTACATGCCAAACAATTATCCCAATTTTTGATTTATTTGATCTGTTCTGGTTCAAGTATCAGGAAGGCAACACTACCTCCCTCTCCAACCAAGGTGCATGAATTGAGCAAAAACCCTGATTTAAGGCCCGAAATGCAATTTGAGTTCAGTGACCTAACGTTGCAGGTGTAAAAGACACTTGAGCGGAGTTCCCAAATGAGGTTTTCAGGGAATTGGCCCCACAGCCTGAGATCCGGTACAAGTAGTAGACCGGTTTTATTCAGCAGTTGTGATTAATGGCAGGAGCAAACAATATAAGGCCCCTTTATTTTTGTATATATCAAAATGTCAGAGTTTGAAGGACACTTCAATAAACTTGTCTCACCATTACGGTATGTGAGACTAAGACCTGAAAATATGGTCGCAGGCTCCTTATGGAGGGTGTGATGCAGTAGTGGTGACTCCGGAGGGACGCAGATATCAAATTGAGCTGCGTACTGCATCGCTGTGCGCCTCCCAAATTTTGTAACAATGCAGAGGGCTCTGTATAGCTCCGCATTGACATGATTGGTTGACGGGAGGTCCTGTATAAACACAAGCTCACCTCCTTGACAACAGCTTTACTCAAAAGTATGAATTCCCTGACTTCTGAGGCCGAATCACCCTAAATGCTGCACTGACAAATCAGATGTCAGATTGACCATGCAGCACCTTTAAGTATCCATTAGCATTTCTCAATCCTCTGTGGGTTGTTACATGGGAGGTCAACCCTGAATTTAATGGTGAAACCTACTCCTGGAGTACAGCATTTTGTTCCACTCCTGCACTAACACCTGATTCTACTAATCAGCTGTGTTGTGATTTGACCTTAACATTAACACAGAAGTGTGAATAGGATGAATGAGGGCCAATGGTGCTTTCAAGACAACTGGGAACTCGAGGAAAAAACTAGGTCAAATGTCAGTGAACTTCAAGTTGGAAAGTCAGCTCTAGAAAGTTTCCGACTTGGAATTTCGAGTTGGATGATGTGTTTTCCCAATCGGAGATGGTTTTTTTCAAGATCCCAGTTGTTGTGATGCTCGGAAGTCAGAGATTTCCAAGTTCCCAGTTGTTTTGAACACAGAATAAAGGAGGCCTCTAGTGGCCAAAAGGCATTTTTAGCATTGGCAGCACCATTGAGGGCTTCCCAAGGGGCCAGGGGTCATTAGAAGCACTTTTTAAATTGCTCCTACAGTTTTTCTTTGGTACTGCAGTTTAACTGTCGCCCGGCCCAGAAATAACATTTCCATACAAGTCAGATTTGAAAATTCCCAGTACGACACTTTAGTCATCACCTTTGCACACAAAACTTCCCATTTTTTTTTACATCACTCACAGCCAAAGATATTAACATTTTATGTTTATCCAGTGTCTGCCATGTTGTTGGAGGAGGTGATGACGTCGTCGATGCACCCTGTGTGGACTGAGTGCTAGTGTGCATGTGATGTTGGTCTGTATAAACTAGATGCAACCTGGATATATGGAAGGTCCATGAATTGACAGTTTAAAACAACTGTCGGACATCTTGGACGAAGTCGCCAGTTCTTTTTTGGAAATGATTTTTTACCCATCAATATTTGTAATAAAATATAAACAATTGTAAAACTAACAGTGAAATACAACTCAGACTCATCCTCTGGCCAAACTCTTCCACCATTGGCTGATCCCTCCTGGTGACCCTGTTGGAGTCATGACCAACCGGGTCATCAGGAGCGATCAGCCAATTGTGAAGAAGAAAACTGACTACTTCAGGATTGGAGATAGCCTCAATGGTGCTGCCCATGCTGTCACAGATGCTATAATGGCACATATACAAAGATGAGTCCTTTATCTATTTCTATGGTGCAAACGTGAAAGACCATTGATCGTATTCCACAGTGTGGAGTACAGCTCCCTCTAGAGGAGAATGCAGTTACACATCACAGAAATGTTGTAACAGGTGAAACAAGAGATATGGTCCTGGATGGAAACATAATGAGATCAAGGAATTGGTGTTGTGGATAGGCATAAACACAATTGTAAAGTGAACATTTATGCACTGCACAGCTTAATTATAGTAAAAGAACAACAACAAGAAAGGTGCGTGTGTGTATGCATGAGTGCGTGTGTTCTGGAAAGTGACAGCGTAAATTTCCACTAGAGGCCACTGTTATCACACTTCCGACATGATGCGATTAAGGCTCTTGTTTAATTTTTTTTTTTTGCATATTCAGAAATAATTATATGTTTTATTGTCACATACACCTAGACACGGGCTATATTAAGGCCTAACTAAATTCAATAATTAATAGTTTATTTTAAACAATCATGTAATTACTCATTATAAACTATAAAATGAAATAGAATTGGAAAAAGTTGGAAACACTGCTCTAAATATTTCTGTACATAATAGATTCGGTAGAGCTCCGAAGTTGAGCTTCGGTAGCAGCTCCATATTGTCCTTTCAAGACAACTGGGGGAAAAACGAGGTCAAATCATGACGTTAGCGATCTTCAGGTCGGAATGTCCGCGCTCTAGAAAGATGCCCGAGTTTCCGAATTGAATGAATGTTCGAAACAATTTTCCCAATCGGAGCTCGTTGACAGTTATCTTGAATCCACGGAAATCGGAGATTTCCGAGTTCCCAGTTGTTTTGAACGCGGCAATAGCCAACGTCATTTGCGCACTCTCCACTCCGGTGATGCACGGTCAGTGCGCGGCAGCAGTTGCTCTCTGAATAAAGAACAGTCGAAGTCCGTGAGTCTTTTTGCATCCTGTCTTTCATCCATGAGAGGTGGCTTTTATTAATTGCAATTGCGAGTTAATATGTTATTGGAGGTGAGGTGGTATATTCCTCATAATTTCTCCATCATATTTTGTACAGAAAGCAACAAGATATGTAGCCTAGACCTCAAAGATAGTTTCGTTATGAATGGATTAAGGGAAGTCGTGTTACAGAAGTGTCTAGGTTTCTTTATTTTTTGATACTCTGTAAAATATTATAAATGAAAATTTATTGTGCAATTTTATGGATTTGGTTCAGCCAGGACCATCAACACAACCGACATGGCAGTGTCCAATATGGTATTCTCTGACGTGGAAAGTTTTCTGGATACGCATCCTGAGTTGTTTGAGGACTATCTAAACAGAAAAGGGAAACATAGTATGGTGGAGAAATGGCTCAAAAATCACCAGGCAAGCAAAACTTCGGTAAGTACAACCGCAGTCGCCGAGTCGGAGAAAACAAGCGTCAGCGCCTGTAAAGACAGTTGGGCGAGCTGCAAAGGTGATGGGGGCCCGCATAGACGAGCATCGCAGAAGGAACTGCGGAAAACTTTCGCCAGGTCCAAAGCAATGAATTGCAACAGGACATATGATGAGCAAGTCAACTACAGGGCTCAGGAGCCACTGACAAGTATGAGGAGGAGAGCTCTGCTGAGAAAAGCCAGCTCGTTGCCTCCAACCACTGCCCACATCCTGAGCGCGCTCCTGGAGTCGCGAGTGAACATACCTCAGTATCCATCCACAGCTGTCGATTTCAAATATTACCTTAAAGAACACAACGAACGAGAGTTTTTCCTGGAATTGGTAAAAGACATATCTAACGACTTGGATTTAACTAGCCTCAGCTACAAAATCCTGGTGTTTGTGTGTATAATGGTCGATGCAGACCGCTGTTCCTTATTCTTAGTGGAAGGCTCAGCAAATAAGAAGACATTAGTATCCAAATTCTTTGATGTTCATGCAGGTATCACAGTTTTACCCTCCATGAGCAACTCGGATGAAGTTCAGGTTCCTTGGGGAAAGGGAATCATTGGATATGTCGCTGAGCATGGAGAGACAGTCAATATCCCAGATGCCTATCAGGTGTGTGTGAGTTTGTGTGTGTGTGTGTGTGTATGCCTGTGTGTGTGTGTGTGAGAGAGAGAGAGAGAGAGCACTCCCACCTTTGTGTTTGTTTGTCTGTGTGCAACAGATGAGATCATGTGGCACATCAACACACAGCTTTGCATTTGCATCAGAATAATAATTGATTAATTTGCATCCTTCCCTCATCTATCACCATACACACAAGCCTATGATGACCGATGACTCTTGATTAATCAACAGAAACATTGGTCTCACCACATGAAGTAAAGAAAGCCTACTGAAATGAAATGGAATTGAGAAGTGCATGTTTATACTTCAGTGGTGATGTGATGTTGCACCAGCCACCAGGGAGGATGTGGTCTATTGCCAAGCTGACTCCCCAGTGGCCCCAGGACCTAACGCTGATCTTAGTTGAAGTAGTCTTGATCAATTGATTTACAATCCAGTCTGCAGACATTGAATGCACAACTCATGCATATACGTTCCTGAAGTTAGTGTGGTAGTGCCAAGCCAAACTATATTGCTTTCCATCGCACTTGAAGATTTGCTAATCAAACACAAAACCATATTAATGGTATAGTCAGGCAGGGTGCTTAGGTTGACATATCCATTCATGGTGGAAGACCATTTTTCCTCACAGCATTTTTGCATGCAACACAATGTCATCACTCCACAATGAGGCCTGATCACGGGATCTCACAGGAAGTGATGTGCCTTATAACACTAATTTACTAATACTTGTTACGTGCGCTTATGTCCTTCCATCTTCCATGGATTGTAGGACCGTCGTTTCAGTGATGAGATTGACAAGCTGTCAGGATACAAGACCAAGTCCCTCCTCTGTATGCCCATTCACAACAGTGATGGGGAGATCATTGGAGTAGCCCAGGCCATCAACAAGAGTCCAGGAGGGGCTCTCTTCACTGAAGACGATGAGAAGGTAACTGCAATTTGACTGTTTTTTTTTAATTTAAATTTTCCAATCAAGAACAACATTCAAAACAGAAATTAAAAGACATTAGCAACAATATAACAAAGTGACAATAGCCTCCTTACAAGACAACTAACAGACAAAAAATGCATAAAATAAAAAATGATTAAGAAACATAAACTGGGTGGTTCAAGCCCTGAATGCTGATTGGTTGAAAGCCATCAGACCGTATACCAGGGAAAGGACTCCCGTGTGGCGCAGCGGTCTAAGGCACTGCATCTCAGTGCAAGAGGCGTCACCAAAGTCCCTGGTTCAAATCCAGGCTGTATCACATCCAGCCGTGATTGGGAGTCCCATAGGGCGGCGCACAACTGGCCCAGTGTCGTCCGGGTTTGGCCAGGGTAGGACTTCATTGTAAATAAGAATTTGTTCTTAACTGACTTGCCTAGTTAAATAATAAATAAAAATGACAAAACATTTATTTTTACTGTTCTAGTTACATTGGTAACCAGTTTATAACAGCAATTAGGTACCTCAGGGGTTTGTGGTATATGGCCAATATACCACGGCTGGAGTTCTGTATCCAGGCACTCCGTGTTGCGTTGTGTTGAAGAACAGCCCTTAGCCGTGGTATATTGGCCATATACCACACCTCCTCGGGTCTTAATGCTTAATTAGATCATATGGTCACTTGAAGTAGGCTACATATTATACATTGAGTGTGCAAAATTACCTGTGGATTAGATGGAAACAATGTGATGTTAGGGGAGATTCTCCATAAAATCAATAAAGGGTTGCCAAATTCTGTAAAATGTCTCTGACTTCCTCAACCAGTAAGTCAATTTCTCCAGTGGGATACAACTACTTCAGATTTCCATTTCAAGGCAATACATTTTTTTGCAGTTTGATTGTTTGATAGGTAATACTTTATAACATGTTATACCTCTGTAGTGACACTGTTATTACACTAGTAACAACACTCAACTATTTCATTACCATCGAAACAAGTCCAAATATTCCGTTTTGAGCGACGTTAACAGGAGTGTTAGACGAATGCCAATTGCTTGTGCTGAATTTCTCAGCGTAGGTCTCTGTTTTCTCCCCTTTCATCTGTCGCACGTCCCAGCCTTCAATTGTCCCCTCGTTCTGAGAGAGTCCACACATGTAATGGTCCCGACAGGTCAGATATAGACGTCTGTTTTACCTCATGTGTAAAAAGGCATGCCTCCATCGTCTCTGGAACAGCCCACATCCTTTCTTTTAATAGGATCCCAGAAACAATGAAGTCGCTGAGGCAGAACACAGAGTGATATGTGGACCGTATTATGAAGGCCACTTATAGAGACCATTGACGATTTCTCGTCTGAGAATCACATGAAATGGATAGAAAGAAATACACAAAATCCATCTAAGTCATTCTTAATTAAGCTGCTCTCATTCCGTTGTTAATGACTAAATGAGAGATAAAGCCAGGGGGAAGATATACCATTATTATGCGTTTACAAAATACTGACCTGTGCATTTCAGGCAAAGATAAGAGTGTTGTAGTCCAAACCGAGGGTTCACATCGGTTAGGTAACATTATCACTGTCCTGTATTAGAGCACAAGTGGCAAATGTTTTTCAGGGATACGGTCTATAGCTGTGGGGTTTGCAAGGCTTGCAAAGGTGCAGGGGAAGTGGTGTCTCTCTTATGGCTGTCTGTCCACGTTGTAAAGCAGTGGAGACTGATTGGTCGGGTACTTTATAATTACCTAGAGCATTCATGTCTGCGAGCAAAACTAATTGGCTTTCCCCATCATTTATCTTTCTAACAATGAACCCCCAGCAACGGGGGCTGAACCTGCCATGCTTCTACTCAAAGGTAGAAACACTGTCTTTCATCATCTTGGACCGCCGTAAGACACATTTATGGAAGTTGTGTATAAATAGAAGACACCCAGTATGTAGTGTTTATTGACTCTGTCACAGTGAAGTAATCCAAATACCAATTACATTCCGTGTAGAATTGAAACGTTCACAGAGACGCTTGCAACTACCCTGTCTTCTAGTACTAGATGACATTTACAATGGAATTACAAGAAACTTTGACTCCTTGCCACCACATTAATAGGTATGTATTAGCCAAAGTGACTAAACACTGGGGTTGTACAGTAAGCAGTAAGCTGTCAGTAGATACACACAAGGGTTAGTGAGTTTTACTGACATGTCTTCCATTCTGAATTGACTCCCGCTGTACGCAGATGAGCTGAGTTGACATTTGCACCCAAGACAAAGACACAATCGTCTCTGCGCGAAGGGGAAACGTAATAAGGTAGATCCAGTGAGGTAGGAAGGATGCTGGCGTCTCACATTGATCTTCCTGATGGGATCTGCGGATTTCTAATGAGCTGTTATTTGGCACAGTTATTCATTTAGCTCGCTAGCCAGTCTCAGCTAGAGGCATAACGAGTCTGCACTGGCGCTCGGTACTTACGCACTTCAAACCCTTCCACGGCCAGGCAGAGGCAGCCCTGTGACGTGGCTCACAGTTGTGCAGGGTAGATTTCCAAGGCACATGTTGTCTTCCTTCATCAGTGCATCTCTTAGACTTGCATTCTTCCGAAAAACAGCAACTGCATAAAGCTAAACGCAGAGGACTCTTTGAAAATAAAAATGAAACCCTTTCGGATATGTTATAGTAGGTAGAATGCACTTATTAAAGGTTTAGAGTTGTCCCGCTGTGCATAATGGGTGGAGGGACTAACACAGGGACTAACACAGTCTCTTCACTGTGTTTTCAGCACGTTTCACATTGCATTAGCATCACGCCAATGCACGGGATGGCTACAACTGAATTAGTAATGAAATCCTATGTTGGCATTTGAGGACAGCAGAAGCTGCATGCTACAATGCAGTAATGCTTTAATTGAAAGACCTTGTAGAATTACATTTATGAAGTGCACCCTTTCAAACAGACTATCCATTTTTGCTGCAAATGTTTAATTTTGTGTAGACCCCCCCTCCCCCTCCCAATCTGTTGTTGTAAATAAGTGCTTATCACCAACACACTGCACTGCACGCTCATTTAATATATTACCGTAGCTAAACATATTTTATGTATTTGTTCTCAAATGCCACGCTCTGTAAATTGTGTTATGTTGATACCCTACAGGATTAGAGTACTTTGGGAAGCTTGGATAATTTATGCATAATTGTATTTCCTCATTATCTTTATTGGATAAATACACCGATAGACTTTCTCAGACGCAAATAACTTGACCCCATGGTGCAGTGTCTGGTCCTTGAATTATTATTTAGTTTTGCATGATACTATACTATAATATTACTGTTTTAAAGATAATTTCAAATGTTATTGTGTAAAATGAGCTAATTGAACACTGCTAGATTGCGCTCCCCTGTCTGTCGAAAAGTGTGTTGTCTGTATACCTGTTTATACACCTGTCAGGTGACTGAGCTGCAACAACTGAAATGGTATTGGCAGCCAAACAACGCCTGTTCCCACATTCTCAAGTTTTTGGCATGGCTCTGCCACATTCCCTGTCCAATTGAGTTACTGTAATACTGTAACATCCACTTTCGCTCAATTTCACCACTGTACATTTGTAGAGAAGGATGAGGGAACACCATGTCTCATTGGAGCCAAGTTCCCATCTGAAATGTTCCAAAATGAAGATTTGAAAAACGGAAATAAATACAATCCTGGACTGAGGTTACCAGCATTGTCTCTTTCTCTCCTTCTGGAGGGAAAGACCAATATGTATGGCCGATGATTAGACATTTTCAATTTGGTATTCAAGTACAATTAACTATAATCACACCTCACACATTGCTGTAATAGACTCCCGGACGGTATGATAACTGAGATTAAGTGAGGTGATAATAAGACAGTAAATCAGACAATAAAGTCCTATATCGCTGACCAATACAGCTGATAGTTTACCATGGGTTCAATGCTGATCACGTTGGAGTGGCAGCCTTATTATGTCTATGTACCACAGTGGGGAGGGTGTACATTGTTGGGGGCTGGGCTGCATGCCTGTATGGTCACCACACAACTTCTCCTCTCCTGTCCCCTGTCCCCTGCCCCCTGCCCTGGTGAAAGGAAATGTAAATTAAAGACCCCAATGAAATGATTGAGGCTGTCTGGTAACCGTGGCATCAGTCTTACCGGGATATTGCTAGTGTTTGGGCGTTGAGACATGGCCTACTAGAATGATGCTGAGACATTTGTTTATTTCTTTACCTGTATCCCCATTAGCTTTTCTAGAAGCAGTAGCTACTCTTCCTGGGGTCCACAAAAAAAACACAAAACACAACAAGTAACGAAACACTGATACACAAGGACAGACACACAAATTGAAAAATTGGAGATGGAAGGGAGTTCCGTGAGATCATGGCTCTGTATAAAACTGCGTCGCCGTGAATTTGTTTTGAACTTGGGGACTGTGAAGAGACCCCTGGTGGCATGTCATGTACTGTATGTATGGGTGTCTGAGATGAATGTTATTTGATTATGCAGACAATCTGAATTTTTCGTCACAGTATTATTTCTCATAGAAACTTGGAGAAGCAGTTACTCTCTCGTCAACCCTCAACCAGGAAAGACTGGCAGGCATGTTGTTGATGTTAGTTCTGTATATGCAGTTAAGGGAAAGGTGTGCTGCTCTGTTCTGAGCCAGACACTAATCAAGATGGGACAAGACCAGAGCCCGAACAACTAGTACATTTGTTTTTTGTGACAAAAACACAGAACATCCTTTTCTACCAGACATACCCCTCCCCATCTTCACAACAACTTTGTCAATATGACTTGCCCATGATAATTGACCATCCAATGTCATAAGTAGGAGTTTATCTTCCTCAACTTGCACATTCAGCATGATGTGGCAGAGGTCCCTGATGATCTTCTTGGCCTGCCTGCGACACCTGGTGTTGTAGGTGTCCTGGAGGCCTGGCAGTGTGCACATAATGGTACGTTGGGAGGAGGTGATGTGGTTTATGACTAGCCTCTGAAAGCATTTCATGATGACGGAAATGAGTGCTACAGGTCAAGTAGTCATTCAGTTCAGTTACTTTCCCTTTCTTGGGCACAGGATATCTTGAAGCAAATGGGGATAACAGTATGAGCTAGAGAGAGATTGAACATGGGCTAACATCATGTGAGGCACGCAGTGGTGACTCATTCCCCTGGCTGACAGCTGTCAAGAGGGCTGGGCGGTGAAGCTCGACCATAGAGATAGATAGAAGACTCATCTTTCTATCTTCGCTATTATAATGTCAGTGACAGCATGGGCATCGCCAGTGAGGCTACCACCCATAGGAATCCCCCCAGTTGTCTACTTTGACTAATTTAAAATGTCGGAGGCATGGTGGAAACTCTTAATGGCGCTTCCCGTGCTAAAATGGCCCTTTGGCCACGAGAGGCCTCTATCATTCTTTATGAGCTCGATCGAACATGCTTCGTTGGACAGCCCTCAGTGACACAGAGCAGGAAATGGTGCTTGGCTCTTTTGATTGGCTGCACTCATGTCGAACTGATGTTGAAATTATGTAGTGTAGCTCGCTCCCGATAAGGCCAGACCCTTGGAGCAAATCAGAGTAATTAGTGCCAATTTGGGCTTAAAGTGATGATCATTATGGAGGACTGGGCCTGTAACCTTTCATCAAATGCCCTCTTCCTCTGCTGTTGATTCACCCTGTTACCCATGGGGGGATTTTCCTTGATTCAGGGATCACTGCAGTGTGATCTTCAAGGTTAGCTGTTTGGCATGAGGTTTGTAAAAACTCTACAAATGTTGAAGGTCTCATTAACATCTCAAATGTGAATTTGGGAGAAATATTTTTAGTGGTAATACTGTAGTAACACAGTGTGTTGAATATTGATCTAGAGATGGATGACACAGGGCATACATTACAATGACTCGCAGATATTAATGTGACAAAATATGTCTGTGTATTTGATCATGTCAAGTCACACTACATGTCGTACCATTGAGAAAGCCGTGTTTGGAGTCCACATACCCCTGTCCTCCAATTTTGTTCCAGTCCGCACCATTTCTCAGCTTGCAGATGGAACTGTAGTCTGCAGAACACCATAATAGTCACCCCGATTTAAAGGCTCTCAATCCTCTACTGGAATTAAGCTCCATGAAGAACCAGAGCACTTTATAGCCAAAGCACTTCTGGAGAATATGTCGCAGGGGTAATATATTGTAGTTCAAAGTCTTTTCACACATAACCTAACTTGACATTATTGCGCTGATGCAACACTTACTGTTGTTTCAATGCCATGTGTTTTTTTAAAATGCCTTTTTCTTTTTTTATGTACTCTCTACAACATCGGTTAATCTTGAATTGTTTACAATCATGTAAGTAGTAGAATTTCATTATATTTCTAAATTAGTCATTAGTTACTAGTCAATATAAAAGATCTTCATACTTTAAACATAATTCAAACATATTTGTCTTGCCAGTACATGTTAACTAAGTTGGGGAAAGCTGAGAGAGGAAGAGGTGAAGCGAGAGCGTCCACTCCCATCAAAATTTGAATACAGCGTTAAGCAGATCGGCTGCCTTCCAGCCTTTGCGACAACAACTCCCATTGTTAGGCCTGAGACTAGACCATCTTGTCATTATACACAGTATCTCTGGCTTTCCCCAACTTAGGTCCTGCTTTGTTCACGCTCCCTCGCCAATGGTCGCAATGCCCAACGGTCCCCCGCCCATTTCGCTTATCTTCCATTGAAAAGGAATGGCTTCAGTTGTTTCATCGCCCTACATCGTCTTCAGTTAATCAGCACCGTTCGACATCATGTGGTGGCATTAAAAGGCTTGTTTTACCCAATCAGTAGTGGTCTGCATGAAGTTAGAGCCACTCAGTGCTGTTAAAGTGTTCTGTGAAAACGTAGCTCCGCAGTCAATAAAGGCATATAAAGGGTTGTGAACCCGCCCTGATAGCTTCCAGAGCCACGCATTAGACCCACAGGAAACTAGATCATTCATCTTCACCTGATCTGTGAAGTGTCTGGAATTATTCATGGTCAAATTGAATAATAAGAGCCAGCTGCATGGTGAGAATTTGTCTCAGTGTGGATTCCTCTTACATCAATAATTGATGCCACCTCCATAAAGAGCAATCACAGCTAAATGCATTTGGAAAATGCTACATGCACTGCTGACGCAAGTTAGAGAGAACCCTAGTGACATCAGAGGGAAACAGGAGACTTACTGCTGTACGCAGGGGGAGAATAGACGCAACACGGCAAGACTCTTGGCACAGCAACAATGGGCTGAATGGCATAACATCTCTGAATAGATTGAATACAATCCTTAGCTAGCTCAACTAGCTCCTGTAAACAGCTTGTGTAGCTAACAAAATAATTAAGAGCCAGGCTTAGGTGTACAGCAGCCTACTGCAACGCCGTCACGTCCTCTTGGCTTCCCCTACATTAGTAGTGGGTCCCCAAGGCCTTAGTCAGTTTCATTATTAAACCACACCTTTACTGGTCAGCCCTCTGGCCTCTATGGGCTGAAGCCTCTTATTTGTAATGCAGCCTTTGTAGTATAATGGACCTGCTGCAACCTATGCTTTAGCGTGTGTGTCCCTCTCCTCTTCCCGTTACTTATGCAGGCAGATCCATAGCGGGGTCCCAAAAGTCTTGTCTGTAATTAATGTGATCTTGCTGGACGCTGGACAGCCGCTCTGGAAAATCGTTATTAAATCATTCAATAGCTTTAGTGGATGTACAGGTGTATATGCTGTATATAGGGTTGCTGTCTTTCCCCTTATGCTCGGAATGTGAACGTGCTCTATGCGTTATGACGTGTACATGTGTGTATAATGAATGCTGTGTAGGCTGCAGAGTCACCCTAGGAAGCATGAGAGTGAATGTATGTGGTAAGGTAGTGACCGGTGGGAGATGTGGTGATTGATAGAGATGGTAAGCTGCTTAGTCCTAAAGGGAAATGTGTAGAATAAAACCATTGCCAGCATCATAGATGGACACAGTTGTGCGTCTGGCGCAAATAAAGTCCCAAACTTGGAAATGGGTTGTCTGTCTTAGGCTGGAGTTGTCGGTAGTGAGAAGAGCCACGATTTCTCCCTCTGACATGCCCACGGATCTCACGATTGTCCGTGCTCCTTGGGACATTGAAATTGACATTTACAATGGTTATGGTTAGGGTTAGGTAAGGATTATGGGTAAGGGTAGGGTTTAAGGTTAGGGTTTAGGGGTAGGGACGTCCCAAGCATCCCGGCCATTTCCGACAGTGAAACATCAGCTTTCCTCAGTGTAAGAGAGCCGGTGGACAAGATGATCTGTGTAACAGTATCTGACGTATCACCGGTAACAGCTGAGTAACTCCCCATTGTTCTTAAGGGTCTGAAACCTAAAGTGCATTCGTTGGACGTTGTTGGTTGACGCGGTATAAAGCAGCAGCCAAAAACAGAGGTGATTTGACTAAACAATGTGAAGCAAAGGACTCTAAATGCTCTTGATCCTTCGTCACAGGGCAGTGGTGTAAGTGTCTCTCAGGTAAGGCCCCATGGTCTGTGAGATAGACCGGCCCGTACTCTGTCCCAGATACCGTAGGTCTGATTAGTACGGTGATCTCCACAGCACACTGTAAAGTACCACACCCCCCTTCTCAGTCCCTTGGCTATGCGTGCATGCATGTGCCTCAGAGCATTGTCGAGAATATTGGATTGGCAGCAACAGAAGGAATGCCGTTCGATTTCTGCCAGCGAAGCGTTGATTAGATTTTCATAACACGCTAATGAACCCCCAGCCATCAAGAGTCATACATCATCTAGCCTGCCCTGTAAGCAGGTGGACCCATGTTTTGTGATACAGAAAGAAAGAAAAGGTGGAGTGGAACATGAAATCTGTTATGCAATTCATGTTATCACCTTGAGGCAAAGGGTCAAACCATTCAGTCAAACGGGGGAAATGTAAACTGGATTGATTTATTTGTCTTGGCAATTAAATGACACTGATGAAAGGCCATTCTTTATTAGGTCCATTTTACAGGTGTGTTCCCCCCCCCGGGCATGGTATGAGAATATAACCGTGCACACAGCTATGTCATATTTTCATTCCCCTATAGAGTAAAACTGGCCTCAATATTAATAAAGGCAATATTTTTGGGGTCAGAAAATGACAGATTAAGCCAATTGTTTTTCAATGGTCGTCATATGTTGACGGATAAAGGACAACAGAGATGATTGTCTGTCCATAAATGTACAATATATCCGCCTTTTTACATTTGAAGCTCATCCGAAAATCGATGAGTTGAACTTTTGACGGCCAATATGGACAATAGCTGAATAAATATACAATTCCATTCGTGTTCATGCGTCTCTGTGTGGCCATAGCCTGACAGGGCAGCTGGCAATCATTATTCTGACTTGGAAGACTTTGAACTCCTTAACCATATGGCTTATTGCTCTCACATTGACTGCCCTATCTTCAACTAACCTTTCCCCCCTGACCTTGGTGTATTGAACAGTAACAATTCCTCTGAATCTATTGGCTGGTCACTGAGTGTCAGGCCGGGCATCCTTTGAACAGTGAACCCTTTTTTTCCTGTGTTGAGCTCAGCGTCTGTATGTCCAACCTATTGACTGTCTGTCTGATGTGATGTCTCCACAGGTGCTGCAGATGTACCTGCCCTTTTGTGGGATCGCCATCTCCAACGCACAGCTCTTCGCTGCCTCCAGAAAAGAGTATGACAGGAGTCGGGTAAGGGAAGCAGGCAGGGACAAGCCAAGGCGGGGTTGGGGGTTGGAGAGTGCACTAGTATCCAAGTATGGTGTCGCTACATCCCCATAGAGCAGCCCACCTCCTCCCCATTGCTGACACTAGTGAGGCTGGGTATTGATCTTTATGAGCCCACTTGCTGCCACTGCAGTAGGGATCAGGGAGCCATGTACAGCCCTGCCTGGACCTCTCTGTTGGAGGAGGGGGCGGGAGGAGGTGGAAGGGACCAGCAGTGTGCCGAGAGGGTCTAGGGTGTAAATCTCACAGGAGGCGTCTAGAGACGCTCTAATGCTTGTCCCACATTGATCTCTGATGGGGGAGAACATAATGAGAACAGAGACCCGCGAGAAGAGGGGAGAGAGATACAGAGATCCTCCACCGTTACTCACTGGTTTATGCTCTCTGCTGTGTCTTATTGAGTTGGTAGTGCTTTAGATAAAGTGCCTAATCTACTTTATTGTGGAACGGTGGCATATGATATTATCCTGTCCCCTTACGTATTAGAAACCATCATAATTCTAGCTCTGTGAGGTGAAACATCTCCATTGAAATGGCTTTGAGTATTTATTAGTTGCGTCTGAAAAGTGATCTTATGTCTTGTGCAGTGTCTAGTTGACCAGACATGCATTGACTAATAGCAGCAGTAATGTCCGTGTGTCTGTGCTGTGACCTTTGACCTGCAGTCGCTCCTGGAGGTGGTCAACGACCTGTTTGAGGAGCAGACAGACCTGGAGAAGATTGTGAGGAAGATCATGTACCGCGCCCAGACTCTGCTCAAGTGTGAGCGCTGCTCTGTCCAACTGCTGGAGGACATTGAGTCACCGGTAGGCTCTTATTCTCTCTCTCTCTCTCCCTCTGTCTCTCTCTATCTTTCCTCACTGACTAGGGTTAGATTTCTATACAGAATTAATATCTATCTGATGTATTGTGCTTTGTACTTGACAAATTGATTGTTACTTCAGTACCTGAGGAAATACTGGAGGGACATTTCCATTTGAAACAATTCTACCAGTGGTGTTTTCTCTTTTCATCCCACAGGTGGTGAAATTCACCAAGTCGTTCGAACTGCTGTCCCCCAAATGCAGTGCAGACATAGAAAGCAGGTAAAGTTGGTGCACAGTTGTCCATCCTAACAGTCCACTCGGTCCCATGGAGAAATCCACTGTCCAGTCTGGATTTACTGATTAACATATGAACACTTCACCACCTCATACTGTATACGGAATCTCCTCGGAATCTCCTCTGTTGTCCATCCTAACAGTCCACTCGTTCCCATGGAGAAATCCACTGTCCAGTCTGGATTTACTGATTAACATATGAACACTTCACCACCTCATACTGTATACGGAATCTCCTCTGTAAAAAAATCTCTTCATATTTATCAGTCATCAAAAGACCCGTGGCCTAATTGGCCAACTTAAATGCACATTTGACAAATGAGTTTGTGTGACATTTACGGATTTAAAGATTCAAATCTGTCCAGTTGACAGCCCTTTGAAAGCAGGAGTTCTTTCCACATGAGCTGCGTGTGTGCTTCTGCGTAGTGAGTGCAGCTCGTATTCTGTCACACAAATATTCCCATTTCCCTCTGCTCCTGATGTCAAGGCTCTCGCCAAAGAATCGCAGCTCCGCCTTTGCAGACATACACCGCCGGCGGACCTGCGAAGTCTGCGCAAAACCTCATCTGACTAGTTCTAAGCTCAAACAGTGAAAACTGTTTGTTAATTTTCTCTGTGGAACTTCTTCGAAAAGGGGAAGAAAATGTGGAGATTAAATATGGCGGAAGTAATATTGGGGATTGTAAATGCGGAAGGCCATGTTGTAGGAGTCCTCGTTAATTGGGGTTTGGAGCTTCTCTCCCCCGCGAGGCAGGGGAAGGGCTGGAAGTGGAGGGGCTGGAGACAATGTGGGTTGTTTATGGATGGAAAAACCTCACCAAAAGGATGACAAATTATCCTCCAGTCCGGTGCAGGCTACAACAGACATGCCCACTTCAAGGCTGCAATGATAACTACTGCAGTAATTAAAAAAAGCATCTTAGCATAATGATATAGTAATCAGTGAAATGTCAGGCTGCATGGCTGGCCAGTTCAGCCTTTTCTGACAGGAGACGCATAACCTTTGATTTGTGTTGCCCTTATCATGTGAAGTGCACACTGCTCTCCCATAATGGCAGACAAATGACCATAGCCTGATTCCAAGTTATAAAGTAAACAGAAATGATCACCAAGTTCAAAGGAATATGTGTTTATGATGCTATTCCAAAAGGTTATTTTTGCGTAGGGGATTGTGCAAGATTTATGTGTTTAATTAAGTGAATAAATCTGACGTCAAAGGCGTAGGCTTTTTAAAGCACCTGGGAAATTCTATACCCTCGGGGAGAATAATTTTGAGGTACTGTGTGCTTCCATTGCTGGTTCTCTGGCTGCACCTAACGGGAGGCAGAAGAAGCTAGAGAAGTGATCACACTACTGAGGTTTAGTCCCTGCTGCGTGTGTGTGGGTTTTACATCTACATGGGGGAGATATCCGAGAGATTTCAGAGGACACAGTGTCTCTATGTGTATCTTTAAAGTTCCTTGTCAATAAACAAGTATGTACAGTATGGTGTCGTTAGGGGGAAAGGCACAGGAGGCGCTAGCTGAGAAATATGCTATGGATGCACCCTAACCTGAATGCGAAGCCTGTGTCGAGGAAGGAGTCAATTCTCCCGCAGTGTGGGTGTCTACTGGGGAGGAAGACAATCCCACAATTAACTTTTCATTACTTCAGAAGGTGCTGGAGAGCCTTATTGATATCCATGAGACATTCATTAAATACAAATCATGGCGAAAAGGGAAACAACAACAGCGGACGTGCATGTGCCTGAGTTTGAGATGTTAAAAAGGAATCCCTTTTCTAAGAGGATAATGATGACGGTTATTGATGGTCAAAGACCAAACCAACCAAACAAACGGTTGAACAACATGATCCGACCCACAATGGAAGATTCGTCCTCTCAGTGAACAAGCATGTGACTATGGTCCTTCTCCTCCTCTTCTCCACTGCATGTCAATAATTACAACGACCCAAATATTGAACTTTCTCTCTTCTCTTCCCTCCACGTCCGGGTGTCCCTGTAGTTTTAAAGACAGCATGGAGAAGTCCTCCTACTCTGATTGGCTCATCAACAACAGTATAGCAGAGTTGGTAGCGTCCACTGGTCTGCCCGTCAACATCAGTGATGCCTACCAGGATCCCCGGTTTGACGCAGAGGTAAAATCATCTCCTCTGGAGCTACATTCGTTTTTCAACCACTCCACAAATTTCTTGTTAACAAACTATAGTTTTGGCAAGTCGGTTAGGACATCTACTTTGTGCATGACACAAGTCATTTTTCCAACAATTGTTTACAGACAGATTATTTCACTTATAATTCACTGTATCACAATTCCAGTGGGTCAGACGTTTACATACACTAAGTTGACTGTGTCTTTTAAACAGCTTGGAAAATTCCAGAAAATTATGTCATGGCATTAGAAGCTTCTCATAGGCTAATTGACTTAATTTGCGTCAATTGGAGGTGTACCTGTGGATGTATTTCAAGGACTACCTTCAAACTCAGTGCCTCTTTGCTTGACATCAAGGGAAAATAAAAATAAACCAGCCAAGACCTCAGAAAAAAAATTGTAGACCTCCACAAGTCTGGTTCATCCTTGGGAGCAATTTCCAAATGCCTGAAGGTACCACATTCATCTGTATAAACAATAGTACGCAGGTATAAACACCATGGGACCACGCAGCCGTCATACCGCTCAGGAAGGAGACGTGTTCTGTCTCCTAGAGATTAATGTACCTTGGTGCAAAAAGTGCACATCAATCCCAGAACAACAGCAAAGGACCTTGTGAAGATGCTGGAGGAAAGGCACAAAAGTATCTATATCCACAGTAAAACGAGTCCTAAATCGACATAACCTGAAAGGCCGCTCAGCAAGGAAGAAGCCACTGCTCCAGAACTGCCATAAAAAAGCCAGACTACGGTTTGCAACTGCACATGGGGACAAAGATCGTACTTTTTGGAGAAATGTCCTCTGGTCTGATGAAACAAAAATATAACTGTTTGGCCATAATGACCATTGTTAGGTTTGGAGGAAAAAGAGGGAGGCTTGCAAGCCGAAGAACACCATCCCAACCGTGAAGCACGGTGGTGGCAGCATCGTGTTGTGGGGGTGCTTTGCTGCAGGAGGGACTGGTGCACTTCACAAAATAGATGGCTTCATGAGGATGGAACATTATGTGGATATATTGAAGCAACATCTCAAGACATCAGTTAAAGCTTGGTCGCAAATGGGTCTTCCAAATGGACAATGAGCACAAGCATACTTCCAAAGTTTGGGGTCATGGCTTAAGGACAACAAAGTCAAGGTATTGGAGTGGCCATCGCAAAGCCCTGACCTCAATCCTATAGAAAATTTGTGGGCAGAACTGAAAAAGCGTGTGCGAGCAAAGAGGTCTACAAACCTGACTCAGTTACATCAGCTCTGTCAGGAGTAATGGGCCAAAATTCACCTAACCTATTGTGGGAAGCTTGTGGAAGGCTACCCAGAACGTTTGACCCAAGTTAAACAATTTAAAGGCAATGCTACCAAATGCTAATCGAGTGTATGTAAACCTCTGACACACTGGGAATGTGATGAAAGAAATAAAAGCTGAAATAAATCATTCTCTCTACTATTATTCTGACATTTTACATTCTTAAAATGGAGTGGTGATCCTAACTGACCAAAGACAGGGAATTGTTACTAGGATTAAATGTCAGGAATTGTGAAAACTGAGTTTAAATGTATTTGGCAAAGGTGTATGTAAACTTCCGACTTCAACTGTACTGTATACAGTGCCTTCAGAAAGTATTCAGACCCTTTGACTTTTTCCACATTTTGTTAGGTTACAGCCTTATTCTAATATTGATTATTGTTTTTTCCCCTCATCAATCTACACACAACATAATGACAAAGCAAAAATAGTTTTGTAGAAATGTTTTGCAAATGTATATATATATATCAAATCTATATATCACATTACATAAGTATTCAGACCCTTTACTCAGTGCTGTATTGAAGGGCCTTTGGCAGCGATTACAGCCTTGAGGTATTCTCAGGTATGATGCTACAAGCTTGGCGCACCTGTATTTGGGGAGTTTCTCCCATTCTTCTCTGCAGATCCTCTCAAGGTCTGTCAGGTTGGATGGGGAGCGTTGCTGCACAGCTATTTTCAGGTCTCTCCAGAAATGTTCGATCGAGTTCAAGTCCAGACTCTGTCTGGGCCACTCAAGGACATTCAGAGACTTGTCCCGAAGCCACTCCTGTGTTGTCTTGGCTGTGTGCTTAGGGTCTATTGGAAAATGAACCTTCGCCCCAGTCTGAGGTCCTGAGCACTCTGGAGCAGGTTATCATTAAGGATCTCTCTGTACTTTGCTCCGTTCATCTTTGCCTCGATCCTAACTAGTCTCCCAGTCCCTGCCACTGAAAACATCCCCACAGCATTGTGCTTCCACCACCGTGCTTCACCGTAGGGATTGTGCCAGGTTTCCTCCAGATGTGACGCTTGGCATTCAAAGAATCTTGTTTCTTGTCGTCTGAGAGTGCTTTAGGTGCCTTTTGGCAAACTCCAAGCGGGCTATCATGTGCCTTTTACTGAGGAGTGGCTTCTGTCTGGCGGAGTGCTGCAGAGATGGTTGTCCTTCTGGAAGGTTCTCCCATCTTCACAGACAAACTCTAGAGCTCTGTCAGAGTGACCATCGGGTTCTTGGTCACCTCCCTTACCAAGGCCCTTCTCCCCTGATTGCTAAGTTTGGCCTGGCAGTCAGCTCTAGGAAGGGTCTTGGTGAATCCCAGCTTCTTCCATTTAAGAATGATGGAGGCCACTGTGTTCTTGGGGACCTTCAATGCTGCAAAAATGTTTTGGTACTCCCCAGATCTGTGCCTCGACACAATCCTGTCTCGGATTGCTCTACGGACAATTCCTTCTACCTCATGCCATGGTTTTTGCTCTGACATGCACTGTCAACTGTGGGACCTTATATAGACAGGTGTGGCCTTTCCAATTTAATTTACCACAGGTGGACTCCAATCAAGTTTTAGAAACATCTCAAGGATGATCAATGGAAACAGTATGCACCTGAGATCAATTTCTAGTCTCATAGCAAAGGGTCTGAATACCTATGTAAATAAGGTATTTCTGTTTTTTATATTTAATAAATGTGCAAAACAAATGTAAACCTGTTTTTGCTTTATCATTATTGGGTATTTGTGTGTGGATTGCTGAGGATTTTTTCTCTCCATTTAATACATTTTAGAATAAGGCTGTAACGTAACAAAATGTGGAATACGTGAAGGGGTCTGAATACTTTCCGAAGGCACTGTATGTACCATGTTTAGGTGCTTACTGTACAGTATATACATTTACTGTATGTATTTGAATGGTAACCGAAACCATTCAGCAGCTATTTTTATTGGTTCAAATCGGAGAAGCTAGCCTCATAAAAGACCAAAACAATACTACAGCTTTGCTCGCTGTCACATGATTATGAATTATATATGATAATATCCGTTTGATATGGCTCCGAGGCTTTTCTGTCTGATGTTTGAGTTCCGATCTCAACGGTTGATCTTCACGTGATAATAATGGTCGATAAAATGCAACCAACGGTGCCCCTGTTTTTGGGATTGTATTGAAAATGATTATGTACGATCCATAGTGAACCTTGTACCTATGCAGAGTTGAAATACTGCTGAAAGAATGCATGCGTTACATTCTCTACAGTGCCTTCAGAAAGTATTCACACCCCTTGACTTTTTCCACTTGTTGTGTTACAGCATACACACAATACCACGTGGGATTGAATCAACAACATTGTAGTTACTCCACAATTCTAACCTAACTGACACACAATACCACATAATGTGAAAGTGTAATTATGTTTTTCAACATTTTTACAAGTTAATACAACATTTAAAGCTGAAATATCTTGAGTCAAGTATTCAAGCCCTTTGCTATGGCAAGCCTAAATAGGTTTAGGAGTAAATATGTGCTTAACAAGTCTCATAATAAGTTGCATGGACTCACTCCGTGTACAATAATAGTGTTTAACATGATTTTTGAATGACTACCTTATCTCTTTACCCCACACATACAATTATCGGTAAGGTCTCTCAGTCCAACAGTGAATTTTAAACACAGATGCAACCACAAACACCAGGAATGTTTTCTAATACCTTGCAAAGAAGGGGTACCTATTGGTAGATAAAAAATAAGATGGTGTATCAATACACCCAGTCAATACAAAGATAAAGACGTCCTTCCTAACTCAGTTGCCGGAGAGGAAGGAAACCACTCAGGGATTTCACCATGAGGCCAATGGTGACTTTAATACAGTTACAGAGTATAATGGCTGTGATAGGAGAAAACTGAGGATGAATCAACAACATTGCAGTTACTCCACAATTCTAATCTAACTAACAGAGTGAAAAGAAGGAAGCTTGTACAGAATACACATATTCCAAAGCATGCTTTCTGTTTGCACTATAGTAATACCACAAAACATGTGGTGAAGCAATTCACTTTTTGTCCTCAATACAAAGTATTATGTTTGTGGCAAATCCATTACAACACAATGCTGAGTACCACTCCAGATATTTTCAAGCATACTGATGGCTGCATCATGTTATGGCTATGCTTGTCATCTTTAAGGACTGGGAAGTTTTTCAGGGTAAAAAAAAAAGAAACGGAATGGCACTAAGCACAGGCAAAGAACCTAGAGGGAAACCTGGTTCAGTCTGTTTTCTACCAAACACTGGGAGATTAATTCACCTTCCAGCAGGAAAATAACCTAAAACACAATGCCAAATCTACACTGGAGTTGCTTACCAAGAAGACAGTGAATGAACATGAGTGGCCGAGTTACAGTTTAGACTTAAATCGGCTTGAATATCTAGGGCAAGACCTGAAAATGGTTGCATAGCTATGATCAACAACCAATTTGACAGAGCTTGAAGAATTTTGAGAAGAATAATGGGCAGATGTTGCTCAATCCAGGTGTGGAAAGCTCTCAGAGCTCTTAGAGATGACTCACAGCTGTAATCGCTGCCAAAGGTGCTTCTACAATGTATTGACTCAGGGGTGTGAATACTTATGTAAATTAGATAGTTCTGTATTTCATAAATTTGCAAACATTTCTAAAAACATGTTCTCACTTTGTCATGATGAGGTATTGTGTGTAGATGGGTGAGATTTTAAATATATATATATAATAAATTTGGAACAAAACCAAATGTAGATGAAGGGGTATGAATACTTTCTGAAGGCACCGTATGTCTCTCAAGGATACAGTTTACATGTCTAATAAATCCTAACAGCCCAGTTTCAGCTCCAGTCTCTTTTCTCTTTCATTTAGGCAGATCAGTTCTCCGGCTTCCACATTCGTTCAGTGCTTTGTGTACCTATTTGGAACAGCAACCATCAAATCATTGGTAAATTCTCAAATTGTCCTTTTTTTCACAGACTTCTTTTGATAGTCAGTTGTGCCATTACATGTCCGTTGATAAATCTGTGTTGACAGATGTCAAAACTAAGACATAATCCAGCAGTCAAGCTTAAAGTGATTTTAATAATGAAGAGGAACATCAACAAACCAACGTACATGATGTCCCAAACCTCCGATAACCTCAGATTGTCACTGTGTCTTGTTTGGAGAATCCAGAGAGGATACTCCGCCTGTAGCATTTAGATGCTAAATTAAAGGGGCGATCTAGGATTGATACATCCATTTCTGGACTTTTAAATTAATGATATATAGCCATTGATTCTTGAAGAATATAATGCATTAATGTCTATTACCCTTAGTTCAACTGTTTAAATCCATCGCAACCCTAAGCTTGTTTTACTCCATTGCTTGTGAACACTGTAATTGCAAACAAACACTTTATAGCTTCAAAACATGGTTAAAACTGTCATTTGAATTCCACGGATGATCAGTCCTTGCATCCATAGCTCCATCTTATGAATTTGACTGGTTACATTTCTCCTGCCCTGTCTTTTAGCTGTTTACCGAAAAAGTGGAAAGGTGACGTTTTGTGATTCCCAGATTGCCCTTTTAAAGCAGTGTAGCCTGATTAAAGCCAAGCCTTCATATCAGTCAGTTCTCACAGAGGAGGAGTCCCCTCCCTAGTCCTGGCTGCTCCACCATGCAGTGTTCTGTGCTCCTCAACCACCCCAAGGTCCTCACCACTCTGATACATCATTGATCTACAGTCTGATGTTGGTGCTGGATATTGCAAGGAGAGGCAATGCTAGCAGCTAGACTCAGGCCCACAGAGATCTGACTTGGGAAGTCATTAGTTTTGTTTCTGAGCAAAGTGATCAGCAGCATGGCTGCCAGGGAAAGCACTGCTACAGACGGTCAGTCGCGACCACAGATCATTGTGGGTGGGTATGTGTGCATGTGTGTGCGTGCAAGCAAGCATTGTGTGTGTGTGTGTGTGTGTGTGTGTATGCATGTACATGTGTGTACATGCATGTGTGTGTGCTTGTGGAGGTTGGGAGGGGGATGGAAGAATAAGAGACAGAGGGAGCAGGAGAGAGGGGTGGGTGGGCGTGTGCGTGCGTGCGTGCAAGCAAACATTGTGTGTGTGTGTGCATGGAGGTTGGGAGGGGAAGAGGGAGCAGGAGAGAGGGGTGGGTGGGTGTGTGTGTGCGTGCAAGCATTGTGTGTGTGTGTGTGTGTGCGCGTGTGTGCGTGCATGCGTGCGTATGGAGGTTGGGAGGGGGATAAGAGAGAGAGTGAGCAGGAGAGAGAATAATGTGTGTGTGGGAGGAAACTATCAGGATCTGGACTGAAAGCCATTATAAAGCCATTATAAAGCACAACAGCAGCAGAGAAATGATCAAGTCAAAGATCTGTTTATTCAGAAGGTAGATATCCTCCTGCCACGTACCGAGGTTATGATATAACAGTATAGAGGAAAAAGGCCTTGGGCTAGATTGTTACATCACTGTTATCTCAATGCTCTTCTAAATAGGTTGTAAAAATATGATTCCATCTTCAGTGATATTGACAGCACCCCAGTAACCTACGGTACAACCCATAGAGACATACTGTAGAACGTACAATGACCTCTCCAGAGACTCAATGCTAACTTGAATATCTGCTTGTTAGCATAATTTCTCTCGGGTGATAGAAGACGATTCTCTATCAACTAACAATTAGCCTTATCAGCAAAGTCCTGGGTTTTTAATTAGTAGATAAACGGAGGAGAGCAGCCTGTCTTTGCTTGCTGGCGTGCCTCCAAACGAGGGGACTTGTATTTGAAATAAAAGATCAAAGGATACACAGTGTTCCATTGTTGCCATCGACATGACCTCCAACCTTACATTACAACAGGCTTAGACACTTTAATTACTCAGGTCAACAACACTACTGTTTCCTGTTTCTTACTCCTTCTTCTAGGAAATACAGTGATATGAGTCCACGCAAAAACAACAGTGTAGAAGCATTGCATATTGCACTGAAAAGTGATAGCAGAAAATGCCTTGTTTTATCAATGACTTTAATGAATGTGTGGGTGTGATTTCCTCCTGCTAATTGGGGTTGTGGGAGCGGAACTAGTGTGTGTATGACAGCCCAGTCAATGGTAGCCCAGCCCTAATGAACTAGTGTCAGATAAAATGATGGCTCTCAGGAATGGCCGTTGTCTCAGAAAGAGGAGGGCTTTAGCCTGGTCTGCGTCTGTGGTAGTGTCAGTGATCCTGATGTCTGTTGTTGCAGGTGTGGCTCAGGTGCTCAACAGGCTGGATGGTAACCAGTTTGATGATGCAGACCAGAGACTGTTCGAGGTAGGACTTTTGTTTTGCGTGGTGTGCGTAGGTGCTGCATGTGTGTGCGTATGTGTGTGTGTGAACAAGTTGTTTGTCTGTTATGACGTCAAACATGTCTCCCTGTTTCGGTGTGCCGTGACCTTGGGAGTGTAACAGCAGTGTGGTGTGTTTCAGGCCTTTGTGATCTTCTGTGGCCTTGGCATCAACAACACCATCATGTACGACCAGGTGAAGAAGTCCTGGGCCAAACAGTCCGTGGCTCTCGACGTAAGCACCAATGTTCATTCCTTTTTATAGCACTTAAAGGGGGTCTGAACGCACCAATTCTGCATGTGTTTTTCTGCTGCTCCTTAAGAAAAATATGATTTGTATCTTGGGGGTGTGGTTTGATGTGCCTGTGTTATATTCGCTTATCGTACCCTGGAAGTTACTGTTGGTTGTCACTCTTGAGACACCATAGCAACCACACAGCCACCACCACTTCCTCAAAATAGTCAGAACTAATTTAAGATAAATCAAAAAATCTGTTATTAATTTTGAGGTTTTTGCAGAGGAGGTCTTAGTCACCCAATTGTACATCTAGCTAAGGTGTTTGGTGCAGTATTTCTCAAGTTAAAACATTTGCATGAAAAACAAGTCAGTGCGCTTTAGAGAGTAAATCGAGCCAGCTGCTGCTGGTTGTGCTCAGGACTGATTTCTGAGAACATGTCTACTACTTCATTAGCAGCAATCTGTCAAACTATTTTAAATAAAGCACAAGCTAGACACTGTTTATCAGTCCCGAAAATCACTAGCTAGCTAGCTGATTTCCATCTCTGTGTTTGTCAATGAAGCTAGCTAGTAGTAGCTAGCAGGCACATTAGGCAGGCAGGCCAGTTTAGCTAAATCAGAAAAAAATTCTCGCATGGAATAGCTTTCATTTCTCAGAACAAGAATAGACTGATGAGTTTCAGAAGAAATGTCTTTGTTTCTGGCCATTTCATGCCTGTGATTGAACCCACAAATGCTGATGCTCCAGATACTCATCTAGTCTAAAGAAGGCCAGTTTTATTGCTTCTTTAATCAGGACAACAGTTTTCAGCTGTGCTAACATAATTGCAAAAGGTTTTTCTAATCAATTTGCCTTTTAAAATGATAAACTTGGATTAGCTAACACAATTTGCCATTGGAACACAGGAGTGATGGTTGCTCATAATGGGCCTCTGTACGCCTATGTAGATATTCCATTAAAAACCAGCCATTTGCAGCTACAATAGTCATTTACAACATTAACAATGTCTACACTGTATTTCTGATCAATTTGATGTTATTTTAATGGACAAAAAATGTGCTTCTTTCAAAAACATTTCTAAGTGACCCCAAACTTTGGAACGGTAGTGTATGTCACGCCTGCTCCCACTCCCCCTCTCTGGCACTCGAGGGCGTCAGGCTGCCATTCGTTACGCACACATGTCACCATCATTACGCGCATTGGCGTGTTATTGGACTCACCTGGACCCCTTCACTTTCTTGATTGCCCCCTCTATATCTGTCTGTTCCTCAGTTTGATACATGAGTCAGCATTAATGTCGCTTTGTTTCCCCTATCCAGACGCTGTCTGTGTTTTGTTTCTTGTCCGTTATTTATTAAATGTTCACTCCCTGTACTTGCTTCTCGTCTCCCAGTGTCTGTCCTGACCGTATGTTGATATCAATGTTGGGAGTTTTTTTCGTTTTTTGTTTTGGTTGGTGATGTTGAGTGCAGCTGCCGAAGGAACCGGGGATGCCTCAGCTGGCTCGTCTAGCTTCCATGCCTTAGCTGGCTCGAGAGGTTTTCTTGCCTCAGCAGGCTCCCATCCCACGTCATGCTTCAGCCGGCTCGTCAGGCTCCCATGCCTCAGCAGGCTCCCATCCCACGTCATGCTTCAGCCGGCTCGTCAGGCTCCCATGCCTCAGCCGGCTCGGCAGGCTCCCGCGCCTCAGCAGGCTCGGCAGGCTCCCATCCCACGTCATGCCTCAGCCGGCTCGTCGGGCTCCGGCCCATCAGGCTCGCCCAGGTGGGATGCCTGGGGGGGGTACTACTGTCACGCCGGGGCTGCCCATCATTACGTACACCTGTCACCATCATTATGTGCATCAGCACTTCATTGGACTCACCTGGACTCCTTCACTTTGTTGATTGCCCCTTCTATATCTGTCTGTTCCCTCAGAGTCATCCCGTGTCAGCATTAATGTTGTTATGTTTCCCCTGTCCAGACGCTGTCCGTGTTTTGTTTCTTGTCTGTTATTGATTAAATGTTCACTCCCTGTACTTGCTTCTCGTCTCCCAGCGTCTGTCCTTACAACATAGGCTGTTTTCAACAGTTGTTTTTTGCGTGCAGTTGCTCTTTAAACAAAATATATTGTGGCAGTGGTATCCTGAATGGTTTCTCGTTAAATCATATTTTATTGTGTATAATGACCAAAATTACAGCAGGATTGATATTTGAATGAATGAATGAATTTGGTCTACGTTTAGTCTATCCAATTTGGTTCCAGTAGTAGATGTCCAGTATGGATATTGGGATACTGTGCTGTTGTTTTAGTGTGGCAACACATTTGGGTGGGCAGTTGGCCTACTAAAATGGACTGTACTGCAGGGCTCTGGTGTATGGTGCTCTCACTGTGGCTGAGAGTGGGGTCTGACTCAGACAGTCCACTGACACCATCAGGAAAGCTCTCCCATGCTGGCTACAGTGCCACTCTCATTTTCTCTTTTCTTCCCTTCTTCTCTTTCCTCTCTGTCCTGGTTTCCTCTCTCCCACTCTCCCTTTCTCTTCTCTTCCCGTCTTCTCTTTCCTGGTTTCCTCTCTCCCACTCTCCCTTTCTCTTCTACTCTTTCCTCTCTGTCCTGGTTTCCTCTCTCCCACTCTCCCTTTCTCTTCTCTTCCCGTCTTCTCTTTCCTGGTTTCCTCTCTCCCACTCTCCCTTTCCTCTCTGTCCTGGTTTCCTCTCTCCCACTCTCCCTTTCTCTTCTACTAATTCATCTCTGTCCTGGTTTCTCTCCCACTCTCATTTTCTCTTCTCTTCCCTTCTTCTCTTTCCTCTCTGTCCTGGTTTCCTCTCTCCCACTCTCCTTTTCTCTTCTTTTCCTCTCTGTCCTGGTTTCCTCTCTCCCACTCTCCTTTTCTCTTCTCTTCCCTTCTTCTCTTTCCTCTCTGTCCTGGTTTCCTCTCTCCCACTCTCCTTTTCTCTTCTCTTTCCTCTCTGTCCTGGTTTCCTCTCTCCCACTCTCCTTTTCTCTTCTCTTCCCTTCTTCTCTTTCCTCTCTGTCCTGGTTTCCTCTCTCCCACTCTCCTTTTCTCTTCTCTTCCCTCTCTGTCCTGGTTTCCTCTCTCCCACTCTCCCTTTCTCTTCTCTTCCCTTCTACTCTTTCCTCTCTGTCCTGGTTTCCTCTCTCCCACTCTCCCTTTCTCTTCTACTCGTTCCTCTCTGTCCTGGTTTCCTCTCTCCCACTCTCATTTTCTCTGTCTGGTTTCCTCTCTTCTCCTTTTCTCTTCTCTTTCCTCTCTGTCCTGGTTTCCTCTCCCCCACTCTCCTTTTCTCTTCTCTTTCCTCTCTGTCCTGGTTTCCTCTCTCCCACTCTCCTTTTCTCTTCTCTTCCCTTCTTCTCTTTCCTCTCTGTCCTGGTTTCCTCTCTCCCACTCTCACTTTCTCTTCTCTTCCCTTCTTCCTCTCTGTCTGGTTTCCTCTCTCCCACTCTCATTTTCTTTGTCCTGGTTTCCTCTCTCCCACTCTCCTTTTCTTTCTCCTGGTTTCCCTCTCTGTCCCTCTCTCCCTCTTCTCTTCTACTCTTCCTCTGTCCTGGTTTCCTCTCTCCCACTCTCCTTTTCTCTTCTCTTTCCTCTCTGTCCTGGTTTCCTCTCTCCCACTCTCCTTTTCTTTCTCTTCTTCTCTTTCCTCTCTGTCCTGGTTTCCTCTCTCCCACTCTCCTTTTCTCTTCTCTTCCCTTCTTCTCTTTCCTCTCTGTCCTGGTTTCCTCTCTCCCACTCTCCCTTTCTCTTCTACTCTTTCCTCTCTGTCCTGGTTTCCTCTCTCCCTCTCTTTCTCTTCTCTTTCCCTTCTTCTCTTTCCTCTCTGTCCTGGTTTCCTCTCTCCCACTCTCCTTTCTCTTCTCTTTCCTCTCTGTCCTGGTTTCTCTCTCCACTCTCCTTTTCTCTTCTCTTCCCTTCTTCTCTTTCTCTCTGTCCTGGTTTCCTCTCTCCCACTCTCCTTTTCTCTTCTCTTTCCTCTCTGTCCTGGTTTCCTCTCTCCCACTCTCCTTTTCTCTTCTCTTCCCTTCTTCTTTCCTCTCTGTCCTGGTTTCTCTCCCCTCTCCTTTTCTCTTCTCTTCCCTCTCTGTCCTGGTTTCCTCTCTCCCACTCTCCCTTTCTCTTTCCTTCTACTCTTTCTCTCTGTCCTGGTTTCCTCTCTCCCACTCTCATTTTCTCTGTCCTGGTTTCCTCTCTCCCACTCTCCTTTTCTCTTCTCTTTCCTCTCTGTCCTGGTTTCTCTCTCCCACTCTCCTTTCTCTTCTCTTCCCTTCTTCTCTTCCCTCTCTGTCCTGGTTTCCTCTCTCCCACTCTCCTTTCTCTTCTCTTCAATTCTACTCTTTCCTCTCTGTCCTGGTTTCCTCTCTCCCACTCTCATTTTCTCTGTCCTGGTTTCCTCTCTCCCACTCTCCTTTTCTCTTTCTTTCCTCTCTGTCCTGGTTTCCTCTCTCCCACTCTCCTTTTCTCTTCTCTTCCCTTCTTCTCTTTCCTCTCTGTCCGGTTTCCTCTCTCCCACTCTCCCTTTCTCTTCTACTCATTCCTCTCTGTCCTGGTTTCCTCTCTCCCTCTCATTTTCTCTGTCCTGGTTTCCTCTCTCCCACTCTCCTTTCTCTTCTCTTTCCTCTCTGTCCTGGTTTCCTCTCTCCCACTCTCCTTTTCTCTTCTCTTTCCTCTCTGTCCTGGTTTCCTCTCTCCCACTCTCCTTTTCTCTTCTCTTCCCTTCTTCTCTTTCCTCTCTGTCCTGGTTTCCTCTCTCCCACTCTCCCTTTCTCTTCTTTCCCGTCTTCTCTTTCCTGGTTTCCTCTCTCCCACTCTCCTTTCTCTCTGTCCTGGTTTCCTCTCTCCCACTCTCCTTTCTCTTCTACTAATTCATCTCTGTCCTGGTTTCCTCTCTCCCACTCTCATTTTCTCTCTCTTCCCTTCTTCTCTTTCCTCTCTGTCCTGGTTTCCTCTCTCCCACTCTCCTTTTCTCTTCTCTTTCCTCTCTGTCCTGGTTTCCTCTCTCCCTCCTTTTCTCTTCTCTTCCCTTCTTCTCTTTCCTCTCTGTCCTGGTTTCCTCTCTCCCACTCTCCTTTTCTCTTCTCTTTCCTCTCTGTCCTGGTTTCCTCTCTCCCACTCTCCTTTTCTCTTCTCTTCCCTTCTTCTCTTTCCTCTCTGTCCTGGTTTCCTCTCTCCCACTCTCCTTTTCTCTTCTCTTCCCTCTCTGTCCTGGTTCTCTCTCCCACTCTCCTTTCTCTTCTCTTCCCTTCTACTCTTTCCTCTCTGTCCTGGTTTCCTCTCTCCCACTCTCCCTTTCTCTTCTACTCGTTCCTCTCTGTCCTGGTTTCCTCTCTCCCACTCTCATTTTCTCTGTCCTGGTTTCCTCTCTCCCACTCTCCTTTTCTCTTCTCTTTCCTCTCTGTCCTGGTTTCCTCTCCCCACTCTCCTTTTCTCTTCTCTTTCCTCTCTGTCCTGGTTTCCTCTCTCCCACTCTCCTTTCTCTTCTCTTCCCTTCTTCTCTTTCCTCTCTGTCCTGGTTTCCTCTCTCCCACTCTCACTTTCTCTTCTCTTCCCTTCTTCTTTCCTCTCTGTCCTGGTTTCCTCTCTCCCACTCTCATTTTCTTTGTCCTGGTTTCCTCTCTCCCACTCTCCCTTTCTCTTCTCTTCCCTTCTACTCTTTCCTCTCTGTCCTGGTTTCCTCTCTCCCACTCTCCCTTTCTCTTCTACTCGTTCCTCTCTGTCCTGGTTTCCTCTCTCCCACTCTCATTTTCTCTGTCCTGGTTTCCTCTCTCCCACTCTCCTTTTCTCTTCTCTTTCCTCTCTGTCCTGGTTTCCTCTCTCCCACTCTCCTTTTCTCTTCTCTTCCCTTCTTCTCTTTCCTCTCTGTCCGGGTTTCCTCTCTCCCACTCTCCCTTTCTCTTCTCTTCCCTTCTACTCTTTCCTCTCTGTCCTGGTTTCCTCTCTCCCACTCTCCCTTTCTCTTCTACTCTTTCCTCTCTGTCCTGGTTTCCTCTCTCCCACTCTCATTTCTCTTCTCTTCCCTTCTTCTCTTTCCTCTCTGTCCTGGTTTCCTCTCTCCCACTCTCCTTTTCTCTTCTCTTTCCTCTCTGTCCTGGTTTCCTCTCTCCCACTCTCCTTTTCTCTTCTCTTCCCTTCTTCTCTTTCCTCTCTGTCCTGGTTTCCTCTCTCCCACTCTCCTTTTCTCTTCTCTTTCCTCTCTGTCCTGGTTTCCTCTCTCCCACTCTCCTTTTCTCTTCTCTTCCCTTCTTCTCTTTCCTCTCTGTCCTGGTTTCCTCTCTCCCACTCTCCTTTTCTCTTCTCTTCCTTCTTCTCTTTCCTCTCTGTCCTGGTTTCCTCTCTCCCACTCTCCCTTTCTCTTCTCTTCCCGTCTTCTCTTTCCTCTCTGTCCTGGTTTCCTCTCTCCCACTCTCATTTTCTCTGTCCTGGTTTCCTCTCTCCCACTCTCCTTTTCTCTTCTCTTTCCTCTCTGTCCTGGTTTCCTCTCTCCCACTCTCCTTTTCTCTTCTCTTCCCTTCTTCTCTTTCCTCTCTGTCCGGGTTTCCTCTCTCCCACTCTCCCTTTCTCTTCTACTCATTCCTCTCTGTCCTGGTTTCCTCTCTCCCACTCTCATTTTCTCTGTCCTGGTTTCTCTCTCCCACTTTTTCTCTTCTCTTTCCTCTCTGTCCTGGTTTCCTCTCTCCCACTCTCCTTTTCTCTTCTCTTTCCTCTCTGTCCTGGTTTCCTCTCTCCCACTCTCCTTTTCTCTTCTCTTCCCTTCTTCTCTTTCCTCTCTGTCCTGGTTTCCTCTCTCCCACTCTCCCTTTCTCTTCTCTTCCCGTCTTCTCTTTCCTGGTTTCCTCTCTCCCACTCTCCCTTTCCTCTCTGTCCTGGTTTCCTCTCTCCCACTCTCCCTTTCTCTTCTACTAATTCATCTCTGTCCTGGTTTCCTCTCTCCCACTCTCATTTTCTCTTCTCTTCCCTTCTTCTCTTTCCTCTCTGTCCTGGTTTCCTCTCTCCCACTCTCCTTTTCTCTTCTCTTTCCTCTCTGTCCTGGTTTCCTCTCTCCCACTCTCCTTTTCTCTTCTCTTCTTCTTCTCTTTCCTCTCTGTCCTGGTTTCCTCTCCCCACTCTCCTTTTCTCTTCTCTTTCCTCTCTGTCCTGGTTTCCTCTCTCCCACTCTCCTTTTCTCTTCTCTTCTTCCTTCTTCTCTTTCCTCTCTGTCCTGGTTTCTCTCTCCCACTCTCCTTTCTCTTCTCTTCCCTCTCTGTCCTGGTTTCCTCTCTCCCACTCTCCCTTTCTCTTCTCTTCCCTTCTACTCTTTCCTCTCTGTCCTGGTTTCCTCTCTCCCACTCTCCCTTTCTCTTCTACTCGTTCCTCTCTGTCCTGGTTTCCTCTCTCCCACTCTCATTTTCTCTGTCCTGGTTTCCTCTCTCCCACTCTCCTTTTCTCTTCTCTTTCCTCTCTGTCCTGGTTTCCTCTCTCCCACTCTCCTTTTCTCTTCTCTTTCCTCTCTGTCCTGGTTTCCTCTCTCCCACTCTCCTTTTCTCTTCTCTTCCCTTCTTCTCTTTCCTCTCTGTCCTGGTTTCCTCTCTCCCACTCTCACTTTCTCTTCTCTTCCCTTCTACTCTTTCCTCTCTGTCCTGGTTTCCTCTCTCCCACTCTCATTTTCTTTGTCCTGGTTTCCTCTCTCCCACTCTCCCTTTCTCTTCTCTTCCCTTCTACTCTTTCCTCTCTGTCCTGGTTTCCTCTCTCCCACTCTCATTTTCTCTGTCCTGGTTTCCTCTCTCCCACTCTCCTTTTCTCTTCTCTTTCCTCTCTGTCCTGGTTTCCTCTCTCCCACTCTCCTTTTCTCTTCTCTTCCCTTCTTCTCTTTCCTCTCTGTCCTGGTTTCCTCTCTCCCACTCTCCTTTTCTCTTCTCTTCCCTCTCTGTCCTGGTTTCCTCTCTCCCACTCTCCCTTTCTCTTCTCTTCCCTTCTACTCTTTCCTCTCTGTCCTGGTTTCCTCTCTCCCACTCTCATTTTCTCTGTCCTGGTTTCCTCTCTCCCACTCTCCTTTTCTCTTCTCTTTCCTCTCTGTCCTGGTTTCCTCTCTCCCACTCTCCTTTTCTCTTCTCTTCCCTTCTTCTCTTTCCTCTCTGTCCGGGTTTCCTCTCTCCCACTCTCCCTTTCTCTTCTACTCATTCCTCTCTGTCCTGGTTTCCTCTCTCCCACTCTCATTTTCTCTGTCCTGGTTTCCTCTCTCCCACTCTCCTTTTCTCTTCTCTTTCCTCTCTGTCCTGGTTTCCTCTCTCCCACTCTCCTTTTCTCTTCTCTTTCCTCTCTGTCCTGGTTTCCTCTCTCCCACTCTCCTTTTCTCTTCTCTTCCCTTCTTCTCTTTCCTCTCTGTCCTGGTTTCCTCTCTCCCGCTCTCCCTTTCTCTTCTCTTCCCTTCTACTCTTTCCTCTCTGTCCTGGTTTCCTCTCTCCCACTCATTTTCTCTGTCCTGGTTTCCTCTCTCCCACTCTCCCTTTCTCTTCTCTTCCCTTCTACTCTTTCCTCTCTGTCCTGGTTTCCTCTCTCCCACTCTCCCTTTCTCTTCTACTCGTTCCTCTCTGTCCTGGTTTCCTCTCTCCCACTCTCATTTTCTCTGTCCTGGTTTCCTCTCTCCCACTCTCCTTTTCTCTTCTCTTTCCTCTCTGTCCTGGTTTCCTCTCTCCCACTCTCCTTTTCTCTTCTCTTTCCTCTCTGTCCTGGTTTCCTCTCTCCCACTCTCATTTTCTCTTCTCTTTCCTCTCTGTTCTGGTTTCCTCTCTTCCACTCTCCTTTTCTCTGTCCTGGTTTCCTCTCTCACACTCTCTTTTTCTCTCTTCTATTATAGTGGACTCAGTGCCTCCTTTTATTTAATTTATTTAAACCTTTATTTAACTAGGCAAGTCAGTTAATAACAACAAATTCTTATTTTACAATGACGGCCTATCCCGGCCAAACCCTCCCCTAACCCAGACGACGCTGGGCCAATTGTGCACCGCCCTATGGGAATCCCGATCACGGGCCGGTTGTGATACAGCCCGGGATCGAACCAGGGACTATAGCGACGCCTCTACCACTGTGATGCAGTGCCTTAGTCCGCTGCACCACTCAGGAGCTTTTAGTGTCATAGTTCTCCATCATATTTCTACATCAGTGAGCATCAATGGATCCCTGTTTGTAGTCTGCACTCCACAAAGGGTCATATTGATTATGAAAGAGAGATCGTGAAAAGCAATCCCTTATCTGATCAATAATAAGGCATGCAACACTGATCAGCTTCTTCTATGCTTTTTGCGGGAGAGAGGACAGTGCTCTCAAGTGGGCTGTGCAGGTCGCCTCGTTGTTGGGGACAAGGCGACAGGAAGGAAGCCTGGGATAGAGCATAGTGAAGAGCGGCATAGGAAGGAATGGCTATGGGGAAAATACGAGCGTGGAGATGCATTGCCTCTGGCAGCAATGAATAAACATGAGCTCTCTTGATCAAATAAGGAACTGCAAGGCTGCTGCGCAAGGTATTTCTCCTAGGAGATGGAGGGAGCAAAGGGAATGACATCGGGGCTGACATCTCTGTTCCCCCAGCATTCCTCAGCATGGAGGGTTCAGAGCTTTAGGGTCAGATCACCATTTATTGTGGGGAGGATCTGAATAAATGGGTTGGATGGATGGCTTCGATAGTCCAACAATCGAATTACAAGTCATTCATATGCTAATAATCCAAATATTTTGCTTAAAAAGATCTTGCACTGCTACCCTCAGCATTCACTATTCTTATAGGAGGTCAGAACAAGAAATGGAACCCAAATGGATCCTTTCTGTGTGTGGAAAGAAATATTCTGATGCATGGATACACCTACAGGCGGGAACGACAGACTGCAAAATAAGTCCTCCTGCAAGTGCACTGAATATGATGTTTTCAAATGGTGAGGTCGCATAACCCTCACCGATGGGGTTATCTCCAAGTTATCTGAAGAACACAAGAAAGACAATGTTTCCCATAGGTATGTCTTGTTTGTTGTTTAACAAAGTAATGGCCATCTTCTTCTTATGATTACAGCATGCCCAAGGCCAATAACATGGTTGCTAATCTTCTTCTATCTTTTTTTTCTTTCTTTCAGAATTTATGGAAGTGCTATGATGCTGTCCTGCAAGACTTGGTGGAGACCAACAACAGAGTGGAGGGCTGGCATCGTAAAATGTAGGCAACTCTTGGCCCATAGAGGCATTGCAATGACAGCAGCAAAGAGGTGAAATGAGAAGGGAGCAGCAACTTACTGGCGTTCCACCGCCATGGCAACGACCCCGCTACCGCAAGCAACAGAAGGGTCTGAAGTCACCGGTTGAGGAGTATACGACTCAATAGCTGGAGTCTTCCCCGAACACAAAAATGAGCACCTAGCCTACTTGGACACTTGTTCGTGACACTTATCAATTTCAAACCTTTCAACAGCTCCAAAATCCTTATCAGACCAGAACACAAAGCACATTCTTGGACGATTTGTTCATGAACTTGTTTTTACGGAAGAGCATTGTTATGTAACCTACTCTTATTTTTGGCTTTCTTGAAATAAATATTTTAGGCCCACTTGTTTTTGCCCATTCATTTTTTGTATTTTGCTAAGCCTTTTATAGTGAATGGTTGGTGCTAATGGATGGTGTAAAAACAAGATAAAACTAAATCCATACTTTGAAACCAAAATACATTGTAGAGACTAGATACAGGCCTTCAGCCTTTATGTAACAATATGAACTAATTTATATACAATATTCTGCCCATATGAACTAATGTATATAGGCCTAGCCTACAATATTCTGCCCATATGAACTAATGTATATAGGCCTAGCCTTAATATTCTGCCCATATGAACTAATGTATATAGGCCTAGCCTACAATATTCTGCCCATATGAACTCATGTATATAGGCCTAGCCTTAATATTCTGCCCATATGAACTAATGTATATAGGTCTAGCCTACAATATTCTGCCCATATGAACTAATGTATATAGGTCTAGCCTACAATATTCTGTCCATATGAACTAATGTATATAGGTCTAGCCTACAATATTCTGCCCATATGAACTAATGTATATAGGTCTAGCCTACAATATTCTGCCCATATGAACTAATGTATATAGGTCTAGCCTACAATATTCTGCCCATATGAACTAATGTATATAGGTCTAGCCTACAATATTCTGCCCATATGAACTAATGTATATACAACATTTGTAGCCATATGTGACTTAATGAATAGCAGTAAACATGCAGTGCCTGCCCATATGAACCATGGTACCTTATAGATTCTACAATATTTATAGCCATTCATAATTTAATGAAAAGCAGTAAACATTGTTTGGCATGATTTAATAACAGACTCATAAACAGAATAGGCTACAGCTCACTTCACAGCTTCCCCTGTGCTTCACAGCTTCCCCTGTGCTTCACAGCTTCCCCCTGTTCTTCACAGCTTCCCCTGTGCTTCACAGCTTCCCCTGTGCTTCACAGCTTTCCCGGGAAACTCTGTGTATTGTAGCCTCACCCGGGCGAAAGATCAACTTCTTCTGCAGTGTTTGCGGTAAAATATTGTATGTTGCGGTGGTGCAACATGTAAGTGTAGAACTGTCTGTTAAAGCTTACTTACTACAAGCGCTATGCAGACACAAGACAGAGTGTTGCAATGTCGTTTTTCGTCACACAAGGGGCTGAAATAGCTGAAAACCGAGACAGTCGTGGGGGCAGTGTTGTCACTTGGTTCCTGATCTGATATATAGGCTGTGTGAAATGGTAGCACCTGCTGGAGCCAACTAGCTAGCCATGTGCTTCTTTTTCTCCCTGACCAAAACATGAAGGCTTTTCTTTCTTCCTATCATACAGTACATTTGATTATTTCACATGGAGATGTCGGAAGCTAAAAAGGCTGGCTAACAGGCTAAAGCCCACTAGCCAGGCTGCCAGCTAGCTACTATCTAATATTTTAAATAACTAACCCAAGATTGACCACAGCCTGTTGTTTCCAATGGGAGCAAATTAATCATAGTGGGCAGAGCCAAGCACGAGCTAGCGAGATCCTACTGGCTCGTTCTAGCATGTATTTGCACATTTCTGTTAGGGACTCCCTACTCTGTGAAGTCTACAAAACGTAGTCCACTATGTTCGCAACTGATTCTAGTTTAGGGAACAGAAAACGATATTGGGATCAAATGTTTCTTTTTTTGTGTGGTATTTTGGGGGTATTTTAAATGTTTCAAACGATACAAAACATACAAAAGACAACATACAGAGGAACACAATCATCAATGACATCACACCTGCCTAGACCCACCTGTTCTCACACCTATCTCCAGTGCCTGCACTACTCTCTGTCAAATGTTTCATCGATGAGAAACTTAGCAGAATGTTGACCAAAATCCATCACCCTCCATCTTCTCCCACTTCCAGCCACTGGGCTTCCGCTCATCACCATATTTGGTGGTGAGTGGAAATGCCAACCGGTGAAACATCTGCCTCATTGTTCTATCTATGCTACTATTAGCAAAGGAATGCGACTCTTCTTTATTTTTCACAAAATGAAAAGACAAAAATTTAATATTTTGCTATCACCCCCTTGTGAACGGAAGTGAGACTGGCGAGGACATCATGTTCTCAAAAGGTGTCCGCTACTCCAGAAATCAGACTCCACCCTATGTGCACGCAGGCACATAGATCAACGGCGTGAAGCTTGTAGTAACTGTTGTGGAAATTCCCCACTAAGGACTCAAACTCAATGTAAATGAATCAATCTTTAGTATCACGGTGGGAGAAGTTCACAAACTCAATCCAAGCTTGATCAAAACTCTGAAGCGGCCGTTCCCTTTCAGTTCTCTTCTACTGCTACACAAACAACATATAAGCATGATTTACATTATTCATTATTCATCATTAACATTGGTTCTGACTGACACCTCACAAGGCTTTTTCTCTCAATGCTGGGACCTTGAAACTGAGATACTCCTTTTGGTTCCCAGAACAGTGTTCTGGGCGTGCTGCCAATTGGTCTGAGGAGGAGGTCACAGTCCCTGCACAAACCAAGATAGAGTGAGAGGAGATGCTGTTTTACAATTCAAGGCTTAGCTCATCAGACAATAACATGTTCCCTCACATAACCTTTAGAGCAGATTGAGGTGTTCAGTCATTGACACCAATGGTTTTTCCTATTTGGTCCACAGGCATAGCTTAGCAGAAGTGCCCCATAAATAACCTTTGTTAAAGTCCTTTTAAGACCTATTAAGTATTACTGACTATGACTGTCCTAAGTGTAGTGAGCATGACTTGATATCTATAGCCAGTGTTATGAATATGAAATACTGTATGTAAAATATACTGTATGTGCTTCCAGTGGTGTAAAGTACTTAGGTAAAAATACTTTAAAGTACTACTTAAGTAGTTTTTTTTGTGGTATCTGTACTTTACTATTTATTTATTTTTTACAACTTTTACTTTTCTACAATCCTGAAGAAAATGATATACTTTTGACTCAATACATTTTCCCTGACACCCAAAAGTACTTACATTTTGAATGCTTAGCAGGACAGGAAAGTGGTCCAATTCATGCACGCATCAAGAGAACATCCCTGGGCATCCCTACTGCCTCTGATCTGTCGGACTCACTAAACACAAATGCTTCGTTCGTAAATTATGTCTGAGTGTTGGAGTGTCCCCCTGGCTATTAATAAATAAATACAAATAAGAAAATTGTGCCGTCTGGTTTGCTTAATTTAAGTAATTATAAATTATTAATACTTTTACTTTTGATACTTAAGTACAGTATATTTGAGCAATTACATTGACTTTTGATACTAATAATAAATACTTTTAGACTTTTACATAATTCATATTTTACTAGGTGACTTTTACTTGAGTCATTTTCTATTGAGGTATCTTTACTTTTACTCAAGTATGACAATCGGGTACTTTTTTCACCACTGTGTTCTCTATTCTTTTGCAGGTTCTGTCATACCATGCAACCTGTTCCAAGACTGAGGTCGACAAATTCAAGGTATTAGGTCTTATTCTTATATGAGAGAGAAAGTGTGTGTGTGTGTGTGTGTGTGTGTGTGTGTGTGTTGTTAGAAATGTCTGATACAACATACTTTGGTGATATTATCATAAACCTACTGCTTACCCCTTAAAAATGTAGTTTTTTTGTGTGCATGGTGTGCTATTAGCGTGCTAACACTCATTGAGACAGACTGGTAGAATAGCTAGCATCACTATAGCTATAGCATTCACTGGTTGAAGTTGAAGTAACTTTTGAGTGTAATGGAGTTGACTGGTGACTTTGACATGAATATATATCAATATATATCATTCACAACAATGGTACTGGAGCTATAATACAGTTATAATTTAATGTTATTACTTGAATTATTTTGCTATAATTGGGCAACTCAACAGGCTGGTTGAGATGTTTGTGATGCATTATCTATTAAAGCTTAAGTAAAGCAAACAAACATTCTTCATTTATGGCTTATACTGATGCTAAATAAACATATTTTGCAGAATAATAATAATATTATATATACCGAACAAAAGACTGTGAATTGTGGGGAAAACCCCACTTGTAGTTCATCGCCCAGAGTAATATGTTTTTTTCAATTAAGAAATAACTTTCGGAATGAAGCTTTGGCACGCATTACCTTCCAATGTAAAATGAGAAATCATTAATGGTACTACATGATAGGAATAGATTGATGGCTTCTCCTCACGGACCTCATTTTCCAATTGCTTCGCTGGACTGCAGTGTGGTGCAAGGCAGCGTGCTGTATATACAGGCCGGGGCAGTACTCCTTCAAGTCCCACATGAAAACAACTAATTGTGGTATTTGGAATGAATTAGTCAATCAATAGCCAATCACTTTCATTGCATTATTTAGACAGTAATAGAGCGTGCCTCTGGAACCAATCCGAGAGAAGAAAAAAAAAACATTCTCAGAACTGTGTGATGTGTTAAATGTCTTTCTTGCTCTTTGATATGGGGCTTGTCCCGGTGGCCATTAGCACTGAGCATCAGCCGTGCAATGTGACATCTGTCAGATCTCCAGCCCCCTCACCACATGCAGGCACAGCACAGTGCTCAGCAGCACCCATCCTGTCTTTTCCCCGTTTCATAACTGGCCTACATACAGAACCTCAGTAAACACACTCTACCCCAGATTCCAGAGAATTGTAAATGTCACCGGTGGGGGAAAAAAAACTTGGCTAGAATTCATAACCTAAGGCGCTGAATTAGCCCGACGCACCTGCTGACCTGAAAGACAAACGGTTCCTAGAAAAGGTGGGCTTTCCTGGCTGCTCTGCTGTGTTCTCTTGGTGGAAGTGAGGCTGGATGGTACTTCTGCTGTGTCCTCTACCCGCAGCCCCAGGGATTGGGGAAGGAGAACAGCAACACCTTCATATTCTGAGATGTTACCTTATCCCCCTTAGAAAGAAAGACCAATGGCACATGTAATCCAATAAGACAACAACTTCAATTCTCAGTCTTTCTGAACCATTATGCTTTGGTTTTCATTCATGTGGATTGAAGTCTTGGGATAATTAAATAGGTTTAGTGGTGTTTCTGTGTTAGTATTATAGGTTAAATATAGAATACTACCACAATTTGTTAATGAGCTCACAGGAAGTTAACAACAATGAATTCCACTGGTGATACTTTCTCATTAATTGTCAACCCTTTCTAAACACGAGCTCTCAGAGTCCTCATTAGCAACTCTCCATATGTTGAATTTTCAGTGTCTCAAAATCGCACGACCCCCCCCTCTCTCTCTCTTCTTTCCATAACCCAGGCTGCTAACATCCCCCTTGTTTGCGAGCTTGGCATCGATAAGCTTTCCTTTGATGATTTCTCTCTGGATGTGGACGCCATGATAACCGCAGCCCTCAGGATGTTTATGGAGCTGGGCATGGTGCAGAAGTTCAAGATCGACTACGAGGTGAGAGCGGCTCTGACCCAATGCTCTGACAGAGCCCGCTATTCAATCAAATATGCAGTGTGGTATTTACACAGTAGCTTTTTCCACATGGTAAAATACAATTACTGAATGGTTTTCAACAGGAAAGACCTACTACTACTACTGCTACTGTTGCCACACACAGGTAACTGCCAAAATAAAGGAAACAAATGCACCTTGGCATAGATTCTACAAGTGTCTGGAACTCTATTGGAGGAATGCGACACCATTCTTCCACGAGAAATTCCATAATTTGGTGTTTTGTTGATGGTGGTGGAAAACGCTGTCTCAGGCAACACCCCATAATCTGTTCAATTGGGTTGAGATCTGGTGACTGAGATGGCCATAGCATATGGTTTACATCGTTTTCATGCTCATCAAACCATTTAGTGACCATTAGTGCCCCGTGGAGGGGGGCATTGTCATCCTATGGGTGCATAGCCATGGTAGCCAAAATAATTGCGTGCCCAGCATTTTTATACATGACCCTAAGCATGATGGGAAATGTGGAAGCACCTGCTTTCAATACACTTTGTATCCCTCATTTACTCAAGTGTTTCCATTATTTTGGCAGTTACCTGTAGCTTCATGATAGGAAGTTTGTGTTTGTTAACAACAGCAGTGGAAACACTGCTATGGCAGGTTAGATTGAGGCCCCGATTCAATACGATTGTGGATTTGTACAATGCGCCATTAAAGCCATTTCCGATTGAGCCTACATATGCAGCGTAAATGATGTCTTTAAAACGTACATTGCCGACAAAGGGCGATCGGATTGAATGAGAGCTGACGCACCAGCCTACTGTCTGCTGACGGACCCTGTTCTGTCCATCCCTCTTGTGCCCCTGACTCTCTACAGACTCTGTGCAGATGGCTGCTGACGGTCAGGAAGAACTACCGCATGGTGCTGTACCACAACTGGAGGCACGCCTTCAACGTCTGCCAGTGCATGTTCGCCATACTAACGGTGAATATGGAGAACGCACAGGGAGTCTAGCATTAGCCTATCATTAGCCTAAACAGAGACCGTACAAATACACCACCCGTGCCCCAACACATGTGGACACTGACTAATGCGCACCAACTGTTTCATCTTCTGTCCATTGTTCTCCATCTTCCTCGCGCTCCTTCTCAATATTTTTGATGTAACCAAGCACAGACTTATGCATGTCCCATCTGAATTGATTGTGCCAAGAGGGAGATTAAATAGTTGTGTGTAAGCCGTTTAGAGCCCAGGAGTGCTGTGTTTTAATAAGTAACCCAGACCTACAGTACACTACTACTAACTGTTGACCCCATAGCAACCTAACTCCAATTTACATATGTTGTTTACTTCATCGCCATGCTCATCCTACCTACAGTGTGTGTGTGTGTTTTAGTTTATGTTTGTGTGTGTGTGGGTTTATGTTTACTTGTGTGTGTGGCCCCTGAGTGACATCCTGTCCCTGCTGTGTCCCTATAGACGGCAGGCTTCCAAGAGACCCTGACAGAGATTGAGATCCTGGCTCTTATAGTGGGCTGTGTCTGTCACGACCTGGACCACAGAGGAACCAACAACGCCTTCCAGGCCAAGTGGGTGACCCTGTCCGTAGACACACGCACGCTTGCAGGCACACATGCACAAGCACTCTAGTGATGCGTGGGTCAGTTGTTTATTCACCCACACCCCGCCCGTAATTGCTAATAATCTATCCGCAACCGGCAAGCTATATATGATAAAGTGAAAATCTGAGGCCGCACACCAACCCTAACCCGCAAAAATAGAAAATGCTCTGTGCAGTCAGAGATGCCAGAAAATTTTTGTTACGGGGGGTGTAGGATTAATTTTTTTCAGATTATTTACATCGCCCTATATTTCTGATTATAATTTCTGACATTTGGTAGTCAACTTGTCTATAATTAGATACATCTCTTCTGTCATTACTTGTTGCCCTAGAAGAAGACTACATTTCCAAATGACATCAGTTTGATCTGTTTTAAGGGAATTACAAGCTGTGAAAACAGCCCAACATGTTTCTGAGACGATTTCAGTTCGGCTTGGATGCATATTTTATGTGGTGGAAATACTATCAGCTTTTATGACGCTGATAAAGATAGCACATTTACAGATGGTCCCTAACCACGTATTCATTATCTCAAGATGCTGAAAGAAAGAAATCACAAATCATTTCTCCACTCCTGTTCCCTAGTAAAAATTTATATTTGGTGTATAATTTTAATGTAAAAACTGCTTAATTCACCAGGAGTTTATATTATGTTAGGCTATGTGAGAGGTTATAGACCATTGGCAGTCAGTGCTGTTGCACACTCTTGCCTGCATCTAGCTGATCTAGGGTGTAATCATTAGTCCAACAGTTGCAAACAAGAGTTTGTATTGGGCAAATTCAGGTATGTTTATCCCCGTTTCGTTCCGTTTGCTTCCGTTTAGGCAAAGTTTTTCAACAGAATTGGCGGAATGAATACATCCCTGATCACAAGCAAATGTTGTATTCCTTCTCTCATCTATGTGCTCCTCTCACCTTTTCCCCTCGCTTGTGGACTTCAGTGCACAATGCAGCTGTCTGTGACCAGGCAAAAAAAACTTTACACACAGCCTACATCGTTGTCACCATATTAGCTAAAGTAGCGTCATAGTCAACATAGCTAATAGAACTAACGTGTTAGTAAACATGCAGTACAGTATACAGTACAGTATACAGCCAGTATGCAGTTACACCAGCGGGCTCCAGTGGCAATAAATTACCTTGACGGAAGAGTTCCAGTGTTGGATAGTCATAGCCAGCTAGCTAACATAGCATCTGTCTGTTTGAGACGTGTATTTGAGTAAGCTAAACTAGCTAGCTGCATTTGATAGCTTAGTTAGTGAAAGTGAAGAGAAAAAAAAGAAATCTCTCTCCATATTTTATGCACTGCAGTGCTAGCTAAGCTGTAGCTTATGTTTTCAATACTAGATTCATTCTCTGATCCTTTGATTGGGTGGACAACATCTCAGTTCATGCTGCAAGAGCTCTGATAGGTTGGAGGATGTCCCCTGGAAGTTGTCATAATTACAGTGTAAGCCTATGGAAGGGGGTGAGAACCATGAGCCTCATAGGTTTTGTATTGAAGTCAATGTACCCAGAGGAGGACAGAAGCTAGCTGTCCTCCAGCACTAGCATGGTGCTACCCTACAGAGTGCTGTTGAGGCTACTGTAGATCTTCATTACAGAACAGTGTGTTTTAATCAATTATTTGGTGACGTGAATATATTTTGTATAGTTATTATCTAACTTTTTAAGCGTTTCACTATTCAAATGTTTATGAAATTCACTGAGGAGGATGGTCCTCCCTTTCCTCCTCTGTGGATCCTCCACTGTTATAGACAGTACAGTTCCCTTGACATGCCATATTTGAAGTCCCAGTTTTGTGACTGTCAAATTTGAACGGGGCCTCACAATCATCACACATAAGATCTTTCTCAAACATTAGGCTACTGTTCTGGCCCTCCCTTGTCTTTATCTTCAACTCTCCATTTCACAACTTTTCTCAAACTGAATTCACCTCCAACCTTTTTGCCTCAGTGGATCGGTGTGAACTTTTCTACCCAAGTTTCCAAAAGCATTTGGTAATTGTTGTGTATTTGGCTCGCGTACAGTTAGACCTTAAAGCTTAGGCTTACGCACTAACGCCAGATAAAAATAATGAAAGAAAAAAACTCAATGTAGTCTATCAGTATTAGTTGCACAATAATTATACATTCATGGATCGTTTATGCATTGTTTTCTCTCTATGAGTCAACCCACCCATCACTAACACACACACACACACTCTGTGCTCTGCTAGCCCACCTGCAACAATCTGTTGTAATCCAGCCCAGCTCAACTAGAGTGGAGAAACAAACTGCATAAGATGTACATAGGAGTCTGTTTGAGGGAGAGAGAGCGAGAGAGAGAGAGAGAGAGAGAGAGAGAGAGTTTAAACGCGGCTGAGGTGGAGAGCACAATTAGAGCCGCAGGAAAAACAACTGTTGAATCTAGTGGATCTGCCCACACACCACAGTCACCATCGGGAGCCCATGTGTCATTTTGACCCATTGGCCCAGAATGATTCCAGATGGTGAACACTGAAGGTTTTCCCTCCACAGACTCTGATATTAGCTTCACTTGCTGCAATATTGAGCTATGAGAACATGTTGACAGTGGACTGTGGAGTGATTTAGTGAAGAGACTTAGAGAGGTCTCAATGGAGGATCCTCTCTCTTCCAGTGTTTCTGTTGTGCTTTGCCTGTTTAACTCTTTCTCTCGCTATGTATCCCCCTTTCTCTCTTTGACTTTCTCAGGACAGGTTCAGCCTTGTCTCTGCTGTATGGAACCTCAGCTACTCTCGAGCATCACCACTTCAACCACGCCGTAATGATCCTGCAGAGTGAGGTGAGCTCCATCACTGTGTCGCTACTGACAGACTACAAACATCATTTTGTGCAGGATTACAAAAAGCCACGTTCTCAGCGCGAGAAGCGATCAGAATAGACAAATATCACGCCCCCCCCCCCCCCCCCAAAAAATCAATGTCATTACAAAAACAATGATTGGTTTAGAGAGACGTTTTAAGCAAGCGACTGATTTTAGTGTGGTCAGACAGACTGGTGGTAATTAGCTGTGTTTTCATGGTGTCTGCTGAAACAAGAGCTAGCCAGCAGGGCTCCAATAGACTCGTTATCACGACGCTGACGACACAGTAAGCTGACAAATGTTTGCTGTGACTAGCATAATGGTTTCTGTTGATACAGTGTCTGAATTACTGCCATGGTCATTAGCATATCATTGAGCAGTGCGTCTAATTGAAGGGGAAAAGAACGAGCGCACGGATTCAGTCCACCAACCAGAGCAGGAACCATTAATTAAAATGGAACGTCTCGACGAACGAACGCCACTCTCTCCGTTATCAGTCTTTCCCCCTCTCTCTCTCTCTCTCTCTATCTCTCTCTCTCCCTCTCTCACTCTCATTAAGATAGAGTGAAGAAAAAACAAACTCTACATCTCTGACGTTACGGTATTCAATATTTCATGGGAACCAATGAACTGAGGATCGAGGCTGGTCTTGCAGTGCTGGAGAAACCTGTCTCAGCTCGAGCGTGAACAGAGAGAATCAGGGGTCACCCGGTTCAAGAAGCCCCTCTCTCCTTCCCCATATCTCACCATCTCTCTCTTCTTGGGCATTCCCCTGGTGATGGGCACTCTAAGTGGGACTGGGATATATTATATATATATATGATGGAGAGAGATCTGTTGGAATGATATGAAAAGGAGAGAGAGTGAGAAGTGGCACTTACTTCTTAAGAGCTTTTCCCTCTGATCCCTGATGGTTCGGTCTCCAGCCTCTGGCAGATTTGCCTTTGACTCCAGGCGTGCACGTGCACACACACACACACACACACACACACACACACACACACACAGTGAGTGTCACGCTCACACCATCCTCTTTATCAGCACTACACATAAAGATGTGACACTTGAGGAATCCCTCTCAAGTCACAGACTGAATGTGCTGACAGCCACAAAGTCATGCTGGAGCTGCTAGTCAGATCATGACACCTTTATTTTGCTCATGTACAGATTGGACTAGATTTCGCCACAAAACACTGTTTCACTTATTTATTCACCTATACCGGGTTAAGGAAATCTATTAAAAATATTGTGTTCCCGTTGAGGAAGTAAACAAAGCCTGGTACCAGATCTGTTTGTGCTCTTGCCGTCGTATATTGCTGTCGTTTTTGAGCCAACGTATATGCTGTCATTGTTGAGCCATGAGTGACAGGGAGTGACAGGGAGCATAATAGCAACAGACTGGCTCTCAGGCTGAATTAGACAGTGACTGATGAAATGTTTTCTGAGCCTCTTCCTCTGTGTGTGCAGGGACACAACATCTTCTCCAACCTGTCGTCCAGAGAATACGGTGACCTCATGCAGCTTTTGAAACAGTCCATCCTGGCCACAGACCTCACTCTATACTTTGAGTATGTACCTTATTGTATCCGGCTGATGGGATTTGATATAGACATATTTGACGATATCGTCTCATACAGCATAAAGCGTAGAGCAGTCAGTTATTTGTTTTGTCAATATTATAGCGGGTTTCATCTTCTTTTTTTCTTTTTTTACATACCAACGTGACGTACAGGTAAGAATGCATTGTTTATATTCTCATGCTCCCAGCTCTTGGTTAGATAACAAATATTCTAGTCTGTACTGCCTCCTTGTGGATTGTATATCACTCACACGAGAATGAACCAAATGGCCTAGAATTCATCCTTCCTCTCTTTTAGGAACAGGAACACGTTTTTTGAGCTGGTCAACAAAGGCGAATACAATTGGAACGTGAAAGGCCACAGAGACATGTGTAGGTAAGTAAATCATTGTGATGCAGAAAACGTGTTTCTTTTGAGGGCATTGTGTGTGTTTCAACTGAGATTACGACTGAACTTTCACAGGTCCATGTTGATGACAGCATGTGACTTGGGGGCCGTCACCAAACCCTGGGAAATATCACGCAAGGTAAAAAGGGCAGGCTATTTCATTCACGCACACCGGAAAAGTGTATATTAGGATATTGTGAATACTCTCAGGCCTGGCCTGTATTGTAGAAGTCCTTGTATTCTTTCATGCTAACAGTTGTTCTGATGTTCTCCTGTTAGGTGGCAGAACTGGTCACCAGCGAGTTTTTTGAGCAGGGGGACAGAGAGAGATCTGAACTGAAGCTCACCCCATCTGTGAGTTCATCATCATATGAGCAAATCTCACTGTTGTTTTTGTGCTATATAAAGCCTATGACATAGGCAGTGGTGAAAGTAAGGCTGTATGGTTCGGTACGGCGTCCCGGCAAAATGAATAGTGGGGGTACACTGTACAGGTAAAACATTTTTTATTTCACCTTTATTTAACCAGGTAGGCCAGTTGAGAACAAGTTCTCATTTACAATTGCGACCTGGCGAAGATAAAGCAAAGCAGTGTGACAAAAACAACAACACCGACTTACACGTGGATAAACAAATGTACAGTCAATAACACAATATAAAAATCTGTATACAGTGTGTGCAAATGAGGTAAGGCAATAAATAGGCCAATAGTGGCAAAGTAATGACAATTTAGCAATTTACACTGGAGTGATAGATGTGCAAGTAGAAATTCTGGTGTGCAAAAGAGCAGGAAAACAAAAACAAATAAGGAGATGAGGTAGGTAGTTGGTTGGATGGGCTATTTACAGATGGGCTATTTACAGATGGACTGTGTACAGCTGCAGTGTAAGCTGCTCTGACAGCTGACGCTTAAAGTTAGTGAGGGAGATATAAGTCTCCAACTTCAGTGATTTTTGCAATTCGTTCCAGTCATTGGCAGCAGAGAACTGGAAGGAAAGGCGGCCAAAGTAGGTGTTGGCTTTGGGGATGACCAGGGAAATATACCTACCTGCTGGAGCGTGTGCTACGGGTGGATGTTGCTATGGTGACCAGTGAGCTGTGATAAGGCGGAGCTTTACCTAGCAAAGACTTATAGATGACCTGGAGCCAGTGGGTTTGACAACGGATATGTAGCGAGGACCAGCCAACGAGAGCATACAGGTCGCAGTGATGGGTAGTATATGGGGCTTTGATAGACTGCATCCAATTTGCTGAGTAGAGTGTTGGAGGCTATTTTGTAAATGACATCGCCAAAGTCAAGGATTGGTAGGATAGTCAGTTTTACGAGGGTATGTTTGGCAGCATGAGTGAAGGAGGCTTTGTTGCGAAATAGGAAGCCGATTCTAGATTTAATTTAGGATTGGAGATGCTTAATATGAGTCTGGAAGGAGAGTTTACAATCTAGCCAGACACCTAAATATTTATAGTTGTGCACATATTCTAAGTCAGAACCGTCCGGAGTAGTGATGCTAGTTGGGCGGGCGGGTGCGGGCAGCGATCGGTTGAAGAGCATGCATTTAGTTTTACTAGCATCTAAGAGCAATTGGAGGCCACGGAAGGAGTGTTGTATGGCGTTGAAGCTTGTTTGGAGGTTTGTTAACACAGTGTCCAAAGAAGGGCCAGATGTATACAGAATGGTGTCGTCTGCGTAGAGGTGGATCAAAGAATCACCCGCAGCAAGATCGACATCATTGATATATACAGAGAAAAGAGTCGGCCCGAGAATTGAACCCTGTGGCACCCTCATAGAGACTGCCAGAGGTCCGGACAACAGGCCCTCTGATTTGACACACTGAACTCTATCTCAGAAGTAGTTAGTGAACCAGTCGAGGCAGTCATTAGAGAAACCAAGGTCGTTGAGTCTTCCTATAAGAATGCTGTGATTGACAGAGTCGAAATCCTTGGCCAGATTGATGAAGACGGCTGCACAGTACTGTCTTTTATTGATGGTTGTTATAATATCGTTTAGAACCTTGAGCGTGGCTGAGGTCCACCCGTGACCAGCTCTGAAACCAGATTGCATAGCGGAGAAGGTATGGTGGGATTCGGAATGGTCAGTGATCTGTTTGTTCACTTGGCTTTCAAAGACTTTAGAAAGGCAGGGCATGATGGATATAATCTGTAACAGTTTGAGTCTAGAGTGTCTCCCCCTTTGAAGTGGGGGATGACCGCGGCCGCTTTCCAATCTTTAGGAATCTCAGACGATACGAAAGAGAGGTTGAACAGGCTAGTAATAGGGGTTGCAACAATGGCGGCGGATAAATTTAGAAAGAGAGGGTCCAGATTGTCTAGCCCAGCTGATTTGTAGGGATCCAGATTTTGCAGCTCTTTCAGAACACCAGCTGTCTGGATTTGGGTGAAGGAGAAGCGGAGGGGGGCTTGGGCTATCACAATAATTTTAAAAAAATATCAAGAAAACTGTAGGCTTTTACACCATTATTTATCATTACTGCATGTCAGAGGCATGGAAAATGAACGCATGGCCTTGAAAACCGGTGGTATAGCCTTACGCTCCGAAATGCGATGTGGTTCGACAAGAAGCTTGTGCACACATAGGAGGTTCTGCACCGGGAAAGAAATTCAATCTACTCTCACCCCCGGCCATAGGATTTATAGTCCAGACATGGTTCACTTGTTACATAGAGCTTGCATCACACTGTGTGAGAGAGGAGAGTTGTCAACTCCTACATAGTGTCCCTCTACAGTAGGGTTCCCTAACTGAAACCCAAGTTTTCGGAGCAAAATTGTTTCATTGCTGGACTGTCAAAAAAACACCAGCAAATCAGCTCCAAGTGATTTGAATACTGTTCCACAGTATTCCCACGCATAACAGAGAGATATATTGTATGTGATCGTATATACAAATGTAAGCAAGGTTTGAAATGTAAGTCGCTCTGGATAAGAGCGTCTGCTAAATTACTTAAATGTAAATGTAAATGTAAATTATGTTTTAATCAAATATGATATCTGTTTGGGCTTCTTATGCTCTAAAATTGATTTTGGAATTATATTCTGTCCCTCTGACCATCCGCTCAAGAAAAATAATCTCGTTGATGATCCCTGCTCTACAGTACCTTAAACAGTATTTGGACTAGGTTTTTAATTAGACAGCTCTGTATGTCCTAGAATAATGCTCCTGCACAAGCCTGTTACCAAACACGTACAACATCAATTAAACCTCTGCCCCTGTCTATAGTTTACAGAAAGAAGTGACAACGACACCTTCCTCTAATCCCATTGGCTGCCGTGTCCTTCTAACCCGTATACAACAGGGGCCATAAAATGTATCATAACTCTTCCATGAATTATTTTTAAAAATCCTGCAAGATAATCCTAGATAAATATAGATTCAGAGTCTTACTTTGGTCAGCCTTGACATGAGGCAACCCATCGTTCTACACTGAGTGTACAAAACATTAGGAACACCTTCCCAATATTGAGCTGCATCCCTTTTTGCCCTCAGAACAGCCTCAATGTTGACTCCAATGCTTCCCACAGTTGTGTCAAGTTTGATGGATGTCCTTTGGGTGGTGGACCATTCTTGATACACACAGGAAACTGTTGACAGTGAAAACCCCAGCAGCGTTGCAGTTCTTGACACACTCAAACTGGTGTGCCTGACTACCATACCCTGTTCAAAGGCACTTAAATATTTTGTCTGGCCCATTCACCCTCTGAATGGCACACATACACAATCCATGTCTCAATTGTCTCAAGGCTTAAAAACCCTTCATCTACACTGATTGAAGTGGATTTAACAGGTGGCACCAATAACGGATCATAGCTTTCACCTGGATTCACCTGGTCAGTCTATGTCATGGAAAGAGCAGGTGTTCTTAATGTTTTGTGCACTCAGTGTATATTCTACATGTATAAGTCCTGTACTCAAAGCCAATGCACTAAAATAGAAGAGTTGCTGGTGTTTTATTTTGGAGCTTTGAAGTCCAAATGGTGCTGAAGGTTCTTAGGGAGGAGAGCAGAGTAGCGTCCGTCTGTAATTACTGCCAGTTGACTAATCATGCCCGGCCACATTGGTTCCCCTCTGAAGTAGCTAGCTAATGCACTTGCCTCAGGTTGCTTTGCAGCCTGTGTCAAACCCTTTAGCGCTGAGCGTGTGTGTGGGCGTTGTGAATTAAATATTCAACTCAATATTCAAGCGTAGCCCAGTAACTATCTGTGAAGCACAGCCTCTCTCTCTCTCTCTCTGTCTCTCTCTCTCTCTCTGTGTCTCTCTCTCCTCTCTCTGTCTCTCTCTCTCTCTCTCTCTCTCTGTCTCTCTCTGGGGCCTCAGAAGTTCATGCAGCAAGAGAGGAGACTGAGGCAGAATGGAAAATAGGAACTGGAATGAACTTGTTTGGCATAATGGTAAAGGGTGCATTTTATGCATTCAGTTCTACAACAGTTCTATTGCAGTACTGAAGTGTACATTCATGTTCTAGGACTAGGAGCCACTCCCCCTTTTTTTCATACTCTTATTTTGCTGTTTTCATAACCACAATTATCGGCGCAGTTGCTGGCGTTGGCGCAAAAGGGCTAGGTTTTGATGAATGAACAAGTTGTGGGTGTGTCGAGGCTTGGCCCCTCACTGGCCAATCAGGATGTGCTCCATGGCTAAATAAGTTGTTGCTTCAAGTTGTGTATATTTACAGTCTTTTATGTATTGCCTTGGAATCAAATCCAATTCCAATGTAGACCTATCCCATCTATTCTAAATATGTTAACTTGAACCTGTTTGGAGTCCACATTGTTCTAAGAAATTGCATAGCTTCAATGTAGAAATATACTGATATAGAGGCTAGGCCTGCTGTGAATTACATTATGGCTGAGAATGGACATGCCAAAGGTTTTCAATAAGTAAGATTCAATTCATTATTCATAAGGCCTAAAAAAAGAGATTTGAATCAAATTCTTAACAAAACAAAACAACTTGTTTTAAATATGCTATATCTAAGTACACGTCCAGGCTCCATAATTGGTTCCCATGTCCATATAATATTAAAACAACACAGACTGTGGAGGGTTTTACACACATCTAAACTTTTCATAATGGCCGGACAAAGATCCAATATAAAGAGAAAGGGAGAATGTTCACTCACCGTTGTCCTGCTCCCAAATATAATGTTTTATAGACATATTGGAACCATCATACAGATCGTGTTCACACTTCTCCAGAAGTTGCGTGCCACGGACGTTCTCACCATAAAACCAGGACAGTGAATCTTTGTAATAAATGTGGTTTTAATACAATTCTGTGAAAAACAAGCAACCTGTTGTTGTTTTTTCAACAACAATAAATACATTCTAAAATCGCTAGCATAAAAAAAGACACAGCGCATTACTGTTGAACCAGCCTTCGTTGTAGTGGGCCTGGGGTAAGGGTAGCCTACGGAGGGCTTGCGTTTAGAAAATAGGAAACGGAAAACAAACAATTGTTACAGGAAAAGAACTTCTAAATAGGAGGGTCACTGGTATTCACAGAGGGCCTACATCACAGAGGGTTTCATCTCTCGTTTCGTGATGGGCATGGACACATGTAGCCTACATCACAGAGGGTTTCATCTCTCGTTTCGTGATGGGCATGGACACATGTAGCCTACATCACAGAGGGTTTCATCTCTCGTTTCGTGATGGGCATGGACACATGTAGCCTACATCACAGAGGGGGTTTTACACACGTCCAAAGCAAAACTCAAATCACGTAGATAAAAAGGGAATGTCAGCTCACTGTTTTACTCCTCACAAACTTCATATTTTAATAAAACTTTGGTGAATAAGATTTATTTCCAAGCGGTCTCACGAGCCAAACACTATATCAACAGTCTAGACTAGCCTACTTGATTAAATTGGGCAGGACAAAAAGAAAACAGCCTTCGTTTAAAAAAAAAAGTTAACCTTAATTTAAACTAATCAAGTCAGTTAAGAACAAATTCTTGTTTACAATTGACGGCCTACCCCGGCCAAACCCGGACGACGCTGGGCCTATTGTGCCCTGCCCAATGGATTCGAACCACAGGTGTCCGAGCTGTGTGCTAGTATTTTAGTGCATAAGCCTAAACTTTAGGGCTTAATTGTACACATGTAAAATAGCCTACACAGCCAATCGCCAAATAATGCTTTTGGGAACGGGCAGAAAGCCAAATAATGCTTTTGGGAAAGGACAGAATGCCAAATAATGTTTTTGGGAATGGGCAGAAAGCCAAATAATGCTTTTGGGAAAGGACAGAAAGCCAAATAATGCGTTGGGGAATGGACAGAAAGCCAAATAATGCGTTGGGGAATGGACAGAAAGCCAAATAATGCGTTTGGGAACGGGCAGAAAGCCAAATAATGCTTTTGGGAACAGGCAGAAAGCCAAATAATGCTTTTGGGAAAGGATAGAAAGCCAAATAATGCTTTTGGGAATGGGCAGAAAGCCAAATAATGCTTTTGGGAATGGGCAGAAAGCCAAATAATGCTTTTGGGAACGGGCAGAAAGCCAAATAATGCTTTTGGGAACGGGCAGAAAGCCAAATAATGCTTTTGGGAAAGGACAGAAAAAGTTAATACTGCAGTGACACCTCTTGCATTGAGATGCAGTATCTTAGACCACTGCGCCACTCGGGAGCCCCCTAGCATACCGTCCCCCTCTCATTAAGAGGAGGGGAGGGTATGTTTGGTTTTTAATAAAATATACAGTATCCAGGCACTAAAAGCACATCTTGTCCCATGTGCAGATGGGCTGTGTTTGTCAAGGCTGGATAAGCTGCATTTCCGCTGTCAAAGTTCATGCCATAACCAACTGTGTTACCGCTAAAACCAGCTTTTGGTTGGTCTTAAACATCCTGACCAGCGCTGCCTGAAATTAGCACTTTAAGGTGTGTGTTTAAGGATACACCTTAAATATATCCACCCCTCCCATCTGAGAGCAAGCATGCTGATGTTAGACAGATAAATTGCCGAACCTGGCGTTAGGGCTGGAAAATGCCAGTGTGACAGTTTTTAAATGACGAAATTGCAAACTAACGTGCGTTTGACACGAGCGCCGCCTTAACGCCAGAAATAGAGCCATATATGTTATTCTCAGAGGTAGACTGGCTCTGGCAACCTAAACAGACAAAAACTAAGTCTAAACGTGAATCGATTCTCAAATACAGTTCTAGAAACATAAAGCTCTTTACTTTTATATCACATTAAAATACATTCACAAATGCTAAATATACATTTACCGGAGCATGCAAGATAGCTAGTTAGCACAGGTGGTCCCTCGATCTTCTATCTCTCTTCCGGAAACACCTGCTGTAACATGAAGATATGACCGTTTGGAAACACTAACCCTATAAAGGTGTATCAATTTAACCTTTTCTTTTTTGGAAATGATTTCTTGCTGATATGAAAGATAAAGTCCTTGTGCTTCCAAAAGCGTACCGCAGGCGGTGTGTGTTGATGTTCAGACCGAGTATCTGGGCTCTTATGTGTAATGTAATGGAACTGAGAATCATGATCCAGGGCTAGTGTGTCTGTAGGAAGGAAGTGGAACAAACAGTGAAGGAATCATGAGGCTTAAGCGTGTGTTTGTGTTCCAGGCCATTTTTGATCGAAACCGGAAGGACGAGTTGCCGGGGCTGCAGCTGGAGTGGATCGATGGGATCTGTACTCCGCTTTATGAGGTAATCCTCCGCAATGCCACCACAGCCTCCCCAAACCCTAAGGGACTCAATCTACTGCTCTCACTACCACCAAGCACCACTAGCCGAATAGCCCCCTCTACAGAGGAGGCCGTCCTTCGCCTGTCATTGTCCCTAATGACGCCAGCAGTGGAAATGTCACTGCAGTAAACATTCTTTTCCTTTTAGAGACACCTCTTAGAAAAATAAGGTATTTTTTAAAATCTCTGAAATAACTCCAAGGACGTGTACTATCTATTTGAGCATACTGCACTAGAATGAGACCTCGTTTCCGGATCTTGAGAATGCCAAGGCAAACAAATGAATGAGGGAAGCATTGACGTTAGTGATGATGATACAGTATATTACATGCTTAACTCCCTTTAATGTAGGTATAGTGTGCCTCAACTGCACAGCACTGAACGAGGGAATGAATAGGGAGAGTCAGCTCTGTGCTCTCATTGTGTGCATGCGTGCGTGGGTGGGTGCGGATGAGCCAGGTCATGACGTCTGCGGCAGTGAGTGTGTGTGGGAGACCGAGGAAGACTGGATGACTGACTTCCAGGGAAGATCAAGGCCACTGATAAAGACAAAGAGAGTTAGAGGCCAAGAGCACAAAGCAAACAAGTGAGAAATACAGGGAATGCCATACAGTATGTAGACAGTTACAGACATGATTTTTGCCAGATCAACGCTGCCAAAAAAAAAAAACTGTAAATATGTTTTCACATATATTTTGATTGACAAACGTAGGCCTGCTATATTGTAATATTAGGACAAATATGCTTTCAAACGTTTAATTCAGGAGCAACTTGTGTTCAAAGTGATGGTAGACTGCCATTTTTTCCCCCTACTGCTTTGAAAACTCTACATTATTAGAACAAAGGGATTTGCTTTCTGTGTGTCTTTAGATGCAGACTCACACAGTGGCCTGCAAATGCTCATGTTTAGAGAATGCAGACATACAGTTCACGACCATACCGCCACCAATTAGAGGAGAGAGAGAGAGAGAGGGGAGCAGGAGGAAGTTCAGAGGCGCCAGGGGTTTGTGTCTGTGGGAGGAAGGAGCATCTCACTGATCTCCTTCTCCTCGTGCTACTGTGTGGCATATTAATCCCGCGTTATGTAACCTCCCATCTTCAAAGCCTACCAGATAACCATGGCGCTCCGTCTTTATCCTCACTCGTTCCGTCTACTGCACTGGAATACTGATGCTGGAACAAGATAGAGGGCTTTTTAGAATGAAGGAGGAAAGAGAAGAGAGACATTGGCAGGATCCTAGTTGGAAATCCTCCTCTATTCTCCAGCTGTACTAGTCAAACTCAGAGAGATTAAGTTGATCACAGAGTGGGTTTGTCCATCCAAGGAACGTGGTGCTATTGCAGCACCACACACAAGGTGCAATGTCAACTCCCTGACAGGAGTCAGTCTTTACTGAACCCTCACCATCTGTGGATGTGGAGACTGAGTGCTCTAACAACAACCTGCCATGGCGACTAGAAGGGAGCTGGTCCTGTGTAGTGTACGGCCGAGTCCCAAATGGCATCCTATTCCATATGACTTTGGTAAAAAAAAAAATTGTGCACCATATAGGGAATGAGGTACCATTTGGGACGTACCCTAGTGGTTCTGGTAATGGTAGAACTGTATGAATCAATGTGTCTGGAGCTCTCCAAAATTCGCAGTGGAAACACACCATTTGGAATATTTCATGTTCACTATGGAATGTTGTGGACATACGGTCACTAGGTTCTAGTTAGAAGTGCAAACTAAAAGCCTTCTCTGGAAATGATTATGCATAGCATATGAATGAGAGGCCATGTGGCATCTTTTGATCATGTAAATGTAGTCTTGACTGCTGAACTGCACCCAATTAGAAAGCATAACTTCAGTGTACCACCGCAACTGTTGTGTGAGTTTGTGAGTGCACCCTCTGAACACACGTGCTTTTCAAATCCCCCTAGCGGTTGCAACAGGCAGTTCCGTAGATCATTTTCTGGCATGAGATTGTACTGATTTGACTCATAAAACATGTATGGAGATGCGCCACGGTCCAGTCGTAACTGCACACTGGCGGGGATGATGAGATACTGAGCACATACCTCATAGACCATTCTTGTAGCGTTTTATAACATTGTGAGTTATTCCACTCATATATATTAATACTGTGTATTGCGTCCTATGTCGCTATGTGTCTTGCATGCCCCAGCCCATCACCACATATAAAGTTCCCTATCCGGATATAAAAGTTATGTGAATTGAATTGATAGCATAAATTAAATTATCCCCTGTTGTCGTGGCGATGTGTACAGTATCTCTTCCTAAATGGCGGCTTTGTGTTTTGTGTCTGTTGTGGAAAGTGTTTGAAACATGGGTTAATTAGTGTGCAATGGGAAGCCAAGTGATTTAGATACTATTCAAAGGAGCCTAAATGCAGTGTAAAGAGAAGAGAACCCCCTACGTCTCTGAGGTAATTCATTAAAGGCTGTATGAAAGGCAATGTGTCACAGTGACTGAATTGTCGTTTACAATTCCACAGCAAGAATGACACTAGTAACTAATTACAGTCCAGTAAGTCATTTTTTCTTCATATTAACCCAGTGAGTACCGTCTAACGCTGACATCTATGGACGTTGAAAAGATGTTGAAATTTGGTCTGTCCACAGATGTCCGGTTTGATTCATCCTAAACATAGACGTCTATGATTGGTTGAGATTTGTTCCGGACCGTTCTTGATTTAGCCCCAAAAAAGACGTCTATGATTGGTTCAGATCAAATCAAATCAAATGGTATTAGTCACAGGCGCCGAATACAACCTTACAGTGAAATGCTAACTTACAAGCCTCTAACCAACAATGCGGTTAAAAAATTAATATAAAAAATAAGAATAAGAAATAAAAGTAACAAGTAATGAAAGAGATATGGTCCAAGTTTTGACAGCACAGTGCAGTAGAGCATGTATTCCCAAACTGGGGTACACGTAATACCGTCGGAGGTACGCCAAATAAAAATTCTTCACATTTTCAAACTACATTTATATTTTCCAACGGGGCTATACATTTGGGTGAGGTTTTTCTCTCTCCTGAGTAGCCAGGTTTCACTGCCAAAAATGAAATTCACCCATCTAGTGTTCAGCGAAATAACAACACAATGTCAAATACAGGTATCCTAGTCAAATAATTAACATCCAATCACATTAACCGTTACTCTCTCACGGGAAACCTTCACTCTTGCGCAGACATTTAGAAACAAAACATGACAATTTGAAAAATAAGCCACTAAAGTTTTTTGAGCGAGAATAAAGACGACTTTCGAGTAGTAAGACATGTATAAAAGCAACAGATACCATACCTCTCGTGAATGCCTGACAGCTTGAAAGACGTTTTGGACACTACAGTGAGAATGGTTAACTTTGTTAAAGCAAGCCCCCTGAACTCTCATGTATTTTCTGCATTATGCAATCATATTGGCAGCGACCATGTAGAGCTGTTACAACACACAGAAGTGAGCTGGTTATCAAGAGGTAAAGTATTGACACTTTAAATTGCGAGACGAGCTTAAAGTTTTCTTTACTGACCATAATTTCCCCTTGTCTGACCGCTTGCCTGATGAAGCGTTTCTCACACGACTGGCCTATCTGGGTGATGATTTTTCTCACCTGAATGATCTGAATCTAGGATTACAGTGACTCTCCGCAACTATATTCAATGTACGGGACAAAATTGAGGCTATGATTAAGAAGTTGGAGCTCTTTTCTGTGTGCATTAACAAGGACAACACACAGGTCTTTCCATCATTGTGTGATTTTTTATGTGCAAATGAACTCAAGCTTACGGACAATGTCAAGAGGGGGTACGCAGCTGTAGGTTGAATGTTTGAAGGGGTACGGGACTATAAAAGGTTTGGGAACAACTGCAGTAGAGGACAGCACAGTTACGTTTAGTAACAAGTAGAGTACAGTGTAATGTTCTGTATGTTACTGTACTCTACTGCACTAAACTGTACTGCATGGCAATGTGCTCTACTGTAGCCTATTGTACATATCAGGGTGGCAGGTAGCTTAGCAGTCAGATGCATATTTTTTGTATGATGAATAATGTATTACGTGGAAGATGGTCTTCATTTATCTCACTTTATAACACCCTGCCTCTTCTCTCTCTCCCTTCTCGCTCTCTTCTCCCCCTCGCTCTCTTCTCCCTTTTGCTCTCTTCTCCCTCTCTCCAGACATTGGTGAAAATAAACCCCAAGCTCCAGCCAATGGTTGACTTGATCCAGGCTAACAGGGCCAAGTGGGGGGAGCTAAACAAAGAGAGACAACGCAGCCAGAGTGAGTCCAAACCCACAAGCCATTGCAGCAGTGACACCACAGAAACAAGAACTTGTTCTTTGGGCGACACACCTTGCAACACACCTTGCTGTGCAGGTGACCCTCCCAAACCGGCAAGCTAGCTCCTGCTGACCTCTCCAGGCAATATTTCCTCCGCCTCTTAGCTTCTTTACTCTTTAATGCAGCCTGCAGAATAGGCAGTGCAGTGCAGTGCAGTGCAGAGATTTCTTGGGCTCTGCTTGCTTTTGCCACTAGAGATGGGCTTTAGACTGTCGCCACGGTCAAGGTGTTTCCTGCTCCTTCCACAGCTACTTCCTGTGTGGGAAACAGAGAGAGCTGTGTCTGACATGTTAGTCAGAGCAGCGCAGCTAGTTATTCCTCTGACCATTGCAAGTGTGAGGAAACTTCAGACCTCTGTGTCAGAATGGCAAACAGTGATAAGGCAGGTGTAGGAGAAAGCTACAACCTCACTACAAGGTGCATGGAGTGTATGTAGAGAGGACCTAACTGTTGTTTTTCTGTACCGTCATTATGCCATCCCTTACGTTGCTTTCGATATCTGTTGCTGGAATATTGTTCTTGGGGAGGGTGGTTACTCTTTTTTAAATTTTTGTACATATGACATTTGAAGAGATGGTACTTGCAAGTGCAGTTGTTGATTTGGATGCTTGGCTGATTTGGAGTCATGACGTTAGCTAGTGTTGACGGTCAAGGTGTTGGGAACCAGCAGGGCCTGTGGCTACGCTTGCAATGCAAATCGTTCGCTCCACTCCACTCCTTGTGCCTTGTTTGAAAGCCCTTATGAAAAATGCATGGCGTCTTCACACACTGAGATTCTTCTATAGTTTGAGAGATTCTATTTGACCATCCTGAGCTTGGTCTTGATCCCCTGTCTCAGTTAGAGAGTATTTAATACGTGTACGTTACGTTAGAAGTATTACTGACCCAGAAGAGTCGTTTTATAAGCCACATGATTGGGAAAGAGATCAATCACACACATAGACAATGTGCCTTTGCAAAATTGTTCTGATCATGTCACGTTTTATGAATAATTTGCCAATTTACAATTAGGCTCCCATCCCATTGGTTGACTAATTTCAACGATGTGCTTGTGCTTTTTTAGTCTATGGCCTTTAGATGGCCGCTGCAGGTTGATTCAACAGAGAATGGCTATATATTCTGCTGAGGCTATTTCAGCTGAGGGAAAGGTGCATCGGGAATGTCACACAAATAGTGTAATGGCAGCTCATTCCTTACTAGTGTACCTCAGAAAACCATGTCAGTACATAACACAACTAGGTATTCACACCAAAAAAATCGAAACGTACAATTGTTCTAAACTATTAACACGTTTGGATCCCTTTAGAACAGAACGTGTCCGTGCTGTAGCCGCGTTAGGTTCCATGTTGACGTTTTATTTGGGGTATGAATTGTTGTAGCTTTGTTCATTGGAGTTTAAACATGTAGCTGTGCGCATCGTGTGGCATGGATCTTTGTGCTACTGTATTTGAGTTGAAACAAATTGACGATGGGAAATTGAATTGCATGAGGTGTGACTACAGTATTGAAATCAAACTGCTATGGTTGTAGCAAACAAAAACGTGAGCCAACAAATACCTCGTATTTTGAACATTATTATTAATATGCATTTGACTATTTAATTTAATTGCATGGATTATACAATTGCATCATGTTTGGTGAAGTATTAACATTGCTGTAATATTTTTATTACATTTGGTTTCAAATGTGGCCAATTTTTACTTGGTACTGTCTTCTTTAGCATTTGGAAACAGCTTATTGTATTTCTTCATGGTTTCCCTCTGTTACTACCAATGGTTTATATATACACTAGACGACTGACAGGGAGCGCTGTTTTGAAGCCACCTCACCTCCATCTTGGCACTCCCCCACCCGGTGTAAAAAATATTTAGGATTGTATGGAAATGCATTTATTAATGTTTACCTTTGATTTAGCCAAGTTTATTCTATTACAGACACCTTAATGCATACTTTTAAAGTATATTATGTCAGCTAAACATACACATTTTAAATATGTTCCTTAAAGTATCATTTTTAAGTTCAAAACAAATATTCAAATAAATGTAATTTTGTCCTTGAAACATTTGAATTGAAATACTGTCGAAATCCATTCATTCCTATGGAGGACTGCTCCCACTGGGGAGTGCCAATATGGCCGACCAGCGGCTTCAAGCCTCTCATTGGCCAATACATAGCATAGCAATTCAGGGTTTATATACATCATTGGTTACTACTCTTTTCTCATTAAGCTAGGTGAACTTGATGGACCTATACAGGCATGTTACTGGAAAATGTGCAATGTTTTTGTTAAGTTGAAATAAAAATGTGCTGCTAGTTGTCTGTGCCTTCATTATTTTGTAAGGCTGTGTAAGGGATTCCATTCTCTAATGAAGAGTACACATGCACAATTTTTTCCTGTTACCATACTGACCCCATGTGGACAAATGGGTATATAGGAATAAAGAGGATGGATGCAACCTGAACAGTCGCATTGGAGAATTCCAGCACAGTCTCCTTATCGAGTGTCTGATTACCTGCTGAGCAGTGATTCAAAACAGGACTAAGTTGGAAATGTGTCTGCACAAGACCTACTGTAGAAATAACGGAGAAATATTCATATCTGGTGGTATACATTCCAAAGTGTGTATTAGTAACACCTTCCTAATGTTGCACCCCGTTTGCCCTCAGGACAGCCTCAATTCAGCTGGACATGGACTCCACAAGGTGTTTTCCCATGTTGACTCCAATGCTTCCCACAGTTGGTCAAGTTGACTGGATGTCCTTTGTGTGGTGGACCAGTATTGATACACAGGGGAAACTGTTGAGTGTGAAAAACCCAGCAGTGTTGCAGTTTTTGACACACTCAAACCGGTGCACCAGGCACTTACTACCACACCCTGTTCAAAGGCACTGAAATCTTTGTCTTGTTCATTCACCCTCGGAATGGCACACATACACGATCCATGTCTCAATATCTTAAAAATCCTTCTTCAACTAGTCTCCTCCCCTTGATGGGCAAGTACAATGATTGAAGAGGATTTAACAAGTTACATCAATGAGGGATCATAGCTTCGACCTGGTTTCACCTGGTCAGCCTGTCTTGGAAAGGTGTACACTCAAGTGTAAAATCAGGGCGATGGTGGTGGCATAGAAATCAACATGGATTATCCTTTGTGATGAATCTCTCTCTGGAAGATTGGGATTGCTACATATCTGAACATAGCTGTTCCCCAGATAAGTGCTGTGTTCATGTTGACGTCAGCAACAGCAGCAGCAGTGTGTGGGTGGGTGGGTGAGTGGGAGGATGAATCTCAGGGGAGCTGCTCGATATACCTTTGACTGGAAGCACAGAAAGGATGTGTGTTACAGCAACTCCTCCGTTCTGGATTACCTTGAGCTTGAAGAAGGTAGAGTCAATTGGCGTGTCTTAAGAGGACGAGTGGGCGGCCAAACAATGCCTGTATCTTTATGAGGACCGGGCCCTTTGCTCTGCTGACCGTCAAGCCCTCTCTCTCTGTGTGTGTGTGTGTGTGTGTGTGTGGGAGAGAAAATGTGTGTTCTGACATCACCTGTTTGCGAGAGACAAGCAGTGACATTTCCTGTCAATTGGATACAGTATTTCCATTCAACTGATGTGTCAATCTACAAGACAACTGCTCGTTTTTTTTCAATTTATTGCACAAACAGCATTAACAAAATGTACTTGAATGTTAATACTATCAAGTGGAAAATAACAAACATTCAAATTTCAAGCTCTCATTAAGTTCTCTTTCGATACCATCACAAGAAATAAAAGCATGAAACTGATCAGAAAATACTGGCTGGGCCCCCACCATTTCCTTCATTGACGTTTCATTGAGGCAAAATGTTTATTGTAGCTGGAGATGAGAAACTTGGGTAGGAAGGTGGCATGGGGTGACACAATGCACTGTGGGAAAGCTGTGAGGCTAGCTTGGGAACAGGAGGAACAAAGTCATACAGTAGTAGTGACAGGAAAATGGTCGCAACAACATTTCATGTATCTTTCTCTAGCACCACACAGTAGATTCCATGTCTGCGAGTTCAGGATTGGCCACAACATCAACACATGCCTCCAAAAGAGAGGCCAAACTTAGCTACACAATCATCGTTAAGTGACAAAAGGTACAACTTTGTTTGACTCAAATGTATCCTTTCAAACAAAACCATAATACTGGGACACTCACCAGACTAGCAATGAATTTTGATGTATTTGTGTGTAAATACATTGAAATACAAGCAACTTATTTTGAAGTAGTGACAATTGTAATGACATTTTAATTAAGTTTTGTCTGATATGAACAGGAATAAGTACTGTACATGTAATTCTTACAGTAACAGTTATACATTTTTGGATATTTCTAGAGATGGTTTCTGGGTATTTGCATATATGAATAATAAAAAAAGTATCATCAGGATATATAAATGTTAATGTAATACTAAATGTATTTAACTATACAACATGTACAAACATATACATCCAGTATGTTTGCATGGTGAAAGGGTTGTGTGAAAAGTCTTTGGTACAAACATGGGCATTGGGATTCAGTTGTCTGTAACCTGTTAAAACTAAAAGTACACACTAAAGCATGTAAGATCCAAGTATATTGGCTTTGTCCACAAACTGAACTCTATATGACAAGCAAAGACCATGCAAGGTTCAAATCTAGTTCAGAAAATACAAAAAAACTATAATAATGTGTGTTGATAGATGCATCATCTAACCTTGTCATAGTTTCTTCAATGACAGTTTAACGTAATAGCTAAGGTTTTAGGGTCGGGACGCTTGAACCCTGAGGTCAATTTTCAGTAGGCACCACTCAAGCATAATGCAAGTACTCCTAGGTAGGTACATGTTCAGATCCAAACAAAATACACAGCTCCTGTGGCAATAATTCATCGTTCTAAGTCATAACTAAAAGGCATGAGGGGCTCGAGTTGAGAAACAAAGACCAATTGGAAACAGAGAAATCTCTTAATGAAGGGCATGGTCATTATTAGGGAAGTAACTGGATGCCATAAAAAAGACAAACCAGTCAAGCTTCCAGTCGGTAACCTTTGCACCTGGAGTATATGAGGAGGAAAGGGAGACGTCTTCAGAAAGGCACAGGGATTTAGAGAGTGCGTTCATCTCAGACTTACTGCTAAAGTAGTGCCAAACACAGGTGAATAAACAACGTGTACAAATACAAAATTAAGTTAGTGAAGATGGCATAAATCGTAGGAAACAATTCATGAATTAATAAATGGCAAACATGGGATCACAAAAGGTAGCTCGCATCATGTACAGCATTGAAAGGCCATTCCTATAGCGTGCTGTACACGTGACTGAAACGAGCAACAGTACACAATCACCGTACTGTAGTTAGTATGATACACTCTGGAAAGGGCCGAGGCCTTTGAAACAATGATCGTCAAAAATGAATCATAGACGATTATTGTTACCCGCCTGCCACAGAATGTAGCGCGAGGAAAGTGAAAGGTGACCGGCTTATTGCTTTCCTCAAGAACCAGACAGACACGCGCACCCTAGGAATGGAACCACGTCTGACGATGACAGCGCAACCTCAAGTCATACAGAAGGAGGCGGGGGGTGGGGAACGTTTATATTTCTTTTCGTGTCAATTTCACATTTTAGTAACTGTTAAAGCCAGTTGCACGAGAGGCTGTGAGAAAAGGTGTGAAGATAAAAAGGTGGAAAACAAAGCAAGGAGTAAATTAGAGGAGGTTTCGGTTGCCGAAAATGTTATCTGGGTCCACATAATCCTTGACGGACTGGAGCATCCCGACACCCAAGCTGGAGATGCTCTCCTTCATCCACTCCTTCCGAAGTTTCCCAACTGGGGAGAGAGAGAGAGAGAGAGAGAGAAGAAAAAAATAAACACAAAAGAAAGGAGAAATCAGCACGCCTGATTGCGCAGCAGGCTGCTTGGGAGCCAATCAATCTTGTGAGAGTGAGTGAATAAACAGAAGGTGATAAATGCTTTTATTCAGAGAGGAGAAATGTTTTGCATGGCATGATTTATGGAGCCCAGCAGCCTATCAAACTCATTAGGCCCTGTGTGTTCCCCGAGGAGGTGCCGGCTGGCCGCCGCATGCACGCCCCGCTCTGCCTCTCCCTCCCGCATTCCCTGAGCAGGCTTCCACTACCTTATCACCCCCCCCACAGACTCCACCACGGTGTGTGGGGTGCGTGTTCTCCTCAGGCTGACCAGCACAGCCCTAAAGTCCCAGCGTGCCACGCTCACCCGCTCCACACACACACACACACACACCGCCATCCTTCTGACCCTGGCCACTGACTGTGCAGGTGACGTGGGGACACAATGGTCCTCTGTCATGGCTCTGGCCGCAGGCCCACTGTGAGGAGGCTCCTGTTGAGGAGCTGGAGAGCCCAGACCAGCGCTCTGCCAGCTGGCCAGACAGACAGACACACTCCAGAGTCCCCCCAGTCCTGCCAGGGCCGCAGCAGGGAGCCTGGAGCCTCTGGGAGAGGGACAGGTTCTCACTGGTCCCTGGCACACAGTCAACACCAGAGCATGGCTGGAAACCAGGAGCATTCATGGGACTGGCACCACATTGAAACTGCTACAGAAGCGTTCAATCCACTATCAGTTTTAGAATGACAAACCCCCCCCACATGTTCCACAGGTCACAGCAACCTCACTCCTTTTGTCTGATAACACACAATTCATTTAGAAAGTAAATAACAAAACAGAGAAAGTTGAGGAACCTGTGCTGAGATCAGAGTCAATCTGAAAGCGACATTGTGTCTTTGAAGAGGGGAAACCAGGCAGTCTGTTTGTTCTGGGTAAACATCAAGCGTAAGGTCGCACTTTCTTGGAAAAGCACACACAGCTATCTTCTTTCCACTAGTCTAAAAACAGCCCTGAGAATGGAATGATCTTCAACAGGTGCCATTGAAATGAGTACATGCGTTGGGAGCTCAAGCTCCTGCAGGTAATGTGCAGATATAACCATCAGAGATTAGATAAGAGTACGGCAACAAATTTAACAGAGCAAGATAGAAAAGGGGCGCTCACATACCATCCCTTCCCCCGTAACTGAACTGCCCCACCCTGTCTCTACGTCGCTGGCATTGAAGAGAGCCAGCCCAGCCTCCCATGTTAAATGGGGGGAGTTGAGAGAAAGGGGAGGCTTGGGGAGATGGGAGGGCGCCATGCTATCAGCGACGCCGAGGCGGAGCAGCCAGGGGATACAGATGGAAATCAGCCATGGGGCCACAGAGGGCCGTCTCCTGACAAGACAGGACAAACAGGGGGGCCACGCCACGCACACCCAGATGGTGACAGTGGGACCAGTCAGTCACCCAATCCGCTGCTACCCAATAACTAACAAAGTGGCCTGCTCTCCTCCTCCTCCCTCCTTCTCCCCTCCCTCGTCCCACCTCCATCCCTCCCTCCACTCAGGAAGGAGAGAAAACAGAAGGTGCCGGGACTGCATCATTGCCTCCATCACAGTGATAATTTACACATCTATCTTGTCATTTTCCCTCCTTTTCGCCTGCTATTGCAATCAATCTACCCTGGGTTTGGCCATACAGCTGAGACATGCAAAGAGGAGCAGGCAGGCAGGCACTTATTTTGGAAATGAATGAGAAAGAGAAACACCGAGGTCTAGAAACAGCGGATATTTCTGTGTACCTCTGGGAGACGGCCCAACAACGAGAGCTATGGCTAATGAACGGAAAATAAGCTAATTCAACTCATTTTTCTTGGTTTCCAGCTGCGCTTCTCAGTGACCTGTGTAGTAGTAGTGCAGTTGACCGGCGGCATTTAGGCCGACATTCTATAGAGTCACACGGTCAGGAGGAGCTGCCTCCCTGCTCTTCTGGAGCACCCCCCCCGTGTGGAGTATAGGACTGAGCTGAGAGCCTTGTCACTCAGTCTCTCTGTGTGCACTGGCCTGTTTAAACAACTGGAGACCAGGACATGAAAGAGAGGGTAGTGTAGTGGGCCTGTGTCTCTCTGATATGAACAGTGACAAGTCCAGTTGGGTGAGTGTCTGAAGAACCAGGGCTGTTTCTAAGTTTACACTGACGGATGACTCTCAACCTGACTGGTGTGCCAACAGCTCTGCTCCTGCTAAAACATGATGTTTCCTTTTACATTCTACTCTGACACAACAGTGACCACCTTAGAGCTAAACATTGGGGGTAGAACGTCAAAGCAATAGAAGATATTGTCATGAATGGATGGTATGTGACGACTTCTAAAATGTACTTAAACCGACCTGTCAAATCCAGCCCACATATATTTGTGTAAAAATGTAGTTGTGTTGTAGCAAGAGTGTATTAAGCTGCAGGGATGGATAGTGGAGAACTGGCGATAGAGGGTTACACACACACACACACAACACAAAACACTCCACTCACCCAGAGCCACTACACACACGCCCTGGGCAGCCTGACCTGGTGTAAACACAGGTTAGAAAAATGTATATTTCCTGCGGTGGCCTCCCACCTCGTCCTCCCAGACTACATCTGTTTTGTTTGATACACAAAACCCAGTGAAACTAGCTCCATTTGTCACGCGGTGATTGTGGGCAGACAAACCGGCCTGTCCTCGCTCAGATAGCAGACCCAGCTGTTATTAATCACAATTACAGAGTGGGCCTCGCACCGAGAAGCTGCATCAATATCCCCTCTCCCCTTGGCCCCACACCCCCCTGCTCAGCCCCCCTGCTCAGCCCCGGGTGGCCGGCTGGCCCACCGATTGGAGGTCAGTAAATACCGGGCGATAACACCGGCATCATTTACCCTGGCCTATTGCCTTCCAGTATTAGCAATCTTCTAATTTTTAACCTTCCCCGCCTTCGGGAGAAATTGTGATTTAATATCGCAGCTGATTCACTGCATGCTGTTCCTGACAGGCGTGATGAATAGCCTAAAGTGATGTATGAAAACGGCCAGGCGGATGGCAATATAGAGAAGGTAAGGTAGCCATTTGGGTTAGCCCTGATAGGGTACCAACAGAGCCGTTTTCCCCCCTTCGCTCCCCTGCTCACGTTTCATTTGGCCCGTGTTGAACAAAAGAGCCACGGCAGACTGTCTGCGCTGCGGGGAAGTTTGGACGCCCCAAGGAAGCAATGAAAGGTCTCCTCCTAGCCAAAAGAGGCTTTCAAAAGACCGTTCTTTGCCTGCTTTCTTACATAGAGCAGCATACCGAAAGAGCCTGTCAGACTACCCTAATGGGACTTTAAACCACTGCCCTGCCACCCATCTCTAAGTGAGGAGGCAGGGCAGTAGTATGAATGTTGTCGGGTTTTGGAGCCAAAAGGAACGGTGCCAAAGCGTGCTGACATGGTTAGATGTAGGGATACTTCTAGATGTAGGGATGTTCACTTGACTGTACCTCCGTGGTGGTGCGAGAGGCTTCCTCCATTGGCTAGGATCTCCTCTCGAGCGGCGTGCTAGGAATGGACAACAGACGACACATCAATCAACCCCTCATTTCCACAATGACCATCGTCACCCTTAACTATGGTGGTCATGCATCCTCCTGAGTGGTAACGGTTAAGAGTTTCAGGTCACAAATGATGCATGTCTGTGAGTGGGTAGCTAGTACATATTTGGAGTGCTGCGTAGATTTACCTCCACTCGTTCATATGTATGTACTGGGTCCGCCAGTCCTCTGTAGTTGAAGGCAAAGTAGAAGTAAACACACGCGCCAGCGTCATAGGTCTGAGTCACTCTGCAAGGCAAGAGCAAAGGGTTTCAACATGACAGTGTTCACAACAGAGAATAAAAGGCGGGGTTGTGTTCTTAAATGCTTTTGTCCACACGTGTCCCACTGCAATCTCTCTCCACATGAATCCAAAGAGAGCATCGTTTAGTAGAACCAAAATCCATTTTCTAACAATAAATGCTTTTTTTCTTCTCTCTCTCTCTCTCTCTCTCTCTCGCTCATTGGAATCGGAGAGCAGACGGATGGAGCCGAGAGGCTGGTGTTTTCTCGTGAACCTCTGACCCCAATTCTCCCTCATGTTTTCTAAGACGCGGAGGAGATGCGCTGGATCAGTCACCTTTAATAACATCCCATTATCAGGACATTGAATGGCCATCAGCACACTTTGATTGGATTATCTGAGCTACATTTACAATGGTTCAGGACACAATATGCTTCAACACTGGCTGTCCGCAACTGGCTAAAAGATTGTGCTTTCACATGAATACGCAAAACAAGAAATAATAATAATAACTGACATTTTGCACAGTTCAAAAGATGAATACTATTTGAAAACGTTACGTGCTTCCTTTTAAGAAGCGCAGGGCTAATATGATAAAATGCTCGATTCCCTTATCATTAAACATTTATTGGATATTAACCATCTTAGTAGGAATGTGCATATTTACTATAACTCTAACCAGGGCAAAAAGATCTGCATTGAAAATTCAACTAAACCCTTATCAATGAAACACTGTGCTTCAGGGAAAGGAAACACCAGTACAAGAGTCTGTGTTGTTTTTCTCTAGCCCCCCGTCTCCTCACTGTGTTGTTTTTCTCTAGCCCCCAGTCTCCTCACTCTGTTTTTCTCTAGCCCCCCGTCTCCTCTCTGTGTTTTTCTCTAGCCCCCAGTCTCCTCACTGTGTTGTTTCTCTCTAGCCCCCCAGTCTCCTCTCTGTGTTTTTCTCTAGCCCCCCGTCTCCTCTCTTTTTTCTCTAGCCCCCCGTCTCCTCTGTGTTTTTCTCTAGCCCCCCGTCTCCTCACTGTGTTGTTTTTCTCTAGCCCCCCGTCTCCTCACTCTGTTTTTCTCTAGCCCCGTCTCCTCTCTCTGTGTTTTTCTCTAGCCCCCAGTCTCCTCACTGTGTTGTTTCTCTCTAGCCCCCAGTCTCCTCTCTGTGTTTTTTTTCTAGCCCCCGTCTCCACTTTTGTTTCTCTAGCCCCCGTCTCCTCTTTTCTAGCCCCCGTCTCCTCTTTTCTCTAGCCCCGTCTCCTCACTGTGTTGTTTTTCTCTAGCCCCCGTCTCCTCACTCTGTTTTTCTCTAGCCCCCGTCTCCTCACTGTGTTGTTTCTCTCTAGCCCCCAGTCTCCTCTCTGTGTTTTTTCTCTAGCCCCCCGTCTCCTCTTTAGCCCCCGTCTCTCTTTTCTCTAGCCCCCCGTCTCCTCTTTTCTCTAGCCCCGTCTCCTCTGTGTTTTTCTCTAGCCCCCGTCTCCTCTCTTTCTCTAGCCCCCCGTCTCCTCTTTTTCTCTCTAGCCCCCCCCTCGTCTCCTCTCTGTGTTTTTCTCTAGCCCCCCGTCTCCTCTCTGTGTTTTTCTCTAGCCCCCCTCCTCACTGTGTTTCTCTCTAGCCCCCAGTCTCCTCTCTGTGTTTTTCTCTAGCCCCCCAGTCTCCTCTCTGTGTTTTTTCTCTAGCCCCCGTCTCCTCTGTGTTTTTCTCTAGCCCCCCGTCTCCTCTGTGTTTTTCTCTAGCCCCCCGTCTCCTCTGTGTTTTTCTAGCCCCCTCGTCTCCTCTGTGTTTTTCTCTAGCCCCCCGTCTCCTCTGTGTTTTTCTCTAGCCCCGTCTCCTCACTCTGTTTTTCTATAGCCCCCGTCTCCTGTGTTTTTTTCTCTAGCCCCCAGTCTCCTCACTGTGTTTTTCTCTAGCCCCCCGTCTGTGTTTTTCTCTAGCCCCCGTCTCCTGTGTTTTTTTTCTCTAGCCCCCAGTCTCCTCACTGTGTTTTTCTCTAGCCCCCCCCAGTCTGTGTTTTTCTCTAGCCCCCAGTCTCCTCACTGTGTTTTTCTCTAGCCCCGTCTCCTCACTGTGTTTTTCTCTAGCCCCGTCTCCTCACTGTGTTTTTCTCTAGCCCCGTCTCCTCTGTGTTTTTCTCTAGCCCCGTCTCCTCACTGTGTTTTTCTCTAGCCCCGTCTCCTCACTGTGTTTTTCTCTAGCCCCGTCTCCTCTGTGTTTTTCTCTAGCCCCGTGTTTTCTCTCCTCTGTGTTTTTCTCTAGCCCCGTCTCCTCTGTGTTTTTCTCTAGCCCCGTCTCCTCTGTGTTTTTCTCTAGCCCCGTCTCCTCTGTGTTTTTCTCTAGCCCCGTCTCCTCTGTGTTTTTCTCTAGCCCCGTCTCCTCTGTGTTTTTCTCTAGCCCCGTCTCCTCTGTGTTTTTCTCTAGCCCCGTCTCCTCTGTGTTTTTCTCTAGCCCCGTCTCCTCTATGTTTTTTCTCTAGCCCCGTCTCCTCTGTGTTTTTCTCTAGCCCCGTCTCCTCTGTGTTTTTCTCTAGCCCCCAGTCTCCACTGTGTTTTTCTCTAGCCCCCGTCTCCTCACTGTGTTTTTCTCTAGCCCCCGTCTCCTCACTGTGTTTTTCTCTAGCCCCCCAGTCTCCTCACTGTGTTTTTCTCTAGCCCCCCCGTCTCCTCTGTGTTTCTCTCTAGCCCCCAGTCTCTTTTGAGGAGTTGTGGGAAGAGCTGTTGTTCCTGTGACGTGGCCCATCGCTCGGAGGGTGTACTGGCTTCTAGAGGTTAAATGGGCAAATCAATCATGTGACAGACTGCAGGCGGGAAATAAATGGCTGAAGCCTAATCAGGTTGGGGCCTAATCTGTCCACAGTGAGCAAGGAGCAGGCAGTCTGTGCGTGTGTGGCCAGGTCACACAGGGAAGGTCACACAGGACTCCTCTCTTGCCTGCGCGCACACACTACTGGCCCACTCATAGCAGGGAACACGTTTTAGAAGATCTAATCATAGGATATGATCAACCACACCGGTCAAATATGTACACAAGTTGAATCATGGAGTTAGAGATGCAGAGGTACATGTCGAGGATTTTTTAACATGATCTCCACGATGTCAGCAAGTGTGTTGTCGCTCGGGAAACCAAGACGGCTGAAAGGTCTCCTCCTAAACGTACCTGCATGAGGTCAAGGGTTGAAACTGGACCCCTCGCTCTTTACACTCTCGGTTAATACGCTCTTTGACATTCCGGCAAAGGTCCAACACCCTGAAGAAAGACAACAGGAGAGAGAAACATAAAGACTAGCATGTTCTCCTGAAGAGTAGCAGACTGTTAGGACATGTTGAAAGCCCTGTCTGAGACCCAGTAATGCACTATATAGGGAATAGGGTGCACAGCCCCATGATTTAACCCAGTACGACAGGTGGAGCTGAGCTGTCGAGAGTTATGTGAAGAGAAGGCCTCTGGCCCTGCACTGTGGGGTACACAGACAGAGACAGACAAGGTGGAGAACCTCACACCATTATGGAGACTGTAGTGCTAGGTTTTTGTAGCTGGGAGAGACTGGCTCACTCTGTTCTCTAATGGCCGTCACTCCCAGGCATGTGCAGCCTAGTGTGGAGAGATGGAGGAGGAAGAGGGGTAATGAGCCCTGAACATATGCTCGCCCGCTAACCCCCATCAGGCAGTCTACACAGTGGGGTGCTGAGCACGCGTGTGTGTTGGTGTCCATGTGTGTGTGTGTGTCTGCCCGTCTGTCTGTGAAAAAAGGGGGGGGGGGGGGGGGGTGTACTCTCCTGAGATATCGCTTTAAGGTCCAAGGGAGTCAGTCATTGTTTTGTTCATGTGTGGGAAGAACTGTGTGGTTTCATAATGGGACGTTTTTTTTACTCTGAATTTCCAACACTGTATGTTGGATATTCATGTTCAATCTCACACCCAGCAGCACACATTAATGCATCACACTGGCCATGTCTCTCTCTTTCCCTGTCGCGCCCCCCCTGCATAGAGTCAGGCTGGGGCTGGAGAGGCAGTCTTCCCTCCCACGCACAGCCAGTTAATGGAGGGAGGAGGCAGGCATGAAGGTGAATGTCAGAGAGGGAGTAGGGGTTGAGATACTTGTCTTTGGGGCTCTTCAAACTGACTGTGTGGGAAGAGAGTGATGTCGAATTGTCACACCAGTTCAGAGACACTCGTTCATTCACAAAGGTTAAACAAGCTGCCATCTTTGTCTTTACCTGTCCCAAGGCACCGATGTCTCAAATGATTCTGCGACCACGTAGTAGTCCATCCCCAAGTCCTGTTAAATAAACCGCAAGACAAATGCTGAAGTAGAACATAATAGCACGGGGCTTGGATTTGAGAAGGGGACAATATATGATCAAATAAAATAACTATTATTGGAAGTCAAATAAAAAAAAGAGGCACACAATATAGCTTAGTGTTTCACACTTCGCGTGAGGAAAAGAGCTTTTCACTGTCAATTGCTCATGTCCAGATTCCTCGAATGACAACATGACATCCCTGGCTGAACAGAGGCGCCAGATATCTCAGAGGTCACATTCTGCAGCCTTTGTGTGCATGTTCCTTCTATCCTATCCTATCAGCTGACAGAGGTCTCTATCTGCCCCTGTGAGCAGTGCCCCCCCCCCCCTCCCCTCCCCTCCCCGAGCTGTCTCTGGACACTAGGAGAGTATGGCAGAATAGAGGAGAAGAAGTGACCCACCCGAGGTAAGCGATGACGAAGGTCAGAATGTAGCCTCTCTGTCCATTGTCCTCTCCAGCTGCCAGGCCCCTGGAAAAAGATAAGTTAATATTTAACAGGTTCCTTTCTGGCCCTGTCATCTCTCCCTGACCACAGCTGCCTGTGATGCCCATCAGTACCATTCACTGCCACAATGTTCAAATCAATGATTGCCGCTCTGTGCCTCCCTGCGGGTCAACCACACATCCATCACCCACCACGGGTAATAACATTTTCAACCAACAACCCAAATTAAATCAGGACGCACTCATTAAGAAATCACCAAATTGATTTACCTGTAATTTTCTCCCCAAATTTCTTAAAACCAGAAGACAATATCCCTTACAGACCCACCCAATCGATCACAGGCTCTCGACAAGTGATGATGAAATGATGGAAAAACTAAAACACAACACACTGCCTGGTAGGTGAGGCCTGTTCAATGATTAAACTTGTGAATCGGTCAGGATAATACCTGAGGGCACAAAGCCAGTGACCTGAGGAATGGACTGGAAGCTGTGCACTGGGCCAAGGAGCAACACTAATACACAATCCATAGGGTCACCAAGACAATAACGGTATTTCTCATGGGTCCAGTGTTTTCATGAAAGGTTTGTTTATGATGACTAGGTACAGAGCAGATGAGGTGTGTTCAGGGGGATGAAGAAGTGAGTTATTTGCTACAGTATGTTCCGATTCCTCTTTAATGGTGTGGAACAGTGTGGTTCCGGTCAGGGTGGGACCCCCAGCCCAGCGTAGGCCCCCAGGCACCTCAGACATGGCGATGAAGCCGTGCTGTAAGGCCCAAGTCCCTACTCGCTGACCTCTGTGGCACTACACACGACAACACACTTTTGTATATGTAATCGATTACTTTGGGCCTTTCAGTTGTATACGGGGTTGTTAGAAGAGCGAAGGAATGTCTCCAGAATTCCACGAGTGCAGGTGAATTGAACATGTTGGGGAACTATGAGGAACCCAGGTTTGTTGCTATTGTAGTTAAGGTGCACACATACAGAATGGAGAGAGATAGCATCCCTTTCAGGCTGATAGATCACTTATTTCCACCAGGGCCTCTATTGATCTGCCTCACAATCAATCAGAATATCCCCCCCCCCCCCCCACACACACACCACCAAAGTAGGTCTGACAGGAGGACGGCCACAGGTGATCCATCACATTGCTCTTTATACTTGGTCTTAGATTGGTTCAAACACACCACCTTCAGCCTGAGGGGCCAAGCTCTTCCACTATGGAAATGGAATGCCTCTAAGCAAGGCCTAAGGCAGATTTCTCACAATGTGGAGTGTACCAGGTACCAACTGTAGTTTTGTCTTGTGTTGTATGTAACCTGTGCACTGAAGACAGTCTCCCAGAATAAAAGGGGGAATTTAACCCTCACAAATTTAGGATGCATGTTGGGTAACATCTGCTGACCTGAGAGAAGGAAATGGGGGCTACTTACCCAAATGTTGCAGCAATGTCGTAAACTTGTTTTTCGTGCTGCAAGACCCTCTCGCGGTTCCCTTCGAACAGCAGGGTGGCAACGACCAACTGGTGGGGGTCGAAACCTTTGAACTGGGAAAAAACAGGGAAGTAAAATTGGTTTAACCCTTTCCAGGAAGTACAAATGACATACAAAAAGAGAAATGAGGAGTAGTATTTCTGCCAAATCATTAAGAATTACCTTGGTGATGTAGAATTTCTTTAACCCTTCCACAAAATTTGTGAAAATGGACGACACTTGAGGTTTCAGGGCATGACCTGTAGAAACAGAAGGGCCAAGTCCCTTAACTCAAAAGCCAAGTGGACCTCTGTCTTTTCTCTTTTGGACAATACAGTTTAGAGGAACTACCGATATCGTTTATTCACACATTTGGTCACACTCAGCCCACCCATCTCCTGCCTGTTTCTTCCAGGACTAACATGGCAACTGAGTCACAATTATTTAGGTGTGGAAACAAAAGGAGGAAAATAAATGGTAACATTTGAATAACTTTACAAGTGCCTGCGACAGGGACAATAAATCAGTGGGTTTCCGAGGGGAAGTGGGTTTGACACGGCCATATCCGTCTTCCTCAGCCACCGCGCGTTTTGATTTATTCGTGATCGGACACACAAAGCGCCTGTGGACAAGCTAAAGTGAGGGTCTGGAGCCGATGGGATGGTTATCAATCACAGTGGGGTAGAGTCCTGGGTGACTCTGTGGAGACTGAACACTTCATTTCTTTCCCCTCCGTCTCACAGTCTCTTCATCACTTAGTGTTCCAATTGCTTCCATTCCAAATTTGATTGTGGGTCTTTAGGTCTCCCGCAGCCATCACGCTCATTAATGAAATACTCAACGACCAGAGAGGAGAGGGATTATACATACATCGTGTCATTCCCCCCCCCCGTCTGCCTTTTGTTCGTTTAACGCATGTCAACGGCTAACATACCACTTGCCATATTCATCATACTAGCGTATTGAGATAAGTGGCCCCTATATTTTACTTTGTACAATTCGGAAATGAGCAGGCCCATTGAATACATCAGATCCCTTCACTCAGCAGCCAGGGGAATTTAAAGGGAAGGCAACCCAGCAAACAAAAACTGGTTCTGTGAACATTCCCAGAACATTCATTAGATTGCCCCCAAAACGTTCTAATAACACCAAAACTGTACAGGTGTGCTGATGATTATACAGTGTTTGTATAAAACATTTGCCTGACGTTGCAAGAACATTCACAGAACACATTCTGTTACATTACCTGGAAACCTAATTTTAAAAAACGTTCTGTGGTGGTTGTTACAGACGTTGTGCACAAAATTTTAGTGGATGCTAGAACATTCCAAGAATATCTCATTTAAAACATTAAAATACATGTATTTTTATTTTTCAACCGGGAACATTTAATGTTAGATAAAATCCTAACTAGAACTTAATGAGAATGTTCGCTAATATCCTGGGAATGTTCCCGGTTTGCTGGGAAGGCACTAATAAGTCCAAGAAGGTATCCTATCAGTCCAGACTGAGGTTCAGTTATTAGTGAGAAACCTGGTCGCTTCATCTTGCCTGCTTAATGCTAAGAAGTGCTCACTCGGTGAAAAGTGGGAATATAAGGGAGACTAATGAGATCCCAGGAGACTGAAGAACTTTACAAAGATGTCGGGCACCAACGCCTGATACATTCCCCCAGACCTCAAGAAAAATATTGTAAAACTTCAATATAACAACTGCTTAATTGTTGCCAAGGTCATTTTTCATTGGGCTTCAGTCCACGAGTCGTGTGTGTGTGTGTGTGTGTGTGCAGCTAGAAACTCTGCTGAAATAACGCTACATTTAACTTAATGCAATGCAGCAGACAGGCAAAAAGCATACATGAAGAAACGTTGCCAATGCTGCATTCTTTCCTCTAATGGATTACAGTTGGGGGGAGGAGCCTCACACAAAACCAGGCCAAATGGCAATTAAAAAGAACGTCAGATTCAAGGAATTAGACCATTTTCAAAATACAATGATTGAGCAGAAAGACATGGCATAGATTCAAGCTGGGAATTGCCGGGCACCTCGCCATATGATATTATCACGATACTTAGGTGCCGATATGATATATATTGTGATTCTACATGCATTGCGATTCGATACTGTGATTTTATTGAGATTCCATTTTCCAAACATATTCCTCACCATATGTCTGCTGCAGTGGGACAGAGAGAGACATGAGAAAACGAGTTTTGATCAGTCATAGAAATAAAAGTGCTCCCTATTTAAAAAGAAGACGGAGAAAAGGCTATGAAGGAGTTTTGGTGCAGGTACAGCCAACTAGCGCAGAAATAATATTGCGGAATTGTCAAAACGATGCAATATATCATGGAAATAATATCCCGATATTGATCCCCCCCATCACTAGAAGGTACTAGCATGTTTCTCAGATTCCAGCCTTGTCTGAGAAAGGCTACAGAGGGGGGTGAACTGTGGAGGGAACTAGAGGGAATTACTTAGAAATGGAAACCAGGTCAGCCACACAGCACAGGCCGCATGTGGAGCCAGAGAGCATGTCGGGCACCAACGCCTGATACATTCCCCCAGAGCTCAAGAAAAATATACTTCACTTTGAGCTCCCGTGTTAAACAAAGACACACTGAGTGTACAAAACATTATGAGGTCTTTCCATGACAGACTGACCAGGTGAACGCCATGATCACTTATTGATGCCACTTGTTAAATCCACTTCAATCAGTGTAGATGAATTGGAGGACACAGGTTAAAAGAAGGATTTTTAAGCCTCGAGACAATTGAGACATGGACTGGGTATGTGTGCCATTCAGAGGGTGAATGGGCAAGACAAAAAAGATTGAAGTGACTTTGAACAGGTTCTGGTAGTAGGTGCCAGGTACACCGGTTTGTGTCAAGAACTGCAATGCTGCTGGGTTTTTCACACTCAACACTTTCCTGTGGTTATCGAGAATGGTCCACTGGCCTCCCGGGTGGCGCAGTGGTTAAGGGCGCTGTACTGCAGCGCCAGCTGTGCCATCAGAGTCCCTGGGTTTGCGCCCAGGCTCTGTCGTAACCGGCCGCGACTGGGAGGTCCGTGGGGCGACGCACAATTGGCCTAGAGTCGTCCGGGTTAGGGAGGGCTTGGTTGGTAGGGATGTCCTTGTCTCATCGCGCACCAGCGACTCCTGTGGCGGGCCGGGTGCAGTGCGCGCTAACCAAGGTTGCCAGGTGCACGGTGTACCCTCCGACGACACATTGGTGCGGCTGGCTTCCAGGTTCGATGCGCGCTGTGTTAAGAAGCAGTACGGCTGGCTGGGTTGTGTATCGGAGGACGCATGACTTAGTCTCTCCCGAGCCCGTACGGGAGTTGTAGTGATGAGACAAGATAGTAGCTACTATAACAATTGGATACCACGAAATTGGGGAGAAAAAGGGGTAAAAAAAAATCAAATCAAATAAATAAAAGAGAATGGTCCACTACCCAAAGGACGCCCGTCCAACTTAACACAACGGTGGGAAGCATTGGGCCTTTCTAATCGACCTGGCCCGGGTATCCTGGAAGGACATTGACCTCATCCCGTCAGTTGAGGATGCCTGGTCATTCTTTAAAAGTAACTTCCTCACCATTTTAGATAAGCATGCTCCGTTCAAAAAATGCAGAACCAAGAACAGATACAGCCCTTGGTTCACTCCAGACCTGACTGCCCTCGACCAGCACAAAAACATCCTGTGGCGGACTGCAATAGCATCGAATAGCCCCCGTGATATGCAACTGTTCAGGGAAGTCAGGAACCAATACACGCAGTCAGTCAGGAAAGCTAAGGGCAGCTTCTTCAGGCAGAAGTTTGCATCCTGTAGCTCCAACTCCAAAAAGTTCTGGGACACTGTGAAGTCCATGGAGAACAAGAGCACCTCCTCCCAGCTGCCCACTGCACTGAGGCTAGGTAACACGGTCTCCACCGATAAATCCACGATTATCGAAAGCTTCAATAAGCACTTCTCAACGGCTGGCCATGCCTTCCGCCTGGCTACTCCAACCTCGGCCAACAGCTCCGCCCCGCAGCTCCTCGCCCAAGCCTCTCCAGGTTCTCCTTTACCCAAATCCAGATAGCAGATGTTCTGAAAGAGCTGCAAAACCTAGACCCGTACAAATCAGCTGGGCTTGACAATCTGGACCCTCTATTTCTGAAACTATCTGCCGCCATTGTTGCAACCCCTATTACCAGCCTGTTCAACCTCTCTTTCATATCGTCTGAGATCCCCAAGGATTGAAAGCTGCCGCAGTCATCCCCCTCTTCAAAGGGGGAGACACCCTGGACCCAAACTGCTATAGACCTATATCCATCCTGCCCTGCCTATCTAAGGTCTTCGAAAGCCAAGTCAACAAACAGGTCACTGACCATCTCGAATCCCACCGTACCTTCTCCGCTGTGCAATCTGGTTTCCGAGCCGGTCACGGGTGCACCTCAGCCACGCTCAAGGTACTAAACGATATCATAACCGCCATCGATAAAAGACAGTACTGTGCAGCCGTCTTCATCGACCTCGCCAAGGCTTTCGACTCTGTCAATCACCATATTCTTATCGGCAGACTCAATAGCCTCGGTTTCTCGGATGACTGCCTTGCCTGGTTCACCAATTACTTTGCAGACAGAGTTCAGTGTGTCAAATCGGAGGGCATGCTGTCCGGTCCTCTGGCAGTCTCTATGGGGGTGCCACAGGGTTCAATTCTCGGGCCGACTCTTTTCTCTGTATATATCAATGATGTTGCTCTTGCTGCGGGCGATTCCCTGATCCACCTCTACGCAGACGACACCATTCTATATACTTTCGGCCCGTCATTAGACACTGTGCTATCTAACCTCCAAACGAGCTTCAATGCCATACAGCACTCCTTCCGTGGCCTCCAACTGCTCTTAAACGCGAGTAAAACCAAATGCATGCTTTTCAACCGATCGCTGCCTGCACCCGCATGCCCGACTAGCATCACCACCCTGGATGGTTCCGACCTTGAATATGTGGACATCTATAAGTACCTAGGTGTCTGGCTAGACTGCAAACTCTCCTTCCAGACTCACATCAAACATCTCCAATCGAAAATCAAATCAAGAGTCGGCTTTCTATTCCGCAACAAAGCCTCCTTCACTCACGCCGCCAAGCTTACCCTAGTAAAACTGACTATCCTACCGATCCTCGATTTCGGCGATGTCATCTACAAAATGGCTTCCAACACTCTACTCAGCAAACTGGATGCAGTCTATCACAGTGCCATCCGTTTTGTCACCAAAGCACCTTATACCACCCACCACTGCGACTTGTATGCTCTAGTCGGCTGGCCCTCGCTGCATATTCGTCGCCAGACCCACTGGCTCCAGGTCATCTACAAGTCCATGCTAGGTAAAGCTCCGCCTTATCTCAGTTCACTGGTCACGATGGCAACACCCATCCGTAGCACGCGCTCCAGCAGGTGTATCTCACTGATCATCCCTAAAGCCAACACCTCATTTGGCCGCCTTTCGTTCCAGTACTCTGCTGCCTGTGACTGGAACGAACTGCAAAAATCGCTGAAGTTGGAGACTTATCTCCCTCACCAACTTCAAACATCAGCTATCCGAGCAGCTAACCGATCGCTGCAGCTGTACATAGTCTATTGGTAAATAGCCCACCCATTTTCACCTACCTCATTCCCATACTGTTTTTATACTTTTTTTTTTATTAAAAAAACAATATATATATATTATTTACTTTTCTGCTCTTTTGCACACCAATATCTCTACCTGTACATGACCATCTGATCATTTATCACTCCAGTGTTAATCTGCAAAATTGTATTATTTGCCTACCTCATGCCTTTTGCACACATTGTATATAGACTGCCCATTTTTTTTCTACTGTGTTATTGACTTGTTAATTGTTTACTCCATGTGTAACTCTGTTGTCTGTTCACACTGCTATGCTTTATCTTGGCCAGGTCGCAGTTGCAAATGAGAACTTGTTCTCAACTAGCCTACCTGGTTAAATAAAGGTGAAATAAATAAATAAATAAAAACATGGGCCAGCATCCCTGTGGAACACTTTCAACACCTTGTAGAGTCCATGCCCTGACAAATTGAGGCTGTTCTGAGGGTAAAAGTGGGGTGGGGGTGCAACTCAATATTAGGAAGGTGTTCTAATGTTTTATACACACAATGTAGATGCCTTTGCAGAGATGAAATGGCAGGGTTTTGAATGATGACTTACCAAACTGAAACTGTTCGTTATCCATGAGCCGGATGGATGCAGGTGCACACCTCTTGGGGGGGGGAAAAGTATAATTTAGGAGCATGTTTCATTTTATTTTGTGCACATTTCCCCATCCCACACTTTATTCTAGTAATTTCCCTAGTGAAAGTTGAACCTGCATTACGTTTCGTAATTTAGAGGAAAAACCTTTGAAATGACATTTGTCACACAATAATACACAACCTGTAGACATGAGCAGACATTCCTGGTCGTGTGTGGATCCCCGTACATCAAAAGCCACGGCTCAATGGTCGATACCTTAAATTGTGTGCTATACTAGTGTACCGACTCAACTCAGTTCTGTTACGAACGGAGCTGCACAAATCATATGCTTGTAGTCATCGATAATGGTTGCATCAGCACTGCCCAGTAAGAGTGGAAAGAGGTAGCTTATTCGTTATTATGGTCTTCATTATCATTCAAATTAATTCCTTCCCAGAATTGGAGATCTGCCCATCATTAACTGACCCCTTTGTTTGTACACTGCAGTATTGCATTGATCTGCACTGTTCAATGCCTGCATAGTTTAGCTACTGTTCTCATTGTTATTATGATGTAGCCTATAGGTTACATTGTACAAACACTCAACACAAGATGGTAATGGTCTTTACCTGCTTGGCTACCTCTCGTAAGCAGGCCACTCCTGCTTCAAAGTTTGGGAAGACCACCGAGCCGTACTTCTGGTACTCGGGGATTGGTCGGATCTTCATCGTTACCTCGGTAACCACACCAAGAGTTCCTAGGGGAAAACACAAGGGAACACACAATAGAAACCGAGCTTCTCACGCAATAACGATTTCGAAACAATAGCCTGACATTGGTTGGGGTTAGGTTTGATTGATAATTGAAGCGGTAATGCCTGACATTGGTTGGGGTTAGGTTTGATTGATAATTGAAGCGGTAATGCCTGACATTGGTTGGGGTTAGGTTTGATTGATAATTGAAGCGGTAAAGCCTGACATTGGTTGGGGTTAGGTTTGATTGATAATTGAAGCGGTAATGCCTGACATTGGTTGGGGTTAGGTTTGATTGATAATTGAAGCGGTAATGCCTGACATTGGTTGGGGTTAGGTTTGATTGATAATTGAAGCGGTAATGCCTGACATTGGTTGGGGTTAGGTTTGATTGATAATTGAAGCGGTAAAGCCTGACATTGGTTGGGGTTAGGTTTGATTGATAATTGAAGCGGTAATGCCTGACATTGGTTGGGGTTAGGTTTGATTGATAATTGAAGCGGTAATGCCTGACATTGGTTGGGGTTAGGTTTGATTGATAATTGAAGCGTAATGCCTGACATTGGTTGGGGTTAGGTTTGATTGATAATTGAAGCGGTAATGCCTGACATTGGTTGGGGTTAGGTTTGATTGATAATTGAAGCGGTAAAGCCTGACATTGGTTGGGGTTAGCTTTGATTGATAATTGAAGCGGTAAAGCCTGACATTGGTTGGGGTTAGGTTTGATTGATAATTGAAGCGGTAAAGCCTGACATTGGTTGGGGTTAGGTTTGATTGATAATTGAAGCGGTAAAGCCTGACATTGGTTGGGGTTAGGTTTGATTGATAATTGAAGCGGTAAAGCCTGACTTAACCAACTGGGTTGGTGACGACCAGTGGTGTAGTGGAGGGTAACCACATGTAAAACGCAGTTTCCGCACCTTTTACATTTGTTTTGGTGCAAGCGTTCATCCACCTGGTTTCTTTACCACCACATCACTGGTGGTGACCTGTGTGTCACCTTTCACCTCTTGTGATCTGGTTTCATGCTGCTCACAGGAGACCAATGAGATTTATCGAGGAAATAAAACAGGTCCATATCAAAGGAAGGCCAACACCAGGCGCCCATTACATGTCGCCCAGGGTTCCCAGCTAACCTCTGACCCCACAAAGTATCCACTGTGTCTGTAGCTTTTACGTGTCATGTTACACGTAGAATTTTCCCTGCCGCAAAAATGTCCAAAATGGACCCCTATTCCCTTGTATAGAGCACTATTTCTTATCAGTGCCCATAGGGCTCTGGTAAAAAGTAGTGCACTATTGAAGGAAGAGGGTGCCATTTGGGACGCACTAGTCCCTTAAGGAAGGTTCTCTATCAAAACACACAACGCCATTTCCCGTGTTTCAGAAAAACTAACAAAGAGGTTGTAGAAAAGGATGACAATTTGAATGCAGATGCATGTTATTGACATGGACGGACTCCCAAATGGCAAACTATGGACAACTAATGAAACTAACTACGCAGTAAACACACCAATAAAGGAATCCTGTTTTGCTTTGCTCCGTTTACAAATCCCACGGAGAGTATAGATGCAGTAACTGGCTCTATAAAACCTGAACGGTGGAAAGGATTGTAAACAAAGACTTTATCTTAATCACCGTAAATAGTGATAACCTCAGTCACCTGTTAATAATTCTGCGGGAGGAAATCAAAACGTGATTTTTCATTTAATATATTGTTGTTAATTACTATTTCCATATAAAAAAAACAGATGTCTTGATAATGGCTAAATGAGTGTTTATGAACGTTGGCTAATTTGAGAAAATATCCACAATAATTACATACTGTCAGATCAAGTTGAACCATACATTGTCTTGATCTATTATTGGCTCTGAATTCACAAGTTTCCTCAAAATAAAATCATCAATAACATTTTCTGAAATCTCAAAAATACAGAACCTTTTCCTTCAGATGAATCTGTAATTCTGTAAATGTGTACTTGACTGATGTACAGCCAGATCCATTAGGGGCTGTCCTGTGCATGCCAGGGCCGTTAATGAGCCCTTTAATGTGACACTACATGCCACATGCTGCTCTCTAGTGGCCCAACCAAGAACGTGACTCCATCATCACCCCTCGGCACATAACCTGGGCCTCGTCACACTCACACTCTGGTGGAGGTAGAACCCACAGCACAGAGACGAGCGAGAGACGGGGAGAGAGCGAGACGGGGAGAGAGAGACGGAGGGAGCGAGCGAGACGGGGAGAGAGAGAGACGAAGCGAACGAGCGAGACGGAGTGAGGGAGCGAACGAGCGAGACGGAGTGAGGGAGCGAACGAGCGAGACTGAGTGAGGGAGCGAACGAGCGAGACTGAGTGAGGGAGCGAGGGAGCGAGACGGAGGGAGGGAGCGAGACCGAGGGAGGGAGCGAGGGAGCGAGCGAGACGGAGGGAGGGAGCGAACGAGCGAGACGGAGGGAGGGAGCGAGGGAGCGAGCGAGACGGAGGGAGGGAGGGAGCGAGGGAGCGAGCGAGACGGGAGGGAGGGAGCGAGCGAGACGGAGGGAGGGAGCGAGCGAGACGGAGGGAGGGAGCGAGCGAGACGGAGGGAGGGGGAGGGAGGGAGGGAGGGGGAGGGAGCGAGCGAGACGGAGGGAGGGAGCGAGCGAGACGGAGGGAGGGAGGGAGCGAGCGAGACGGAGGGAGGGAGGGAGCGAGACGGAGGGAGGGAGCGAGACGGAGGGAGCGAGACGGAGCGAGGGAGGGAGGGAGGGAGCGAGCGAGACGGAGGGAGGGAGGGAGGGAGCGAGACGGAAGGAGGGAGGGAGGGAGCGAGACGGAGGGGGAGGGAGGGAGGGAGCGAGACGGAGGGAGGGAGGGAGGGAGCGAGACGGAGGGAGGGAGGGAGCGAGACGGAGGGAGGGAGGGAGCGAGACGGAGGGAGGGAGGGAGCGAGACGGAGGGAGGGAGGGAGGGAGCGAGCGAGACGGAGGGAGGAGGGAGGGAGCGAGCGAGACGGAGGGAGGGGAGGGAGCGAGACGGAGGGAGGGAGGGAGCGAGACGGAGGGAGGGAGGGAGGGAGACGGAGGGAGGGAGGGAGGGAGACGGAGGGAGGGAGGGAGGGAGCGAGACGGAGGGAGGGAGGGAGGGAGCGAGACGGAGGGAGGGAGGGAGGGAGCGAGACGGAGGGAGCGAGCGAGACGGAGGGAGGGAGGGAGCGAGCGAGACGGAGGGAGGGAGCGAGCGAGACGGAGGGAGCGAGACGGAGGGAGGGAGGGAGCGAGCGAGACGGAGGGAGGGAAGGAGCGAGCGAGACGGAGGGAGGGAGGGAGCGAGCGAGACGGAGGGAGGGAGGGAGGGGGAGGGAGGGAGGGAGGGAGCGAGCGAGACGGAGGGAGGGAGGGAGCGAGCGAGACGGAGGGAGGGAGGGAGCGAGCGAGACGGAGGGAGGGAGCGAGCGAGACGGAGGGAGGGAGCGAGACGGAGGGAGGGAGCGAGCGAGACGGAGGGAGGGAGCGAGACGGAGGGAGGGAGGGAGCGAGACGGAGGGAGGAGGGAGCGAGACGGAGGGAGGGAGCGAGCGAGACGGAGGGAGGGAGCGAGCGAGACGGAGGGAGGGAGGGAGCGAGACGGAGGGAGGGAGGGAGGGAGCGAGACGGAGGGAGGGAGGGAGGGAGCGAGACGGAGGGAGCGAGACGGAGGGAGGGAGGGAGCGAGACGGAGGGAGGGAGGGAGCGAGACGGAGGGAGGGAGGGAGGGAGCGAGACGGAGGGAGGGAGGGAGCAGACGGAGGGAGGGAGGGAGCGAGACGGAGGGAGGGAGGGAGCGAGACGGAGGGAGGGAGGGAGCGAGACGGAGGGAGGGAGCGAGCGAGACGGAGGGAGGGAGCGAGCGAGACGGAGGGAGGGAGCGAGCGAGACGGAGGGAGGGAGCGAGCGAGAGGACGGAGGGAGGGAGCGAGCAAGACGGAGGGAGGGAGCGAGCGAGACGGAGGGAGGGAGGGAGCGAGCGAGACGGAGGGAGGGAGGGAGCGAGCGAGACGGAGGGAGGGAGGGAGCGAGCGAGACGGAGGGAGGGAGCGAGCGAGACGGAGGGAGGGAGCGAGCGAGACGGAGGGAGGGAGGGAGCGAGACGGAGGGAGGGAGGGAGGGAGCGAGACGGAGGGAGGGAGGGACGGAGGGAGGGAGCGAGCGAGACGGAGGGAGGGAGCGAGCGAGACGGAGGGAGGGAGCGAGCGAGACGGAGGGAGGGAGCGAGCGAGGGAGCGAGCGAGACGGAGGGAGGGAGCGAGCGAGACGGAGGGAGCGAGCGAGACGGAGGGAGGGGGAGGGAGGGAGCGAGCGAGACGGAGGGAGGGAGCGAGCGAGACGGAGGGAGGGAGGGAGCGAGACGGAGGGAGGGGAGCGAGACGGAGGGAGCGAGACGGAGGGAGCGAGACGGAGCGAGGGAGGGAGGGAGGGAGCGAGCGGCAGACGGAGGGAGGGAGCGAGACGGAGGGAGGGAGGGAGGGAGCGAGACGGAGGGAGGGAGGGAGGGAGCGAGACGGAGGGAGGGAGGGAGCGAGACGGAGGGAGGGAGGGAGGGAGCGAGCGAGACGGAGGGAGGGAGGGAGCGAGACGGGAGGGAGGGGAGCGAGACGGAGGGAGCGAGACGGAGGGAGCGAGACGGAGCGAGGGAGGGAGGGAGGGAGCGAGCGAGACGGAGGGAGGGAGCGAGACGGAGGGAGGGAGGGGGAGCGAGACGGAGGGAGGGAGGGAGGGAGCGAGACGGAGGGAGGGAGGGAGCGAGACGGAGGGAGGGAGGGAGGGAGCGAGGAGAGGAGGGAGGGAGGGAGCGAGACGGGAGGGAGGGAGGGAGCGAGACGGAGGGAGGGAGGGAGGGAGACGGAGGGAGGGAGACGGAGGGAGGGAGCGAGACGGAGGGAGCGAGACGGAGGGAGCGAGCGAGACGGAGGGAGGGAGGGAGCGAGCGAGACGGAGGAGGAGCGAGCGAGACGGAGGGAGCGAGACGAGGGAGGGAGGGAGCGAGCGAGACGGAGGGAGGGAAGGAGCGAGCGAGACGGAGGGAGGGAGGGAGCGAGACGGAGGGAGGGAGGGAGGGGGAGGGAGGGAGGGAGGGAGCGAGCGAGACGGAGGGAGGGAGGGAGCGAGCGAGACGGAGGGAGGGAGCGAGCGAGACGGAGGGAGGGAGCGAGCGAGACGGAGGGAGGGAGCGAGCGAGACGGAGGGAGGGAGGGAGCGAGACGGAGGGAGGGAGGGAGCGAGACGGAGGGGAGGGAGGAGCGAGACGGAGGGAGGGAGCGAGCGAGACGGAGGGAGGGAGCGAGCGAGACGGAGGGAGGGAGGGGAGCGAGACGGAGGGAGGGAGCGAGACGGAGGGAGGGAGGGAGGGAGCGAGACGGAGGGAGGGAGGGAGGGAGCGAGACGGAGGGAGGGAGGGAGGAGCGAGACGGAGGGAGCGAGACGGAGGGAGGGAGGGAGGGAGCGAGACGGAGGGAGGGAGCGAGACGGAGGGAGGGAGGAGCGAGACGGAGGGAGGGGAGGGAGCGAGACGGAGGGAGGGAGGGAGCGAGACGGAGGGAGGGAGGGAGCGAGACGGAGGGAGGGAGGGGAGCGAGACGGAGGGAGGGAGGGAGCGAGACGGGAGGGAGGGAGGGAGCGAGACGGAGGGAGGGAGGGAGCGAGACGGAGGGAGGGAGCGAGCGAGACGGAGGGAGGGAGCGAGCGAGAGAGACGGAGGGAGGGAGCGAGCGAGACGGAGGGAGGGAGCGAGCGAGACGGAGGGAGGGAGCGAGCGAGACGGAGGGAGGGAGGGAGCGAGCGAGACGGAGGGAGGGAGGGAGCGAGCGAGACGGAGGGAGGGAGGGAGCGAGCGAGACGGAGGGAGGGAGCGAGCGAGACGGAGGAGGGAGCGAGCGAGACGGAGGGAGGGAGGGAGCGAGACGGAGGGAGGGAGGGAGGGAGCGAGACGGGGGAGGGAGCGAGCGAGACGGAGGGAGGGAGCGAGCGAGACGGAGGGAGGGAGCGAGCGAGACGGAGGGAGGGAGCGAGCGAGACGGAGGGAGGGAGCGAGACGGAGGGAGGGAGCGAGACGGAGGGAGGGAGCGAGACGGAGGGAGGGAGCGAGCGAGACGGAGGGAGCGAGCGAGACGGAGGGAGCGAGCGAGACGGAGCGAGCGAGACGGAGCGAGCGAGACGGAGCGAGCGAGACGGAGGGAGGGAGGGAGCGAGCGGAGACGGAGGGAGGGAGCGAGCGAGACGGAGGGAGCGAGCGAGACGGAGGGAGGGAGGGAGCGAGCGAGACGGAGGGAGGGAGCGAGCGAGACGGGAGGGAGGGAGGGAGCGAGACGGAGGGAGGGAGGGAGCGAGCGAGACGGAGGGAGGGAGGGAGGGAGCGAGACGGAGGGAGGGAGCGAGCGAGACGGAGGGAGGGAGGGAGCGAGCGGAGACGGAGGGAGGGAGCGAGACGGAGGGAGGGAGCGAGCGAGACGGAGGGAGGGAGGGAGCGAGCGAGACGGAGGAGGGAGGGAGCGAGACGGAGGGAGACGGAGGGAGGGAGGGAGGAGGGAGGGAGGGAGGGAGCGAGACGGAGGGAGGGGAGGGAGCGAGACGGAGGAGGGAGGGAGCGGACGGAGGGAGGGAGGAGCGAGACGGAGGGAGGGAGGGAGCGAGACGGAGGGAGGAGGGAGCGAGACGGAGGGAGGGAGCGAGACGGAGACAGGGAGCGAGACGGAGGAGGGAGCGAGACGGAGACAGGAGCGAGACGGAGGGAGGGAGCGAGACGGAGGGAGGGAGCGAGGAGCGAGACGGAGGGAGGGAGGGAGCGAGCGAGACGGAGGGAGGGAGGGAGCGAGCGAGACGGAGGGAGGGAGCGAGCGAGCGAGACGGGAGGGAGGGAGGGAGCGAGCGAGACGGAGGGAGGGAGCGAGCGAGCGAGACGGGAGGGAGGGAGCGAGCGAGCGAGACGGAGGGAGGGAGGGAGCGAGCGAGACGGGGAGGGAGGGAGCGAGCGAGACGGAGGGAGGGAGGGAGCGAGCGAGACGGGGGGAGGGAGGGAGCGAGCGAGACGGAGGGAGGGAGGGAGCGAGCGAGAGACGGGGGAGGGAGGGAGCGAGCGAGACGGAGGGAGGAGGGAGCGAGACGGAGGGAGGGAGCGAGACGGAGGGAGGGAGCGAGACGGAGGGAGGGAGCGAGACGGAGGGAGGGAGCGAGACGGAGCGAGCGAGACGGAGCGAGCGAGACGGAGCGAGCGAGACGGAGCGAGCGAGACGGAGCGAGCGAGACGGAGCGAGCGAGACGGGAGCGAGGGAGCGAGCGAGACGGAGCGAGCGAGCGAGCGAGACGGAGCGAGCGAGGGAGCGAGCGAGACGGAGGGAGCGAGGGAGCGAGCGAGACGGAGGGAGCGAGGAGCGAGCGAGACGGGGAACGAGCGGGAGCGAGCGACGGGAACGAGCGCGAGACGGGAACGAGCGCGAGACGGGAACGAGCGCGAGACGGGAACGAGCGCGAGACGGGGAACGAGCGCGAGACGGGGAACGAGCGCGAGACGGGGAACGAGCGCGAGACGGGGAACGAGCGCGAGACGGGGAACGAGCGCGAGACGGGGAACGAGCGCGAGACGGGGAACGAGCGCGAGACGGGGAACGAGCGCGAGACGGGGAACGAGCGCGAGACGGGAACGAAAGCGCGAGACGGGAACGAGCGAGACGGGAACGAGCGCGAGACGGGAACGAGCGCGAGACGGGAACGAGCGCGAGACGGGAACGAGCGCGAGACGGGAACGAGCGCGAGACGGGAACGAAAGCGCGAGACGCGAGACGGGAACGAGCGCGAGACGCGAGACGGGAACGAGCGAGACGGGAACGAGCGAGACGGGAACGAGCGCGAGACGGGGAACGAGCGCGAGACGGGGAACGAGCGCGAGACGGGGAACGAGCGCGAGACGGGGAACGAGCTCGAGACGGGGAACGAGCGCGAGACGGGGAACGAGCGCGAGCGCGCAAGAGAGAGGAGGCTGGGTAGGACCAGCAGAAAGCGCTCAACAAGGTCAACTAACACGCCGACTCCAGAGGAGGAGACTGTATCGCATGCGAGTGGGACAGCAGGAGCCATTTTCACTGCAATCCTCTTTGTAAACATGCCCTCTCTAACCTTGCTATAACCAGGGTTGTTTAGAGGAGATGACCCTTCCAACAGAGGAGTCAGCACCATGCAGTATTTCCTACGTTCTGTTATCCCACAGTGAGGGAAGAAAAGTACTTCCTGTCAAAAGCAGCAGTGAACAAGCCTGATGTGGGAGATGCCATGCAGCTGAAACCTGAGGCCACTCGCTAGGAGTCAAAGGAGGCAGTTTCACATCACATTAATTCCACACAACATGAGATTAGTGCTGGTCTGCTTCACACACCTGCATAACGTTGGCAATGGCTTAGAAGCAGAAACCTGATTATTATTGATTATTCCAATCAATCCCTTTTTACGCTGCTTAGAGAAGGACAGAGGGAAATAGTTTGGTATTCAGGCCGCTTCAAGGTCAGGGAGATTAGCGAGAGGCGAGATACTGTGTGCGGAATGAGAAGAGGAAGAGGGTTCTTAGTCATTTTTAATGAAATGGACGCCTGGCCACTTAACACGCAGAGCAGTGTTTGGGTTCCAGTGCTAGGGGCTCTGTAGTGTGGCCAGGTGTCAGCGTGTGGGATGCGTGTGCAAGGGGAGATATTGTAATGAGACCAAGCAGAGGTATGACCTCTCTCTCTCAGCTCCAGCAGCAGAGCAGGCCGCCCAGCCAGGAGCCCACACAGTGTCTGAGACTGGGGACAAGGTGGTCCCGTCTCCTCTCCTACCTAACAGGGGCTGGCTTCACAGTAGGCAGCAGAATACATTTTAAAAAATGGCCCAAAACTCGAGCCTAATACCATTTAGACGAGGAACAACTAGTTTGGCACATTGAGCCAACCCATCCTCCCCTTTCAACAATTCTGATAGTCTTTATTTCAAACTCTGTGTCCCTGAATTGAAGGTAATTTAAAAAGAGATGATTGGACTAAATTAAATCCATGTTGTTAGGCTTTCATTCGCAGATGTGCGTTAAGTATCCCAAAAAACCATTCTAATGAGTACAAATGGAGATGTCTGCCCAGCCCCAGTGTGTAGTCAGTGAGCAGCTTGCAGTGCTTTGTTGGGCGTGTGTACCCACAGCTGTTGAACACTGCAGTGCCAGGAGTCCCTGCACCTCCTCTTTATGTATGTGTGTGTGTGTGTGTGTGGGGGGGGGTCTGGCATATGGCACTATTCTCACTGGGCTCTCTCACAAGGACATGGGGGCAGAAGGGGTGGGGGCGTGGGCAGGCATGAAGCACAGAGGCCCCGAAACCAATAGCCCCCTCTCATGGCTAGATCTCTTCTCCCACTCTTGTTCAAGTTAACCTGAGCCGCTACGTGAGAAGTACCGCGTTACTACAACACCCCCATCAGATTACACCCCCATCACATAACACACACACACACACACACACACGTGAACTCATGCAGATAGGGCAAACTTTTATCGTGTTGCAGTCATGCGCCACGAGAGGAGAGGTGAGTCTTACCTTCTGAGCCCAGGATGAAGTGGTGGATGTCTGGCCCAGTGGACATGCGTGGCCCCTGGCAGCTCTTCTCTATCACCCCTCGAGGGGTCACCACCTTTATGTGGATCACCTGCACACAGGACGAACAAGATGGCAGCTCAAGTCACTACATTTGACTTTAATAGCCGCAGAGAGGAGCTACCTGGGCTGCTGAGGTCATATTCAAGGCTACATTCTGTCAACCATTGACAGATCTTAACCAAAGCAAGCAGGCTTTTTCCCATGAAAAACAAATAGAATGGTTCCCATAGTGATGGGTTTGATGGCCCGCACCAGCAACTTCACGCGTGAGTCGCTAATTAGTGCCTTTCACTTTAAAACCGGTTGCCTGTTCAGTCTCCTAGTAGGATCAGAGCCCGTCAGAGAGAAGAGGGCGGGCACGTACCAGGTCCTCGATGTTGCCGTATACGTTCTTCTTCATGCCCGATGCCCTCGTGGCCACCCAGCCTCCTAGGGAACTGAACTCCATGGAGTCGGGCTCATGCCCCGTGCAGTAGCCGCTCTCGTTGAGCTGCGGAGGACACACACAACAGAGAAGTACACTCATTCGTATTCATAGGAGCACATACAAGGAGCACATTAAAAGAACTCAACCACTAAAACCACAAGAATTTGGTATGAAACCAAAACGGCATGAGACAAACAAAACTCCTCTTCCATTGTTGGATTCAAATCGTGGGATCGTTATGGGGCTTTTGTGATTCAAATTCTTGGCTTGATGACATCACACATGTTTTTTACAACGGTCTAAAATAAACCGACCAAAATAAAGGTGGAGGAGATAGTTTTGGATGGTGGGCTGTCCCCTGGTCTGACAAGGCTCTACACTGACCTTTTAGGGGAAAAAGGAGAATGTGTGATCACACAAAGCCATTTAGGAGCACAATGAAAGATATTTGAGGTAATAAAGCTGTAGAGCCCTGTCTGAGTGCTGGGCCCCTGCGGCAGGCAGCCATGGCCCTGGTCTGCTCTAATGGCTCCTCTCTTCCAGGTGACGTGAGGAGAGTCAGGCCGTGTTTTATGGCACTGCTCTCCCCGACAGGCAGCTTTCAATACTGAGCCATCTGCTCAGTCAAAATGGCCTCTCTCTATATGCAAAAGTGGCGCCTGTTTGAGATGCAGCACACGCATTCCTCCACATCAAACACTGGCTCCTTCTCCATTTTTTTCCTGAATTAGCTTCATGGTGCCATCTGCTCATCGCCCGAGCCTCTACACTTCACTGCTGTGGAACATAGTTACCCCTTCTACTCCCATTCAGACCTGCCGAGCATGGTCTCCCTGTACTCCCAGTAAACAACTAACCCAGGGTGAAGAGGCATGGTCTCTCTGTACTCCCAGTAAACAACTAACCCAGGGTGAAGAGGCATGGTCTCCCTGTACTCCCAGTAAACAACTAACCCAGGGTGAAGAGGCATGGTCTCTCTGTACTCCCAGTAAACAACTAACCCAGGGTGAAGAGGCATGGTCTCTCTGTACTCCCAGTAAACAACTAACCCAGGGTGAAGAGGCATGGTCTCCCTGTACTCCCAGTAAACAACTAACCCAGGGTGAAGAGGCATGGTCTCCCTGTACTCCCAGTAAACAACTAACCCAGGGTGAAGAGGCATGGTCTCCCTGTACTCCCAGTAAACAACTAACCCAGGGTAAAGAGGCATGGTCTCCCTGTACTCCCAGTAAACAACTAACCCAGGGTAAAGAGGCATGGTCTCCCTGTACTCCCAGTAAACATCTAACCCAGGGTGAAGAGGCATGGTCTCCTGTACTCCCAGTAAACAACTAACCCAGGGTGAAGAGGCATGGTCTCCTGTACTCCCAGTAAACAACTAACCCAGGGTAAAGAGGCATGGTCTCCTGTACTCCCAGTAAACAACTAACCCAGGGTGAAGAGGCATGGTCTCCTGTACTCCCAGTAAACAACTAACCCAGGGTGAAGAGGCATGGTCTCCCTGTACTCCCAGTAAACAACTAACCCAGGGTGAAGAGGCATGGTCTCCCTGTACTCCCAGTAAACAACTAACCCAGGGTGAAGAGGCATGGTCTCCCTGTACTCCCAGTAAACAACTAACCCAGGGTGAAGAGGCATGGTCTCCCTGTACTCCCAGTAAACAACTAACCCAGGGTGAAGAGGCATAGTATCCCTGTACTCCCAGGAAACAACTAACCCAGGGCGAAGAGGCATGGTCTCCCTGTACCCCCAGTAAACAACTAACCCAGGGTGAAGAGGCATGGTCTCCCTGTACCCCCAGTAAACAACTAACCCAGGGTGAAGAGGCATGGTCTCCCTGTACTCCCAGTAAACAACTAACCCAGGGTGAAGAGGCATGGTCCTCCCTGTACTCCCAGTAAACAACTAACCCAGGGTGAAGAGGCATGGTCTCCCTGTACTCCCAGTAAACAACTAACCCAGGGTGAAGAGGCATGGTCTCCCTGTACTCCCAGTAAACAACTAACCCAGGGTGAAGAGGCATGGTCTCCCTGTACTCCCAGTAAACAACTAACCCAGGGTGAAGAGGCATGGTCTCCCTGTACTCCCAGTAAACAACTAACCCAGGGTGAAGAGGCATAGTATCCCTGTACTCCCAGGAAACAACTAACCCAGGGCGAAGAGGCATGGTCTCCTGTACCCCAGTAAACAACTAACCCAGGGTGAAGAGGCATGGTCTCCCCCAGTAAACAACTAACCCAGTAAAGGCATGGTCTCCTGTACAGTAAACAACTAACCCAGGGTAAAGAGGCATGGTCTCCCTGTACTCCCAGTAAACAACTAACCCAGGGTGAAGAGGCATGGTCTCCCTGTACTCCCAGTAAACAACTAACCCAGGGTGAAGAGGCATGGTCTCCCTGTACTCCCAGTAAACAACTAACCCAGGGTGAAGAGGCATGGTCTCCCTGTACTCCCAGTAAACAACTAACCCAGGGTGAAGAGGCATGGTCTCCCTGTACTCCCAGTAAACAACTAACCCAGGGTGAAGAGGCATGGTCTCCCTGTACTCCCAGTAAAAACAACTAACCCAGGGTGAAGAGGCATGGTCTCCCTGTACTCCCAGTAAACAACTAACCCAGGGTGAAGAGGCATGGTCTCCCTGTACTCCCAGTAAACAACTAACCCAGGGTGAAGAGGCATGGTCTCCCTGTACTCCCAGTAAACAACTAACCCAGGGTGAAGAGGCATGGTCTCCCTGTACTCCCAGTAAACAACTAACCCAGGGTGAAGAGGCATGGTCTCCCTGTACTCCCAGTAAACAACTAACCCAGGGTGAAGAGGCACGGTCTCCTATAGGTGAAAGGATGGGAGTTGATTTCGTGGCCATCTTACCATCTTAATGACATGAGCCTTTCATGGGAAATGATTGGGTATGAAATGGTTTAGAAACGTGAGCTCTGACGAAGGCAAACCACTTACTAATCTCTCCAGATCCTGACCGATGATGCCAGCTTCAACGTGGGCGACTAAATTCTTCTCGTCGATCCACAAAATGCGGTTCTGCAGATGCAAAGACAAAAACTCAGGAGGTCAGAAAATGTCACTGCTTTGTTCGCTTATACGACTAGAACAAACAAAACAAGCTCTTTTTTCGATGCCTTATGAGTTGAGCCCAAATGAAAAGCAGGCTCTGTATCCGATACATCTGCTACAGGTTAGAGAGAGGATTTTTTTTATTCTAATGCAGTTGCATTGACAGCAAATACTCATGTCTGTCCTCCAAAGTCTGCCTTCACCCATTGAATCACTGCCTTAAAATACATTCCAGTTGCCTGACTTCTAAACGCCCAAACAGGTCAGCGTGCAGCATTTTGTAACGACTGTGGAGAAAACAGATTCTGTAGTGACCACAACATCTACCAATGAGAAAGGCAATAACCGCCCAACCTCTTGTTGCTTGTTGAAGATGCGCGGGGGGGGGGGGGGGGGGGGGGGTTCAGTAGCGATTCCCAACAGCGAGGTGAAGCACACATGTGGAAGGCATGACTAGAGGACTAGGCCACGGGGAGGACACAGCATCAGTCAGATAGATTCCAAAAGGTTAACCTCCTTTTAAAAACATTCAGTCCAGCATATCCCCCTCTCGTTTCAGCCTCTCCAGGAACCTCCTGACCCAGCTTGAGCTCCCCTCCCAGAGCCATCAATCATTCTCCAGAGGTAGTAAAAGTGTCTGCTGCTGTCATACACAGCCTTTCATGTGCCTCCCTCAGACCCGCTACCCCCCCGTGACCCTTGACCCAGCGCACTGGTCACGAGCATTTACGTCACCCCCTCAGTGGCTGCTGGACTAGGCGCTGTCCAGACTGCCAATATATCACCTGGGCAGAGTGGTACAGTACTGCTATTAAATGCTGTTTCCTATTGGGTATCCTTCACTAACAGTCATTTCTCTGAGGATAGCTTGGCAAATTATTGCCACACGATTCTCCCAAAGTTCAATAATGAGAGTGAGTCTCGGCTGGAAGTCTGAATGAGCTTTGGTGTGGATATAGGAGCATCCTCTGCTGACCGCTACCTTTCCTGTCTGCACATCTACAGTTAGTTCTAGACTCCAACATTCACAGCAGCAGGAGCTTCTAACATCCAAAAGAAAGAAACCCCGGCTTACTGTCCCTACTAAAATATAGATTGTCAGCTGATCGTACTATGCAAGACATTATACTGTCATATAAAAAGAGGAAAAGCGTAAGTCGTGTTGAGACAAAATGCCGAGCAGAGCAGAGTGCTGTATGGGACGCATGTCTGTGTGCAGCTCCGATTCCCCCACCATCTGTGAAGTATCCAGAGAGACGATGCAGCGAGTCTCCTCCGGGGGGCACTCTAGAGCACTGGTCACACTGGTCCCTCCTGGAGGAAGAGAGGAGAGGGGTTAGGGCCTGCAGTTCTCCCGGACCAGGTCGCATGACCAGGAGAGTACTGCTAGGACCCCGGAGCAGACTTATATGATGAAGGCATGGCATAACAGTTATCATTATCAATCTGCTTGTAAATCAGTTATTACATTTGGGAGATTTTTATTTATTTTTTAAAGCAGATATTATTAGAATGAATTGTACTATAGAGTTTACAAAACATTTTCTTTAAAGACTCACCGCCGTACGGTATCAAACAAACATTGTGCTTGCATGCCAGCTCCACAATTTTCACTACGTCGTTGTGGCAGTCTGCGGAGGCAAAGAACACCGCAACAATTTTGGGATGGACATTTTATCCCGTGTCATTATATAACACACAGCCATAAATTAGTGTTGGGGACGAGAACAAGAGTACTCATGTGGCAAAGGGACTAAGAAATGCCACATAAACCATCAGCCTCCGGAAAACAAACATTCACATAAGCCCTGGGCTATTAGAGCAGAGAGACAGGGAGAGACAGGGATAGGCAGGGGGGGCTTCCGGGGAAAGATGTCTCTGATTTGGCTGGGGGCATTCCTGAGATGGAGCCAGAGACCATGAAGCCCGGGTCTCTGGGGTGGGGTGTGGGGGATCAATGCGGACAAGGTGCTCTGGCCAATCCCACGTCCATTCACACTGGTCCCCTGGCTGAGCGACTGAGGGTGAGGAGACAGAGCAGAAAAATCCACCTACATGGATCAGCTTCACTGGGCTCAAGCCCTCCTCGCTAGGCCAATGAGAAATGTCTCCGTTCCGACACACTCTGCCGTCCAATTAAACAAAGGGCTTCGGTGTGAGAATAAGAGTTCACAAGACTAACAACGTTCCACTTAAATATACAACCATACTAAAGTAACTACACTGGCATTCATGTTTTACATCACTGCGACTAGAGGGAGTGCAATTTTGTGTGGATTTGGAGAGTTTAAAATTCAGGGGATGTTCCAATTTGAATGCTGCTACAGGAGCTTTGTGATTTGCTGGCCATTTGGGAGCCGGCTAATCAAGTTCCAGCCATAAGTCAACACTCATTTACATTATAAAATAGTGCCGGCCATACCTGCAGTGAACCAATCTCAGTGGCATAATTCATGGGGGTACTGTGCTGGGCCCGGCCGTGGTGTATTGGATATCAAACGCCCTCCCCCTGACGCTTCTTATTAAGCCTCCGCTCATACATATTAATATCCCTACGCCTCTGCAGAGATTAACCCTTTAAATCACCTAAGCCAGGATGGAAAGAAGCAATGTGGGAGGGAAAAAAAACAAAATAAAATCAAAACAAGGACCATTTACAATAGTAGTGTCGCAAAAACTCACTTGGCCACACCACCATGTCCGGAACCCGCTCAAATTTCTTCCCTTCTCTGAGAGCAAAGATTTCATGTAAGCAATGACCTGTTAACATAAGAGAGAGAAAAATGTAATATACTTAGTATACTACGAAAAAGAGCAATTATGGTTGTATGATCAGTATAATTAGTGTGATATTGACAGCTTCCTCTGATTCAGGCTGCTTATGTTCTACGTAAAAACAAAAAAGGTGACGTCATGATCACAACATTCAGCGTCTGTGCGAGACCCCTCCAGACTACGCCCATTGCCCTGGAGGACCACAGCCTTCCCAGCATGCCTCACCGTGGGCACGGAACACCCTGTCCTCAGCCTCATGGGAGAAGGGGATGCCCGTGGCCTTCAGGTCCTCAACGAACGCCTCGTTCAGACTGGCCGGTGGAACAGCGCTGGCATTCAGGGCGGGCTGGGACAAAGACATGGGAGGAGGAGCCATTAACGGACTGCTGCGGTCATTGGAATTCAATTCAACAGGTGACGAGGGTTGAAAACAACGTCACTCACTGTCGCGGGGCTTTTATGGTTCACACTGGCGCCAAAGGTGTTTTCAAACCAGTCCTGCAAACTGGGCAGGACCATCCCGCTTAGCCTATACCTGCAATGAACAGAAACACACAGGTTTAGAAGAAAGGAAAGTTACTTCACAATTGACCTCTGACCCAATCTGTAAACATAATCCCTCAGACCTAGGTGTTATGCTGGGAACCGGTGAAATATACACAGAAAACCCTGTCCGACTGTCATTGATGTGACGTCAGTGTGTAGTGGTCGGAGCTGAATGAAGTTATTAGGAGAGACCAATGACAGCGCTGTCCGTGCCGTCCCCGGCACGCCAGCCGCTGTGTACTTGAACCGCTGGCACAGCAGAGGCCAGCACATCAGGGGACTGTAGTCTGCCTTTGTCCAGCAGACCATGAAAACACACTCCTTAATGAAAAAGCCTCTGTCACAGAGGAGAATTCTCTCAGGAGGAGAGGAGAAATCTCTGACTTTCATTCCTTCCACCCAGCCACGCATATGTAGCACCCAGAAATAATTCAAAAGAGAAGGCACGGAATGGAAAGAGGTGGTTGATACAATTTAGAACCTAGAATAAACAGAGGAACCATTTCCTGCACAGCATCCTGTATAATCCCCCCTTACGCAAACACAGCTTAACATACAGCACAGCAGAGTACAGCATGCAGTCTACAAGACCCCTTTGATTTGAGTCTGACAGGCAAGGCTTTGTTCTTCAAACTATACATCACAAGTACAAAACACTAAGGCCCATCTCTGCCTTTATAATGCGATAGATAAAAAGGTGTAAAACAACGATCCATTCTGCTGCCGGTGTGCACTGAACACATCCTCAGTCACTAGAGGCAGAGTGGAGATAAAAGGCTTCTCTACATCCACTGAGATTCAAAGTAATCATTTCCGACAGCACTCGGCATATTTCTTCAAATGTTATATTGCACACCTTCAACCATGAGAACTGTTGGCAGACACAGAACTAAAAAAAAAACTGTTAGCCAATCTATGGTCAATGGGAAGAAGTACAAACATTCCATTCAAGGCAATGATCCGAGTTTCCAACGGGGAATTTCAAATCACAGATAATCACACTAATTGACCTCTTATGTCTGGGACTGAATTGAGGCAAGATATGCAGGATACAGATACCAGCCACTAGATGGCACTAGCACCCCACTCTAAATTAGGATCTCGAGGAGGTTTCCACTAGATAGCACAGCCACAATATCAAACTTGTCTATATCGTAAAAATTCATGACCACACAAAGGTGCTTTTGGGTCTTAATTTAAGGTTAGCAGTGTGGTTATTGTTAGGGTTAAAAATCACATTTTCAAAAGAGAAATTGTAGAAATAGGCTGGGTTTATGACTTTGTGGCTGTGGTAACTAGTGACGACCCAAGGAGGGGAAGGTTTTACAGTTGAAGTCGGGAAGTTTACATACACCTTAGTCAAATGCATTTAAACTCAGTTTTTCACCATTTCTGATATTTAATCCTAGTACAAATTCCCTGTCTTAGGCCAGTTAGGATCACCACTTTATTTTAAGAATGTGAAATGTCAGAATAACAGTAGAGAGATTGATTTATTTCAGCTTTTATTTCTTTCATCACATTCCCAGTGGGTCAGAAGTTTACATACACTCAGTTAGTATTTGGTAGCATTGCCTTTAAATTGTTTAACTTGGGTCAAACATTTTGGGTAGCCTTCCACAAGCTTCCCACAATAAGTTGGGTGTACTTTGGCCCATTCCTCCTGGCAGAACTGGTGTAACGGAGTCAGGTTTGTAGGCCTCCTTGCTCGCACATGCTTTTTCAGTTCTGCCCACAAATTGTCTATGGGATTGAGGTCAGGGCTTTGTGATGGCCACTCTATTATACCTTGACTTTGTCGTCCTTAAGCCATTTTGCCACAACTTTGGAAGTATGCTTGGGGTCATTGTCCATTTGGAAGACCCATTGCTCCAAGCTTTAACTTCCTGACTGATGTCTTGAGATGTTGCTTCAATATATCCACATAATTTTCCATCCTCATGACACCATCTATTTTGTGAAGTGCACCAGTCCATCCTGCAGCAAAGCACCCCCACAACATGATGCTGCCACCCCCGTGCTTCACGGTTGCGATGGTGTTCTTCAGCTTGCAAGCCTCCCCCTTTTGGCTCCAAACATAACGATTGTCATTATGGCAAAACAGTTATATTTTTGTTTCATCAGACCAGAGGATATTTTTCCAAAAAGTATGAGCTTCATCCCCATGTGCAGTTGCAAACCGTAGTCTTTGCTGGAGCAGTGGCTTCTTCCTTGCTGAGCGGCCTCTCAGGTTATATCAATATAGGATTTGTTTTACTGTGGATATAGATACTTTCGTTCCTGTTTCCTCCAATCTTCACAAGGTCCTTTGCTGTTGTTCTGGGATTGACTTGCACTTTTCGCACCAAAGTACGTTAATCTCTAAGAGACAGAATGCGTCTCCTTCCTGAGCCGTATGACGGCTGCGTGGTCCCATGGTGTTTATACTTGCGTACTATTGTTTGTACAGATGAACCTGTTACCTTCAAGCATTTGGAAATTGTTCCCAAGGATGACCCAGACTTGTGGAGGTCTACAATTGTTTTTCTGAAGTCTTGGCTGATTTCTTTTGATTTTCCCATGATGTCAAGCAAAGAGGCACTGCGTTTGAAGGTAGCCCTTGAAATACATCCACAGGTACACCTCCAATTGACTCAAATGATGTCAATTAGCCTATCTGAAGCCATGACATCATTTTCTGGAATTTTCCAAGCTGTTTAAAGGCACAGTCAACTTAGTGTATGTAAACTTCTGACCCACTGGAATTGTGATACAGTGAAATAATCTGTAAACAATTGTTGGGAAAATTACTTTTGTCATGCAAAGTAGATGTCCTAACCGACTTGCCAAAACTATAGTTTGTTAACAAGAAATTTGTGGAGTGGTTCAAAAACCAGTTTTAATGACTCCATCCTAAATGTATGTAAACTTCCAACTTCAACTTTATGGAGTGGAGAGTGCAATCCAGATTGAGAATGTGTACAATCCAGATTGAGAATGTGTACAATCCAGATTGAGAATGTGTACAATCCAGATTGAGAATGTGTACAATCCAGATTGAGAATGTGTACAATCCAGATTGAGAATGTGTACAATCCAGATTGAGAATGTGTACAATCCAGATTGAGAATGTGTACAATCCAGATTGAGAATGTGTACAATCCAGATTGAGAATGTGTACAATCCAGATTGAATATTCCTTCACTGAATAATGGATACATTCATATTTACAGATCATAATACATATCATGTTCTTGATGAGAAAAAAAAAAATTGGTTGCAAATGTTGGGGACAGTATACTGTACCTTTTGCCTGTGAATTCTGCTTGACCCTTCTTATTGAAGAGGAATTTGGAGTCGCTGTACCCCCAGCCATTCCACTTCATAATCTCCTGCCTTGGGAAACAAACAGTTGAAGTCAGTTTCATTGTTATTGTAGCAGCATCTAATACTGTACTAATGCTGTCTGAGGTCAAAGGAGGACACAGGACAAAAATCTCAAGGCAGGAAGACAATACACAGAAGCACTTTTAGAAGGCCTTGGCCTTGCACCTCATGAAAACGGCAGACTGTCCATACGTGACATCCTGTTGCAAACAGTAGTAGTTGAAAAAGTGGTTTATTTGCCACTTATCAAACTGTTGCAATGGGGAAATGTCCTAGTTCCCTCGTTTTGCTATCAGTTATTCAGTAACCATACTTGCAGTATGGGAGGCTGCAGTCGCACCTAGGCGTAACCCCTGACAGATGACCTTCCTATGTGTACTGCACACAGCCAACCACAGGCAGTGGTTCCCCCTAGGATGTGTTTTATCAGCAGCGGTGGCAGAGTCAGCGGTGGGTGGGCGACGGCCACAACTTAGCAACAGTGGTGCGCCACTACTAAATGCATATAGGGGTAACAGTGAAAAGCCGGTGGCAAAGTAACTTTGGGGAAGAAAAGCTATTCATCTCAAACACTATCATCAACAGCAATCAGACAGGGTGTGGCTTAGATCTCAGGTCGTTAAGTACATTCCCTTCATCAAGAACACTCCGCGGAGGAGCATCATGATGCATATCATAGAAGGGCATTAGCAAAGGTATGTCCAACAACCGGATATTCTCCTAAAATTATTTTCCAAGGAAGGAACATCGTCGTCATAGGCCTAATGATAATCATGGAAGAGGACACAAGAAACAGGGTTGAGCACCGAGGAATTGTATCTCAATATCTACAACATAATTGAGCTCTGACAGTTCAGTAATGTGCTTCTTCGTCTGTGTTAAATCACTAAGCTCATCCTAAGGGAATCCTTCTCAGAAATCACAGAGTTATAATACGACATGATTCAAGATTTCCCCAGCAGACAGATGAAATAGGCCCACAACTCCTAGAAGGGACCCATGAATCACGTTGGTACACGTGATGGGATGCTAACGTAGTGAAGTAAAACCATGATGAATGCCTGCCAAAACAGCCAGGCAGTGTAAATTATGAGGAGCCTGAGAAATGAGACAGACATACTCTCCATGCCAGTCTGTGTGATCTCCTGTCATCACACTGGACGATGACACAACTCCACGCATCAACAAGCAGCCGAATACGGCTGTCCAGAGGTTAATGAATTTATTGTGCAATTAAATGGAAGCAACAGTGGTCTGGTCTCTGTCCCTTAGCTAACATTAATCCTAAGAGAGCTGGGGGAATCTTTTGAAAGTACTGTAATAAATATTACACACAGCATAAGAAAATGCTGATCATCAGAAACATTAGGCTAGTTCAACACCTTATTAAATTGGTAGCCTCATTTTGTGTCTGCACTCAAGTTATTCCAACAGAAAGAGACAAAAGGTCTGACTGTTATTAAAAGGACTGGCCTTAAAACGCCTTTTGAAACAACGTGCCCAAAAGGTATAGGTTGAAAGTCAACTCCAGAATGACATTCCAGCAGTAGAAAAACCAGTAGCCCAGCTTTGAAGTGTACAACATTCCTACACTCCAGTGAAAAGTGGGTCGTTCCACCTCAAAAAGCACAGGAAAGAGGAATGACACCCACCATCTCAGATTGCATTCCTGCAACATTGTTTTGTTGAAAAACTTTTTGAACTCAAAGAAATTACGCTAATTGATTGCTCCCAAATTGGCGATTTCAATTTATAGGATTCATATAAAATTCTATAACTATAGTAACCAATATCCAGTTTGGACCAAACCTCTTCTTAACAATGATTAAGACGTGAAGTCAAAAGACACCCACGGACCACACAAACCAAGCCCACCCCAAAGGCCAGTATACAGTATCAGTTCTCTATGTCTGACAAGTGCTATGAAGCTACAGCTAGGAGCATTGTTTCTTTACACCATTTAATGGATTCTCAGTGAATTTGGTGATGGTTATTTAGCCCTGTTCTGAATTTTTTATTTATTTAAAGTTGTTTGGTTGATATTACCAGGTTATGACCACAAGGTGGTGCTGTTTCTGCTATTTATTAAATTCTCAGTTTCGTTAATTTAATAAAATATTTTCATACGTAAAAAAAAATATTTTAAAAATAAAGTAACAATAAAATAATGAGGCAATATACAGGGGGTAGAAGCAAATAATGAACTTTTTGGACCTAGACTTGGCACTCTGGTACCGCTTGCCGTGCAGTAGCAGAGAGAACAGTGACTTGGGTGACTGGAGTCTAACACTTTTTTGGGCCCTCCTCTGACACCGCCTAGTATATAGGTCCTGAATGGCAGGAAGCTTGGCCCAAGTGATGTACTGGGCTGTACGCACTACCCTCTGTAGCGCCTTAAGGTCGGATGCCGAGCAGTTGCCATACCAGACGGTGATGCAACCGGGCAGGATGCTCTCGACGGTGCAGCTGTAGAACTTTTTAAAGATCTGGGGACCCATGCCAAATCTTCTCAGTCTGCTGAGGGGGAAAAGGCGTTGTCGTGCCCTCTTCACGACTTTCTTGGTGTGTTTGGACCATGAGTTTGTTGGTGATGTGGACACCAATGAACTTGAAACTCTCAACCAGCTCCACTACAGCCCCGCTGATGTGAATGGGAGCGTGTTCAGCCCTCCTTTTCCTGTCATCCATGATCACCTTTGTCTTGCTCACGTTGAGGGAGAGGTTGTTATCCTGGCACCACACTGCCAGGTCTCTGACCTCCTCCCTATAGGCGGTCCACACCCCTGAGGGGCCCCAGTGTTGAGGATCAGTGTGGCAGATGTATTGTTGCCTACGCTTACCACCTGGGGGAGGCCCATGATCCAGTAGCAGAGGGAGGTGTTTAGTCCCATGGTCTTTAATTTAGTGATGAGCTTTGTGGGCACTATGGTGTTGAACGCTGAGCTGTTGTGAATGAACAGCATTCTCACATAGGTGTTCCTTTTGTCCAGGTGGGAAAGGACAATGTGGAGTGCGATTACGATTGCACCATCTGTGGATCTGTTGGGGCGGTATGTGAATTGGAGTGGGTCTACGGTTTCCGGGATGATAGTGTTGTGAGCCATGACCAGACTTTCAAAGCACTTCATGGCTACTGACATGGGTGCTATGGGGTGGTAGTCATTTAGGCAGGTTACCTTTGTTTTCTTGTCACAGGGACTATGGTGGTCTGCTTGAAACATGTAGGTATTACAAACCCGATTCGGGAGAGGTTGAAAATTATACTTGCCAGTTGGTCCGCGCATGCTCCGAGTATACGTCCTGGTAATCCATCTGGCCCCGCGGCTTTGTGAATGATGACCTGTTTAAAGGTCTTGCTCACATCGGCTATGGAGAGCGTGATCACTGAGCAGCTCACAGCTGGGTTTCTCTTTGTAGTATGTAATAGTTTGCAAGTCCTGCCACATCAGACGAGCGCCAGAGCCGGTGTAGTAGGATTCAACCTTAGTCCTGTATTGACACTTTGCCTGTTTGATGGTTCGTCTGAGGGCATAGCGGTATTTCTTATAAGTGTCCGGGTTAGTGTCCCGCTCCTTGAAAGTGGCAGCTCTAGCCTTTAGCTCGGTGTGGAGGTCACCAGTAATTCATGGCTTCTAGTTGGGATATGTACGTACAGTCACTGTGGGGACGATGTCATCAATACACTTATTGATGAAGCAGGTGACTGAGGTGGTATACTCCTCAATGCCATTTGTATGAATCCCGGAACCTAGTCTGTGCTAGCAAAACAGTCCTGTAGCGTAGCATCTACGTCATTTGACCACTTCTATACTGAGCGAGTCAGTTGTACTTCCTGCTTGTAATCAGGTGGTGAGAGTTAGCATCAAGATTTTCCAAATGGAGGGCGAGGGAGAGCTTTCTACACGTCTCTGTGTGTGGAGCAAAGGTAGTCTAGAATTGTTTTCCCTCTGATTGTGTGTGACATTCTGGTAGAAATTAGGAAAAACGGATTTAAATTTGCTTGAATTAAATTCCCTGGCCACTAGGAGCGTCACTTCTAGATTAGTATTTTCTTGTTTACTTACGGCCTTATACAGCTTGTTGAGTGCGGTCTTAGTGCCAGCGTCGGTTTGTAGTGGTAAATAGACGGCTACAAAAAAATATAGATGAGATCTCTATTGGTAGATAGTGTAGTCAGCAGCTTATCATGAGCTACTCTACCTCAGGCAAGCAATAGCTCGAGACTACCTTAATATTAGACATCACGCACCAGCTATTATTGACAAATAAACACACCCCCACCCTTCGTCTTACCGGATGTAGCTGTTCTGTCGATGCACAGAAAACCCAGCCAACTGTATATAATCCGTGTCATTGGCAGGATTGTCTCGAACCGAGCTCATCCAGTTTATTCTCCAGTGATTGCACGTTGGCTAATAGAATGGATGGTAGAGGCGGGTTACCCACTTGCCAACGAATTCAAACAAGGCACCTTGATCTCCTTTTCTTTATGTGAATGATGGGGATTTGGGCCTTGTCTGGGAGCAACATTATATCCTTTGAGTCAGCCTCATTAAAAAAAAAAGTATTCGTCCAGTTCAAGGTAAGTAACCGCTGTTCTGATAGAAGCTCTTTTCGGTCATAAGAGAGAGTAGTATCAACATTATGTACAAAATAAGTTAAACAAAGCGGGAAAAAAACACAAAATAGAACAATTGGTTAGGAGCCTGTAAAACGGCATACATCCCTCCCACGCCATTCCTACGATATGGCCGTATACGGTAATATTTATTGAATATTGTCTGAATCCTATAAATTAAAAAAGGGCCATCTAGCTTAAATTGACCAGAGGTCAAATTATATTTCAACATAATAATGTTACAGGAATGCTTATCTTTATATGTTTCTAACTGCAGAAACCATTTCAAAACAATCTGAGATGGTGGGTGTCATTGCTTGCTGAAATGACATGGAACAACCCAAGTTCAATTCCAGAAAATGTAGGCAAATTCATCGAGGTTACATTTATGTGTACTGATAATAATGCAAGTGGTCCACAAAATTATTTCTAATTTGGATAATGGTGGAAGGGGGGGGCACTCAAACGAGGGAAATAGGCATAGCTTATGTCTTATTTATTGTCATAGCTCAAACAATAGTGTCCATGAACCAGCACTAAAATTACCATCCATTGGGTAATAGAGAGAGATTCCACCAAACCGGAAAAGCTCAAATGTTAAACGCAACATGCAACAATTTCAAAGATTTGACTGAGTTACAGTTCATATAAGGAAATCAGTCAATTGAAATAAATTCATTAGGCCCTAATCTATGGATTTCATATGACTGGGAAGGGGTGCAGCCACAGGACCACCCACTGTGGAGTCAGGTCCAGCCAATCAGAATTCGTTTTTTTCAGTCAAAAGGGCTTTATTACAGACATAAATACTCCTCAGCACCCTTGGCAAATTAGAAATGCTCACTAACAAATTTGTTCAAAGAATTTGAGAGAAATAAGGTTTTTGTGCATATGGAACATTTGAGATGTTTTATTTCAGCTCATGAAAAATGGGACCAACACTTTACATGTTAAGAATATATATTTTGTTCTGTATAAATATATGAAAGTGTCCTCTAGTCATCCTTGTCGCTTTAACATATCTGACACTAGATGTCACTACAGCACGATTGTAAAAGCTGAACAGCCCACTCGCCTCAAAAGGAATTGAGAGTCAGACCACCACAGGTCTTGGCCAATCAGATCCAAGTTTTAGGCAGAAAGTTTTACTGGTGAACTTTATCAGATTCTGACTTCTGTCAATTGTGTTGACTGGGAGAGGGTGTCCCACACCTAAATCCCAACTAAATCTGTAAAAACAACCTCTAGATAAAAATAGATTATAAGACTACATATATAACTTTCACCATCGTAATGACCACTTGTTTTCTGCTCAAGAATATAGCGTCTAATTCTGGTCATGGCAGTCAAACAGAGCTGAGATTTCCCTAGTTGTTCAGAATAGTGTCAGTATCAAAACAATGCCAGTAGCCTATTAAGCTATAGTTAACAATATAGATGTGAAATGGAATAGGCTACCTTGAAATAGTTTGAAATGTTGGCAAGCTGATCTTGTAGTTTTACATAAACTCCAACTGCCCACTGTCACTGCGAGTGGCTAGCGGTGCTCACATAACGTTGGCAAGTTATGACAAAATGGTACAGGAAATGATGTAGGATTGACCTCAATTCAATATCAAACATTCCTATAACACATTCTAAGCAGCCTACAACAACAACAATTAAAAAGAGTTGGATAGAATACAGTCCCGCCGCACCCACTTCTTCGATGAATGAACACTTTGTTTGAGGACCATTAACGTTGGCGCACATATAACTGGCTAATTTCCTTAGTTAAATGAAATCGGAAATGTATGAATAATCATATGCCGAGGAGGTCCTCTCCGTTTGTAAAAGACACCAATACTGTGTTTTAATAACAAGGAAATGCATGACAGCTGTTTCATACTGTATGACAATCACTTTTAGCTACCAGCTAGCATTTCAGCGTAGCCATCCTCCATCCACTGCTATCGCATCACCACCGCCAAGTCCTACCTCTTTCTCGGCACCGTTCCTTTATTCGCTTCAGCTTTGCATTCAGTTGCGATAGTTCCCGAGTCGTCGTCCTTATGTTTCTGTAAATGCCCGGCAATTATCCTCAATCTTTGCTGTGCAATTCGTTGGCTCTCGGAGCTGTTGCTGTCTGACGCCATGCTGCTTCCGTGTTTGTGCAGGGAGAGGCAGCTGTCAGAGGTCAGCATAGGGATAGAATGTGTGTGTTCGAGCGGTGAGCCTAACGAAGACGACTGTAGAGTGACGTCGGGGGAGGGGCATCTGTAACAGCCACAAGTCTGACACTTTAATGGTTTTGCAACAGCAAGGCTCAGATCGACATGGCAGCGTCAACATAGCTGCTATTGTTTATAATAGTTTGTCTGTTGTCTAAACGTTTCTATATCCCCATATCACACACTCACAACTGGAAACATGTGTGTACAATTAATTGGTTAGAGTGGGGTCTCAAATATCACTTTTCATTTGTATAGCTTTAGAATTGCACAAACTTGGTTGCTGTTTCAGTCAGGTATTTGGCCACGTTTACTTGGGTCAAACAAAACACGGAAATGATTGGTAGACAAATAGTGCCTCCCACAATGCAGGTGATAGCTGCATAGTGCAGCTGGAGAGAAGCAGCGACCATAAGGCGATTTCCTCGAAACTGTATGACCTTTGATCACATGATTTTTGTAAAGTTCACGCTGTTACTGTAACCAATGGAATTGCTACTTATAAAGCTACAGTCACTGTTGTGCAGAATAATCTGTTTGTATTGGAATAATAAATTGCAACCCCTCCCAGGTTGTAATTTATTACTCCATGGTAAGTATTGTAGCATATACCTACAATCAAAATATGTTAAAAATAATCATGTTGATCTGGACTGTCAGTTGAATTCATAGTCTGGTATGAATTTGACTGTAGTTACATTTCCCCCAGCCCCATCAGCCTTACAAACAAAGTTGCAGGGTCAGACTGTTGCTGGATACATAAATTACAGAGTGAGCCTTTAATTAATGGAAAATGTATGCCTTTCTCTTTAAACAGATTTGACTTTATAGTTTACCACAGAATCCAGGGGTGTATTCATTACCCCGATTCTGTTGCAAAATGTTTTTTCTGTCACAAAAGGGTTTGCAACAGGAACCATTTAGTCCAAACTGAAAACGTTTTGCAACAAAAATTTGTTTTTATTGGACAAATTCGAGTAGGTCACTCCCTGTTGTGTTTGCTTACGTTTGGTTCTTAAACGGTAAACTGTTTCAATTGCAAGACGTATTGAATACACCCCAGCTCTCTAAATATTAGACCATGAATAAACTTTAAAAACACAGAAAAAAATAGGTTTAATTTAAAGACAGTGATCATATTGAATGGGAACCAAAATATGCCATGTTGGTGTAGTGTTTAAATCTATGCATGTGTCTTTAAGACTAACAAATATGTGCCCTTTGAAGGAGCCATTGATTTTATTGCACTTTAAGGTATTTTTATATTTTCTTCTATTTGTTGATGTTATTGAAAGCTTTGATTTGAAAGAACCATAATACACATAACCCCCCCAGAACAGCCTCAATTCGTTAAGCATGGATTCTACAAGATGTCGAAAGCTTTCCACAGGGATGCTGGCCCATGTTGACTCCAATACTTCCCACAGTTTTGTCAAGTTTGCTGGATGTTCTTTGGGTGGTGGACCATTCTTGATAAACGGAAACTGTTGAGTGAAAAACACAGCAGCGTTGCTGTTCTTGACACTCAATATGGTGCACCTGGCACCTACTACCATACCCCGTTCAAAGGCAGTTACATATTTTGTCTTGCCCATTCATCCTCTGAATGCCACACATACACAATCCATGCCTCAATTGTCTCAAGACTTCAAACGCCATATTTAACCTGTCTCCTCCCCTTCGTCTACACTGATTGAGGTGGATTTAGCAAGTGACATCAATAAGGGATCATAGCATTCACCTGGATTAACCTGGTCTGTCTATGTCATGGAAAGTGCAGGTGTTCATAATATTTGGTCCACTCAATGTACATCTCTGAAATAGTTTTATACTTACATTCCAACAATGAATGATACAACAGACAATTATCTAGCATTCGCATGACACAATGTCAATACTCAACAGAAAATGATGAAGAAAAAAGTATCTGAATTAGGACATTCATGTTTATGGGTTTGATATGGTTATGAGATGTTTGACCACTACATTGTATGACCGAGGACAGTGAAAATGAGGTTTGAAAATTTCAACTGCTGTTGTTTATCTTTCCTTCTCACGTCCATTGAGTCACATGACCAAGTGATAGTGAGGTATGACTGGAGTCTCCATATGGCCCACTATCGTCCTATAGGAAATTATTTAACACTCTACCATGGCTTTCTGGGAGTCCATTTTTCATTAATAGTTCAGACATTTCACTCTGATACCAATAGACCAAGTGCGTGTTTACTTATAAGCAGATACATACTACAAAAGTTGGTGAAAACTCATGAGTCATTGTCAAAATAAAAACTTTATTCTCCATTTTGCAGTCTGCAAGTGGCATGTGAAATAATGGTTCCACTCTCCAGATGGTAGGTTTGTTTCCCGCAGGCCGGAGCATTAACTCCCAAAACAAAGTTCTGTAATGCACTGACTGCAAACAATTAGAGTCGAAGTGTATCACAGAACTTTACTTGGAAAGCCAGAGTGCCACATCGTAGGCTATTCCTTTGTGCCAACCCATTTCACCACTCCTTCACCTGCAACATATAACAAGAGAGTGAAATGTAGTAGCTACATTTCCCATTGGTGTGCTTGCTTGGTGAACACTTTGATTTAACATAATAGTGTGGAAAATATGTAATTGTGAGGTTAAGCCGACTCTCTCAACACAGTATTGAGACCTAACCGAAGTTAAATCCAACATGATTTGAGATTTTTTTTAAAATGGAATCAGTCACAGCTGAGTGATTAAAAAAAGTGCATTAAATGAAACTTAGAAGAGTAAGCCAGTAACTCTCTGGGCCTATTAAGACAACATAGAATAGAGTGAATGAGAAGCCTGCTGTTGGGAACTTAGATTGATTCTCACACTCTGCCACCAACCCACCACCACAGAAATGATTAAATCATACAATATTATACAATATGCGGGAATCAAGCTTTTCTTTGTATTTACTTTGCAGTTCAACCTTGACTATCTTCAAGGTTGTAAAGTGAACAATTCGGGCACTTCATATGTAGAACAGATGACGTGTCTAAAGGCTCCAAATTTGGAGTCCTGTATTTCTTTATGCTGAATATTTCCCTCCTGGAGTAATACACCCACATTCATTATGCAAATGTATAGCCGATTTGTTGAGTTTTTCCACAAGCCACAGACTGAAGTTTACAATTAAAATGATAAATACACGGTCTACCTGTAAAACAAGGCAAACATTACATTTTCCACTTCAGTTTAGCATACAAGTTTATATAAAATAAAGTTTGGAGAGTTGCTAACTGCAATGAAGTTACAAAGTGCAACATCAAACAGTGAATTAAAAGATGTTGGAATTCGATTAGCAGATGTGAAATGCCATAGCTTCCTATTCGAAATGTGAGAAAACTATAATAAGAAGCAAGAAAAGCAACTGATCATACTGTACCTGGCAGAAGAGAGAGCTGTTAAAGGGGGCCAGCTGCAATCTAGCACGAGGGCAAAAAGATCATAAAATGCAACAAAAAAAACAGTGGGCTATATACAATTGTTGCAGGACTAACTGTAAAAAAAACCAGGAGATTTTCCTCTTCTCCAGTTCTCGGTTGACGTCCCTCGTTGGAGCCTACATACAGTGTTCGTATAGCTGGCTTCACGCCGCTTTTACCTCTTCTTCTTTCAGCCCTGTGCACAGCTGGAAGAATGTCGACGTGGAGCTGCCAAACGTGAACGCGTATTCGTGGGCGCGCTTGAGAGAAAAATCCATATAGTGTCATTTGAATTCAGATAGTGGGACAGTGGGCTGCACTGTATAGGTAAGGCATAGCTAGAGGTATAGTGAGGCTCTTTACATATACGTGTCAGAGAGCGTGGTTTAAAGACCACCACATTACAAGACGTTTCAAACGCTGCTTATAATTGCAATGTGGTCCCAACCTCCTATTGCACTCGTGTCAGAATGTTATACTACATCGGCGCTGTCAAGGATCTCATTGTAACTAGTGTAATATTCCAGCAACATGTTTCAGCAAAGGCATACCTTATTTACTTTAAATAATGAAGACCTATACCTAAATATCAAGTTATGGATGATGGGGAGGATAATATAATGATACTCTTATTTTTTTCAACGTGTGTGCATACAACTAGGCTATATTGGAGAATGTGAAATGTTCCGATTGTTTTGAAAATATAAATGATTGTGTATAGCCTACTTTTATGTAAAATAATATTTCATAGGCTTTTTTAAAAATAGATTGGGTATCTAACCCTGGTCGTCATTTTCAAAGGCGTGTGTAGACTACCATTTGCCTGGCTACCCAAACTCCTTGCTCCGGCCAAACGCTACGTCACGCCCACGGACGTGAACATAGAGCGGCGTCAGGAGACGCTACCATCTGGTCTTGAGTCAACAGTCTGTCTTTGCAGGGTCTCAAGCAAAGGGAAACATGTGAGGCTATGACTGTGCACCATCTCCGTTTTACATTTGAATAACGTATACTAAGCCAACTGTGTCAATGGTGTGGCTGAGTCTACAGAGTGTGCAAGGGGAGGGCCTGGGGCCTGCTGTAGTATGGGTTAGGCTACTGTACAAATGAATTAAATACTTAGGCGTCATCTAAACCAGAAGAGGTCGCTATTTAACAGATCGATTTTCAGGAGTTGCCATCCCATCTCTCTCCTAGTTGGATTAGCTGTGAGCAGATTTGGGTTTACTGCAGACAACTACAGATATCAATGTTGACTAACAATTGTTCCTTATTATAGTTTCAGTTTCTAATCCTTATTTTCTTCATTACATACTTGATTCCCATTGTAACCTATCGTCCTACCCTGTACACAAATGCAGTTTGCAAGTCTATTCACTGCAGCTTTATAGCATTCTGCATGAAATCAATGCGGGTATTTAGTCTGTCAAGGTGATACAATTGGTAAATGTGCCTTACATTTTGGAACAATGCTGACAATAGTTGTAAAAACTGTTGTAATAACATTGTAATAACTGTAATTCTTATATTAGTTCATAACTCAACCAAGATGCTGTTATCAAAAATACCTCTTCTAGTGTCTTGAATCTATAGTGGCAGATATTATGTAAATGTATCTGGACACTTCTTGAATACACTTTACATTTTTTAGGTTAAATAACAAATGACTTGTTTATAAACGTGAAGCAAATGTAACATTGGCTGTCCGGAGCACAGCCACAAACTGGCCTTATCGAACCAATAGGACGTTGAGTGGGACGATCCCAGCGCAGCTCTCTCCGAGCCCTTGACTGGCTGACGCAACTTGTGGGCAAGGCTATCAGACTGCTTGGGGTTTTCCGTAAACTTTCACAAGATTAGAAGCACTATTTCCTTCATAGTCAAAACATTGCTGGGCCGGACTCCTCGCCTTCGGATAGTCCACCATTTTATATTTCTGTAAAGGATTACGAATATATATTTTTATATAGGCCTATTGGGTGTTTCTTTACGAAGGGACAAGCCAACTATCCACTATGATGGAAACTGAGATGCATAAAATGAATCCTAGTCAACAGGTAAATATTATGTTGTTATTGGCTACTATATTCAACTCAGTAGGCTTTGTAAAACATCTCAAGGTTGATATATTGATAAAATGTTCCTTGGCCTACAGTCGAAAAACTATTTAATGGATAGTTCAAACTATTGAAATGAAATAAGGCCTACACTCATGTTACCTGATATGAACAAACTGTCAAATTCAACCCAATGTGCATTTTCCATAATAATCCGTATATTATTTAATTAATTAAATGAAACGAATCGTAAATATGCTTTCTTAGCCTATAGCCTATCATAATCATATGTGAGCTTGTTGTGCTGTAGTTTTGACATTTGCAATCGCGTTTCTAGCACTAGGCTACAATTTCCGTCTCTGCGCTGTAGTCGACAGGTCTTGTTCATAGAGATTTCTGCAAAGTCATGGATGGTTGTCTGCCCGGTGCATACAACTAAATTGGGCGAAAAATAACAATTGAATATCCGCTTAATATCGTAATCCATATGTGTAATGATGCAATTATTGTCAAGTAAAAAATATGCCAAGATGACGAAAGTTTTCCCCAGACAGCCCATTTATTTTTATGTCGGTGTGCTTGTTTTTTGGCGGTCGGAATCTCCCAATGCGCCACTAGAGCCCCATCCTGTGTTCCGGTAGATGGCATCTATAGGCCTACCTTTGCTCAGTTGATTGTACGATTGCACTTGAATGTAGTAAGCTATGGGAACTGGGTTTGTAAAAAAGAAATGCTCCATTTCCTGGTGGATTCTGTAAATTAGTGTAAATAAATGCTCTTCCTTTTCCTTTCTCAAACAACATCTCTTTGTCCCAGCTAATCTTGGAATGTATTTTATTTTCTATGTACATAGGTTCTCTGGACAAATGGCCAACTGTGTCAAATTAACAAATGCGTAGGCTATTCTTTATTATAATAACCCAGAAGTGGTTGTAGTTCTGCAGCTGGCCTTGGTATACAAACAGTTAATAACACGTTAATCTAGTAATCAATTGACGACAGGTTCCCCTAGATTAAAGAGTAAACCTGCGTTGAGGAATGTTCAGTAGGATTGTAACCGGATGTGTTTCTTTTTTTGGAGAAAAAAAGATGGTGTTGGAGTAAAGGCCTTATCCCAAAACCAAACTCATCTGATTGTGTTTTGAACAATTTGCATTGACAAAGGAAAAGTATGTTAATTAATATACAACTTTTATCTTTTTTTTTTTTAGGTATCACGGAATTATGTATATAGGTCCACAAATCAGTTGTTTTACTGTCACTTAATTCCTGTACTGTTGGAATCGGTGGTCGGCTTGTTTTTAAAAGTGGTGTCTATACCCCTAATATGTTTTTTATTCTGTTGTTTGAGTTGCTGCACATTCTGAGATGAAAAATCAGCTACTCAAAGTATGTCTGGGATTCAAACAAAGAGATGTTGTTTGAGAATGGAAAAGGAAGAGCTTTTATTTACACTAACTTGCAGAATCAACCAGGAAAATTAGCATTTCTTTTTACAAACCCAGTTCCCATAGCTTATTACATTCAAGTACTATTGCAAAATATCAGTGAACTAACCAGAATGTTTCACAAGTACTTTGTGGATAAATACTTCACTCCACCAAGATAGTTCATAACAAAATAGTTACTGAGTTTAAAAAGTGAAGTCACTCATCCAAACAATTTACCAAAATGGTCCCAATGGAAGTCAACATCTTCCCTTCACAATAGTTACATCATCCTTTTTTGAGAGGGAGGATCAGTAATTTGTGAATGTACACAGATCACTCATCTCTGCATGAATGAGTGGAGTTGAAGTGTCATTGACAACATGAACAGCTTAACGTGGCTCCAGTCATTTTATTTTATTCAAAAGGGATTATGAAATGTGTTGATGAAACTAGATAAAGTTCATTTGCCTTTTATGACAGAATTCATCGATCCTGTATGATGAAAGTGTCTATAAAAGAACAAGGCATTGTCCTTTTCAAGATTTCTTCACTCTTCTAGACTGTAACTGATAGTTGTGTGGGCTAAAGGCATGACACATGGACTCAATCTGCTGTTTTTGAAAGGAGAAAACATGGCTGACCACAAAAGCTGCTTTCATCCAGCAGCTGTTAGGTCAGTTTAGGCCATTCTTCCTCGTCTCCACAGTCATAATTTATGGTTGCGTGTACTCACTCCTCTGACCAAGATTAATAGTGGGACTTATTGCCCTGACCAGACCTTCTGACGTTATGGGCTTTAACGGTCATGGACTATTGCTGGCTTTGACGTAACGACCAAGGCAAATAGGGTTAAAAAGTAGTCAGCAGCACTGCACATCTGATGCACACAAACAGAAAGCCAATGTTTGTTGTTTATTATACCCATTTCTGAATAAGAGGTCATGGGTTGAACTTATAATGGTCATGTTCAACATTTGGTCTACACAGTAACAAAGCAATTACTTGTGCTCATTCCTTTTACGATACAGAGTTAGCTAAGTTGAAATCGATCAGTGTTAACAAATAACATCAAGTTCCAAATCCACATCCTCTTTACACTTACTTCTGCTTTGTTAGTCATCTGATCTGTCTCTCTTTATATCCTCTGTCCTCTCTCTGTTCTGTTCATGTGACCAAGTCTCTCTGAATGTATAGTTTGCCTTTATTACCCAGAAACAAACAGTCACATGCTCAGAGCTTTCAGTGTGACCTAATGTTCGGTTTATGCAATCTCCCAAGGCCCTTGTGAAACACTTCCTTCTGTAAATAAGGTTTGTGTAATGGATGTTAAAAGGCCCAAGGGAGACCAGCACAGTTTATCTCTGGACATTCCTGAATTTACACGCAGAAAGCTAATAAACATCGGCCACAGTGAAGTAGAAGTGGAGGACCAAATGATCTTGTTATAAAACGTGCTATACACCAGTGTGGAATACAGTAAGCACTTACTCTGAACATATCCGTACTAAACTCTATTGCCAGGTCTCAACGCAATATGGTTCTCCAAATACAGTAGTGAATGTAGTGACCTTGTGGTGCATTGTGGTATATCAAATAAAAAGTAAACCACATTACATTTCAAGCTGTATGAATGAACTTTTCTCCTCAGAGTGATCATTGATTTAATTCGTTTTTGGTCTAAGCTACTGATGCAACAGACAGAGATGCAACAATATTACATTTGACCTGTTGTCTTTTCAATTATTTGCTCCTCTGCCTGGAAAGCAGCTAAGAGGCACTCTGTGGGTGGGGACTGAATTCTGGGGAAATGGAGAAGTTCCTCTATTATTCAGGCGGCTTCTTCCTCATTACATTCTAGCCAGTCGTCGTAGGACAGACACCCGAAGGGACGGGGTGTGGCACTGTAGCGAGAGCCAGTAGCCATGCTACTTCACAGCAGGCACACACTTCCTTGTTCCTAGTGCACAATCTCCTCGTGTATGGTGTTTTGTGAGTTCCAGTCTAACCTTTTGTCTCTTGGCAGGACGTGGACCTAATCGACATCCTGTGGAGGCAAGACATTGACCTGGGCGCAGGGCGAGAGGTGTTTGACTACTGCCACCGTCAGAAGGAGCATGAGTTGCAGCGGCAGCGGGTGCAGGAGGAGGAGAAGAGGCAGCAGCTGCTGAGAGAGCAGGAGAAGGCCTTGCTGGCTCAGCTACAGCTGGATGAGGAGACGGGGGAGTTCGTGCCCCGCCTTGCACCCAGCAGCCAGTCACCGCAGTCTGCCACCACCGCCGCATCCCCTCAAGTCACACAGGTACAGTACACACACAGCTGTCAGTCATGTCAGAGGCTGGCCACTGTCCTCCCTGCACTGGGTTGGGTGCAGCTCCGCTGTAGCTAGGTAACCACCTCATCCAGTGTAATTAGGGAAAAACAGGTGGCTCTGTAGTTTTGCATTGGTGGATTTGTCTCTTTAGAAACTAATCTGTGAAGACCTTCGTCTAGGTAGCGCACTCTGTTCAAATTCCTACCTATTCTTTTGCAAGAGGGGTTACATATACTTTGAATCTTTCCCTTCAGAATGTCAGCTTCACAGAAGACGGAGATGCCATGTCATTTGATGAATGTATGCAGCTGCTGGCAGAGACCTTTCCACTGGTAGAGGCTACGGCAGTAAGAATACATTCACTTTTAGATTTAAAAAAAATATATCCCTCAAACAAATTAAAAAACAATATCTCATGTCTGTTCCGGTCTTTTACAGTGTTCCACTCCCCCCTTTTTTTGTATTGTAGACCGCTTCCGTCTGTCTGGACGTCACCGTAGCGCCAGCCCCAAACAGCAACCATGTCATGGCATGTGAGCTACCAGCTTTGACCCAGCTACCCCTCCTCCCAGCCTCCCAGCCCCCACAGAGGACCTCCCCAGATTTGGAGCAGGCCTGGATGGAGCTTTTGTCCCTTCCTGAGCTGCAGGTACAATAGGCAGATTCTACCACCTCAATGGTACGATGCTCAGTGGTGTAAAAAAACACCCAAAGAATGCATGGATTGCAGCAGCCATGCATGAGAGAACCTACTCACCTTTGTCCTGTGTGTTTGAATGGGACACATAGCAGAAGCAGATAATACAGCTAAATCCACTGTGATCAGGTTTCCACAGAGCACTGTTGCTTCAGAGCTGCTTGTGTCCTTGGTAACACTTAAATAGCGCTCTAATGTTTAGCAGTGGATGAAGGTAGTAGCATGGAAACAAACCAGAAAATACTTTACGTACAGTACAAGTACAGTGCAAAATGTCATGCTAAGATGTTAATCAATTAAGGATTCGCAATTTATTTGGAATATTGAACCTGTGCAAAGTTTCAACTACTATTGAGAATAAAATACAAAGGTTTGAAACAAAGTCTTAGTAAACGCTGACCAACAGCTAGTCCATGTGATGGTACTATACTGCATTTTACTATAATGTTACATCTTGATGTCTGATAAACTGCATGGGTTACTGGATTTGTTGTGACTCTTCTGAATCTTGTTTTCCAGCAATGCCTGAATATGCAAATGAAGGACACACTGGATCAGACAGGAGGATATCTGCCCACTAACACCACCCCTGAAGTGCAGGATCCAAACTACAGCTTCTACACATTGCCCAACCTGGCAGAGGTGGCGTCAAATGCAGCAGAGGTCTGCCCACCTGAATTCATCAACGCCTTTGATGAGGAGAGCTTTCCCAACATGGCTCCTCTTGATCACCTCAATCAGATGACCCTAAAGGCTCCAGACCTAAATACTAACTTCAGTGCAGCAACTTTCTGTGATGTATTTTATCAAGACATTGTCAACACAAAAGTGACCAGTGTCACCCTGCCTTGTGGCCAAGGAAATGGAGGTAACTCCTTGGCAGAGATATCACACAAGCCTACTTTTACACCAATGGAATTACATGACCTTTCTCCTAGAGAAGCATTTGACAGAGGAAACAAAACTGAGATAATGCCAGAATTTCCAGATTCGGACTCAGGTGTGTCTGTGGAGGCAAGTCCACATGCTAGCTCCCCTGAGAAATCAATGTATGGGGACGGATCCTTTGGTGGCTACAGCGATTCAGACATGGAGGAGATGGACAGTAACCCTGAGAGTGCAGAGTCTGACTACTCCGAGATGTTCTCACTGTCTTTCCAACCAGATGGTTTCCAGACTTCTCCCTCTGTGTCAGCTCAGCAGCAGGACAAAAAGCCCAAACATGGCAAGACAGAGCCAGATGAGGAGACTGGCCACAACGATCCCCCCTTCACCAAAGACAAGAAGAGGAGACGCTCCGAGAAGCGTCTTTCCAGAGACGAGCAGCGTGCCAAGGCCCTCCAGATCCCCTTCACTGTGGACATGATCATCAACCTGCCTGTGGACGACTTCAACGAGATGATGTCCAAGCACCAGCTCAACGAGGCCCAGCTGGCCCTGGTCAGAGACATCCGCCGGCGGGGCAAGAATAAGGTGGCTGCCCAGAACTGCCGCAAACGCAAAATGGAGAACATCGTGGAGCTGGAGTATGACCTGGACTCACTGAAGGAGGAAAAGGAGCGACTGCAGAGAGAGAAGACCAAGAATTACAGCAGCTTGCGGCAGATGAAGCAGGAGCTTAACACCCTGTACCTGGAGGTGTTCAGTCTAGTGAGGGATGAGGAAGGGAAGCCCTACTCCCCGTCCGAGTACTCCCTCCAGCAGACCACCGATGGCACAGTCTTCCTCGTCCCCCGCATTAAAAAAATGCTTTTCAAGAAAAATGACAACTAGCACTTCTCTGCTTTACTACTTGGTACTGCATTAGTAATAATACTATGCAAAGAATAACATTGTAGATGCTTGGCTTTAAGCGTTAGTAAAATAGCAGAACTATTATATAGTCCTTGCCTACTCTCCTTGAATGCCTTTATAATATTTTGGACATTTTAGTTTTTTTGTACTGGTCTCCACTTTCATCTAAGGTTGTTTTACTGATATTGCTTGTAAATACATTTATACATGATTTGCTATTGAGATATGAAAATGTGAATTGTATATATCATGTTTTAGTATGCAAATTATATTGTTGCAATCACTGTTACTTAAAAGTCTGTTTTATAAACTTTACTCTTTGATTTGCAGCTCCGTTTATTTTGTATCTTCTGACCCTTTTCTGCTTAAGGCCAGAGGGGGTGTGATATATTGTATGATGCAACGCGGAGTGCCTGGACACAACCGTGGTATATTGGCCATATATCACAAACCCCCAAGGTGCCTTATTGCTATTATAAACTGGTTACCAATGTAATTAGAGCAGTAAAAACAAATGTTTTGTCATACCTGTGGTTTACCGTCTGATATAATTTTCAGCGGCAGGTAGCCTAGTGGTTAGAGCGTTGGGCCAGTAACCAGGTTGCTAGATTGAATCCCCGAGCTGACAAGGTAAAACTCTGCCGTTCTGCCCCTAAACTGTTCCTAGGCCGTCATTGTAAATAAGAATTTGTTCTTAATTGACTTGCCTAGTTAAATAAAGGTTAAATAAAATAAAAATATACTTCGGCTGTCAGCCAATTCAGGGCTTGAATGACCCAGTTTATAAAATGAAATAAACAATGAAATTACGTCAGTTTTATATCAGCCTAAACACAATCTATATTGATTTATAAAGCACTACATGTCCTTGCACCCGTCTGATAAGCATGTCTGATATATCTTCTGGCACTGGTATTTTAGTCATTCCAAATGTCAGAACCAAAACTTTTGGTGAGGCTGCCATCAGACACTACGGTCCTGGTCTTTGGAATAGCCTGCCGGATCTTAGGTCCTCGAAAACTGTTGATTCTTAAGATTTGTCTTAAGACATACCATTTTATCCGTGCTATTAACTAAAGTGCTTTTATTTGTCTTACCAATATTAGGAACTTTTATCTGCTTTTTCTGCATTCAATTTCCTATCCACTGCTATTTTACTCTTAATGTCTATCTTGATTTTATATTTGCATTGAAACGTTTGATCTTTCCACCTTTAATTTTATTTAAGCACTTTGAAAAGCATTTGTAAGAATTTTGCTATATGAATAAAGTTGGATTTGATAGTATGCAACAATGTATGCCAGATGAACATAATGACTTTGCTGACTGGGATTTGCGTAACTATGTGTTTTTCAAAACAGAACAAACCAAAACGGTTTACAGGGATTCAAATGCCATTCACAATGTAATCAAAACAGCTATTGGGTTGATCTATGTTAGACCTTCGTTTTTTTTCAATAGTCTTGTTTATTGTCCACAAAACAGAAAGCCCATGATGTACATTAAACTTAGTTTTGAATATTATGAACTGAATCTTAAAATCTATAAAAATATTTTGTGAAAGCTAAAACACTTAAATAAAACATAGTTCCAACCAGACATGACACTTCAACATTCTATTACAGCCATGCTAGCGCCCCATTAACATTGGGGAGAATTTAAACAATGCTATGTAACTGAATGTCTAGAATTTGAATAATATTATACAAGTAGTCCTAACTAAATATACAGTGCATTCGGAAAGTATTCAGACCCCTTCCCCTTTTCCACATTGTTACGTTACAGCCTTATTCTATCCCCCCCATCAATCTACACCCAAAACCCCACAATGACAATGCGAAAACAGGTTTTTAGAAATGTTTGCAAATGTATAAAAAACAGAAATACCTGATTTATGTAAATATTCAGACCATTTGCTATGAGACTCGAAATTGAGCTCAGGTGCATCCTGTTTCCATTGATCATCCTTGAACTGTTTCTACAACTTGATTGGAGTCCACCTGTGGTAAATTTAATTGATTGGACATGATTTGCAAAGACACACACCTATCTATATAAGGTCTCACAGTTGACAGTGCACGTCAGAGCAAAAACCAAGCCATGAGGTCGAAGAAATTGCCTCAGAGACAGGATAATGTCGGGCACAGATCTGGGGAAGGGTATCAAAACGTTTCTGCAACGTTGAAGATCCCCAAGAACACAGTGGCCTCCATTCTTAAATGGAAGAATTTTGGAACCACCAGGACTCTTCCTAGAGCTGGCACGCCCAGTCAAACTGAGCAATCGGGGGAGAAGGGCCTTGCTCAGGGAGGTGACCAAGAATCCAATTGTCACTGTCAGAGCACCACAGTTCCTCTGTGGAAATGGGAGAACCTTCCAGAAGGACAACTATCTCTGCAGCACTCCACCAGTCAGGCCTTTATAGAGTGGCCAGACAGAAGCCACTCCTCAGTAAAAGGCACGACAGCCCACTTGGAGTTTGCCAAAAGACGCCTAAACGCTCTCAGACGATGGAAACAAGATTCTTTGGTCTGATGAAACCAAGATTGAACTTATGGCCTGAATGTCAAGCGTTACATCTGGAGGAAACCAGGCACCGCTCATCACCTGGCCAATACCATCCCTACGGTGAAGCATGGTTGAGGCAGCATCATGCTGTGGGGATGTTTTTCAGAGGCAGGGACTGGGAGACTAGTCCGGATCGGGGGAAAGATGAACGGAGCAAAGTACAAAGAGATACTTGTTGAAAACCCGCTCCAGAGTGCTCAGGACCTCAGACTAGGGTGGAGGTTCACCTTCCAATAGGACAAAGACCTTAAGAACACAGTCAAGACAACACAGGAGTGGCTTTGGCAAGTCTCTGAATGTCCTTGAGTGGCCCAGCCAGAGCCCGGATTTGAACCTGATCGAACATCTCTGGAGAGACCTGAAAATATCTGTGCAGCGTCACTCCTCATCCAACCTGACAGAGCTTAAGGATCTGCAAAGAATGGGAGAAACTCGAGGGTGTAATCGTTGACAAGGGGGTTCAACAAAGTACAGAGTAAAGGGTCTGAATACTTATGTAAATGTGATACGTTAAAAAAAAAAATGCAAAAATGTCTTAACCTGTTTTAGCTTTGTCATTATGGGGTATTGCGTGTAAATTAGGAGGGGGGGGGCAATTTAATGAATTTTAGAGTAAGGCTGTCACGTAACAAAATGTGGATAAAGTGAAGAGGTCTGAATACTTTATGAATGCATTGTACGGCTCTGGTTCCAACTGCATTTATTCAGGTCTATAACAGTTACCTCCATTATTCAGCTACACTTCATGTGAACCATGCATGACGACTTCACAAAGGTCCAGTGAACAAACACGTTGGAAAAAAGCACAGCACTGCACATTGTAGTATTTGCAGTTCCAGGCCCTTTCACCCACATACATTACCTTTGAACGCCAAGCCTTCTTTCTCCGCCCTCTCTCAAATCAATCTTTTCGTAGGCTTTGAGGCTAACAAAACAAAGAGATCATGTTTGCTTCACATAGAGTATTCACAGCGTTCTCAACAAATGGATAATCTCAAACCACTTTTCATACAGTACCAGTCAAAAGTTGGGACACACCTCATTCAAGGGTTTTTATTTATTTGTAATACTTCCTACATTGTAGAATAATAGTGAAGACATCAAAACTATGAAATAACACCTATGGAATCATGTAGTAACCAAAACAGTGTTATCAAATCAAAATATATTTTATATTTGAGATTCTTCCAAGTATCCACCCTTTGCCTTGATGACAGCTTCACACACCCGTGGCATTCTCTCAACCAGCTTCATGAGGTAGTCATCTGGAATTAATTTCAATTAACAGGTGTGCCTTGCTAAATTTAATTTGTGGAATTTCTTTCCTTAATGCGTTTGAGCCAAATCAGTTGCATTGTGACAAGGTAGGGGGGTATACAGAAGATAGCCCTATTAGGTAAAAGACCAAGTCCATATTATAGCAAGAACAGCTCAAATAAGCAAAGAGAAACATCAGTCCATCATTACCTTAAGACATGAAGGTCAGTCAATCCAGAACATTTCAAGAATTTGAAAGTTTCTTCAAGTGCTGTCGCAAAAACCATTAAGCGCTATGATGAAACTAGCTTCATGAGGATCACCACAGGAAAGGAAGACCCCGAGTTACCTCAACTGCAGAGGATATGTTCCTTAGAGTTACCAGCCTTAGAAATTGCAGCCCAAATTTATGCTTCAGAGTTTAAGTAAGACACATCAACATCAACTGTTCAGAGGAGACTGAGTGAATCAGACCTTCATGGTCAAATTGCTGCAAAGAAACCACTATGAAAGGACATCAATAACAAGAAGACTTGCTTGGGCCAAGAAACACGAGCAATTGACAGTTGATGAATCCAAATTAGCGATTTTTGGTTCCAACCGCTGTGTCTTTGTGAGACGCAGAGTAGGTGAACGGATGATCTCCACTTGTGTGGTTCCCAACGTGAAGAATGGAGGTGTGATGGTGCTTTGCTGGTGATTTATTTAGAATTCAAGGCACACTTAACCAGCATGGCAACTACAGTATTGTGCAGCGATACACCATCCCATCTTGTTTGCGCTTAGAGGGACTATCATTTGTTTTTCAACAGGACAATGACCCAACAAACTTCCAGGATGTGTAAGGGCTATTTGACCATGGAGGAGAGTGATGGAGTGCTACATCAGATGACCTGGCCTCCACAATCACCCGACCTCAACCCAATTGAGATGGACCGCAGAGTAAAGTAAAAGCAGCCAACAAGTGCTCAGCATATGTGGCAACTCCTTCAAGACTGTTGGAAAAGCATCCCAGGTGAAGCTGGTTGATAGAATGCCAAGAGTGTGCAAAGCTATCAAGGCAAAGGGTGGCTACTTTGATGAATCTAAAATATATTTTGATTTGTCCAACACTTTTTGGTTACTATATTATTCCATGTGTTATTTCATAGTTTTGACGACATCACTATTATTCTACAACGTAGAAAATAGTAAAGATAAATAAAAACCCTTGAATGAATAGTTATGTCCAAACCTTTGACTGGTACTGTACATAAAATATCACTAATTCCTTTTAGGAGAGATGTCTTTATTCAAGAAACACATCTAATAGACATGCATACTTGGATTAATTTATTCAAACTAGAATATATGATACCTACCTTGTCTGACCAGGGGTGAAAAAAATCATCATCCTTAATTAAGTTACACTTTTTAAATGCTACCTTTCAAAGCGATGTATAGAAAATCTTTAAAACGATGCAGAGCAAAATATCAAGATACCTGTAGTGTAAGCCTGCGTGAATGTAAAGTCTGTTCTGCAGACTCCCAGAGATCAGTGAGCTGTGCAAGAAATGCATGAGATCCTTAAAAATGACCAAAAATGTAGTGAATGGTACCATTTTACTTAGAAGGGATTCCATATTCAACAGCAATTGTTCACCCCTATTTGAATGTTGGTGTGTGCAGTCTTACAACTTGCAGTATACTTTGAGATTTACTTAAGTCTTACCCATCCAGAAATGTCCATGTAATCGTGTCATTAGATTTTCAGCCTTTAAGAGTAGTCGTAATGCTTCTTTCACGATCTGTAAACCAAGCAAAGTGGTTACTCTTACCTGCATCTTCTTTATGTTACCACTGCTTGTGAAATACTCACTTCCCTTTCCCCTGTAAGGTCTGAAAGCTAGTAAGAACTTCCTGGTAAACTGCCATATCTAACTCAACAGGATCTCTAAGTGTCCAGGAACTCTAGTTACTTTTTTTGCTAGAATATGCTTTCCTCCAAGGGTGTGGCTCTCGGTGCTGCCTTCTCTTTTTTTCTCACAACATGCTGACATGTCCACTGTGCTGGGACCGAAGAGGTCCTGTCTGAAAAAACACTCTGCAATCTTCCATACTGACCCGCTGAGGCCCAACTGAAGTGGCTTGTAGCTGTAACAATCCTACTAGTGCAATCCTGGCTAGGCGATGCGTGTCCCTCGCCCTAGGACTAGCCAAGACTCCCTTTCCATCCAGGCAGGGAAAAAAATGAATCTTTCAAAGTTCAGAGAAAACAAAACATACTTCTGAGGATATTGATTTGCTACACTTGATTAGTGATGACGGACATGACAAGAATCAAATCCTTCAATCTCTCTGAGCCAATGATGCACTATACTTCAAAAGACTTTACTACACAACTTTATTAAACTTTTTTCCACTTGTCAAAATATTTTTTACAATCTAGAATTCTGTTTACTGCATACAAGTAGTGTAAAACACATTTCCTTAAAATTGTTGTCTGCACTACTTATAACCACTTGTCACTAATAAAATACATGGGGTTCTTGAAATACAGATCATAATACACTTGATACAAAGACTTGCAATCATATTAACTTCAAAAGAAAAAAAAGACAGCTCTATCTTATTTGAGGGCCTGATGCGTATAGGCCCTTCTGACAGGACCAAGTTCTTCAAAAACGACAAAGATGAGAAGACCATAGAAAATCTATCAATCTACAGCAAAATAAATGTAGGACTATTCAAAACTGACTGGAGTTCGAAATACTTTTTTATTTATTTTTTTAACTCCTGATTCCACAGGCACAACAATACATACACTTCAGATGCACAAAAGGAACAATTATAAAGTGGGGGAACATCTACCACAAATAAGGTACTAGCTACACCCTTGCACTTTATAGTTTGTGTGTACAGTCTTTCTTAGGATTAGTTTCCCATTAAAGCTGCAATAACTTTCTGACTTCTGTTCCTCTACATGCTTTCAGACGACTGCCTAAAAGTACAGTAACCTGCAGCTTTCCTGACAAATCCTTGCTCATCTCCTCTCCTGCTAAGAACTGAAGCCTGTTGAATGGATACAGGATAAAACAAATAGTTATTCTAGTGTTGCGTGGGCTCACACTGTACTATACAGTCAGGTATGCTCAGTGTTTTCAAACGGAACTTACCCGAGCGTCATAGTATCAATATCGCTGTGAGCCGTAGCCATGCCCACTTCCACCGCCTGAGCCGTAGCCACCTGGAATAAACAAATGATTGACAGATGAGGGTTGTGTCATCACAACATCAGACAGCACGTCACCTCGTCCAGCTCAGCGAGAGAATACTCACCTCCATAGGGGCCACCACCAGAGTTTCTGCCACCAAAGTTGTTCCCCTTCATGGGACCATAGCTAGATTGCGGTCCTCCGTAGTTGCCAAAGTCATTGTAATTTCCACCCCTTCCACCACCAAAGTTCCCTACGAGTCACAGGGATTTAGTTTTAGAATAATGTTGTCACATCCAATTACTGTGGGTTCAGCTCATTTAAATAGATTATGTGGCATGACAATATATACAGGCTAAAACAGGTGTTCGTACCTCTAAAGTTGCCTCTGTCATTGTAGTTATCATATCCTCCTCCAAAGCCTCCTCCCTGGTTACCATAGCCAGGACTTCCTCCCCCATACCCGCTACCACGTCCACCTCTGTAGCCAGGTCCCCCACTGTAGTTTCCACCTGGACAGAAAAACGCTCAGATTTGAGCAAGCTCTCTTTTAGAAATACATCGGCAAGTTCCCGCTCCTTATCTGATGATCCGTTACGTAAATACTGACCCTCTCCACCGTATCCATTGTATCCATCCCCTCCTCTTCCACCACCGTAGCCTCCTGTAACACACAAGATAATTCCATTTACATTGCTGGTGGGATTACGGTTCCAAATGTATCCACATATCAAATGGAAAAGGGACTTACCTTGCCCAAAGTTGCCACCACCAGAGTTACCACCTCTGCCCATGAAGTTTCCAGAGCCACCACCCCTATCTAAAAAGAAAATGCCAATATTGACACTGAAGTATGTTCTATATGTGCCACTCTGTAAAACATTCAAACATTTGGACAAATAGGGACGGGTTATTATGCTTACTCCTCTGAGTGGACGCCTCCATTTCCTGTTTTGGGAGTGCTTTTCTGACTTCGCAGTTGTGGCTGTTTATTGTGTGGTATTTCTGAGCTGAAAAGAAAACAAGGCAAATCTTCAGCAAAGGAATGGTTACTGATATTTAAAAATGAGCAATTCAAAGCGACAACAACCCCATACGTACCAACAATTTTATCCACAGTGTCATTGTCATCAAATGAGACAAAGCAGAATCCCCTCTTTTTCCCAGTTGCGCGTTCCTCCATAATGTCAATGGTCTCGATCCTCCCGTAGGTCTCAAAGTACTCCCTGATATGGTCCTCCCGTGTGTCCTCCTTGATCCCCCCAACAAATATCTTCTTCACCGTCAGGTGGGCACCCGGTCTGTTAGAGTCCTGTGACAGAAGAAAAGCTGAGCAGTGAGCGCACACTTGTCACATTTTGACATTCGCAAATGAATGTGAAGCAGAGTTTGCTTACCTCTCTCGATACAGCCCTTTTAGGTTCAACAACACGTCCGTCCACCTTATGAGGGCGAGCTGCCATGCAGGCATCCACCTCCTCCACACAGGAGTATGTTACAAAGCCAAACCCTCTCGAGCGCTTGTTGTTTGGGTCCCGCATTACCTACATGAAACCAACGTATTAGCTCACATTACTCCTCATATAAATGCATTGTAAATACCAGACACTTGTGAAATGCATACATACCACACTGTCTGTGAGGTTTCCCCATTGTTCAAAATGGATCCTTAAACTTTCCTCAGTGGTTTCAAAACTTAGGCCCCCAATGAACAGCTTCCTGAGCTGTTCAGGCTCCCTATGTTCATGACCCTGTTAAAATGATTTAAAACAGGTATGCATGTCACACAACAATGCAATTGTATGAATAACAGACCATCTTATTTCAAACATTTTACAGTGTAATAACCTAGATTGCAATATCTTAATGTAAATGTATCAAGTTAGAATTTTCTCATTAGCCAAGACTCTAAGACATTCTAGGGAAATCAGTTTTGCCACTTTATAAGTGTTATGTAGCTAACAGGTATTTGAAAATGATGCAGTGACAAAATGCATCATGCTAGTCAGAGTTCTACAGTTACAATGTTGCAGTAATTTTGATTTGTAGAATGATGGAATGTCTCCACAGTTCGACAAGTGTTTCAATGTATCATTCATTGGGATACATAGCCTGTCCTACAGTTTAGGTCTATGCTTTAGCTACACACTATAAAACCAGATAATGTGATTTATCCAAACATTGTTTAGTATGCATTATACTGGGAGTTACAGGTTTGGTACCGTTTGGTGTAGCACATAATTTGACCAAATTTAGCAATATGGTCTTAGATTCTTGGAAACTGGAGTCTCATAAAATGTCCTTGTCCATTTGAATTTAGAACATTCTCCATTATTAAAATAAAATGACTCCATTAAGTAATCAAACCACATGTACTCCGCCATCTTGTCCATTTCAAGTATTCTCTTGTTGATCGAGACAGGTGTCTGTCATGACATGCGGCACTTTGGGGTGGATCCACCTGCCTCAATCAATGAATGAAGACTTGAAAAAGACAAGATGGCGGCGTACACACGCCTCACATTGTTGGATTCCTTTATGGCGCAAAACATTATTTATTTTTATTATGACAAAGCATTTTCTAAATTCAAATAGACCTCCTGCAACTGGACAGTGACATTTTATGAGACCCCGGTTTCGACGAATCGTTAAGGTTGGTCGAAAATTCTGTTACACCAAACAGTAACGTTATACCTAGCCAACGTTAACCTGTAACACCCAGTATACCGGATACCAATTTTGGGGGGGTTACATCACATTGTCTGGTGTTACAATCTGTAGCTAAGGCTTGACCTACAATTTTGGCCTATGTATTCCACTGAATGATACATCAAAGTACTTGTTTGATGTGGATACGTTCTATAAACCCAAAAAACTGCAACATTGTAACCGTAGAACGCTGACTTGCATGATAATTTTGCTAGCCAAATGTTGAGAAACGCAGTGGCGCTAACGTTAGCTAGCTAACGTTAATGTTGCCTTCCTAAAAATGCTGTTAGAATCATGTGCATATTATGTCGCTGCATCATTTTCAAAGACCTGTTTGCTCATAATACACTTTACATTGTTACGTGCAACGCAAATATATGCAGAAACTGATAAACAATCAACATATTTATCACCTCCATTTTGCGAAGTATTCTCTTTCCTTGGTTCTGAGAAGAAAGGAAGCTACTGCACCACGTGATAGGAAGTCTGAACTGGTCGTGCAGTCGTTAACTGATCCAGGATCGGTTTTACCATAATGAACCGGATAGGCCTGGCAAGTTGATTTGATTTAAGATCAATCATTCAGCGTAAATGTATTCAGCTGCATAGTATACCTTTTTATTTAAATGTCCAATGATACAAGTGAAATATTTTTATTATAATGTATAATCTTTAACATTTGTGATGACTTTGTAGACTAATCATACACGCTCCGTGTACGTGCCATGTGAAACAAAGAAGTTGTCTGCTATCTAGTGGACACTGAAGGCAATGTACCAGAATAGCCACAGCTGATTGTTTTTCCCTTAGACATTAACCAGGTTTTTCCGTATTTTTCCATAACTACAAAGCAAAATAAATATTTTGTGCATTTAACTTGTTTGTTGCAGATGTATGGTTCATGAATACAGATATTTTTTTATTCAAATAAAATGCAGGGAAAAGCAACTGTTTTTCAGTATTTGTAACACTTTTTAAAATAGCAGACAATTTGCACGTGCATTAAAATGTGTATCTGAATACTCGTATGTTAATGTTTTGGATTTGACCACTGTCAGTGTTGACATTGGACAGTACAACGTGAATATGCTTTTGCCATCCGCTGCTTCACCATAAATATAGAATCTTGTTGAAAATCAGATCTGGACAAGTATCCATGTACTGTTTTATTGGATGGAATAATGTCTGGCATTACCATTACAGGGTTCCAGGAAGAAATACAGCCCCAATAAAAATGACAATATTTCAGTCATTAACCTTCATTTCTATTTAGTGCCTATTCAGAGTTGTAGTGTGGTATGTCTTTGTTTTGGTTATTACAGTGCTGTTATATTATAGATGGTATTATTGTACTGTTTTTAAGTAAAAGATCATGCCAACTACAGAGACTAATTATATTGTTATAGCGTAGCATTTTATTAAGACAGTAGTTACAATGGATGAAAACAAGGATTCTATAGCCATGAATAACCATGAATGAAATAAGTTCCGTGGTCCACCCTTCACTCTGACACTGTCGATTGCATATCACCTGTGTTTGTTCCAGCACATTTATTTCTTAATTAAACTGGTAATGAGATTGAGGCCTGGTAACATTATTTCTGCTTCAGAGCTTTCCCTAAATTAAGGAACAGTAATAGTTGACCAGTTGCATCACCGCCTGGTATGGCATCTGACTATAAGGCGCTACAGAGGGTAGTGCGTACAGCCCAGTACATCACTGGGGCCAAGCTTCCTGCCATCCAGGAACTATATACTAGGCAGTGTCAGAGGAAGGCCCAAAACACTGTCGGACTCCAGTCACCCAAGTCATAGACTGTTTCTCTCTGCTACCGCACGGCAAGTGGTACTGGAGTGCCAAGTCTAGGTCCAAAAGGCTCCTTAATAGCTTCTACCCCCAAGCAATAAGACTGATGAACAATGAATCAAATGGCCACCCATAAGCATTTCACAGTAAGTTCTACACCTGTTGTATTCGACACGTGACAAATACAATTGTATTTGTTTGGTACCAGGAGTTCTCGCCTTTGGGTGTAGGAGTTGGCAAATACTCTGCATGCTACCACAACAATGGTTACTTTATTGAGGCCATAGATCTCAATGATTATTTTGTTTTATTCTGAATGTCATCGAAATAGGGAAAAGCCTCTGTCTTATGTTGATTTTGAACAATCTGTAACATTGGCATTTAAAAAAAAATAATAATAATTGGGGGGGGGGGTTCTCATTTGCCCATAGCACCAGAAGTAAGAAGTAAAACATTAACGCCTGATCAAATGTTGTGCAGGGGGAACAGCCAAGGATAGCCCAGCAGTCATAAACAATATCTTGCTGCCCAGTCCAAGCCCATGCCAACCGCTGCTGTTTGAGGGGAGCAGCAGATGTGAGGGGATTTGTCGAATTCATGCTGTCAAAAACCAGGCAGTCAGTCATACCCTGGTGCAATTGAAGGAGGAAATGCTCCCAACAAGCATTTTAGAGGCCTGGAACAGGAGTTGGCTTTACACTGGGCTCAACATTACTTCAACGGAGTGACGTGACCATTGTCAGAACACATTGAATAATTTGTTTTCTCCTGATGCTAGATATGCATTTTCCAACTTTGTCTATTTGACGTTGGTGTATTCTTGGCACGTCTGCGCTTGACAGTAAGCTTTGGACAAAGCATAGGAATGTATGAACCAGCAACCTCTTCATTTTTATTTCTTTTCTATCACAAATTTTGAACTGAAATAGCACAAAACAGAAGCGGGCTGGGTGTTGAGGGAGGTTAGCTGAGCTGAGCGTAGAGGCATGTGTGCTGCGGTATCAGCTCCTCACAGATGGAGTTTGATTGATGCTCTGTGTACTTCTCCTTGCCCCAACCCCTGGACAGCATGTTTGTTTGGTTGTTGATCACACACCATATTCTCTGAACATGGGGTGACAGCCCCCTGACACTGAGATATATCACAGACTACTGACCCAACCCACACATTATTACCAGCTACAGGTGGGAGTATTTTCTCTCCCAATCTGGGGTTCTATAAAACATTCTAGGAGTGACGTGTTTTTGTCATCTTTCATCTTGTTGCAGGACATCAAGGGTAATCCGCATTGTATGTGACTAATAGTTTATCACAGCCCAAACTCGCAGAGTAAATACCACATTAAGACGATGCTCTTCTTTGAACAAAGTTGGGTAGTTAATACACCGTACATATGACATGCAGTGCCTGAGCATCAAAATACTTAAAGCAGGTTTGGAGTCAATTCTAGTCAATGAAAAACATTGGAGAGAATTGGCATTTCAGTTTACTTCCTGAATTGACTGGAATTCAATTACAATTGACCCAATCACTGTTCAAAGGGACACATTTGAATTTCATTAATACAATTTAAGGATTTTAACCAAATGCATAAAAGCCTGCAGATAAATATATAGTCTGTCATAAAAACAAGTTACACAGTTGCCTTTTTTTATTTAACTAGACAAGTCAGTTAAGAACAAATTCTTATTTACAATGACAGCCTACCGGGGAACAGTGGGTTAACCTTGCCTTGCTCAGGGGCAGAATGACAGAATTTTACCTTGTCATCTCTGGGATTCGATCCAGCAACCTTTCTGTTACTGGCCCAATGCACTAACCACTAGGCTACCTACCTTCCAACTGTCCAGTCCTGCACTAGATTATGTTTTTTGGCAGACAAATGAATGATGTAACCAGCTCCTGGAATAGAAGGGAGTTACATCCTCTTTGGTTTTAAAGCTAGCACTTAACACAATAATTTAATACAAGTTTTATAACCATTTTAGAACTCAAATGTTTTACTATATATCTGTGGTAATAGTAGCCCCCGTCAGCAAAAGCTTCCTATCCAGTAAATCTTCATGGAGGAGGAGCTTGGTGCCGACTGTATCTTGAGGTGATGTAGAGCATTCATGCAACTGGTCAATTCCTTTCAAACTAAACCGTTGAGATGCAGAATCTTCGGCCACCACATCTATTCCGTCATGTTGAATTTTTCTCCCCAAAAGAGGTAAAGACATTGGCCTTGAAGACTTGGGCTCTTATTCATACTTCTGGTATGAATCAAAGAAAAAAATCATTTGTTATGTTAAGCGTTCATTTGAGCTATGTGGGGGAATAAATTAATTTATTATTGTAACCTATTATTTTTGTCAGTAAATTAAACTGTGTAAATTATCCTGATTGCTTATTGGACCAGTAGATGGCACTATGTGCCGATCTGCAATTCCTATGATTATTCCAACAGCTTTTTCAGGAATACAACATTAATACGTGATTGAACCATCACTAAAACTGGTGAACAAATTGGCTTCAAAATCACGGTGTACACTTTTGATGGTCCACAATAACGGGTAGTAGTGTCTGTCATTTTCAGCAGGGTTCTGCATAGATATAGGGCAGGCTATGTCAAAACATTCCCTTAAATGTCAAAACTCCTCTAGATGGCGCTCTTGCCCATGAAAATGAATGATTTGTGGCTGGAGTGTTATCATTGGGTTGATGCCACACTCTAAATGCGTACTGTGCACACCATCAAAGAGCGGGCCACCAACAAAAATACAACAATTGATTAAAGCGTCCCATAAGAATTTCATATTTATATAGCAATTCTATGAAATATCTGCTGTAGCCTAATCACATTCCAAGAGAGCCAGTTGACCTATTGTATACACAGTTGGAAGCTATAGCCTACAATACATCGTTTGTTTTCAAAATCCTCTTCGACATCATAAACAGTAGTAATAGGTCCTTCATGTTTCTTTAGGTAAGTATTTTTTTTCCTGGCTCAAGGAACATTTCGTAATTAAACTAACTAGAATTGTTACAAACGGTGGTTTTATTCACCCACAACAATATTCCAGGGTGTTTTAATTATTTCCCTTTTTAATAATGATTTACCCTAAAACTGGGTCTTAACAGAGTATGTCGACCACTTTATTCTATGCATCTGTATTCAGTTCATATTCTGTATGGGAACAGCCGTCACACCCATCACCTGTCTGTCGCAGCAGAAGCAGAGGGCGAGTCTTGACCTTGTCCTGGAAAACGCAGCGGTTGTTCCGCGAGGGAAGCCTGCCATAAAGCATTGCCAACCTGGCTTTGGGCAAACGGACATACGCATGTGGAAACTGTGAGGAAATGGAGCACCAGAGCAGGGAAACCAGGGAGTCAATTTAGTCACTGTCTACCACCCCTTCTCATGCGAGTACAAAGCCAAGCCCGCACATCAGTGTTGACCAGAATCTCCCAGGAATTTAGGAAAATAACAATTCCTAGCATCTGTTTCCTGTACTATTGCATGGAGGAAATGGGTGTAAATCACACCAAATAAAAATAGAATTAATGGTGTAACAACTTATTGGGAGCTAAAGGTAGCATTTGTTTTTGTGTGTGTGTGTGTGTGTGTGTCATGTGAATATATGAGTGATCTGCAAACGAAACTGTAGACCTTGGCTGAGAGCTACTGATGACAGACAAGCTTCAGATAATCAGATTAGCTTTAGGCAAAGAGTTAATAGTTTCTAATAAGGGAAAATTGTGTGGCTTTTCACACCTCACAATTTTATGACTTAGTCCAGGTCTAGAGCCTCTGTAGCCCAGGGCTATTCGACATTTCCCACAATTTGCATGCAGATTTGTTGACAATCACATTAATCATCGATAAAATGCCTTCTAAAGTTTATGGAATGTCAGATCACTGTACATTCTTTGTTCAAGAGGCTCATAAACAGCTCAGCATGGTCTCCCCTCCAAGGCCAAACACCAAAGACATGGTCTCATATCAATGGTTTTACCAGAGCCATTGGGATCCACATGTACACTCCATGTTTATTAGGTCTGCATAAAATATTCAACAAAAGGGAATTGCTCTTTTGGCTGATGAGTTCGGTGTCCTGCTATGCCAAAAACTGATTCCACACTGATGTCTGTATTTTGAAAATACCATTTATTGAATGTGGAATATGCCCTCTTTGCTGTTCCAAGTTGTCTGGGAAAAGCAGAAGTTTTACTCTCCGCCAATGATACCGGTTCCCTTAACCTTTTGCTCCAAACAGGCTGTATATCATTTACGGAATGTTATTTTTTCCTTCGGCGGTTCAGATTTTCTGCATTGAAATGAATTGCCTGCGATGTGCAAATCCAATGTTCATATTAGTTTTCCACAAAGTGACTGTGTGTTTGTGGAACTAACAAAGCAAGATGTTTTTTTTTGTGCTTAATCTACTTCGACCTGCTTTCCGTCTTCCTAGGACATTAAAGCCTCCAGAGGATTTGGAAGACAAGGCAATTTACTTAAACATCCTCATAAAGCAATGGCCTTCTTGTATGGACTGATAAAGGAATAGCAATGTTTGGGAGTTCCGAGGATATGAAATCGATTTTCTCAATTTGATTTGCTGTATTGAATGATCCGTGTAGACTGATACATGGTCTCCGCCATATTGTGTATTGATACAGTCAAGATGGCGCTGGTGAAGCCTTCTTAATGAGCTTCAGGCCAAGGCTGGACTCAGGAACATTTTTCTCTCCTTTCTAAATATTGACAGATAACAGCAGCTGTCTTCACAGAGCTCTCTGGGAGTAATAAAGCAGTTTGGGTCGTTCTTTCTCTTTTAGTTTGTCAGCGACAACACACGTAATAACTCTTGGGGTGTAAAGTAGAGGAATCCAGCTACATAAAAAAAATTAAAATAGGGAAAAAAAGGCAGCCATTATTTCTTTAAAATGGTCACCTTCTTGGCCAGATTAAAGTGGCAACCATGACCTTTTATTGTTAGTCTCAATGAGAAATAGAAGGTGAAGAAGTGATTACATTGGAATGGATTGGTCTATTGATGTAGGAGAAGAGAAGCAGATCGTGTGCTGTAATAAAACTTTATTTACAGCACCTCAGTGGAGGAGCAACCGAGGTGAGGACTGCGCTGCTGCACAGTCTCCCTCTGCCTCTAATTGACTACCTGCTGCAGGAGAAACACTCTCGCCCCTCACTGGCCTGTTACTAGCCTCAAATGTAATTATAACCACTGCTCATTCTCTTACCACACGATCAAAGTAATGATGTGTTGAAAAGCTGTATTGAAAGAGCATTCACTTTGAAAAATTGGGGGTGACGTCATAAAGATGAAATGCATTGGTAATTACAGGGTGGTGTCATTGAGGTTTATTCTACAAATGTATGTGGTCTGCCCTGTACAGATTCAGGCAATTCTGACGCAGTTGTGTGTGCGGTCCATTCAGTGCATTTCCTTTCTTCCTGGGCGAGAGAGGTAGGGGTGGGGGAGCAGGTGTGGGAGGTGAGGGAGAGCCACACTACCTTCCCTAATTCTTGTGTACAGACAACAAACGAGCACAAAAGTGCTGCTTTCACAGTTTCTGCTTGGCGACGTTGAGCTCCCAGCAGCCTGAGACGGAGGGATGATGAAGTCCCGAGGAGAGCAGGCCAGGTGTTTCCTGTGTCTCCGGGGAGAGGGGGACTACACCTGCCCACCGCTAGCCTGGGGTGATGGATCGATGAAGCAGGACCTGACTCAGCATCTCAAAAGCTCTACTTGGGATTAGGGTGCGGAGGACCTGATTGAAACCCACTGTCATCACACAAACAATAACACACATCCATCTTGGAGGGCCTGGCCTCTTCTTTCCTCCCCAGTGCTCTAGCATCACTGAGAATGATTGCACTGTTGATGACGAGAGGAGAGGGACAATTTATTGGATGAAAAGAAACAGCCAAATATCAGCAGACACAATGTCTAATGGCACCACTTGGATAGAATAAACACCATCTACATCGGGATGGGCTTAGCTGAATAAGGACCTGCTCACCTGGCCATCACAAAATTGACGTTTCACACACTCCACACGCACTGTTAGTTCACTCCTATTTCTGTAAACCATCTTTTAATGCGTATTGTTTCTGTGACCAGGAAATAAAGAACATCGGCTGGCTGTCATTCACAGTTTCTACGGTTCCTCTGCAAGAATATCACACTTCTTATGTAGCCTTATCGACAATGTTACTGTTGCATATGTCCCAAAGTCAACATGTCAGTCCTGCATGCTCTTTCTCCAGACACTAACATGATTAAGCGATACAGAATGTGAACTATTGCATCGTGTTTTGCATCTGTTATTAGTACACCGGTTTTATTTAGCTAATGTCCACTAGCAGTCATAAACATGTCTGTTGCATAATTATCAAGTGCATAATCTATTAATATCCTATTCAAGGAAGGAATGCTGCATGGACATCAAAGTCCCTCAAAAGGGTAGTAAATATGTCATAATCCAGCTGCTATTCATCTCCAAAATATCTTCCTAATGTTTCAAGTGAAGTTTTCTAAGTCGTATGTGCAGGACACACATGGTATACGTTGTCCAGTGAAATGTTACATGTAGGTTCCTTCTCCTCAATGCAACAATAACAAATGATAAAAGATAAGAATGCGAACAAGTCAATGTCTCAATAGGGAAGGCACTATTATAATATTTATACATGTATCGGGGGGGGGGGCAATGTTTGTTTGATGACTTGTGTAGAGAAGTGGCCGCGGAAGGAAAAATCCCATTCTCTCGTTTTGATCTCCCTCTCCCCCAGGAAGACATTTTCAATTAACAGATGTAAAAAATGCAGCTAGTGTTGGACAGCACAATCTTTTTTTTCTCTTTCATTTATGCAAATAGTGCATTGAAAGCATCCAAGTCTAATATATATTTTCACCAAGAACAAAAATATAAACGTAACATGTAAAGTGTTGGTCCCATGTTTCATGAGCAGAAATAAGATCCCAGAAATTTCCCATACACAGAAAAAGCTTATTTCTCTCAAACTTTGTGCACAAATTTGTTTACATCCCTGTTTGTGAGCATTTCTCCTTTGCCAAGATAATCCATCCACCTGACAGGTGTGACATCAAGTGGCTGAATTTAAACAGCATGATCATTACACAGGTGCACCTTGTGCTGGGGCCAAAAGTTAACTTTAAAATGTGCAGTTTTGTCACACAACACAATGCCACAGATTTCTCAAGTATTGTAGGGAGTGTGCAATTGGCATGCTGACTGCAGGAATGTCCACCAGCGCAGTTGCCAGATAATTTAATGTTAATTTCTCTACCATAAGCTGCCTCCAATGTTGTTTTAGAGAATTTGGCAGTAGGTCCAACCACGTGTAACCACGCCAGGACATCCTACATCCGGCTTCTAAACCTGCGGGATCGTCTGAGACCAGCCACCCGGATAGCTGCTGAAACTGTGGGTTTGCACAACCAAATCATTTCTGCACAAACTGTATCCCCAATATCCAGAAACTTCGCACAGCCATTGAAGAGGAGTGGGACAACATTCCACAGGCCACAATCAACAGCCTGATCAACTCTATGCGAAGGAGATGTGTTATCCTGCATGAGGCAAATGGTGGTCACACCAGACACTGACTGGTTTTCTGATCCACGCCCCTACTTTAAAAAATTATTTATAGGTATGTGACCAACAGATCAGAAGTGGTCGTGCCGTTTTAAGATGAGGGAAGGCGATATTATTGTTTTTTTGAGCATGGCCTTATTGCTATTATAGCATATTGGAAGACACTCATTCTCTCAGCTCAATGTAACACCGATAGGTTCAGGCTACTACATGATACTCAAATGTTCCCTATACCCATCATGAGGTGGCTACAACCTAGCCTATGATTTGAAGGTTTCCAACGTAGGTGCACAGGTCGAGAAATTTTAGTAATCAAGGTGACCGACATTGACACATTCAATACCGCCTTGCACACTCTTGCCTGCATCTAGCTGATCTAGGGTGTAATCCTTAGTTCAACAGTTTCTATTGGACAAATTCAGGTATGTTTATCCCCTTTTCGTTCCGTTTGCTTCCATTTTAAGATACCTTTTTCAACAGAATAGGTGGAATGAGTACACCCCTGATCACATGCAAACACAGTTTAGTTTCATAGATGCTACGTACATACAGTATGATCCCTGTGATCGTTGTAGAATTCCTTCTCACATCTACGCGCTCTCCTTTCACCTTTTCCCTTCAAATGTGGACTTCAGTGCACAACACATCTACTCTCTGTGACCAGGCAAAAAAATCTTTCCAAGCCATTCCTAAATATCATAACTGCTAGCTGCTACACACATCCTACATCGTTGTCACCATATTATAATGTCATAGTTAACATAGCTACTAGAACTAAAGTGTTAGTAAACCTGCTACAATCATGCAGTACAGTGTACAGTCAGCAAGGAGTTTAGCAGTTATACTGGTGGGCCCCGGGGCAATAAATTAATAAAAACAAAAGTTTACCTTGACTTGGAAGAGTTTCAGTGTTGTATAGCCAGCTAGCTAACATAGCGTCCTTCTCGGTTTGTGCTGGGCGTTTGAGGAGGCTAAACTAGCTAGCTGCATTTGCTAGCTAATTAAGTGAAAGTTTTTTTAAAAAAAAAAAACGCTCCATTTTTTTTATTTGTTCAAAACCGTTCAACTATTGTCTTTCTCTCTCTGAGTCAATTGCTTTCAGTACTAGATTCATTCTCTGATTCTTTGATTGGGTAGACAACATGTCAGTTCATTCTGCAAGAGCTCTCATAGGTTGGAGGACGTCCTCTGAAAGTTGTCATAATTACTTTTGTAAGTCCATGGAATGGGGTGAGAACCATGAGCCTCCTAGGTTTTGTATTGAAGTCAATATACCCAGAGGAGGACATACACCCTGGTGCTACCCTACAGAGTGCTGTTGAGGCTACTGAAGACCTTCAATGCAAAATAGTGTGTTTTAATCAATTATTTGGTGATGTGCATGTATTGTTTTATCTAAAAAGGATAACTTTAAAAAAATGTTTTACTCTTTACATTTTAATGAAATTCACTGAGGAGGATGAGCCTCCACTGTAACAGATGCATATTCATATTCATAGCTGAATGAAGTAGGGGTGCTGTAGCACCCGCTGAAAAATCTCAATACAAATATTTTTTTCATAAAAGTAAATGCACTGGGCCTTTTAATAGTCCTGTATTAGCACACTGACTATAGCCATCTGCTGCTCGGGCAACAAAAATAAAATGGCCCCAAACAACTTTCCGCTACTTCCCAATGTCTGTACTCCAGTCATTTGAAATTCATAGATTAGGGCCTAATGAATTTATTTCAATTGACTAATTTCCTTTATATGAACTGTAACTCATGCGTGTTGCCTTTTTATATTTTTGTTCAGTGAACTTTTTTTCCCTTCTTTTTTTCTGGATGGTTTAACAGTCTTTGGCATCAAATGTTCTCTCATTCTTATTCATCTGTTTCGTAGGCTATAAACATGACAATTATTGAGCTAAATTAGATTGCTGTAGTAATATTGCCCCTCTATGCCTTTTGGTAATTCACTATGGAAAAACTTTATTGTAAAACAGTTCATATCTGTCACTGAGAATGAATTAATTTTGAGGAATTTTGAGGATAAACTACTCTTCAAATAGTGCAATACTTCAAAACGTCCTATGAGGGAGCCGTACGCATGATGTCGAAGCAGATCAAACATCTCTCTCTCTCTCTCTCTCTCTCTCGTGCTCTCTCTCTCAATGCAGGCAAAACATTGACATTACAGGCAAAACACAGAGATCTAAGAAAATGATGTCGGTGCATGGAAAGGAAAAAAGTAAGGATCTGTTGATTACACAACACAGTATCTATAGTCATACGTGTACACACACAGTAAGTACCCCATATAACAAAATAAGCATGTGTAAATGCAATAAAAGGAAAGTGACATTGTGTTGGCAGCACACAACACAGTAATGCATCTATAGCAATAATTGTTTATAGTTCAAATTAACATAACATCCAATCCTCAGCACCTAATAAATGACTCTCTCTCCTTTTGTATGTCAACTGATCTCCCCTAATTCCACCACACAGCAAACGTTCACTAATTTAGATTTTTCAATGTAGACAAACAGTACAAACAGTACAAAACATTAAGAACACCTTCCTAATATTGAGTTCCACCAACCCCACAGGGATACTGGCTCATGCTGACTCCAATACCTCCCACAGCTGTCAAGTTGGCTGGATGTCCTTCGGATGGTGGACCATTTCTAGCGTGGAAAAACCCAGCAGCGTTGCAGTTCTTGACAAAAACCGGTGCGCCTGGCACCTACTACCACACCCTGTTCAAAGACACTTCAATATCTTGCCCATTTACACTCTGAGTGGCACACATACACAATCTATGTCTCAACTGTATCAAGGCTTAAAAGTCCTCCTTTAAACCTGTTTCCACCCCTTCATCGACACTGATTTTACAGTGGATTTAACAAGTCACATCAATAAGGGATCATAGCTTTCACCTGGTCAGTCTGTCATGGAAAGAGCAGGTGTTTTAATGTTTTGTACACAGTGTATATGTACGCTTAAGAACACCTAACACACAAGGACAATATTATTCCTTATTTAAATTTAAAAAATGAAGACCTTTTTGAAAGGGATTTCATTTAGTGCTACAGTATGACAGTCTCTTGGGCTGGCTGCAGTTATGTTTAGGCAGCAGTGTTCTCTCATCTTGTCCTGCTCTGCTTATCTGGTCAGTGTACAGCAACGGGTCTGTAATGAGCACAAAGCCCACACCTCGGACCATGTGCACCGGCCGCCGTGTCCCAAGCGCTGTCTCCCACAGTCCTACACATAGGGGTGCCTAAATGCTTACACATGTCCACCTACAAAAACACCCCCCCCCCCACATGTCCTCTCCCTAAAGCAGGGTGGCATGGCCAATTTTGGGTCGCAGGTCTGGGCTGCGATGACAGATTTAGAGGATGTTGTGGACTGTGCTGGACAGAAGCTACCCTATGGCGGATACGTGTGACACGTACCGTCCAGCGGTGGCGCAGAGTGATGACATCCTCTGTTTTTTAATGAGTGGAGTTAACATCCCCCACGTTACCTCAAGCCGCCTGGCTTGCCTGCCACACAGAGTGCTGTAAATCTGTCTGCCTACCCCACTAATACGGGAAGTATTATCTAATGATTTAAACGCCCAGGACTAATTTTCTATTGAGATGGTACCCCCCACACACCAACCTAACTCTTAGGGGTTTGTTGACCGATAACCTGAAAGAATTGGAAGTTCCTCAATTTTTTGGCTATGGCGCATCATTTGAGAGCATTCTATAAGTCTAAAGTGAATACTGTAGATTTTAATAGAGGAGACCGAAAGAGACATCGGGTAGGGCCCCAGACGAACCCCAGACATCGCCTTGTTCTGCTCTGCCCTCCCTGGCCTTTCTCTACCACATTCCTGGGGCACACTAGGGCTTTTAAGGAGCTCTGTGTCAGTGCCCCCTCTCCAGCCTGCCCATCAGCTCTGATTTGTTGAGTGCTGGAGTCAAAGGGGACTACTTTGTAGATGGTGTGCTCTGCTTACCTGTTTCCCTGCAATATGTGCAGTAAATGTCACTCCGACACTCTCTGGACTACCTCAGATTGACGAACAGAGTTCTGTTGTTGCACACAGAGAAACAAGTAAACAACGGACAATAAATCCCATTCCTCTGATCTCCTTTGCCAAAGGAGCTGTTACCAGGCAGGATAGTAAAAGGCAGCTGGTGCAGTGAGAGGTAAGCGATGGCCACTTCCTTTGTAGATGCAGTGCCTGGCATTTGTCTGCAGCTGTAATGCGACTGTGTTTTACAGCTTACCTCAAATGAACAGAGGGTAATTGCTGACTAGTCTTTTAACCTTTTAAATCCTCCTGAAGCAGGGGGGCTGGTGTGGCGATAGTGCACCTCTCATCGTTTTAGGGGAATGAAAGATGCTGACTGTCTTAATCCCTGCAAATTTGAGATCCCCCCCATTACAATGAACGTGAACACCTATGCCAATTATCATGAGGAAAAAATATATATATATATATTACTCAGTGATTTAAATCCAATATCCCTATGCACATTGTATTTGCACTACCGTTATATTTCCATAGGCCTTAAAACATAAGCACACAGATGCTTAGACAGTTTTTATTACCATTCAAATAGGATATCCAATGACTGTCATTATTGCTCACTGTGATGTGCATCCATAAAACACTCTTACACACAGGTCTGTTTAATATCTCTCAGCCATTTCTCACATCATGACATCCTCAATATGGCGGAGAAAACTCCAAAGGGATTTAGGTCTGCGCATAATTAGATCATGTGGAGCTAAATCAAATTCAATTCAAATGAGAGGAGAAAGCCAAACCCATGACTGTTCTGTTGTCTATACTCTCTTTCTCTCTATGGCTCCTGATTGATCTGCACTGTGTTTTTGTTTGAAGGTTGGAGCAGGGCAGCCTCCCTTTTTCTCCCCTCCCCCCACCGTCTTCCTCAGCAGTCGAAGGAAAGAGTGAAAGGATGGAGCGTTTTCACCTCCCACTCCTCCCTGGGTTCTCACTGCTTAACCTTGACAAGTCAATATGATACAGGCGCAATGTGCTTATCTCCTCCTGACATTACCACTGTTCTCGGTACAGCCGGGGCACGGGGCCTGTTTCATTAGCATAGCTTAAAAACACATCACTCTCCTTTTTTTGAGGAGCCAGCCTGCCCCGTCACTCTATGCTCACACACGTTACACAGCTCACTATCAATGCAACACAGCTAAGGCCACATGCTGTATGAACAGCTACACAAACACAATGGCAAACCTCAAGACATTCGGCTGCTTTCCAGAGCTACTATACCATACCTTGTCTTTTGCATTTGACCCACACAGATGAACATTGCTGTATGATTGAAAGACTTGACAGAGCCAGATCATCCACTATTTTGGAGTAATAAACCATATACTGTAGCTCTGTATGTCAGGCCAGTGAACTGACAAGTTGGATTGTGCACCAATCAGCCCCCAGCATCTGGCAGTAGGTCCTGCCTACCCGGAGTGGCAGCTAGCTCCCTGATCTCCAGCTGCAGGCAGGGTATCTGCAGGCAGGGTGGCTCCAACCCAGGGCCATTAGTCACAGGGCCCAGGGTACCACTCTCTCATCCCACCACATAAGGTGGTGTAATTGATACCCGTCAGCTCCGGCTGTAATCTCCTTAGTGGGCGGCAGGCGGGTGGGTGGGTGGGCATGGGATGCGTGCCTCTTGTTTGGTTAAGAAGGTGGCAAGCGGGGGCCAGGGCTTTGGCTTTCTCTGTGCCATCACTCCACTTGAAGGTGAGATGATTTAGGAGCTGGGGAGAAAGTTAATTTCTCTTGATCATTGTGTGCAACCTGGAGCCTTAATGGCGGCCGTAATTAATTCTGCTGATGTTAATCACCAGGGCTGGTCCCCACAATTATCAGCCCTGTGCAGATGGGGCGCGGCGCAGACATGAAAAATTAGGAAAATGAATCTGTAATGGGGTGGCAGATCTAATCTGCGTCAGAGAAAACAAAGTTAGGAAGAGCAAGGAGCCTGAGGATTCCAGGTGAAAGCCGGTGCCGCCGACAAGCCTGTGACAGAGCTGAAAAATGTTGCAGTGTCCGAAGTGTTTGGTAATTACTGGGCCATTGAATGGTTCTATTGTTAATTAATCACTGCAGCAGAGGTGAGCTGAAACATCTCCTGGCTGGGGATATCGGATGGAGAGGAAGGGAAGCTGCTATGCACACGTGCTGCTACTGGAGTCAACCAAAGGTTAATCAGGTTCCACTCTTGGTTGTGTGGGCTTTGCAATCAACTCCCATTCACTTCTGCAGGGGGAAAAAACAAGGAGTAATTGATAACTGAGAATGCAATAATAATTTCGATACACACACACACACACACACACACACACACACACACACACACACACACACGATTTGGTTCAATCATGCTCTTACTGATGGGAGAATTACTAAAGCATTAGTGGTCAAAGGACAGATACTCCCAGAGGACGTTTCCTCTGCCAACGTCAAACAAAATTAAGCAAAATCACCTGATTAATTGAAACTGCAGAGGAGCCATTTTTCAAGCTCTTGCTTAGCTCTGGCAGTTGAGCGTGCTGTCATTTCTATTGGTCAGCTTAATTAGTCTTCTACCTATTTTGTCTTTAATAAGGCATGCCATAGGTTCTTGAGAAATTTAGGAGGTTAAAACAAATCATTATTCATAATCATTGTTCTAAGTAGAGGGGAAAACTTAACAATAGACTGAGCTGTTTGCCAACCAGGATTTAGTTTAAGTGTGTTATTAATGAGATTGGTAATCACTTCTGTTACATTTTCTCTTATACACTCATACGGTGTACAGAACTCCACTGGGAAAACAGGTATATAACGTCAACTGAAATGGTAAAGAAAATGATTCAATTGCACCTCTCCAACAACAACTCAGACTTTAGGGCTAAATCGGGGCTAACACAAGTTATCAACTGTAGACATGGGGGAAGAAAAGTTGTATATGAGATTATAAATCTACTTGATGAGCCATTCTTTTGTGTGCCAGACCGCCAAAGACGAATTTCCATTTTGCACGAACCAAATGGACAATTAAGTTTTCTTATCTGAAAAGAACACATTGCAACTAGGAAACGTATCTGTTTTAGTGAATGCCTGCGTCTCTTCAGATGCAGATCTGTGAGATAATCCTGACACACCCCACCCACCTCTTGGGTGTCGGGCATTTTTGGGCTGTTGTAATACCTATTGTTATCAATATAAAACTATTGATCATAGTACAACTAAACTCAAGTTTTTCCAATAATAATCTAAGGTCAAAAGCTAATTTTCCTATAATTACTCGCAAGCGGCACAAACAATTCTTAAGGTAAATGGCAACAAATGACAATAAATGAGGTGGCTGGCAGTGTTCATTGTTCTCCAGACCCTGGTAAGTAGTGTCACAGCAGCTGTGACCAGGTGTTTACATAGGGCACTACGGCACAGAGACATAGAACCACAGCACAGGGAAGAACAACCAATCGGGAGAGCCCTCGTGCTTTTATAATGAGCTAAAGGCCCAAGCCAAGGGTAATACACATACAATACAAGGGATATGTTATGATGATCCACAACTGAATCAATACAAGTTCATCATCGTTGGATGACAACTGCATCGCTGATGCCTATCTGGCTAACGGAGAAGTGTTCCTGTAGTTGAGGTAAATGTTTCCCGCCACATCTCATTTTCAGCCAATGCCTGTCTCTAGCAGCTCTTTTACAAGGAAATGTGATAGAGATTTGCACATTCATAATTCCAAAAGATTATATGCTAATGCAAACTCGCCTGTTTGTTGGAGGAAATTGCATTGTGGTTATTAGTGTGACACCAAACGCTCCTCAGCCAAACGTCCTTACCGGCTCCCTGTTGCCCTCACTATTTGCATTTTTATTACAACCAGGAAGGGAAAGAGAAGTGAAATAAAAGCAGGGAATATCTAACGCCTCCAACTTGTGAGATTTAATTGAATATATTCAAATATGATTCATAGAACAATTACACTCTCATTCTACAAGCACATATTGCAATTGTCTTGTCTGTATTTGGTTTTTCTGGCCTCCCCTCACCCTCTGTGCACTCCCTCTAAATAAAAAATCTGACTGGCCTTTGTAGGAGACTCTGTGGAGGAATCAATAGGTGCATTAATTACTGCAATTCATTACCCAAATAAACATGGGACTCAACCTTTTGCTGGATACAAATTTGGGAGGCGTAAGCGTTTGGCCAGAGACGAAGGCCTGGCCTGAGGATCCTTATTGCATTAATCTACAGATCAAACTGTTGAGTGCCAGGGATCCTCCAGGGAACGTCCGACCTGGAATCAATCCCCACGCTCAGGCAGTGAGTTATGGCCACTGAATACAAAGGTAGTCATGTGACATTGCTGTCACTGAGAGCAGCAGTTCTCTCTTTCTTTCTCTTTGACTCTCCTTCTCTGGTCAATAATGGAGTTCTATTGGCCTAGCCCACAGTGTACTGGGCTGTCATGGCTGGTTCCTGCTATCCCCCCCCCTCATGCTCCCCTGCATATCCCTGGGCTGCTCTTTGGGTCTCTGGGATCAGGACCATGGAGGCTCCTCTGAAAGCGCTTGGCAGAGGACAACGGTAAAGGACATCCCTCTCCCCGGCTGTCATCTCAACCGAGTGTGCCTATTTGTGAATTGTATCTCCAACGCTGGCTATAATAAAACATGATAATGATGGATCACACCAATAAATGACTGTTGAGTGGAATGCTGGGTCGGATCTGTGTGTGTGCCATGCTGTGTGAGGCCTCTACACACCCAGGATACATACAATTCACATGTAGCCTGTGTACAGTAAACACAGACAAACACACATGCATGCACACATTTTTTTTTGTTGAAACGCTGTCCAGTTCCACCAGACAAAGAAATGCAAAGGTAAAGCCTCATTTGTATAAAATCCATTTTAATGAATGATTAAAAAAATCTTGCTGCTGTGCACTTCAGTCTTTCTGTAATTTCAATGACCAAATACCTGTGTGTTAAGATGGAGGACCCGGCAGTCTTTTTAGTTGGTGTGGAGTTGCAACAGTTGATACCTGAGTCAGGGGTTCTGGTACAAAATATACAAAATATGCAAATGTAGAAAAATTATGGGACATTTGTTGAGCAAAATAACAAACTGGCCATCATCCTCGAGTGGAGGTACCTTTGCTAAAGACAAAGCACCCCAAACGCATGGCCCAAAGCCCATAAACTCACACATCTGAGTATATGTCTGGATTATAATAACCACATGTCAATTAGACAAGCAGCTCTCCCTGAACGAGAAGATCAGGGCCATTTCTATCTTTTTGGGGGCCCTTTATGCTAGGTTTGGTTGGGGGAGGGGGGGACACCTTCTTGGCGGAGCCAAGCCGATTTGCGATATTACAAAGGTTATTGCAGTAAACAAACACTTTTTTTTTCTCCTCAAACATCATCGCTCGCGCAATTAGAAGAACACAATATGTACTGCAATGTCTTTTACCATGCTGCACTACGGCAAGCTCGGCAAACAAAAACAATAACGTTTGGTGGGGCGGCCAGTGGCCCTGTTTCCACCTACTGTGGACTGCTACAATTCTACACATTTTTGCAGTGTGGCGTGGCTAAAATGTTGTAGTTTTAAAGCACATTTTCTGCATGATATCTGATCATTTGCAGAAATGTTCGAGTTTCTTATCAACAATGTGCACCCCGTAACCAGGATAAACCAAATAACGAGAGGCCCGTAAAACTGTGGCTAAGCATCACATGATTGGCACGCGCTCACCTCAGAAGTTCAACAGCGGCGATGAGTAAAGCACATTGATGGAACCAAACAAAGCTAAACATGTCTAGATAAACGTTAATGGTAACCACAATCTGGTGTTTGTGTTCTCTCAATGTATTCAGCACAACATTTGATGGGGCTAGAGATAGCATAGTTAATTTAGCAAGCAATGTTTATACCAAACAATCAGTCCATTTTGTTTGGCGCTCAGACATTGGGGAGCAAAGGGGGTCCTATTTATTTTCAATTTAGCTTTGGCAGGGGCCAAATTCTATCCAGGCAGGGTGGTTGGCAGTGCTCATACCCATGGAAGCCTCTCCGCCGAGGCAGAGAAAATTAGAAGGGTGAAATTGCAGCCTGACATTCCTGTATGTGGGCATTCCTGCATCTGCATGAACCCCTCTTTATACATCCATTGGCCAATCATCTTTAAGCTAGGACAGGCGGGGGCGCTCCAGTACAGTAGGTACCTTAACATTGGATGCCAACCGGCGATAAGCCCAACAGAAGAAGAGGCGATGGCGACAACGGTAGACTGCGGTAGACGGTAGACTGACCGCCTGTCAGGGACCATTTTCTTGCAGTTTGGTTAACGACGGTGAAGGCAGGTTTTTGGCAGGCGGGAGCGAAGGACACTGTGTGGTAGCTAGCTCGTCCTACGGAGGACTCCGGTGCGCTGGAGGCGGGGGCGACACTTTGTGCTAGTTAGCTTGCTAGCTAGCAGACTGTGTCGCTAAGTAGCAAGCTCGTTAGTTAGCACACAGTGTTGCCTTCCGCCTGCTGTGTACTGGAGTAACTAGCGGAGGCGACATCGGTAGACAGTGTCCTTCTTTCCCGCCTGTCAGGCACTGTTTTTCTGCAGTTCTGTTAATAGTGTGTACTGGGGCTGGCCCTGTGTGGGGCTGGAGTGTGCACTGGGGCTGGCCCTGTGTGGGTCTGAAGTGTGCACTGGGGCTGGCCCTGTGTGGGGCTGGAGTGTGCACGGGGGCTGGCCCTGTGTGGGGCTGGAGTGTGCACTGGGGCTGGCCCTGTGTGGGGCTGGAGTGTGTACTGGGGCTGGCCCTGTGTGGGACTGGAGTGTCTACTGGGGCTGGCCCTGTGTGGGACTGGAGTGTGCACTGGGGCTGGCCCTGTGTGGGGCTGGAGTGTGCACTGGGGCTGGCCCTGTGTGGGGCTGGAGTGTGCACTGGGGCTGGCCCTGTGTGGGGCTGGAGTGTGTACTGGGGCTGGCCCTGTGTGTGGCTGGACGGTGCACTGGGGCTGGCCCTGTGTGGGGCTGGAATGTGCAGTGGAACAGGTGATTATGCTCCACATCACATCCCCCATCCTGACAGGGCACTGGATAAAGCGAGCTCTTAGAGCAAGCGTCCGATTGAAAGGACACTATTTCAGGTTGACTTACACACGTGTCGGCTGGACACCGAGCACACCTTCAAGTCAGATTACCGTTTAGGACTGGCTGTCCTTGACACCTCACTCACTGCATTCTGACACCCTTCTCATGATGCTCCAGAATGCTCTTGGTCACATACAGTAGGTGAGATCAAAGAGACCTTTTGGAAACTGCGTCTCAACAACACCGTTTCATAAGGGCATACATTTAACACTCGGGTCTTAAAATGTTAGCACCCTTTTAGTAACATTTTGACATTCAACATGTATATCTGAACACCCTATAGGTGTATTCATATACAGTACATATAGCTTGATGTTGTGTCTAAATGATAATTCCATTTTGAATGGTACAGTTGGTGCAGTGAATCTGCCGGTATGGTTTGCGACCAGGCTGAATCGTCAGTAGTGCATCTTCTCTGCACCATAGTTCTCTGTTCTAGTTTAGCAGTCTCAGTTGGACAGGATATGGTTTCTTCCCTGGTGGACTCACTTGGGCAACGGTTACCACTGAGGAGCTCTAATCTGACCTATCTGTTTGACAGTTCATGTCCTGTTCTAAAATACACACCAACCCAACACTCATCTGACCTGACCCACTTTAGTTTCCACCTCATCTTTCTATAATCACCCAGGTGTGGAACTCTCCAAACATTCAGATTGTTCTTACGGCCACGTGTGGATGCACAATTATTGCATACCATAGGTCTATAACAATATTTTTTGTTGTTGTACAATAATATTTCAACCAACACAACAAGTCACTGAGTATTGTCAAAGGTTTTGGGCTGGATCCTAAATATGATCATTCTGAACATGTTCCAGGTCGAAGGAGCCGTGGACTTCAGTGAGGTCGTCCTGTGAGAATCCAATCAGCGTTCAACCTTAAGACCATCCACTTAGAGAGAACCTATACTGCACACCTAAAACTAAAATGGTGGTTAGTTATTCATATAGGATCCATTTGAATTGGCCACCATCCAAAAGTGTTACTAATTAAAAATCAATCTGTGGGCCATTAGTGCAGAGGCATGTGCCAAGGTTGTGTTTTTCAGAAGAGCCTTTGTAATGAGCATTGCTTTAGATCGGGGGGGGGGGGGGGGGGGGGGTACAGATCCCAGATAATCTGGAGCTCAACTTAAACAATTGATACTATGTGTAAAGATGCTGAACTTGTAGTCTTCCCTAATTGATCCACTTACCCTGGGCCGGTGTAAGCGGCGAAATAAATGTGGGTGTTCATTGCGTAGGCAAGGCTCCATAGATAACTATTAAAGGCGGATCTGTTGGCCTGATTCTGATGACTACGGAAGGGATTCCAGAGCAGGAAGGCATTTGTCTGCTTTAGCAGGAGTGGTGTTAGATATTTCGGTGATAAATGTTCACTAACTCTGAGCAGCACCTGGGGAAAGCAACCCTCAGCCCTGGACTCTGCTAGAACTTATTAAAGTTGCAGAGCCGTATTTCAAGGCCCCATTACAGAGGTGTAACTGGTGCTGACGCCTACCAATTTGGCCTTGTGGGTCTAAGCTGTAACTCAGCAGTTGGTAACCCGGGTTGGAAAGGACAGCACCACTGTTTACGGCATTATAACATCTACGACATGTTTGAATAGAGCCAGTGAAACCAGAGGTTAGTAGGATAGGATATCTGCTACCATGGCATAGCCCACTGGGCAGATACTGGTTGAATCAATGTTGTTTCCACGTCATTTCAAAATGATGTTGAACCAACGTGGAATATATGGTGACTTGACATCTGTGCCCAGTGGGATATGTCATTTAAAATGGGACCATGATGCCAAATAAAGGGGTAGGTATGTTAGTGGCTGTTTCTCCACTCATTTGATCATTCTTTATGGTAGAACAGTGGCTAGTGTGGCATAAACGCTGCCCTCTAGATCACCATTGACAGTCAAATAAGAACTTAATTTAAGATTATTAGGGGTAATTGTTGAAATGACTTGGCTTGGTTGATCTTTTCTCTCCTTTTATGTGTTCCAAATCTTCAATGTGCCGAAAACATCCCCTCCATTCTGTAGCAAGGTGTCTTTAAGTATGAATAAAAGACACTGTAAATCACATCCAATGTGTGCATCATTTTGTGTTGGCACAGTATAAGCAAGTGTGTGTGAGGGAAAGACGAAAGAAAGATGGAAGATACTGTAGATGGATAAAGAGATATATTACACAGAGAGAGAGAGAGGGAGGAGGGGGAGAGATGGTGTGAAAGACGAAAGACAGCGAGAGAGAAAGATGGAAGATGGATACTGTAGATAGATACAGAGATATATTACAGAGAGAGAGTGGGAGGGAGGGAGGCGGAGAGGGAGAGAGATGGTGTGTTTTTGATAATACATGAGTCTTGAGAGAGATCTGTGGCTGCTGTGACAAGAATCTCAAGGAGAGCTCAATAACAGAGCTGTCAATGTATTCCCTATTTGAGTGTATTTTTAGTGCAGGCATCATGGGTCTCATGCATATTTCAATAGATCTTTTGTATATTAGGTGCGAGCACGCACACAAACTGGAGTGAGGAATTGCACAACACGACTCCAAGAAATATGGGCTTGATTCTTAGATTTGACAGAACAGTTCAGAGCGGTCCCAGATAGGTTGGCTTTGACTTTCAATAGATGGTGGGAAAAGACCTTCATTGATTGCATTATAAGAAAAAAAGCTTAGATATGACAATGACCCTGATAGAATCAGAGCAACACACAGCCGAACAAACAAAAGAATACACACATTAATTACCACTGGCGCAAGGCAAATTAACACATAGATGTCACATACAGTACCAGTCAAAAGTTTGGAGATACCTATTCATTCAAGGGTTTTTCTTTATTTTCACTATTTTCTACATTGTAGAATAATAGTGATGTCATCAAAACTATGAAATAACACATGTAATATTGTAGTTACCAAAAAAGTGTTTGAGATTTTAGATTCTTCAAAGTAGCCACCCTTTGCCTTGATGACAGCTTTGCACACGTTCTTTCAACCAGCTTCACCTGGAATGCTTTTCCAACAGTCTTGAAGGAGTTCTCACATATGCTGAGCACTTGTTGGCTGCTTTTCCTTCACTCTGCGATCAAACTCATCCCAAACCATCTCAATTGGGGTTAGGGTTAGGGTTATTTCTCAGAACAAGAACAACCCTTCATTTCTCAGAACAAGAATAGACTGATGAGTGTTCTTTGTTTCTGGCCATTTTGAGCCTGTAATCGAACCCACAAATGCTGATGCTCCAGATACTCAACTAGTCTAAAGAAGGCCAGTTTTTTATTGCTTCTTTAATCAGAACAACAGTTTTCAGCTGTGCTAACATAATTGCAAAATGGTTTTCTAATGATCAATTCGCCTTTTAAAATGATAAACTTTGATTAGCTAACACAACGTGCCATTGGAACAGAGGAGTGATGGTTGCTGATGATGGGCCTCTGTACGCCTATGTAGATATTCCATTTAAAAAATCTGCCGTTTCCAGCTACAATAGTCATTTACAACATTAACAATGTCTACACTGTATTTCTGATCAATTTTATGTTATTTTTTCAAAAACAAGGACATTTCTAAGTGACCCCAAACTTTTTAACTGCAGTGTATGTGTATGAACACTGTCAAGAAAAAGTATGTGAACCCTTTGGAATTACCTGGATTTCTGCATAAATTGGTCATAAAATTTGATCTGATCTTCATCTTAGTCACAACAATAGACGGACACAGTGTGCTTACAATAATTTGTGTGTCATTATTTTTCTTGTCGATATTGAATACATATTTTAAACATTCACAGTGTAGGTTCTAAAAAGTATATGAACACCTAAGCTAATAACTTTTCCAGAAGCTAATTGGAGTCAGGAGTCAGCAAACCTGGAGTCCAATCAATGAGACGAGATTGGAGATGTTGGTTCAAGCTGCCTTGCCCTATAAAAAACACTCACAAATATGAGTTTTCTATTCACAAGTATAGCCTGATGTGAACCATGAACCACAAAAGAGATCTCAGAAGACCTAAGATCAATAATTGTTGACTTGCATAAAGCTGGAAAGGGTTACAAAAGTATCTCTAAAAGCCTTGATGTTCATCAGTCCACAGTAAGACAAATTGTCTATAAATGGAGGAAGTTCAGCACTGTTGCTATGACTGCAAAAGCACAGTGCAGAATGCTCAATGAGGTTAAGAAGAATCCTAGTGTCAGCTAAAGACTTACAGACATCTCTGGAACATGCTAACATCTTTGTTGACGAGTCTACGATACGTAAAACACTAAACAAGAATGCTGTTCGTGGGAGGACACCACGGAAAAAGCCACTGCTGTCAAAAAAACATTGTTCACAAAAGAGCACCTGGATGTTCCACGGTGCTCCTGGAAAAATATTCTGTGGACAGATAAACTAAAGTTGAGGTGTTTGGAAGGAACACACAACACTGTGTGAGAAAAAAGCATAAAACAGCATACCAACATCAAAACCTAATCCCAACTGTAAAGTATGGTGGAGGGAGCATCATGGTTTGCATCGACTTCTGGAGTGGACCAGTCAGAGTCATGACCTCAACCCGATTTTAAAATGCTGTGGAATGACCTCGAGAGCAGTTCACACCAGATATCCTAAGAATATTGTTGAACTGAAACAGTTTTGTATCTTTACAAAACTGTTTGTCCACAATTGTCCATAATTGTCCAAAATTCCTCCTGACCGTTGTGAAGGTCTGATCCGCAACTACAGAAAACATTTGGTTGGCTTTATTGCTGCCAAAAGAGAGTCAACCAGTTATTAAATGCAAGGGGTATCATACTTTTTCCACCCTAAACTGTGAATGTTTACATGGTGCGTTCAATAAAGACATGAAAACGTGTGATATTAGTTTAAGCCGATTAAAATGAAGATCAGATTAAATTTTAGGACCAATTTATGCAGAAATTCAGGTAATTCCAAAGGGTTCACATACTTTTTCTTGCCACTGAGTGTATATATATTTTTTTTTTACCCCTTTCTCCTCAATTTCATTGTATCCAATTGGTAATTAGTTTGTCTCATCGCTGCAACTCCCGTATGGACTCTGGAGAGGCAAAAGTCATGAGCCCTGCGTCCCCCGAAACACAACCCAACCAAGCCGCACTGCTTCTTGACACAACGCCCGCTTAACCCAGAAGCCAGGCGCACCAATGTATCGGAGGAAACACCGTTCACCTGGCGACCGTGTCAGCATGCATTGCTCCCAACCCGCCACAGGAGTCGCTAGAGCACGATGGGACAAGAACATCCTGCCAGCCAAACCCTCCGCTAACCTGGACGACGCTGGGCCAATTGTGCATCACCCCATGGGTCTCCCGGCTGCGACAGAGCCTGGACTTGAACCAGGATCTCTAGTGGCACAGCTAGCACTGCGACGCAGTGCCTTAGATCACTGCACCACCTGGGAGGAACCATGGTGGTTAAGTGTGCATTGATTTCTAAATAAATCACCAACAGTGTCACCAGCAAAGCACCCCCATAACATCATACCTCCTCCTCCATGCTTCACAGTCGGATCCACACATGCAGAGATTGTCCGTTCACATACTCTGTGTCTCACAAAAACACAGCGGTTGGAACCAAACATCTCAAATTTGGACTCATCAGACCAAACGACAGATTTCCACCGGTCCATTGCTCGTGTTTCTTGGCCCAAGCAAGTCTCTTCTTCTTATTGGTGTCCTTTAGCAGTGGTTTCTTTGTAGCAATTTGACCATGAAGGCCTGATTCACGCAGTCTCCTCTGAACAATTTATGTTGTGATTTGTCTGTTACTTGAACTCTGAAGCATTTATTTGGGCCTGGTAACTCTAATGAACTTATCCTCTAATGAACTTATCCCTGTGGTGGTCCTCATGAGAGTCAGTTTCATCATAGTGCTTGATGGTTTTTGCGGCTGCTTTGAAGAGACTTTCAAAGTTCTTAATGTTCCGGATTGACTGACTTTCATGTCATAAAGTAATGGACTGTCATTTCTCTTTGCTTATTTGAGCTGTTCTTGCCATTCTATGGACTTGGCCTTTTACCAAACAGGGCTATCTTCTGTATACCACCCCTACCTTGTCACAACACAACTGATTGGCTCAAACACATTAAGAAGGAAAGAAATTCAACACAAAAAAAACTTTAAACAAGGCACACCTGTTAATTGAAATGCATTCCAGGTGATTACCTCATGAATCTGGTTGAGAGAATGCCAAGAGTGTGCAAAGCTGTCATCGAGGCAAAGGGTGGCTACTTTTGAAGAATCTCAAATACAATATATTCAGATTTTGTCTAACATTTTTTTGGGTTACTACATGATTCCATGCGTTATAGAAAATAGTAAAAATAAAGAAAAACCCTTGAATGAGTAGGTGTCCAAACTTTTGTGCGCACAGACACTCCACACACCGCATGTTATAACGGTGAAGGCCACAATATGCTGTCGTCCATGGTGTGAGACTGACTTAAGATCTGAACCCTGACTCCACGACGCCAGCGACGGGGATGAATTCTCATCAGAGCCATCAGTGCATTGCGCCTGAGATATATCATCTCGTAGTTGTAGATTAGCTCATATAATGGTTCAATTTCCCCCGTCTGATTAAATCAAAGTTTATGAAGCTGTCATTGCTGTGCTGATGATGGGGCCATCATTTTGCTATAAGGCCAGTGTTTGGTGACATCAGCTTGCCCCCCCCCCCACCAGTTCCAGTCAGAGACTAAGAGCAGTAATGTTATGCAGTATGTCTGAGGGATTTACAAATGAAATCTTGGGAAGACTGGACAGGGTTTTTCCATGACATCGAGGTCTTGGAATTTGCTCTTGGTAGCTGGCTCTTATTAAAGAGGCAGCAGCGGCTGTAGCCTTTTGAGCCAGTACTTTTATACACATAGATCACATTTATAGCCAGTGTCTTCCATAATGCAGTCCTGTGATGAGACAAGGGGCTGACATCCTCCACGTCTGTGTAATGTAAAGTAGACAGTTCTATGTGGAAAGCAGATTTGGCTACAATGGACCCTTTCGGGTTGAACATGGTCAGATGTGAAGGGGTGTGAACTCACCCTACACACTGCATTTCTGAGAGCTGCCAGGAGAGGGAGTTGTCAGGTGTCTGGCAGGGGCAAGTGATTGATTCCATCATGACCGGAGCCAGAGAGGAAGAGGCGAAGCGAGAGGGATAACCGGGCCCAAGATCTGTCTCCTGCAGTGTTTTTGGGGTTTTCCGCTCACAAAGCAAGGAGTTTTTGTATGGAGGTCAATGAGAGTGTTGAATTTGGTCAACAAAAAAATGTAATGGCTTATTTGCAATATGCGGCTTATTTGAGCAAACGGAAGTTTCGCAATGATTAGGTTCTTCCGAGTGTACTGATATAAGTAGGACGCGTGACATCAACTTTGAGAAAAAACACTATATCGGAGTTGTGCCTGTTGTTCACAAACATATCTGCCCTCTCATTGGCTAGAAAGGTCCCACCTGATCTTGCCTCCTCCTGACTGCCTTCCATTTTTGAAGACGTTCATTTTCATTGTTAGAGCGGCCACTGGAGTATCCGGTCAATATAATGGATAATCTGTGCCAGAGGGCATTACCTTTTTTATAGAGGGTTCACAACCAGCTGAATGGCAGAGACGTACACACCGGAAGCCTGTGCTCTAGTGTGCTACAAACCAACCAAGAGGGTTCTAAAAGAGAGGCCTGCTAACAAAGAACAGATGTTGAAGCCTGCTTCTTTTTTTTTTGTTTGACTGTTTAGAAATAGGTCTTCTCTATGTCAAATCTATGATTCTTTCCCTGATATTTATCCTCACTGAAACCCTCTCAAGGCTGGGTCTTTATCCTCAATCACAGCCTTCCTTACTCAGAGGTTTAATTACCCGGAGTAGACTCCCAAAGTCAAAAATAGCTGAGTGCCATTGGAAATCTATTGTGCTTCATGGATTAGCCTAGAACTTCCAAGTTCTAACGAGAGGGAGGAACGGTCACATTGGTTGCAGAAGGGGCATCAGATTTCTATTATTGACTGCTGCAGATATTGCACTGTAGCCGTGTGTAGTGTAAATTGGTTCCTGAGGGGTTTTCAGCTCTCTGAGCTGGACGCTGTGTGGAGCCCCCGCTGTCCCCAGAACTCCCAACCCCCTCTGTAAATTGTAGTGGTGGAAGGCTTCCAGTCCCAAGCTGGCGCTGGCCCCCCTCCTCTGATCAATACCTAATTCCAGCCCGTGCAATCAGCCGGCGTTGCCCCGGCAACACTGATGTCACGCAGGTTGAGTGCTGGCTGTTACAACAAATCATTTCCTTTCAAGCAAGCATAATTGAGTATTTGTACAGTAGGCTGTCACCTGAGACTATTTACATCAAGCCTGAACCTGCAGGACATTAGTTATGCCTGCTCTCTGAGGGTAGAGCTCGGCGGCTGGTGACCTTACAAAACTAGCCGGGAGGGTGTTACTATGGCAACTGAGTTTACTTTGGAACAGTGGAGCTCTGAAGGGGATTGGGGGGTGGTGGGGGCGGCTGAGTGTAGCTTTCGTTTGTGGGGGGAAGGTGGTGAGAGAGAGAGGGAGAGAGAGACGCACACTGGGATGCTCTCTGGTCATTTGCCCTTGTTCACTGTTAGGAGACACGAGTACCTCGACAAGACTGATATACAGTCACCAGGAGGTTTAATATCTGAAATTAGAAGAAATACTTTTAAATCAATGTGCTTTATTGTTCTTGCAGAGGCCAAGACAGTTTAATTTAACACATTAGCATATTAGGAAACGGTTTTAATGACTTATCATACTTTCAGATATATGCATTACCGCTCGTAGGTTGTAATGCCCAATTGGCCAATAAAATAAAACAGAAAATCTACAACTAATTTAATTGGATTGCAACATTACTCAAAAATTAAAACAAATAGAGCTTCTGGGTGATTTATTGTGCCACATTTAAATGACTTAAAACATAAATATGCCAGCTCCCTGAGCTGAAGTCCATGTATCACAATATTCTAAAATTACCTCTTAAAGTAGAGACAAGGTTAGAGTCATTGTATTGATAGGGACATCTTTTGTACAACAGGCCACTACAACGCAGAGCTTCATTCAGTCATATGGCCTACTGCAGGTTTATCCAACAGGTCGATGGCCAGTTACCAGTAGCTCGCAGCCCATCCTTGAGTAGTTCACCAAACAATTCTGTAAGTACATGCATTTGTCACATGTCCCAACTCAAACTGTCATAAACACATCTCTGCAAGGTCCTGTCTAATCAATGCAACATGAATGAACGTTTTCCAAATTTGTTGGTTTTCTTATAGACCTAAAAAAAAAAGTATTCTGATGTGATTTAAGCATCGGCATGGACTCAGAACATGCAATTTAGTTGTTTCTCTATGAACAATTGAGATTGGGGAGAAAAAAAATCACAGCTTTTATAGGGCTCGCCTTAGAGCTGTTTATGAACCACTATTTTACCAGGTATGTTGACAGAAACAGTGCACTACCCGGGAAAGAGTTGAAGGGGAGAGGAGAAGAATGTGCCTTTTTGAAAGCTAGGAAAAAAATGACTAGCTTGCGACATGTTCCATTTTTTTGTTGCTAGAAAAGTATGTAGATCCCTGGCCTACTACAGTATACCCATCTCATATCCTGTTGACATCCTTGTGTAGGCTCATGTGAAAGTACACACTCTGTTTATAGTACACAGGTCCAGGTATGCGTGGACACATTTTGAATTGCTGTGTACTTAATGAGCAGCACTTCATATCAAAAGTGGTATGCATCACAGTTGGCACCTTTTTCACTGCTTTAAGCAGCTGTCTGAAGAATTCTCCATATCCTATGGATGCATAACTCATTCATCCCATCTGCCACTGAACAATAATTCATCAAACATGGAGATGAAAGTGTTAGTCCAATAGGAGCATGTAGTAATGCTGAGCTAGGTCATTTTTACCCATGATAGGTAGTACACATGTATACACAGGACAACACTAAGAAGACACCCACCCCCAACTGATTGAAACCATGTTAAATCTGTAGACAAACAATATCTCTAGAAAAAATATATTCACTAAATTCCTTATACTGTCACTAATACCCCTGCACTTTACAACGATTTGTCCTGGGGATTTTTTCTTTGCCAGCTGACAAGGCGGGTCAAAGTCATGTAGGACACAGCCTGTCACCATTTAGACTGGTGACAGATATAATACCACCTCGTGGGGACAATTGCAAAAGGAATTAAACGTCTCCCCTCTTTACCACACAAACAATATGCAAACAACGTTCATCCCTGAAAAAAAGTCATTTTGAATGACCTTTGCAAATATGGCGTTTTTTAACCTGTCGTCATATTTCCGATTCATCCTCGGAAATGGAAAAGTTAACATGCAAATCATTTGAATACATTGGTATGCATTGTGTTGACTGAGCAAAGAAACGACCCATAAGCATGAAAAATGAAATGGTTGATTATTCTATTATTATTGTACTATTGCTTTAAATGATAAAGCAAAGCGTGTCAGCTTCATTACTTTCACAACAGCTCCATTGTAATATCTTCAACTTTAGAATGATAAACTATTATCGGATATCATTGTAATTTTCATTATTAAAAATGGCAAACCCAGTAGCGTAATCTGACAAATCTGATTTGCACTATCTTCAAGGCTATTAAACAGTAATGAATCAAAGGTATTGGTCATTTATCCTGGTGGTGGAATCATCAGGATTTATATGATGCATTTCGCAGCCATCAAAGACTTCAGTAAACGATAAAGACGTTGAAGAACAAAGAATGATGGTCATAACTAATGAATTTACGGTATTGGTTATGCCCACAAAATATAGCTGCTTCTCTTATAAGAATAAACAACACAAACTCTTTATTTGTATGTTAGATGCTATCTAGCCACACAGAGCCGGGGGAATGAGCAGTTGGCATTTGGCTTAAAAGACTTGGTCTGTGCATTGCCAAGGCCGTGAATGTCAACAGCTCCACTAAGCAGTTCTACATAATGTGTTATGCACAGGAATAGTTTCTGATACACCTACTTCAACTTAAGTGGTCCATTTGACGGTTTCCTCTAAATTCCCTCTTAGTCCTGTGTGGCTCAGTTGGGAGAGCATGTCATTTTCAACGCCAGGGTTGTGGGTTCGATTCCCACGGGGGACCAATGAAAATGTCTGCACTCACTACTGTAAGCTGCTCTGGATAAGAGCGTCTGCTAAATGACTCAAATGTCAATGTAAGATGGATATGATTCAGTTTGTGGGTCCGATCTGGTGGGGTTTTGAGCTCCTGGTCTTGTGCTTCGGGAGACTATAGCTTTAGTGAGGGGGAGAGGGAGAGGGGAGCCTTCTGCTGGCCCGATATGGATGAACTCTCCCCAGAGTCTCCCTGGCCCCTGATTCAATCAGCACGTCTCCAGGTCCACTGTTTCCTGGCACTGATGTATTGCAGGGTGGAGCGCGGTGCTGTGCGACGTCACTGCGTTGGATCAGGTTATGTCAGAGCCATTTCACCGCCACTGTGATGTTATTCAGCGGCCATTCGGCAGACACTGAGGGGTGAAGACATCACTTTGATCTGCCAGCTGTGATCCCTTTATCGCACTGTGGATTGGGGAAGGCAAGATGAAGGTCAACTGGACTGTTTCGTTCACAGAGACAGAAGGGTGAGGATGGGTAACTATGGAAAAGGAGAGGGTGAATGAACATAAAGGCATCTTAAAACCTCTTAAGGATCGTACCCTTTTTTTTTTAATCTCCAATTTTCGCCTAAAATGACAAACCCAAATCTAACTGCCTGTAGCTCAGGACCTGAAGCAAAGATATGCATTTTCTTGATACTATTTGAAAGGGAACACTATGACGTTTGTGGAAATGTGAAATTAATGTAGGAGAATATAACTCATTAGATCTGGTGAAATGGAAGAGAAAGGCCATACTTTCAGATGGGAGTCCAGGTGTAATTTAGAGTTTGACCTTCAGATGACCACAGTGTGTGCCAAGTTTCAGACTGATCCAGTGAAGAATTACATTACTGAACAATATATTGTATCAAGTCTGCCAGGAGTTTGCCCAAAAGTGCCAAATTGGTCAATTGATACATTTTCAAGTACATAACTATAGAGAACATACAAAAATGCTATGGTAACAAAACATTGAAGTTTACACAGTCCCAGGAATGTCATACATGATGGATCATTAGCTTATACACTAACTTTCACACATCTAGATGGCTGGGCAGGGTGGGTGTGGAGGCAGAGACAGCAGGGGTTCAAACTGTAGACCCCAGGTCCTACATTTGAACAAAAAAAAATTGATTTTATCAAACAAAACTATGATACATTTTATCTCTGGGACCCTCAAGATGACAAATCAAAGCAAGATTACTGAATGTACGTACGTACGTTATTTACCTTCAGAGGTGAATGTATCAAACCAGTTGCCGTGATAGAAGTGTTTTGTTGTTGTGCACTATGCTCAATCAATAGCATGGTATTTTTCACTGTAATAACTAATATAAATTGGACAGTACAGTTAGATTAACAATAATTTAAGCTTTCTGCCCATATAAGACATGTCTATGTCCCGGAAGGTTGACTGTTGTATACAACGTCATTCTAGTCACATTAGCGCACGTTAGTAACCATAAGTGCATTGTAATAATGAATCGTTACTATACTTATTACAATGTATTTACAAGAATAATTACACAGAAATAAAGGCACATGTAAAGTGTAACTCCACCCATTGCATTTGAAGTGAATGCCAAGAGTCCCGAGCTTGATACCTTACACTTTCAGTTTTGGAACAGTGACCTTTCATGATGTCACACCTGTCTCGGCATCAATGTCTCAACTTAATTGCCATTCCTTTCCCTAGAGGAAGCAATAAAAGACCAGCTACATTTTCCATGTCAGCATGTCCAACATCTCCTAGCTTCTCTGATTGGAGACGTGAGGGTAATTATCTCAATCCCAACAAAACAGAAGGCAAATCATCTCACACAGCTTGGACATCAAAGCGAAGGCATCACCATGTGAGTGTGTTGTTTGACCCTGAATAGCCCCATGGTGAAAACAACTGCTATGAAGAAGTGAGCTTCTATGACTGAACCATCACATGATGCTCACAAAGGGAGGTACCTCGGAGTGACCATAAACAAGTCTGTGCCGATTGGTGCTATAACACAGAGACCAGATGTGAACAGAGGCCTTTTCAAGTCTAGCCTACTGACAAATACAGCAGGGCCTAGGGCCTAACAACCTTCACTGCTATTCACTAACACCTGCAGGCTCTGACTTGCAGTAAACACCATTATCCCTTTATAAAAGAGAGGTTTATGTGTGGCTCTCATTGGAGACTGTTTCTCTTTGATCAGTGGACTCTGAAACACACAAGAAGGTGCAAACATGGCTAATGTTGGCGAAGTGAGCCTACATCACAACAATTGTTTAAATTAAACCGTTGCGAGGTTTTGATGTTATAGCGTAGACATTGCCAATTCAGAGTGTAGTGAATACTCAGTAAATGTACAGTGTAGACGCTCAGCAAATAAATATCTCCGTATAGAAGACGATCATCTTTTGAAACTTGTGAGCGGTAACGGAAACACTTCCTGTGAGATTGACTCCTCTCCACGGTCACGTCACGGGTTGCTCGAGATGCCTCCACAGTATGTACAACAGCCACATTTACCCAGAACACCTCTGAAGGGTTCATTTTACCCAGGCACCTGGAGGTGGTTACAGACTGGCTCCGGGCCTGCATTTCCTCTCTTCTCCCTCAGTACGATCAGGTGTTAGTTAGAGAAAGTGATCATCCTTCCTTCGTTCACTGCAATTAAAGATTCTGCCTGGGCTTCCTCCTGGCACACAATTACCTCTCCTCTGCTGTTTGCTCTAATTGCTCTTTCTGCTGGGACTGTGGTGAGCCAGTGATTTTGATGGGTTGGGGATTCTCTTCTTTCTTTAACTCTGGAACCTTTAAAAAAAAAAAATCATTTGTAAACTCCCCCGTGTAATTACGGATCCTTATGATTAATTGTCCTTTGAAATTAGCCCGGGTCTCGCTTTCATTTTTACTGCTACGAATATTAATTCATGTTAACTCTCCCCTTTTGTTTCACCCCGCCTTTCTAAAGCACATCTTTTGAATATTCATTGTCTGCTTGAAAAATGGGCACAGCCTTGCGCCTTGCATTAGAGCGCTGACACTCGGATATCGCTAAAAAGACCTATCTGGAATTAAAAAGATGTTTTGGGTCGTAAATAATATTTAGAGGAGGTCATCAGGTGAAGTCCGCGAGCTCGTATTTAAATAACGTCTCGTCTTTTAGTCTGGAGGTGTCAGGAATATTCAAAGGAGAGCCTGGGCTTTTGTTTTCTTTCAGAAGGGAAGAGGATTCACATTTAATTCAGTTTGTATTTATTTAACCCTTGTGATAAATGGCAAGTTGAATAAGTAGCATATAATCACATTCAGCATATTGTCCTAATCTAATGTGTGGCTCTCAATGGCACCTTGAATAAGCATACATAATATGGTAAATTACACTAACGTCTGGATCATGTTAACATTATAACATTCCTGTGTATGCCGGGCAGCAGCAGACATTTTCATTGATCAAAGGCACAAGGGCTTATCTTCCAGTATCTTCTCTACACAGTAGTAATGTTACAAGCAATAGCAGTAGTAGTTTTTTTTTGTATGGATAAAAACGATATATTGTTTTTAGGTCTGTCAACATCTCTTGTACGTCTAACTCACAAAATGGGAAAATGTACTGTACTTGAAGTTTAGTAAGCAGTGAGACCCCCTTTTGAGGTTCCACAGTTCTACAATAGCGCTGTGCGAGTGTGGACCGCACTGGGTGTTAATGGTACCTACATCAGGAAATACTGTAGCATTGTCAGCCTCAGTCGTCAGTGTCGGATGCTACCCTGCATGTCATTGCGTTACATCCTCAGTCTCAACCTCCATGGCACAGGAGGTAGTGGACCTCACCTGTTAGGCTACTGCAGAGTTGCTGGTTCATTCACCACTCTAGCTGCCCCCAGATTGTGATAGAGGAGCCGTCGGGAAAAGAATGGACCAATAAAGAGAAAAACCCACACGATGAATTTAATTACCGACCATTAAATGGTTATGCGTTGTACAGTACATACCCTTCATCATATAGTTTCTCAAACTATGAGTGACAAATAATAGTATCGCGAAATCTAAATCTCTCTATCTTAGTAGCAATTACACTTAAAAAAAGAACAAAAAATATTCACTGCATTCATCAGTTTATTTATCACCATGATTTGCCATGTGCTGACACAAACTCATTATTATAAGACCGCATGCCCATCTAATTAGTTTAATTACTGCAATCCATAAATGCACTGGGCTACACTGCTAGAGCTCCAACAGGGGCCCAATAGCCTTGGTATATCGCTCTCTCACTCACACACAACAAGGATTCTAACAGAATTCAGAAATATATTTGAGTTGAAAGTGTAAACTTTGCTTTGTTATTATCAGGTTGAACCTGTCATTAAGAATGACTTACACATATCAGCACTTGGTCAAACAGCTGGATTTTTACTATGGCCAACATACCTTGCTCTAGGGTGAGGCGTTAAGGCAAAGGCTCACCTGTAATCTCCTCTAAAGCCCAGAGTGATTATCCTTGCGTAACACACATTTCCACATAACGTAAGTAATGATTTCACTGTACAAACCATCGGTCAATTCTCATACAATACGTATGTCTTGGACACGATAAATCACTTAGAAATATAAGAGTCTTCTGATGGAATTAGACAAGTAAATCCAACAGAGAAGCAAGTGATAATCGTTAAATGAATTACATCTATAGTAAATGATAAGCGCTACCTCTGATTTCAGCCAACAATGTAATAAGATATAAGGTCAGGCAGCAGTCGGGCCTCCTGAGCTGAAGCAGGCTTCCTGTGGAACAGTATAGTGTTTCTGTTTAACTTTATAATCAGGCCTTTTATTAATCCAATGCTTTCCTTCCGCCTAATAATGCAACACAAATAAAATAAACTGTGATCAATGGACGCGAGCAGAGACAGATGAGGAGTCTGTCACACTGGGGATGATACCAATTCATCTCTTTAAATGCATCTCCATGGGGTTCTCTCGCTAAAGGATACAGATTACTGAAGCCCTTGTCTCGTAAAGAAATGCATGAGAAGAATCTATATAATAGAACAAGATGGAGAATCCCTCCCTTGCCCAATATTATTTATGCTGTTAATACTATGTCCCCCCTAAATGCAAAGCCTTATGAATGTTGAATACAGGGAATACAGAGCATTCGGAAAGTATTCAGACCCATGGACTTTTACCACATTTTGTTACGTTACAGCCTTATTCTACAATGTATTACATTTAAAAAATGTCCATATCACTCTACACAAAATACCCCATAATGACAAAGCGAAAACAGGGTTTTAGATAAACAGAAATGCTTTATTTACATAAGTATTCAGACCCTTTGCTATGAGACTCGAAATTGAGTTCAGGTGTATCCTGTTTCCATTGATCCTCCTTGAGATGTTTCTACAACTTGATTGGAGTCCACCTGTAATAAACCCAATTGATTGGACATGATTTGGAAAGGCACACACCGGTCCCGCAGTTGACAGTGCATGTCAGAGCAAAATCCAAGCCATGAGGTCGAAAGCATTGTCCGCAGAGCTCCGAGACATGATTGTGTCGAGGCACAGATCTGGGTAAGGATACCAAAACATTTCTGTAGCATTGAAGGTCCCAAAGAACACAGTGGCCTCCATCATTCTTAAATGGAAGAAGTTTGGAACCACCAAGACTCTTCATAGAGCTGGCCGCCCGGCCAATCCTGAGCAATTGGGGGAGAAAGGCATTGGTCGGGGAGGCTACCAAGAACTGGTCACTGTGACAGAGCTCCAGAGTTCCTCTATGGAGATGGGAGAACCTTCCAGAAGAACAGCCATCTGTGCAGCACTCCACCAAACAGGCCTTTATGGTAGATTGGCCAGACAGGAGCCACTCTGTAAAAGGCACAGGACCGACGGTTTAGAGTTTGCCAAAAGGCACCTAAAGGACTCTGAATAGAAACAAGATTCTCTGATTTGATGAAACCAAGATTGAACTCTTTAGCCTGAATGCCAAGCGTCACGTCTGGAGGAAACCTGGCACCATCTCTACGGTGGAACATGGTGGCAGTATCATGCTGTGGGGATGCTTTTCAGTGGCAGGGAAACTAGTCAGGATCGAGGGAAAGATGAACGGCACAAACAGCGAGATCCTAGTTGAAAACCTGCTCCAGACCTTGGACTGGGATAGAGGTTCACCTTCCAACAGGACAACGACCCTAAGCACACAGCCAAGACTGGCTTTGGGACAAGTCTCTGAATGTCCTTGAGTGGCCACTCAGCCAGAGGTCGGACTTGAACCGGATCGAACATCTCTGGAGAGATCTGAAAATAGCTGTGCAGCGACGCTCCCCATCCAACCTGATAGAGCTTGAGAGGATCTGCAGAGACGAATGGGAGAAACTCTCCAAATACAGGTGTGCCAAGCTTGTAGTGTCAAACCCAAGAAGACTCGAGGCTGTAATCGCTTCAACAGAGTACTGAGTAAAGGGTCTGAATAATTATGTAAATGTGATACTTCAGATTTTTTACATTTTTAATACATTTGTAAAAATGCATAAACCTGTTTTTTAATTGTCATTATGGGGTATTGTCTGTAGATTGATGAGGGAAAAAAACAATTGAATACATTTTTGAATAAGGCAGTAACGTAACAAAATGTGAAAAAAGTCAAGAGGTCTAAATACTTTCTGAATGCACTGTACTTTCTCCACTACCGTTCAAAAGTTTGGGGTCACCTAGAAATGTCTTTGTTTTTGTCAACAGTGAAGAGGCGACTCCTGGATGCTGGCCTTCTAGGCAGAGTTGAAGAAAAAAAAGCCATATCTCAGACTGGCCAATAAAAAGAAAAGATTTAGATGGGCAAAAGAACACAGACAATCTTAATCTTTTCTTTCTATTGGCCTGTCTGATATATGGCTTTTTCTTTGCAACTCTGCCTAGAAGGCCAGCATCCAGGAGTCGCCTCTTCGCTGTTGACATTGAGACTGGTGTTTTGTGGGTACTATTTCTTGAAGCTACCAGTTGAGGAATTGTGAGGCGTCACACTCTAATGTACTTGTCCTTTTGCTCAGTTGTGCCCTGGGGCCTCCCACTCCTCTTTCTATTCTAGTTAGAGCCAGTTTGCGCTGTTCTGTGAAGGGAGTAGTATACAGCATTGTACGAGATCTTCAGTTTCTCTGCAATTTCTCATGGAATAGTCTTCATTTCTCAGAACAAGAATAGACTGACGAGTTTCAGAAGAAAGTCCTTTGTTTCTGGACATTTTGAGCCTATAGCAGTAGATAGCCTACCAAAAGCATATAGACCTATAACAATATATACTGAACGAACAAACAAACATGCAACAATTTCAATCAAATGTATTTATAAAGCCCTTTTTACTTTAGCCAATGTAACAAAGTGCTATACAGAAACTCAGCCTAAAACTCCAAACAGCATTTAATGCAGATGTAGAAGCCCAAAATAAATTCAGCCCTACACTATGGATTTCACCTGACTGGGAATACATATAGGCTTTTATTGGTCACAGATACCTTTAAAAAAAGGTAGGGCCGTGGATCAGAAAACCAGTCAGCATCTGGTGTGACCACCATTTGCCTCATGCAGCATGACACATCTCCTTCACATAGAGTTGATCAGGCTGTTCAATGGCTGCACGAAGTTGCTGGATGTTAGCGGGAACTGGAACACTCGTCGTACAAGTCAATCCAGAGCATTCCACACATGCTCAACGAGTGGGTGAAGAACTGGGACATTTTCAGCTTCCAGGAATTGTGTACAAAACCTTGCAACACGGGGCCGTGCATTATCATGCTGAAATATGAGGTGATGCCGGCGGATGATTGGCACAACAAGGATTCCGTCACGATATAGCTGTGCGTTCAAATTGCCATTGATAAAATCCAATTGTGTTTGTTGTCCGTAGCTTATGCCTGCCTATATCATAACCCTACCGCTACCATGGGGCACTCTGTTCATAACGTTGACCTCAGCAAACTGCTCGCCCACACAACACAATACACGTGGGCTGCAGTTGTGATATCGGACGTACTACCAAATTCTCTAAAACGAAGTTAGAGGCAGCTTATGGTAGGGAAATGCACATTCAATTCTCTGGCAACAGCTCTGGTGGGCATTCCTATTCCTGCAGTCAGCATGCCAATTGCACGCTCCTTCAACTTGAGACATCTGTGGCATTGTGTTGTGTGAACAAAATCTCACATTTTAGAGTGACCTTTCTTGTCCCCAGCACATGGTGCATCTGTGTAATGATCATGCTGTTTAATCAGCTTCTTGATATGCCACACATCTCAGGGGGATGGATTATCTTGGCAAAGGAGAAATGCTCACTAACAGGAATGTAAACAAATCTGTGCACAACATTTTAGAGAAATAAGCATTTTGTGTGTATGGAAAATGCCTGGGATCTTATTTCCGCTCATGAAACATGGGACCAACACTTTACATGTTACGTTTATATTTTTGTTCAGTGTATATTGGTTGATGTTTCCTAATTATCGGGGCCCCCGAGCAGTCTAAGGCACTGCATCTCAGTGCTAGAGGCGTCACTACAGACCCTGGTTCGATCCTGGGCTGTATCACAACCCGGCTGTGATTGGGAGTCCCATAGGCCGGTGCACAATTGGTCCAGCGTCATCCGGGTTAGGGTTTGGTTGGGGTAGGCCGTCATTGCAAATAATATTGTTTTTTTGACTGACTTGTCTAGTTAAAAAAAGGTTAAAAAATATGTTTTTAGTATTGAAACTCAATGGGTTATTTATCCAGTTGATGGTAGTTTCTGTATTCTATCAAGTCCACTTCTTGTTCATAAGGTCTGTTTTCATATCTCAATGTTAAGCCACACCCTACACATGGGCAGGAGATTTAGGGTGGAACTAAGACGAGGCATTCTGCTAAATACTGGGGAAATTAGAGAATTCAGGAATTGTGACGCAAGTGTGGCTTTGGTTTTTCATCTCTGAGAGAGGACCGGTAATGAAAAAGAAACCAGTGTGGCGTTAGGGTAAGGAGGAACTAATCATAACCGTGCAGAGTGAAAGCCCTGTGATGGCCAGTCAACCAGGCAAGCACACCCCTGCAGTAAATACGGAATTCCCTGTAGCTCTGTCTCAGAACCAGAAGCCAGGAGTCACCCAGGTCACTGCCTTCCTTCACTAGAGCTCTAATAAAATACCAAACAGCCAATTAAATTGTCACATTTAAAGTGAGGCAGTGGAATTACTCAGCACACGATCATCATGAGGCATATTTTGAGACGCTCAATCTGAATTTCTTCTTCCTCCTCTAGTTTGGGAAGTTGTACCAGCTGGTCCAGTCTAAAAATGTCTATAGATGGCTGATATCATAGATAGGTGTTTACAACAAAGCCAAGAGAAAAACATGTCTTAGCCTGTGTATTTGACACACAAAGCTTCTCAGTCTTAAGGCTTCTCCATTTTAAAGGGAGCAATTGTCTGGTATTTCAGGAGGCCCAAGGTCAAATTTAGCCAGGGTCGTAAATTGCTTTGTTTGATGGCCTACATTTGCCTCAATAGCAGGGGGAAGGCCAACCCCATAAAAACTTAAAAGAAGAGCCAGCGACTCTGGGCTTGGCTGTCAGCATTGTTGTCCCGGGGAGACAGCGTTCCCACTAGAAGGAGGGATGTTTCAGGGTGAATAAAGCTTGTTATGGCCCCAATTGGCAGCCAGAGGCTCAGAGAGATCATTACTTCCAGGGAAGGCTGCCTCTGTCTGGGTAGTCACAATGGCAACCTCAAAGCTGAGGAGCCATCCTATTGTCCACTCAGCAGCCGTGGTGTCCTGTCCAGGACATGGCATTGTGCTCCTTCACACTCAGTACCTCTGGAGACACAATTCATTCTCCGTAGCTAAGTTGATAGGGCATGGCATTTTCATTGCCAGGTGAGTGGGTTCAATTCCCGGGACCAGTTGTACATAAAATGTATGTACACGTGACTATGTCGCTTTGGATAAAAGCTGCGGTAACACTTTACATAAAATGGCCCCTTTTACTATGTAACTACACAGTAATAACTGTAGTAACATTTAAAGCTTGATTCAGTATAGCCTTTAAGACAGGTCATAACATAGAAATAAACTCATTGAAAATGACTGGTAATTCATGGCAGGGTGTAAAATTGTTGTTACCAGGTCCCAGCCTACTTATCAACCCTGGTATTACATGGATTCAGTGGTTGTGGCACCTTGTAGTTACATGTAACAAGGTCCGATTTTAGTTTGAGTTATTAACATAGTCAATCACAGGTGACTTTCAAACATGTAATTGCAAAACATTAGCTACATAGTGGAACAAGAGTGTAACAACGTCAGTAATTACACGTGGAATAACCTTCAGCAAGTGGATGTGTAATTACAAAGTCCTTGTTCCAATTGTGTAATAACCTTTACCATGTAATGACATAGTAACTACAATTACTAAAGTTATTACTGTGTAGTTACATAGTAATAGGGGCAACTTAATGTAAAGCGTTACCTACAGGCCTATTATATAATTTATTGCAGGGAAATGAATTCAACCCAAAGCATCCTCTTCAGAACCAATAAACACTAGTATCCTACTTTAAAAAATAAATAAAAATAAGCTAGTATCTCTAAACTTTACTTGATGTGGACAGGGTCAAAAGCGTGCCTGATGAAGAAGATTAAACTACAGGGAACATAAAATACACTTGGCAGAGATTTAATTTAATGACATTTTAAACTTCAAAAAGAGAAGATTGATGTTCTCAGGACTTATTGATAGTCATTAACCACACACGATTAAATCCAAGCCATTTGCCAAAAATCTGGTGACTCTTTCTAAAGGACTATGTACATCTACCTAATTTCACATAACCATAACATACCTCTCTCTTCATCATCATTTCACTTAGATAATTTCTTTGAAATGTATATCTGCCCTTAAAAGTAAAAGCACATGAAGAGTATAGACCTCCTTACGTTCCTATGAGTTAAGATGTAAGCAGCCACAGAGGCAGTGCTTGGGCTCCAGCCTCCCTCCCCGTAGGCCACACCCAGCTTCCCAGCCTCCCCCACACTCAACCACCCCCTACATCCACACCCGGCCACCCCCCACATCCCGGCCACCTCAACACACATCCTCCATGTACGCAGCTGCATCTGCTCCTCATTAACACCATCGTAATGAGGCGTTGCACCGGAGATAAATTCAAGCCATGGGTCCTGGGGTCTGCCGTTCTGCTCTCTACCCCTTCAGACAGACGCATCACACTGCTCCAACACTGATCCACTGTGAGGGGTGGATGGGTGCTAGTGTTTCCAGAGGTACCCGGATGTATGAACACGGGACTCTGTCCCTCTCTCTCCTGGCTGTGAGAGCGAGAACATTAAACGTGGTCAGTAGAGTAGCTGCTGGCTACACATAAAAATCCCACAGGTTCCCCATTCAGAGGCACGGCCGCAAAGCGGATAATGAGTTCCATAAAACCGTCAGGAGGAAAGAATAAATGTGTGTCGGATACGCTGCCCATAATTCAGATGTGCCCCTAAGTAGCTGGAAGAATTATAAGAAATGGTTTTCAATGGCATTGATCAGACTAGCCTGCAGAAATACGAATGTGTTAAAAATGTGGTAAGAGCCTGCAGTAACTCTCTATCCTGGGAGTCACCGTGGCCTGCAGTTTGGAGCCAGGCCAAGCCCAGCTTTCTTTATGTGCAGAAGTTAAACTCTCTTTAAGGATTCAGGTAACATAGTTTTCCCAGAATTAATCTTTCCTTTACCTTCACAGTAAATGGGGCCAACATTGTTATTTCCTTGGCAAGTGTTATGGCATATAGGACTGCAACCACGGCTATGTCTACAGTAGCTGTGTTAGCAATATCATATCTTATATGGAATACGGCTTATTTACCCAAATGTTGACTGAAAACTGTCTATAGTATGTACCTGAGTGAAACTGCAGTTTTTAAAATAAAGTAAGACATAAGGGATAATATTTGCTTAATACATATTAAGACAGATCAATTTCATTTACAATCACACAATTTTATTAGTCTAACATTACCATAAATATGAAGTCCAAATAAATATGGATGCAAATCTGATTTACTTGAATCTGAAAGAGTAGGCGTCCCTGAACAGGCCTATTTTGACAAATGAATGTGACACGCAGAGGGAAAATAATTTGACAGGTGACAAATGTTGAGACGTGATACAATCTGAAAAGCAGGGAATCTGAAATATGACTTACTCCATTAAAATCATTCACCAAGGATGCTGAATACTAGCTTAAAGATATAAAATATCTGACATGATTTCCTTTCATTTGATTAAGTCTTTTGATGAGTAAATTAAAAACTAATCTTGGCAAGAGGAGACCAATGTTCCAATTACAGTTTTGCTTGGCTGTTTTGTCTTAATATCAGTGTTTTGTTATAGTGTTGTAAATATAGTAGCCTACATGGCTTGCTGTGGAAAGCAAGGATCAGCTTGCTGCTAGATTCTATTCATAATATTTGCAGGGGAAATGATATAGCACACATATACTGTTTGCAGGCTCAGCACTGAACCTTGAACCTTCAGATAATAACACTAACACAGTTGCTGAGAACATGAGTTTCTCTGAACATGGGAATATAATTGGATGAGGGGCCAATGCCTCTAAGAAAACAATATAATGTAATTGAAATAATAACACCATCTACCCAACGTGTTTGAATTGGCCTGGCGGAGGCAGTGGTATTTCTGTTATGAATACAGTATTGTATGATATGAGGTTCTTTGGTTGAATGCATAGGCATGTTGTGTTTACATTTTGTTAATCAGGGGAGCATGTTTACTGTGCCCAAAAGCGATTCCAGCTGCTGCCCCTCCGTCTGTCCATATATAGTCAATCTGAACCAGGTTTAAAGGATTCCATGTTCCACTCTGTGCAGACCTAATGACAGGATGCTGATGGTACACCAACCAAGGAGGCTCCAAAGCGTTAAAGTTCTGTGGTGTGGTGTTCACATGACAAACTAGGAGGAACAGTATTAGAGCATGGTGGCACTATTTTAAACTTGACTAAACTTTCAATTTCCCATGAGTCATTTATATAGGTGCTTTCTCTCATCAAGGACAATTAACACTGGCAGAACTTTCAAAGGAAGGACTACCTGTCAGTGTCTCAGTCAGAGGATGACCCTCGGGTTCAGACTGGGATCCTGCTTGGCAGACGCCTGCCTTTCAGCATTGGGTTCTGAGGAGCGTTGAGCCCACTGTCATAGGAGGAGTTCCTGCATGCTGAAAGAGAAAATGTAAAGATAGTGCCCAGCCACACACTAACGTGCTTCCTCACCCCGGTTTCTCATATTTCTGGGAACAGGAACATTAAACACGGTTTTTGCGCAACGACAGTACACCTCTACTATTGACCAACTGTATTACTGGGTTTACTTTTCAACTTTCCAACTAGTTTTTCTGCAGCCCAGCCACAAATCAATTCTGGTGAGTTTCTTGGTGAATCTGAAAGGTCAAAGTGTGTCATTCACTACATTACAGAAGGAAAAACACCAGACCAAGATATAAAAAATATAAAAAACTATGGTTAAAGGATTTGATGTTTTGCTGTATTTGTTGTAGTTAAATGTGTAGTTTAAATGTGTAGTTAGATGTGTAGTTTAAATGTGTTCATAACAGCATAGCTATTTTGCTGGGGTGTTTTGAAATAGAAATACATGATGCATGTCTGACCGTGTGGCGCTGTATGTGAGCGTTGGCTTGCTTTGATTGGACTGTGCCACAGGTTCCATCACACTCAGGTTTTGTTGACACACAGTAGTCTTGACCACTCAGCTCAGCACGGGTGGAACTTCAAGATTTCCAATTTCCTGTTGAGCTGCATCTGACGCGATTTCCAAAACGAAAGGGTGAATTACTTCAATAAACAGCTGGCGTATGATTTGATCCTTTGTCAAGCGTAGGACTTTTTGAGGTCATTTTCGCAGCACACATCCGCAACCTCCAACATAAATGTGGGTACAAATAAATGCAAAAGGGAAATGTAAACAAAAAATGTTGATTAGTTACATATGTTCAAACATTCAAATGATCTTTTATGCATTGGTTTGTTTTCTCAGTGTTGTTTTTCAGATTCCCATGATTTACTGGTCATGAATTTATGCAACAGGGGAAACAGCAGGCATGCTTGGGGGCTATAACTCACAGGCTACAATTTGGCATTATTTACATTCCATACGATATAAACCTGATTTCTCATTCTGTTTTATGAATGCTGTGTGAACCCTTTAGAGGGAACACAGTGAACCGCTGTGTATAACATACTGTATGCACAATTCAATATGTGCCATCCATCTTTCAGTCAGCTGATAGGTGCCTAGAACATTTTGAACAGTGGTTGAAAAGCTTAGGTGTGACATCAAAATATTATCAGGCAGACCTTCACAATGTGATGAGGGTTTCTGTAAAGACACTTGGCTGTACTTAATGGATGAGCAAACGGTCCCTCCGGTCCAAATGTTATTTTTATGGCTGATTTTGGCAGGCAGCCTTTACTTTCATTAGAGGCCACTTCTTCATTATTAATAATGCATTGATGGAAAGGCAGGGTTTTTGGGGAAGAGACGCTCATTCTGTAAATGGTGTCTCAGTCAGTCAGCCACGGGGGCAATGCAGAGCTAATGGATTCTGATGATCAAGTCTTCTAAATGGGTTTAGAAAGGATACCAACAAGAAATCCAAGTCTGTGCAAATATTGCCAGAAGAAATGTACAAGGCATTATATATTCAATGATAATAATAACAACCATATATTTGATGTATTTCAATCATTCTCAAGAATAGTATTGATGGAGTTGTAAAACTATTTAATTCGTTTGTGTTTTCATTTGCAAAGCTTGGATTCCTCAGGCTATGCGGAGGCGCAGTGGGTTTGTTATGTTTCTCTTATTGATTGGATGGTAGGGTATTGCTTAATTAAATTGCCACATATCCTTACTTGGTGGCGCAGAACAAGCTTTTTGAGAATCATGGACAGGAAACAAGAAAGACAGAAATAATTGACAGTTTCAAACTCCCGCAGGCAACTAAGAATAACAAACTGGAACAGCTTCTGGGATTATTGAAATGCTGTATTCTAGATGTTAGGGCTACTCAAAGACACAACAAACCAACACTGCAGTAACTGAGTTAGCTCTGCTCCCGATTGGTGCAGTTGTCTAAGGCACTGCATCTCAGTGCTAGAGGCATCATTACAGACCCTGGTTCGATTCTGGGCTGTATCACAACCGGCCGTGATCAGGAGTCCCATAGGGCTACTCAAAGACACAACAAACCAACACTGCAATAACTGAATCAATACATATCAATTCAAATACACAATATATACAAATGTACAGTGCATTCAGAAAGTATTCAGACCCATTGAATTTTTGTTACATTACAGCCTTATTCTAAAATGGATTAAATAGTTTTTTTCTGCCCTCATCAATCTACACACAATACCCCATAATGACAATTTTTTTGCAAATGTATAAAAAATGTAAATCTGAAATATTCACGTAAGTATTCAGAACCTTTATGCAGTACTTTGTTGAAGCACCTTTGGCAGCGATTATAGCCTCAAGTATTCTTGGGTATGACGCTACAATCTAGGAAGAGTCTTGGTGGTTCCAAACTTCTTCCATTTAAGAATGATGGAGGCCACTGTGTTCTTGGGGTTGTTCAATGCTCCAGAAATGTGCTGGTACCCTTCCCCAGATCTGTGTCTCGACACAATCCTGTCTTGTAGCTCTAATTCCTTCGACCTCATGGCTTTGTTTTTGCTCTGACATGCACTGTCAACTGTGGGACCTTATATAGTGCCTTTCCAAATCATGTCCAATCAATTGAATTTACCACAGGTGGATTCCTATCAAGTTGTAGAAACATCTCAAGGATGATCAATGGAAACAGGATGCACCTGAGCTCAGTTTCGAGTCTCGTAGCAAAGGGTCTGAATACTTATGTAAATAGAGTATTTCTGTTATTTATTTTTAATAAATGTGCAAAAATGTCAACCTGTTTTTGCTTTGTCTTTATGAGGTATTCAACAGATTGATACTCACCAGATTGATGAGGGAAAACATTGATTTAATTCATTTTAGAATAAGGCTGTAACATAACAAAATGTGGGGAAAAAGGGAAGGGGTCTGAATACTTTCTGAATGCACTGTATGTGGACCCCTGAACAGGCAGTTAACCCACTGTTCCTAGGCTGTCATTGAAAATAAGAATTTGTTCTTAACTGACTTGCCTGGTTAAATAACGTTTTTTTTTTTAAACAACGGTTCAGCCGAAAAGTGGTAAGCCTCACAAGCTCACAGAACGTGAGTGATGAAGCGTGTAGCGTTTAAAAAAATTGTCTGTCCTTGGTTGCATCATTCACTACCGAGGCTGTTATAGCAACAAAGGGGGGACCAACTCCATGTTAATGCCCATGATTTTTGAATGATATGTTCGGGCGAGCAGGTGTCCACATACTTTTGGTCATGTAGTGTATGTCAGTAACCTCTTCGTGGTGTTTATCCCTGGCAGACTGGTGGTGTGGTTCCACCCAGCCAGTGCAGGACTCTGTAGGCCAGATGTCTGTGTGTGTGTGTGTGTGTGTGTGTGTGTGTGTGTGTGTGTGAGCCCCCTTCTCTCCCCCATGGAGCTGGCTCACTGGGGGCCTGCAGGTCTACTTCCATCTATTTGGTGTAATTGGCATCAGAGTGTACACCTTGGAGTCCTTTAATTCCCTCCTATTTCAGCCACCATGAGGGAGACCATCTGTCCTGCTGCCTCCTTCTCCCCCAACCCTCTGAGGCAGGTCCCTCCCAGTCCGCACGGACATGCACGCACGCACGCACACACACACATACACTAAAACACGCACTATGCACGCATAGCCGCAGCACCCCCTGATAATCACAATAAAAATACATGAAAATAACTGGCACAAAAGTTTTCCACCAAATTAGTCCACTCTGCCTTTATTACAACTGTATGAGCGGAGCCGAGTAAAATACTCATCAGCAGAGCAGGGAGAAATGCAAAAAGAAATCAGTACCCCACCCTAAAACATCTTCCCACAGCCATGTACGCACACACAGACACATACACAAACACACACACACACACACACTTGAAAGGGCTGGAGAGCGCCAGCAGGAACCCTCGTCTCTGTCCGGGACACTAGGCATACAGTAGATACATCACACCTCACTCCAGCCAAGGCTAACTCTCTGCAATCAAAGGAAATTAGGTCCTTTTTATTGGGAGCCAATGATGATGGCCATGATGCAGTCAGTTGAAAGGTAAAAAGCCGACGAGAAAATGAAAGTACGTCTGACACTGTGCTCCATCTGCTGCGTTCACTCTATACTTGATTACATTTTCACACACCTAAGAGAATTACGTAGACCAATTGCATTGAATAGGGAACAATGTGATGTTCTCAATGTGTAGTAATATCTGCTTGGCCAACTGCAGGTTGGTATCCTCCCCCTTTTAAGAGCAAGGCTTTACTGTTGCTATTTTCTGCTGTTTCTACCAGCCCTGCCCCTGGGGAGGCCAGAGCCAAGCTGTTCGCAGCCAACGCTGCCGCGTGTTCTCTCCTGAGGTGGCCGACCGTGTTCTGTTGTGGAGACTGCAGCTTCGTTCCAGAGGACTACTGTCAGCTAGGGCTTGACCCCGGGCGCGTCGGCAGGACAGGTGCTGTGCAGGTGCACATGTTTTCAGACAGCTTTACACTTGGCTCCGTTCCACCGCTCTTCCTGGAACCTCAGTGTCTCACAGTGGCGTCCTGCTTACTGGACATGCAGGGTGTAAATGCCAAGACCTCCCAGACAAATGACATCAACACCCATTTCAAACGTTGGCACGTCAACATGCTGTGCAACAAACTTAACATGCCAAATAAATAATGGAATTAAGCCGCGGTATTATTAGAGGAAATTCATTTCCTGTCTTTATTTATTTGGTTGTGCGGGTGCGTCCACTCATTTATTCTTTGTTGTGGTTTTCTAGACCGCAGCGCTAGTGTCTGGGGCACGCCTGATTTGAAAATACCAGCCCATCTCATTAACATGCACAGATAGAGCTGCGAGGGCCAATTACATTCATCAGCGGTGTCTCCAAGTCGTTAATATTTTATGGCAACACGCTCCCCCAGCCGCCGCAGCAGCAACACACCGGTGCTCTTACATTATTCTACAGCGTAAGACATGGGATCAAAACATCCCCCCTGCAAACACACATTTCTGGGTCATCACAGCACAAGCATGAAAAATGAGGGGAGAGGGAACTTGACGGAAATTCTCCTCGTGGTAGTGCTACTTTGTATGGTAGCCGATCATGAACAATATCGTCAACAATATCAATGGAATAACCTGTATTATTGACCGTCAACTAATCATTTATTTATTTCAACAGTCAGAACAGTCTAAACACAGGAAGTAATCCGTTAAAACGAGGAAATTAGAAGGAACTCACATCTGTTATAGGAGGACGATGAAACGCGGGTCTTCAAGGCATTGCACTAATGCTGAGTGGGCTGAAACAAAACCTGTGATAAAAATATGAATTAAAGCTCCAGTGAATTGAGATAGCATAATAATTAACGCAAAGCAGTCGGCAGAGGAATTATGGGTCCTCAAGAAATTATGAGTGCATCCACTGCATCAGCAGTTCTAACGGCGAATAGGAGTCAACAACGGATGCAGAGATGTAGAAACAGCCTCATTAGCTAGCAGTCTAAGAGGAGAGGAGAGGGGCTGAAGCCTGCAGAGACTGAGATTTCAGCTCATTTTCACCACACACATCAAATGAGGACATCACTCCCATCAAGAGCTCAAATTCCCATGTGCATATCTATCACTGTCTGTGGTGCACCTCTTCACACACAACATGCATGGGAAACAGATGAGTGGACACTTGATTGGTGCGAGGTGATTTGTTTTCTCTTCAATTCAAATGTCATATAACTCAGTGTTGTCAAACAAGAGAGGAAGTTAGGAGGTGGAAAACAGGATGTAAAGGGGGTCATTCTAACAATCCAGTGACTTTTGGACCTCGTAACTTTTTTTTGGGGGAGTATATATATTTTTATTTGTTTAGTATTCGATTAGAAAAAGGAAATGCTTGACTTTCAGAAACACATATTGATGAAGCTCAGGCACATAATCCCATAAAGGCATTGCATAATCCTAACAGGGTGGATGTTTTATTTTGCCTAAATTAGCCATAACTCTGTATGTTGTTTGAGATTAACGACCATAATGGTAAACACTTGAAAATGATTGAAACTTCTATATGCATGTATTTTAACATTTAGAAATGTGAAAAACATTCTATATATAGGGAACAAAAATATAAATGCAACATTTAGTGTTGATCCCATTTTTTATGAGCTGAAATAAGATCCCAGAAATGTTCCATACGCACAAAAAGCGGAGGAGTATTTCTCTCTGTAATAAAGCCCTTTTGAGAGGAAAGACTCATTCTGATTGACTTGGCCTGGCTACCCAGTGGGTGGTCCTGGCTCCCAAGTGGGTGGGTTTATGCCCTCCCAGGCCCAACCATGGCTGCGCCCCTGCCCATGTGAAATCCATAGATTAGGGCCTAATGAATTTATTTCAATTGACTGATGTCCTTCTATGCACTAACTCAGACAAATCTTTTAAATTGTTGCATGTTACTTTTATATTTTTGGTCAGTATACGTTTTCCTAATGGTGGAAATGTATGAGTGAGACAGAGTATCATCGTGAAAAAATAGATATTTAGTTTTGCACCATTGTTTCCCCAAATGACAACACTTCCTGAAAATGTCGTTGTAGGAAGGGGTTGTTTTCTAAAAGCAGAATTACTACAAACCTAACAAGTGGAAAGTGATATCAGGGACACACAATGTTAAATACAATAATAATAATTACAATAACTTTTTGAGAAAGATTTGAACGAGGTCTAAAAAATAATAAATATTTTAAATAGTTTATTTTATGACTTATATTTTTCTTAGAAGTTGATGAATAACACCTGGAGACATGGCATAAACACCTACTGTACTTCCACTGGGGAAAAAGTGTTTTAAAATGAATAAAATTACTTTTCAAGATCCATATTTGTGTGTTTTTAAGGTAAAGGCCACCTAGCCTTATAGTTAAAGCCTATTCTACACTAAATAAGAAGTTATATTTCTTGAGGACAGAAAATGCCCCGCATTATAGGAATGACCCAAAGGATCGACTGAATAACATGGGAAAAAGTCATCCGTGTTACCTCCTTGATTAGGTCGGCAACACTATCTGAATGAACAATAGGTTTCCTCACAACTGTTGTTTGCGTACAGATACTGCCAGCATTCCCTGAGCTTGAGCAACATGAACCTTCTCATCCTTAAACCCTTTGACAGTCCTGCGTAGTGCCTTCCAGTAATTGTTTTCCAAATGAAAAATAATTCCTCCTGCTGTGGGAAGCTCTCACTCCTTCACCCATAACATGGAATTGTATTTCGTCACACTTTATTCATTAGAGTAGTGCTCTGGCTCCAGATTTCCTCCTCTGTCATGTTGAGGGCCATCGTGAGAAAATGAAAAGCAGAACATAACAGAGAGATGCCTGGGGAGTTATCAAAGGGAAAGAGTCTAACCCCCCCCCCCCCCCCCACACACACACACACACGCACACACACACACACACAAACGGGATTGTATTGCCTTGATGTATTGAACTGAATCCAAGAACAACGATCTGTAACAAATCTATTGCCAGGCTTCTGTAATTCCTATATTGACATCTCTAATGAGAGTGGCCAGTCTTTAGAACGCTAGCTACAGTGCTGAGGAGAATGCCTGAGGAGACAAGCTCCACTAGTAACAGCAACCTGCAGACAAGCCCCCTGGTTCTGCTTCCTGGTTCTGCTAAGGCTCACGCTGAGATTGATCTGTGCTCCTCTCTGACAAATGTTGAGAACGGCCATTTAAATGTAAAGCTGCTGCTTGGCAAAGTGAGGGTAAGGGTCACTTCTTTACAGTACAATTTCCTCCCACAGCATTGTCCTTTCACTTCCTCTCAGCACCAGCAATCACATCCAGATGGAGTGTGCATTGGATTAAAAATGTACAGTAGCAGGTCTGCTGCTGACACCAACTATGGTACTGAGAATAGTTGGCATAATATTGATTAGTTGCAAAAATCATAATAGTTGTGTATAAAATGAATATTTCAATCATTACATGTCGAAAAACCAAAAGTTATATGACACCATGAATATATTAACATTTGGGTGATAATTGTGCAGGATGTCAAGCAGTAAATGGTATGAATGGTGCAGATTTGTGATAAATAATTGTTCATTAATATTGTGACTGCATGCTGCAAATTAATTCATACTCCAGTGAGCATCGCAATAAACCTTTGCCATTGCAATATAGCCAGGTTCAGTTCTCATTCCATTGTAATTTCCACATTATTACTTTTCTATTTCCCAAATAAATTCATGATTTGATATACTATAGGTGATAAACAAAGTTTTGCTTGAAAAGAAAAAGCGAATACTTACGAGTTCTCAGCATCGCAATCAATTCACAACTTGTAAATTGCACACATGCAGCCAGGGTTGAATCTAAATTACATTTAAAAACGTCAATCTGATGATCTATTCTTTATTCAACAAGGACATTTCTTATCGACGTCTGAGCATCAATTTGATCATGTTAAATGAAATTCCTCGTAATCACAATTTTAAAATATTGTTTTGGGGTTCCAAAGACGTCGAGCGTCTTCAAACACAGTCGGTAACAAATGGAAAACAATAAAGCGACATAATGGCAAAACCTTTTGCACATTACTCACTGCTGTTATCTAGCCTATCAAACCAGTACAAGCCTCCGATCTCATTTCACAAACAGCTAGGATTGCCTCAGCGTAATGCGTGAACGCCACATTCTGCATATCAACCATCTTCCTCCTGACAAATGGGGAATTTAATCAAACCGCAAGGGAGGGAAACCAGGGCTGTATCAGAGCAAAGCCAAACAGGACTGGAGCTGAGACGACTGAGATGACTCACCAGGAAATGAAAAAGTAGACTGGTCTGTGTGATGGGAAACATCATAATCATCATAATCATTCTTCAAACCATGATCTCTATCTTTACCAGTGGAGGCTCCTCAGAAGAGGAAGGGGAGGACCATTCTCCTCAGTAAATTTCATAAAAATAGTGAAACATAAGTTAAACTTTTTAAATTAAACTATACTAAATATATTCACGTCACCAAATAATTGATTAAAACATACTGTTTTGCAATGGTGTACAGTAGCCTCAACAACACTCTGTAGGGTAGCGCCATGGTGTAGCCGGAGGACAGCTAGTTTCCGTCCTCCTCTGGGTACATTGGCTTCAATACAAAACCTAGGAGGCTGATGGTTCTCACCCCATTCCATAGACTTACACTGTAATTATGACAACTTCCGGAGGACTTCTTCCAACCTATGAGAGCCCTTGCAACATGAACTGACATGTTGTCTACCCAATCAAACGATCACAGTATTAAATTAATACTGAAAGCATAAGCTACAGCTAGCTAGCACTGTAGTGCATACAATGTGGTAAGTAGTTGACTCAGAGAGAGACAATAGTTGAACAAATTTTTTAACAAATTAATTTCACATTCAGTTACCTAGCTAGCAAATGCAGCTAGCTAGTTTACCCTACTCAAACACCCAGCTCAAACAGACAGGGATGCTATGTTAGCTAGCAGGCTATGGCTATCCAATGCTAGAACTCTTCGAAGTCAAGGTAAGCTTTTGGTTTCATTAATTTATTACCACCGGGGCTCGCCTGTGTAACTGCTAAACTGTACACTGTACTGCATGATTCTATGTTGATGATGATGTTATAATATGGGGACAACGAGGTAGGCTGTGTGTAGCAGTTAGAAGTTATAATATGAAGGTTTGGCTTGGAAAGTTTTTTTTGCCTGGTCACAGACAGCTGATGTACTGAAATCCACAAGTGAAGGAAAAAGGTGAGAGGAGGAGAGCACGTAGACTGGAGAAGGAATATACAATGAGCTGTTTGTATGTGGCTGCTATGAAAGCGAACTGTGTTTAGCGTGTGATCAGGCGTGTTTTCATTCCGCCGTTTCTTAAATGGAAGCAAACAGAACAAAACGGGGGAAAACATACCTGACTTTGTCCAATAGAATCTCTTGTTTGCAATTGTTGGACTAATGATTACACCCTAGATCAGCTAGATGCAGGCAAGAGTGTGCAAAGCGGTATTGTGTCACTGTCTGTCACCTTTCGACCTGTGCACCTACATTGTAAACTTTCATTCATGGGCAAAGTTGTAGCAACCTTATGATGTGTATAGGGAAAACACAAGTATCATGTAGTAGCCTGAACCTATAAATGTTACATTGAGCTGAGTGAATGGAATATAAATAAGTCATCCAATATGCTGTAATTGAAATAAGGCCATGCTCATAAAAACAATAATCGTCCTCCCTCATCTTAAACGGCACCGACCCTCACTGATCTTTACAGGAGATTGTATCGGCCCCTGCTATAACTGGGACCAAAAACAGATGTGTTTGGCCTTTAGAACACGATGTTTGGCCTCCCGAGTGGCGCAGTGGTCTAAGTCACTGCGGTGCAGTGGTCTAAGTCACTGCATCGTAGTGCCACCAGAGATCCTGGTTCAAGTCCAGGCTCTGTCGCAGCCGGCCGTGTCCGGGAGACCCAAGGGGCGGCGCACAACTGGCCCAGCGTCGTCCGGGTTAGGAAAAAGCTTGGCTGGCCGGGATGTCCTTGTCCCATCGTGCTCTAGCGACTAGTGTGGCAGGTCGGGCGCATGCACGCTGACACGGTCAGCAAGTGTACGGTGTTTCCTCCAACACATTGGTGTAGCTGGCTTCCGGGTTGGGTTGGTTGGGTTGTGTTTCGGAGGATTCTTGACGATTGCCTCTCCCGAGTCTGTACGGGAGTTGCAGCGATGAGACAAGACTAACTACCATCTGGATACCACGATATTGGGGGTAAAAAAATATTTGTTTTTGGTGTGTTTATCAAGATACTTTTAAAAATGTTTTAATGTAACCTTTATTTAGCTAGGCAAGTTAGTTAAGAACAAATTCTTATTTACAATGACAGCCTACACCGGCCAGACCCAGACGACACTGGGCCACTGAGATGCAGTGCCACTCGGGAGCCCAGGGAGAAATGGTCCAGGGAGAGCCATTATTGGGACTTAGAGACATTAATTGATCCACTTGTTTATTACCCGGCTCCTGCATGCCTTCACACTAATCATTGTGTCTGTGTCGGTCATGTCACTCCCAGGGTAAGTGTGACAGTCACATGAGACCATGTGAGAGTCCTTGTCTTGTGATTGTGTGGCTTAGAACCTGTAACCATTAGAGACACAAGTATGTCACAAAGGAAAAAAGCACAAAAAACAGAGTTTAAGACATCTACAGCTGCTTTGAATTGGAAGTACGAAGTACCAGGCACATCAGGCACACAAAGCTCGTAAAATTGGCATCTCCTGTCGAGGTCCTTCCTGCTCCTCACCAAAGATGACTTTGAATAGTTAAGCAAACATCCTTGGCTCTGTAGTGAGAGTAACTGCGTGACTATACAGCACAGCACATATCCTGGGGCCGACTGACAGAATATTCGAACAAGGCATAAGGAACACAGTCAACTTTACCGTTGTTGTTTTTTTAATGAGGAAAGTCCAGCTCCGCCATGGGGAAGACTCACAGTATGAGGTGAATAAATTAGGTGGAAAACACTGTCCAAACCACTTCAATATGTGGGACATTTCCACTTGCACAGAGTTAAGCCGGTGATAACAGGAACACTCAGTCACAACGTGGGTCAGAACATATGGCTCTCCACCCTCTCCCAGTGAAGGTCTGAGATCCTGATGAGGGCATGTTAACCAAACAGCCTTAAGCCTTCAAACAAGCAGGTTGCTTTCCATGTCTGCCCACCAGGCCCTCTGTTAATTGCCATAATGGAGTAAGGGAGAGCTGGGTGCATTATGTGATGCGTATTGTGTGATAAGCGAGCCATCTGGTTGTGCAGGGCTGCAGCCAGGCACCAGGCAGGTGACTGGACGATGAGAGGCATGACTGTGTCTGCAGCACACAACACAACCAGGACAGACTCTACAGCAGGTGCAGAGACTGGTTATTTAACAGACAAGCACAGTGGTATGCAGGGTTCTTCTCCAACAAAATGTGAATCTCAGTTTTAATGTTGACTTTGAGGTGTAGCAAGGTGTTGGAAGGGCACAAGGGCAATAGCTCGTAAGAAGTAGTTTATTTCACTGAATATTTGACTACTATAAGTATAAGTCATGGAGAGACTTTAGTTGTCAAAATAATCTCTGAGACAATTTCTCTAGTTTCTCTACTGTTTTACCTCAGCTTCCATATATCTGACAACCTGACTTGGTGTAGCACAGCAGAAGATCATTCCCCCACAATCCTCTGCTATAAATATCCCACATAGGGAACAAAGCACCATATGACGTTCATCACCACCACAATAATCGCATCACAGTGAATGCGAAGCTGGCGAAATTGGATTCTTGTATTAATTATGTCCTAACAGCATAAACTCACAGATCAACTTCCAGACAGTTCCACAGCACAGGTTGACAGGGGGAGACCCCTTGGTGGGAAAGAAAATACAATTTCCCTTCGACTCCCCCCTGCTGCTGTCTCTCTCCTACTGTGCTGAGGGGTTGGGGCAGGTTATTAGACAGGCACACACACCGGGTTGGGCCATGCTGCCTTTCAAAATGGCCTCTGTCAGCTACATCACAGCACAGGCCCAAGGACATCTCTTTCTCCAACCTGTGGTTTTAACACCTGGCAAAACTTTGGTCATATTTGTAAATAAAACAACAACTATAATGGCTTTGCGGAGTTGATTGTGGCTCATCAGGGAGTGAGGAACCCTTATGGTGGTGCGGAACGACAACCCTGCACCAATGTGGGTTGGTATTCTAAATGACGATATATCACTGGCATACAATAGGGAATATGAGGAAAACAAATGAATGGATGGAAGCAGTGGGCAGAGACCAACATCTCTCTGTGCTGTGTTTCAACGAACAAACTGGATGTGAGACATTATAAAAGTACATATTTGCTAAGTGCTTTTCCCCTGTTGATTGACTGTTATTCGTTAAGGGGGTTTACTTTAAGGAAATCCCAGAGCATTCTAGAGTTGCTCCTTTTATTTTCGTTGCCAGGCACATACTTCCCTTGTCTCTAGTGGCTAGTTATTTTGTTTTCGGTGAGGTTGGAGTAAAACATTCTAAACTGGATGCATTGTTCCTGTTCATTCTCCAATATGTCTAGCTCACAGTAGAGCATTGTTTGAGATCAGCTTTAATTGCTACATCTGTACTGTATTCCAATGGGACAGCACCGTCCCCCATGCTTTCTCACATAGAGCCCGAGTACTCATAACTTTCATTGAGAACAGAATTGCATCTGCTCTTACACAACACAATTAAAAAAAATCACAACATGTATATATTCCTTCTTTGGGTTTCTATCTAGTTAATAGCCTTCCCTCGCTGTGTGACTCCATGCTGTGGTACTGTGCAGACCGGACTGGGTTGGGCGGGGGTGCTCCAGAACTGCAGCGCAGCCATGTTTATTTAGGGATGTCTCCAGCACTGACACATCATCTGGAATCCAGTGGCTCCCATTCGAAACCAACTTCTACTTGATGGTCTGTGTGAAGACGATATCCACCCGGATGAAAGCTACAATGTAGCTAAACATCCAATACATTGTGTAACCACAGTGTTAGACAAAACCACTGCATGGATATGTCCCTTTGAAAGGACCTGGGGGGGGCAATAATCCGATTTGTCATGAGGATGGCAGCATAATTCAAAGGTATTCTTATATATGCATTTTGTGATTTGAATATTGCATGACCTTGACTTTGCTATCTATCAAAGTAGTTTAGCTAGCTATATACAGTAGATATAAACAGAACTCTATAAACCCCACTTTAAATTTGGCCAGTCTCAGTAACAAAGCCAGGGAAGCAAGTTAATCTCTCCTTGAAGTACCACACTCCGGTAAACGAAGTAGGAACTGTTTATCCCTAAAGGCATCTTTAAACTCTAGCTTCAGCAGTGAGTGAGGAATTTATTTGATGTAGCTCAGACATTGATGACTATTGTCTACGTGGCTGGCTGCTGTGGAGAGGCCTTGATTATCCCCTTATCCTGACAGGATGAATGCATTATCAACTGTAATTAAAGTGTCAGTGGTGTTTGCCCAGAGAGATGGATGGTGCTTTGATGATCATGATGAGAAGCAATATATTGACCTGGGCTGTACTGTCATTCTTGTTATCAGCCAATATCTTACAGAGCAGTCGGCTCTTTTTTTAAAAAAATGGATGCGGTTTCATCATTCAAAATAAGTTTTCCTATTTCTCAACGTGAATTTTGGAAAATATGTTTTAAAATGCTTTTGGTGCAATGCGTTCTGTGTGGCGAATCCTCAAAAAGATTCTGCAAGGACCAGAGTAAAGGACAGATCAGGCTTCCTTTCTTAAGATCAAATTCAACTTCAAACTGTCATTATGGCAGCTTATCACTAAATCAGAGCTCATGAGGCCGCAAAGAAGGGAAAACAACAAAAAAGAAGGGTTACTAAACGGGTATCCTGATTGGCTAGAAACACCAATGCCCATATTGCCTACTATGGAGAAGCCAACCCCTTATGAATACGCCAAATGTATGTAACTACTGTACTGTAGAATCCTCCAAGGACTTAACTTACTGTTTATGTGCCTTAGTGGAAGAAATAGTGAGATTTATCACTCAAGCCTGTTTCATTTGAGAGCTGCAGTAACTCTTCCACAGCAGTCTGTGTGTTGGGACTACAGGGAACACATAATAACGTAGTCATCGAAAGAAATGTCATGGAATCTACACGAAACTGGCTGTATGCTGGTGTCGAAAAGGCAAAGCTGTCTGGGTAAATGGAATGTGCAAACTAATGGTATTAGTAATTGAGAAAATGGGTCACCTGGGATATGAGGTGTTTGCAGGTGGAGTTAATGGGGAGATTAGTTGGGTTAAGGGCTAATATGAATCACCAATAACATGTTCCACATACTGTCTGCCAGCATACCTTAACATCGCTTCATCCAGGCGGGATTGATAGGTTTACACAACTGACATATTGAGGTCATGCTTCCAAACCGCTAGGATCAGTGAACGGAGGCACTTCGAAATGGAAAACATGGCCTCACGTCAAACGCTAATAGGAAATTAGAGGAATCCAGGTACCTGAGTCCTTGTTAACTGCTCACTGAGAGGGCCCAACATTTGTCCCTGGCTTTATTAACATGTTGTGGTTAATTATTATTTCCACAACAGGGGGCACAGGAAATCCTTAAATCCCACATGACCCTTAGAGTGCACACACACACACACACACGCTCAATATTAAATGCAGCTGCATCTCCCAAGAGGGGAAAAGGTCATTTGTCCAGTTCAGAAATAAGGGTCTCTTCGTTTCTCTCAGCAGGATGAATGGAAAACATTCAACCGTGCTGCTAATGAAAAGAACACTCAGGATGTGTGTTGTTTTTCCGTCAGTTTCACCTACCGAGTCCTGCTACAAGTCCACACCAAAGGAAAGAGCCATGGCTTTTCAGACCCTCTCCTTTCAGAGGATCCTGTGGTAGGCCAGGGCTGCCACTCGCACGTTTCCTCTTCATTCCACAGGAATTTGGCTCCCATTTCCTGAAAAAAAAAAGGAGGAGAAAAAAAAGAAGAGGCTCTGACTGGCTGGCTGCGCAGGGCAAAGCTCATATTTACGTAACCACACACTGGGCTTGATTCATGTGCAACAAGCACGCCCCTGTAAACATTCTCATTACTGAACTCCAACACTTCATTACTCAACAGGCGACGTCCCAACTCCAGAGTGGGAATGATATGATGGTGTGAAGCATGTTTTGTAAGCACTGTGACTAATGTAGATGTAGGCACATAGAGTTATTTTAGAAAAATGTACGTCTTTTGACGTAATATACATCCGTAAACTGTATCTGTCAATTGAGGGATATCAAAATGTAGTGCGTTGTACAAAATTCCATTGGCATGAAGAGAACTAGGCTATATAATAGGATATGACGCTCAATGACCATGCCATTAGGAATTCAATGGAATGATCCATTGGTCTTCAGCATCATCGGGGCAGGACCTAGGTGGACCACGGTCCGTAGACCAGAGCTAGGTGGGGTCTAGAGGAGGAAGGCCAGTCAAACCCTAAGGTCTTCCTTCCATAATAACGTCCAAACACATAGTTTAGCATCCTCCAAGCAAAACACTCCCACAACGTCTGCTTCATAGCCTCAGCCCTTTCAAAACGCTGCAACCATCATGACAATTTGTAATACTCCAATTCAACCTAATGTAATTTCATGTTTAAGTTTACGTAATTGTGACAGAAATAAACATATTCCTTACCAACTAACCACATTATGCCTATTATCATGTTGAGTATCACACATTATTACCTAATATCCTCTGTCATTTCATCTCGTGCATTTTCACTACGGGCATCTTGGAGGGAATCATTGATACTTTAAATCCATTTGTCAAATCTCTCCATCTCGGAGCTCTCTCCGCTGTGCCTCAACTGTAATTTGTAATGTTAAATAATGGACAATTAATTTCCTGCAGGGCTGAAATTCAATTCAAAATACGAAAAGCTTCATTATCTATCCAAAAAATGTCTTTGGCATGAGGCTCACATGCAACACATAAAAACACATCCTCTTTAATTGTATTTTTTTAAATCATCACTGTGTGTCTTGTAAATCACTGTGTGTTTTTATTTAATGAAAATAACTCCTAGATTTGTTATCATTTACTTCACTGAGCCTCATTTTGGCCCTTGAAATGCTTAGTCTGATCATGTGGGTGTTAGGAAACAAATGTGAAGATATTTACATACACAGCCCTGATTGGTCTGGTCTAGAGCCCACCCCCTTACCCAAATAAATGGTCATTGGTCTATTATAATCAGATCACATTTTGATGTCATGATGTGGGCCAAAAGTTCCATCCCACCTGGACAGGCTGAAATCCCAGGCATTTTTTACACAAAAATGACATTATCATGTTTTTTTTGTTTTGTTTGTTACAATTTCAGTTTTATTTCGACCTCCATAGTAGAAATATCATAAAAAAGGAAAATCACGTCTTTAACTGTACTGCCCCTTTTAAGGACAGCAACATCCTTATTACTGGTTATAATTTGGGTAGAAACGGGATTTAAAATTAAACTACACTGAGGGAATATTTTCCAATAGGCTTTGGCCCATGCTGCAGAGAGGGGACTGTGCTGCTGTTCGGCTATATTCACCTGAGCCAAATAAATGGTTGTGTCAACCTATCTCCGTTCATATACCCCTCTCGTCCAGAGTGCTCCATTTTTCAGCCAGACACTGCTGGCAAACTACTACAGAGGGAAGTGCATGACCCTGATGACTTCAGTGGCATCACAACCATCTGTAGGAGAGAAATTGATTTGAAAAAAAACTGTACAGACCATGTTCAAGGGAAACAGTGGAGCTTTTCTCATGGGAACTGAGAGTTTTAATCTAGTATCAAAGAGAAAGCAGCTAACCAATGTGTGTGGAGAAACAACACACCTTCTGCGATCTGAACGAGCAAGGGAAGCAGTATGTGTCCCCTAGCCCTACACCAGGGCTATCCAACCGTGTTCCTGGAGAGCTACCCTCCAATAGATTTTCACTCCAACTCCAGTCGTAACTAACTTGATTCATCTTATCAATCAGCTAATTATTATAATCAGGTGCACTAGATTAGGGTTGGAATGAAAAACAACAGGAAATAGGTTGGAGAGTCCTGGCCTACACCGTACTGTACATTAGATGCAGCTAGTGGAGTGGTTTATTCTTCTGTACCCAATAAACCAACATGGCAGTTTTGTTTAGTGTAGTTTACACCCATTCTCCCATTGAGAAATATCTCTTTCAATATTCATTTAGCGATTACAACTTGTTACGGTTACGACTGCAATCAATCAGATGCCTCTCCTCTTGCTTGAACAGAAACTAGAAAGAGTAGATGGTCAAACCCTGTGATTCTGACCACGAACAGACTTCATACAGTATAAACAAAGCAACATTTTTGGAACTGCAACCATGGTACACTGTGGATTTTGTCCTTGTCCTTTGCTCCAGGGGCAACCTACTACTATGGCTGACCTTGTAAAACAACACATTTCACTACATATATCTGGTGTAAAACATCTTATTATTTGTATTTTTTTATTTTTAAACTAGCTTTCTTCCAGATGAGAGGGAGTGATGGAGTCTGCCATCATCATCTCAACGCTACATTAAGAGAAGCAACGGCTTGGACCAGCCTAGCTTCACTACACCATCCCCAGGCTTTCACAGACTCGGCCTGATTCCAGCCCTGAGCCGTATCTCTCCAATCACAGAGAAGAGTCAGTGTCCTCCCTGCTCTCAGGGGTACTGTACAAAAACCTGAGGTGTGTTATGTTCTCTCTCTTTCTCTGGCGGTTTAGCTACACTACATGACCAAAAGTATGTGGACTTTTCTGCTCGTCGAACATCTCATTCCAAAATCATGGGCATTGATATGGAGTTGGTCCCCCCCGTTGCTGCTATAACAGCCTCCACTCTTCTGGGAAGGCTTTCCACTAGATGTTGGAACATTGCTGCGGGGACTTGCTTCCGTTCAGCCACAAGAACATTAGTGAGGTCGGGCACTGATGTTGGGCGATTAGGTCTGGCTCGCAGTCGGCGTTCCAATTCATCCAAAGGTGTTCGATGGGTTTGAGGTCAGGGCTCTGTGCAGGCCAGTCAAGTTCTTCCACACCGATATCGACAAACCATTTCTGTATGGACCTCGCTTTGTGCACGGGGGCATTATCATGCTGAAACAGGAAAGGGCCTTCCCCAAACTGTTGCCACAAAGTTGGATGCACAGAATCATCTAGAATGTCATTGTATGCTGTAGCATTAAGATTTCCTTTCACTGGAACTAAGGGGCCTAGCCCGAACCATGAAAGACAGTCCCAGACCATTATTACTCCTTCACCAAAATGTACAGTTGGCACTATGCATTCGGGCAGGTAGCATTCTCCTGACATCCGCCAAACTCAGATTCGTCCATTGGATGCCAGATGGTGAAGCGTGATTCATCACTCCAGAGAATGCGTTTCCACTGTTCCAGAGTCTAATGGCGGCAAGCTTTACACCACTCCAGTCGACACTTGGCATTGCTCATGGTGATCCTAGGCTTGTGTGCTGCTCAGCCATGGAAACCCATTTCATGAAGCTCCCGACGAACAGTTATTGTGCTGACGTTGCTTCCAGAGGCAGTTTGGAACTCGGTAGGGCTATCGGGGCAGCGCTAGCAGGGCAGAAATTTGACAAACTGACTTGTTGGAAAGGTGGCATCGTATGACAGTGCCACGTTGAAAGTCACTGAGCACTTCAGTAAGGCCATTATACTGCCAATGTTTGTCTAGGTCTCCGGTAGCCTCTGGAACTGCCGATCTGCGGCCAACAAGGCAGAGTTCATCTCAGCCTATGCCTCCCTCCAGTCCCTCGACTTCTTGGCACTGACGGAAACATGGATCACCACAGACAACACTGCTACTCCTACTGCTCTCTCTTCGTCTGCCCACGTGTTCTCGCACACCCCGAGAGCTTCTGGTCAGCGGGGTGGTGGCACCGGGATCCTCATCTCTCCCAAGTGGTCATTCTCTCTTTCTCCCCTTACCCATCTGTCTATCGCCTCCTTTGAATTCCATGCTGTCACAGTTACCAGCCCTTTCAAGCTTAACATCCTTATCATTTATCGCCCTCCAGGTTCCCTCGGAGAGTTCATCAATGAGCTTGATGCCTTGATAAGCTCCTTTCCTGAGGACGGCTCACCTCTCACAGTTCTGGGCGACTTTAACCTCCCCACGTCTACCTTTGACTCATTCCTCTCTGCCTCCTTCTTTCCACTCCTCTCCTCTTTTGACCTCACCCTCTCACCTTCCCCCCTACTCACAAGGCAGGAAATACGCTCGACCTCATCTTTACTAGATGCTGTTCTTCCACTAACCTCATTGCAACTCCCCTCCAAGTCTCCGACCACTACCTTGTATCCTTCTCCCTCTCGCTCTCATCCAACACTTCCCACACTGCCCCTACTCGGATGGTATCGCGCCGTCCCAACCTTCGCTCTCTCTCCCCCCGCTACTCTCTCCTCTTCCATCCTATCATCTCTTCCCTCTGCTCAAACCTTCTCCAACCTATCTCCTGATTCTGCCTCCTCAACCCTCCTCTCCTCCCTTTCTGCATCCTTTGACTCTCTATGTCCCCTATCCTCCAGGCCGGCTCGGTCCTCCCCTCCCGCTCCGTGGCTCAACGACTCATTGCGAGCTCACAGAACAGGGCTCCGGGCAGCCGAGCGGAAATGGAGGAAAACTCGCCTCCCTGCGGACCTGACATCCTTTCACTCCCTCCTCTCCACATTTTCCTCTTCTCTCTCTGCTGCTAAAGCCACTTTCTACCACTCTAAATTCCAAGCATCTGCCTCTAACCCTAGGAAGCTCTTTGCAACCTTCTCCTCCCTCATGAATCCTCCTCCCCCTCCCCCTCCTCCCTCTCTGCAGATGACTTCGTCAACCATTTTGAAAAGAAGGTCGACGACATCCGATCCTCGTTTGCTAAGTCAAACGACACCGCTGGTTCTGCTCACACTGCCCTACCCTGTGCTCTGACCTCTTTCTCCCCCTCTCTCCAGATGAAATCTCGCGTCTTGTGACGGCCGGCCGCCCAACAACCTGCCCGCTTGACCCTATCCCCTCCTCTCTTCTCCAGACCATTTCCGGAGACCTTCTCCCTTACCTCACCTCGCTCATCAACTCATCCCTGACCGCTGGCTACGTCCCTTCCGTCTTCAAGAGAGCGAGAGTTGCACCCCTTCTGAAAAAACCTACACTCGATCCCTCCGATGTCAACAACTACAGACCAGTATCCCTTCTTTCTTTTCTCTCCAAAACTCTTGAACGTGCCGTCCTTGGCCAGCTCTCCCGCTATCTCTCTCAGAATGACCTTCTTGATCCAAATCAGGTCTTCTTGATCCAATCCAAGTCAGGTTTCAAGACTAGTCATTCAACTGAGACTGCTCTTCTCTGTATCACGGAGGCGCTCCGCACTGCTAAAGCTAACTCTCTCTCCTCTGCTCTCATCCTTCTAGACCTATCGGCTGCCTTCGATACTGTGAACCATCAGATCCTCCTCTCCACCCTCTCCGAGTTGGGCATCTCCGGCGCGGCCCACGCTTGGATTGCGTCCTACCTGACAGGTCGCTCCTACCAGGTGGCGTGGCGAGAATCCGTCTCCACACCACGTGCTCTCACCACTGGTGTCCCCCAGGGCTCTGTTCTAGGCCCTCTCCTATTCTCGCTATACACCAAGTCACTTGGCTCTGTCATAACCTCACATGGTCTCTCCTATCATTGCTATGCAGACGACACACAATTAATCTTCTCCTTTCCCCCTCTGATGACCAGGTGGCGAATCGCATCTCTGCATGTCTGGCAGACATATCAGTGTGGATGACAGATCACCACCTCAAGCTGAACCTCGGCAAGACGGAGCTGCTCTTCCTCCCGGGGGAAGGACTGCCCGTTCCATGATCTCGCCATCACGGTTGACAACTCCATCGTGTCCTCCTCCCAGAGCGCTAAGAACCTTGGCGTGATCCTGGACAACACCCTGTCGTTCTCAACTAACATCAAGGCGGTGGCCCGTTCCTGTAGGTTCATGCTCTACAACATCCGCAGAGTACGACCCTGCCTCACACAGGAAGCGGCGCAGGTCCTAATCCAGGCACTTGTCATCTCCCGTCTGGATTACTGCAACTCGCTGTTGGCTGGGCTCCCTGCCTGTGCCATTAAACCCCTACAACTCATCCAGAACGCCGCAGCCCGTCTGGTGTTCAACCTTCCCAAGTTCTCTCACGTCACCCCGCTCCTCCGCTCTCTCCACTGGCTTCCAGTTGAAGCTCGCATCCGCTACAAGACCATGGTGCTTGCCTACGGAGCTGTGAGGGGAACGGCACCTCAGTACCTCCAGGCTCTGATCAGGCCCTACACCCAAACAAGGGCACTGCGTTCATCCACCTCTGGCCTGCTCGCCTCCCTACCACTGAGGAAGTACAGTTCCCGCTCAGCCCAGTCAAACTGTTCGCTGCTCTGGCCCCCCAATGGTGGAACAAACTCCCTCACGACGCCAGGACAGCGGAGTCAATCACCACCTTCCGGAGACACCTGAAACCCCACCTCTTTAAGGAATACCTAGGATAGGATAAAGTAATCCCTCTCACCCCCCTTAAAAGATTTAGATGCACTACTGTTCCACTGGATGTCATAAGGTGAATGCACCAATTTGTAAGTCGCTCTGGATAAGAGCGTCTGCTAAATGACTTAAATGTAAATGTAAATGAGATTGCATGGCCGTGTGCTCAATTTTATACACCAATCAGCAACGGTTGTGTGGCTGAAACAGCCGAATCCTCTAATTTGAAGGGGTGTCCATATACTTTTGTGTATATACAGTTGGTCTGAAGTTTATATACACTTAGGTTGGAGTCATTAAAACTCGTTTTTCGACCACGCCACAAATTCCTTGTTATCTACCTATAGTTTTGGCAAGTCGGTTAGGACATCTACTTTGTGCATGACACAAGTAATTTTTCCAACAATTGTTTACAGACAGATTATTTCACTGTATCACAATTCCAGTGGTTCAGAAGTTTACATACACTAAGTTGACTGTGCCTTTAAACAGCTTGGAAAATTCCAGAAAATTATGTCATGGCTTTAGAAGATTCTGATAGGCTGATTGACATCATTTGAGTGAATTGGAGATATACCTGTGAGTGTATTTCAAGGCCTACCTTCACACTCAGTGCCTCTTTGCTTGACATCATGGGAAAATCAAAAGAAATCAGCCAAGACCTCAGAAAAACAATTGTAGACCTCCACAAGTCTGGTTCATCCTTGGGAACAATTTCCACATGCCTGAAGGTACCAGGTTCATCTGTACAATGAGGCGGCAAACTTGTTCTCAACTAGCCTACCTGGTTAAATAAAGGTGAAATAAATAAATAAATAAAACAAACAATAGTACGCAAGTATAAACACCATGGGACCACGCAGCTGTCATACCGCCCAGAAAGGAGACGCGTTCGGTCTCCTAGAGATGAACATACTTTGGTGTGAAAGTGCAAGTCAATTCCAGAACAACAGAAAAGGACCTTGTGAAGTTGCTGGAGGAAACAGGTACAAAAGTATCTATATCCACAGTAAAACAAGTTCTATATCGACCTGAAAGGCCACTCAGCAAGGAAGAAGCCACTGCTCCAAAACCGCCATAAAAAAGCCAGACTACAGTTTCCAACTGCACATGGAGACAAAGATCATACTTTTTGGAGAAATGTCCTCTGGTCTGATGAAACAAAAATAGAACTGTTTGGCCATAATGACCATTGTTATGTTTGGAGGAAAAAGGAGGAGGCTTGCAAGCCGAAGAACACCATCCCAACTGTGAAGCACGGGGTTGGCAGCATCATGTTGTGGGGGTGCTTTGCTGCAGGTGGGACTGGTGCACTTCATAAAATAGATGGCATCATGAGGTAGGAAAATTATGTGGATATATTGAAGCAACATCTCAAGACATCAGTCAGGAAGTTAAAGCTTGGTCGCAAATGGGTCTTCCAAATGGACAATGATCCCAAGCATACTTCCAAAGTTGTGGCAAAATGGCTTAAGGACAACAAAGTCAAGCTATTGGAGTGGCCATCACAAAGCCCTGACCTCAATCCTATAGAAAATTTGTGGGCAGAACTGAAAAAGCGTGTGCGAGCAAGGAGGCCTACAAACCTGACTCAGTTACACCAGCTCTGTCAGGAGGAATGGGCCAAAATTCACCCAACTTATTGTGGGAAGCTTGTGGAAGGCTACCCTAAACATTTGACCCAAGTGAAACAATTAAAGGCAATGCTACCAAATACTAATTGAGTGTATGTAAACTTCTGACCCACTGGGAATGTGTTGAAATAAATCATTCTCTCTACTAGTATTCTGACATTTCACATTCTTAAAATAAAGCGATAATCCTAACTGACCTAAAACATCATTTTTACTAGGATTAAATGTCATGAATTGTGAAAAACTGAGTTTAAATGTATTTGGCTAATGTGTATGTAAACTTCCGACTTCAACTGTATAGTTTACCTTACCTTACCTTCTGCAGAGGGTTCTCTCTGATCTGATAGCTTTTTAAAACTTTGTGGTGTTTATAGATGCTTATAGATGTTTATAGATACAGTTTCTTTTCAAGGTAGCCTCCGTTCACTCTCGGCATTTTGTGTTGTTTTGACCAGGTATCCGGACACAGTAAAGCACGTCTTCTCCCCCACCTTGAAACGTTTATCAAACTTCTCGACTACAGGCCTCTCAGCGCATGTTCGCTTCCTTACCATGAGCGATAGATCAAAAATGGTAGATGTTTTTTTTTTTTTTTAAACGAATTTATGAAGTATTGTTCATTAACATCTGAGGTAGGTTACTTTCCATACAAGAGAAGGACAATACCCTAGAGTAACCTAACGTGGACTTGTTGCCAATTGGACAATACCTCATTCATAAGTTAATTTATTGGTGTCTTCATACACTCACATCATAATCCCATCGTGACAAGTGCTACTGAAAAACAATAGCGATGACAGAAACACAAAAGGAATATGATTTCAGTTATTGATTTATATTTGATGGGAGTGGTATTGCAGAGGTGAAACTGGGAATACAACAGCAAACCAATAGTGGAGACAGTTCCTCCACTTTTACTCTCAAATCACAATGTAGCCCCTGTTGGTTGGGGTTGGGAAGAGCAACAAAATAATTGTCCAGAGCATTCTAGACCCCGCCACCAGAGGGTGCAGTCCCTATTGAAATGAGATTCATTGTCATGTCCAGGCCCAATCACACACACAGGCTGTTTGACTTTCCTGACAGCTGTAGACTGCAAACTGTACATGTGGAGTTCTTCCCTAGAATGTTTCAATGTGGTTAGCATATGAAATCATTTATCTGACTATTTATAAAGAGAAAAGAGAAATTAATACAAAATAGGTTTCTTTTGAAAAAATATGGATGTGGACCTGTACAGATGTAGGGTCTTACTTTGATCACTCTTTTGTTGCTCAGAATGTTCTTGCGCAGCAGGAAATGCAAACTTGTAGTGTATTCACAGTTGACAATGGCTTCTAAAGCTTGTAATTTCCACTTTAAAATGTCAGACTGGATTTTCCCAAACTAAACATGTATCAACCCCTACAAAAAATGTCCTTGAATTATAATCCAAATAACAATTCTCATTTCCTGTTGCTGCAGAATTATTTTCCTGCTGTAAAAAACTGGCTCAAATGAAGGACCTACATCTATCTGTATGACTGTATTTACAGAAAATAATATTCATTTGAATTTGATTTTGATAATCCTCTGTGAAAAAACATCTCTCTTTACAAACAAAATAACATACTTGTATGTGTTTGTATAGTTGACCAGAATTGAGATGAGCCATTTGTTGCACAGATCAATGTTTTAATGTAATGCCGGAGAGCTTTTCTCCCTGAGAGGACCACAGTGCTTGACCACAAGGTGGTGCTACAAGAAGACATTTGGTTGACATAGGCTGTGGGTAAAGGATAGGAAATATCTTAGTATGCTCAATCAACGGTACCCTGCAGCATATTCTCAGCATATTATTGGGGGGGGGGGGGGGTGATGTTTCTCCTGATTGTTGCTCTGCTATGAGTGCTCCTTCACACCCAGTCGTTGCGTTTAGAACATGGCATTAAACACCCTTAGGTTCTAATTCTTTAGTCCTCCCGTCTTCATGCTCAGCAAGAAGCTATATGGTAAAACAAAAGCAAACAACCAGTATGGTCAGGATACATGTTGTGTCTGGCTGCCAGCAAAGACCTTTAGTGCCAATAAAACAACAGGATGTGCAGAGTGGCAGGAGGAATCCAATGAGACCGCGTTGGAATGACGCTGGTGAACAATGCAGCAGGGCGGTTGCCAGGCTTTATGGTCAGGGCTCATGCTCCCTACCCAACCCCCACCCAGCCCCTCTTCCTTCCTGCTATGTACTGTATTTCACACTTGAGCCGGTAGGAACTGTGAAGCGAGGCAGAACAATCGAACAATGACTGGAACCTCCATAGAAGCCCTCGAGGCGATGTTACTGAGCAGGGCATAGTGTTTTGTGAGCCACGCCACAAGGACCTCAATAAGAATCCCATGAGGAAATAAAGCGCCCCATTGGTTTTGCTGAAAATGAATTCAATATAGAAAGTATTTTCATCACCACCCTACAATGTTATCAGCCACAACATTATAGAATGACCATTTTCTTTTTCCTCTGTGGAGCAACGTTCTCTGTGTATGGTTACCTAAATGCCATTTTGTCTGCTGCAAACATCAGGCTGAGCGCAAAGTTGACCATAACCATGCTCTTGGCCTTAGTTGGAATGGGATGTCATTGCGGCACACTTCAGAGACACATCATGTGACAGGTAATGGGAGGGCGTGTCAGTGACACATATCATGTGACAGGTAATGGGAGGGCGTGTCAGTGACACCATCCCAACAGCCGAGCCTACAGTCGTCCGTCAGTGTTGGCTCTGATATTGGGGGGAGCTCCCTGGTGGGCCATTGACACTGAATGACAAACCTGTCTGAAGGAGTTATAGAGCTGCCAATCTCTGCCCCCACAGTATTCATGCAGGTGACAACCAGCCAATCAGAGACCGGGTTGTAAGAACCCTATTCCACTCACGTCGTTAGGCCTCTGGTTAAATGTTCCGTTACTGCAGCAACGTCCTAGAATGCTATGATTAGTACATGTTTTATTATAAAAACATACCAACATTAAATATATATGTTATTCAACCTGCATGCATTTTCGGTCTCAAATCAGCATTGAATTTAGGCTGAGTTCTCGAGTGAATGATGCCAATCTGCACCTCCTGGGAGATCTCAGAGCATTTTCCGTGTGTACTAAACAACCTAGCACAATGCCCAATCAGACAGGCATTTACAGCTCCAGCTATATGACTGCAATAAAAAGCATTGCAAATTAGCCATTCTGTGAGCCCCTAGCCAGCTGTTGAGTGCTACAGATGTAAGGTCTTAGTTTGGAAATGGAAAAAACTTGTAGTGTATTTGAGGTTTAAAAAGGCTTCTGAAGTTTGTCATTTCCACTTGATTTTCCCTTAAGAAACATGTATCAACCCCTACAAAAAGTTCCATTAATTATAATAATTTCCTGTTGCTGAAGGATTACACTATATATACAAAAGTATGTGTACACCCCTTCAAAGTAGTGGATTTGGCCACACTCGTTTCTGACAGGTGTATAAAATCGAGCACACAGCCATGCAATCTCCATAGACAAACATCGGCAGTATAATGGCCTTGCTGAAGAGCTCAGTGACTTTCAATGTGGCTCCGTCATAGGATGCCACCTTTCCAACAAGTTAGTTTGTCAAATTTCTGCCCCGTTAGAGCTGCCTGGGCCCAGTCAACTGTAAATTCTGTTATTTTGAAGTGACCCGAAGTGGTAGGCCACACAAGCTCATAGAACGTGGCTGCCGAGTGATGAAGCGTGTTGCGGGTAAAAATCGTCTGTCCTTGGTTGCGACACTCACTATCGAGTTCCAAACTGCCTCTGGAAGCAACGTCGGCGCAAGAACTGTCTGGAGATTCATGAAATGGGTTTCAATGTCCAAGCAGCAGCGCACAAGACTAAGATCACCATGCGCAAAACCAAGCATTGGCTGGAGCGGTGTAAAGCTCGCCGCCATTGACCAGGAGAACTCTACCTACCTGAATGCATAGTGTCAACTGTAATGTTTGGTGGAGAAGGAATAATGGTCTGGGGCTGTTTTTCATTGTTCGGGATAGGCCCCTTAGTTCCAGTGAAGGGAAATCTTAATGGTACAGCATACAATGACATTCTAGGTGATTCTGTGCGATTCTGTGCTTCCAACATTGTGGCAACAGTTTGGGGAAGGCCCTTTCCTGTTTCAGCATGACAATGCAGCTGTGCTCAAAGCGAGGTCCATGCAGAAATGGTTTGTATAGATCAGTGTGGAAGAACTTGACAGGCCTGCACAGAGCCCTGACCTCAACCCCATCGAACACCTTTTTGATGAATTGGAACACCGACTGCGAGCCAGGCCTGATCGCCCAACATCAGTGCCCAACCTCACCAATGCTCTTGTGGTTGAATGGAGGCAAGTCCACACAGCAATGTTCCAACATCTAGTGGAAAGCCTTCCCAGATGAGTGGAGGCTGTTATAGCAGCAAAGCAGGGACCAACTCCATATTAATGCCCATGATTTTGGAATGAGATGTTCGACAACCAGGTGTGCACACACCTTTGGTCATGTAATGTGTTTTCCTGCTGTAGAAAACTGGCTCAAATTAAGTACATCTGTAAGTACATCTGTATATAATGACGGGTTGGAGTTACATAAGTGTCCAGGAAAGAGGTTATATGAACAATACATTAACACGCCCTAAGCTTGGATGTGTCAGTATCTGTTGTTCACTCGTCGATAGTTAAATCATATTTTATTTGTCACATGCCGAATACAACAGGTGTATTACCTTACAGTGAAATGCTTATTTACAAGCCCTTAACCAACAATGCAGTTTTAAGAAAATACCAGAAAAAGATAAGAGATAAAAGTAACAAATAATTAAAGAGCAGCTACAGAGTCAATGGGCGGTGTCGGGGTAATTGAGGTAATATGTACATGTAGGTAGAGTTATTAAAGTGACTATGCATAGAAAATAAACAAAGTAGTAGCAGTGTAGAAGGGGGGGGCAATGCAAATAGTCTGGGTAGCCATATGTTTAGCTGTTCAGGAGTCTTATGGCTTAGGGGTAGAAGCTGTTTAGAAGCCTTTTGGACTTAGACTTTGTGCTCTGGTACCGCTTGCTGTGTGGTAGCAGAGAGAACAGTCTGCGACTAGGGTGGCTGGAGTCTTTGACAATTTTTAGGGCATTCCTCTGACACCGCCTGGTATAGAGGTCCTGGATGGCAGGAAGCTTGGCCCTGGTGTTGTACTGGGCCGTACGCACTACCCTCTGTAGTGCCTTGCGGTCTGAAGCTGAGCAGTTGCCATACTAGGCAGTGATGCAACAAGTCAGGATGCTCTCGATGGTGCAGCTGTAAAACCTTTTGAGGATCTGAGGACCCATGCCAAATCTTTTCAGTCTCCTGAGGGGGAATAGCTTTTGTCTTGCCCTCTTCACTACTGTCTTGGTGTGCTTGGACCATGTTAGTTTGTTGCTGATGTGGACGCCAAGGAATTTGAAGTTCTCAACTTGCTCCACTACAGCCCCGTCGATAATACGTGTCACTGGGCAGCACTCGGCTGTGCTTCCCTTTGTAGTCTGTAACAGTTTGCAAGCCCTGCCACATTCAACGAGCGTCGGAGCCGGTGTAACGCTCTTAGTCCTGTATTGACGCTTTGCCTGTTTTATGGTTTGTCGGAGGGCATAGCAGGATTTCATATAGGCTTCCGGGTTAGAGTCCCGCTCCTTTAAAGCGGCAGCTCTACCCTTTAACTCAGTTCGAATGTTGCCTGTAATCCGTGGCTTCTGGTTGGGGTATGTAAGTACAGTCACTTTCAGGACAATGTCATCAATGCACTTATTGATGACGCCAGTGACTGATGTGGTGTACTCTTCAATGCCATCGGAAGAATCCCAGAACATGTTCCTGTCTGTGATAGCAAAACCGTCCTGTAGTTCAGCATCTGCTTCATCTGACCACTTTTTTATTGACCGAGTCACTGGTGCTTCCTGCTTTAATTTTAGCTTGTAAGCAGGAACCAGGAGGATAGAATTATGGTCAGATTTGCCAAATGGAGGGCGAGGGAGAGCTTTGTATGCGTCTCTGTGTGTGGAGTAAAGGTGGTCTAGAGTTATTTTTCCCTCTGTAAGCACATTTAACATGCTGATAGAAATGAGGTAAAACTGATTTAAGTTTCCCTGCATTAAATGCCTTGGCCACTAGGAGCGGTGCCTCTGGATGAGCGTTTTCCTGTTTGCTTATGGCAGTATACAGCTCATTGAGTGCGGTTTTAGTGCCAGCCTCGGTCTGTGGTGGTATGTAGACAGCTACTAAAAATACAGATAAACTCTCTAGGTCGATAGTGTGGTCTACAGCTTATCATGAGATACTCTACCTCAGGCGAGAAAAACCCAGAGACTTCCTTAGATATCGTGCATCAGCTGTTGTTTACAAATATACATAGGCCGCCACCCCGTGTCTTACCAGAAGCTGCTGTTCTATCCTGTTGATAGAGTGTACAACCCGCCAGCTGTATGTTATTAATGTCGTCGTTCAGCCACGACTCGGTGAAACATAAGATATTACAATATTTAATGTCCTGTGTGTAGGATATACGTGCTCTTAGTTTGTCCCATTTATTTTCCAGTGATTATCCTTTGGCTAACGGTATGGATGGCAAAGGCAGATTATCCACTCGTCGCCTGATCCTCACAACGCTCCCCGATCTTCCGCAAAATCTCTGTTCCTTTCTCCTGCGAATGACGGGGATGAGGGCCAGTTCAGGTGTTGGAGTATATCCTTCCCATCCGACTCATTAAAGAAAAATGATTTGTCCAATTCGAGGTGAGTAATCGCTGTTCTGATGTCCAGAAGTTCTTTTCAACGGCAGCAAAATTATGTACAAAATAAGTTACAAACAATGAGAAGAAACGAACAAAATAGCACAGTTGGTTAAGAGCCAATAAAACAACAGCCATCCTCTCCGGCGCCATCATCGGCGTTAGAAGCGCTGGTAGTGATCATATCTCGGGGGAAGTGTTGAAAGGAAGCTTTCATGAATACTGTGATGAACAGATAATCATGTACACCAATGACCAATATGAATGTCATAATGCAGATATTGGCAGCATTAAAAGGGAAAGAATATTTAGACTCTCCTTAGTTTCTTTGTGTGTTCTGGGGTAGGTTAGAGGGCTACACAGGGTTCCACCTGTTCTCAAGGCAAGATTATCCCCAACCAAAAGAGACTTCCTGGATTGGGAGCCTCTCCGGTTTACAACTTCCTTCTTGTGGCGACAATCCCACCGAAATATGTGTCAGGTTGTTGAACAAGAGTGATGATGTCCTATGCATACAACTGGAGAAGCCTTTGCTCCTGAGGGAGGCGTACTTATTCTCCTAATGCTGACAATAAACCAGAGCATGTCTCAACGCTAGCCGGAAGAAACCACACTGCATTCTCTAACAGCTGGTGCACAGCGTTGATCTTACAGTGGATCCACTCTAGCACTGAGCTCCCTGTACAGGATGGTTGTACAGGATGGTTTTACAGGATGGTTTTACAGCGATTACTGTGCAGTCATGTGGCAGTCTAATCGCTCAAAAGACAAGGGGGTGGTCAAAGCATTTCAACAGGGGAGATGGCAGTCCATACACTTCTTTATCGACCCAACATAATGTGTGTAGTGAAAGTTACCGTAACTTATTAACATCCCATTTGAACCTGCGACTGATGGCACAATGACAACAGGAAGCAGACCATAAGGCCACGATGTTCAATTCATTTTACAATGCAGTATTTCTGGCGCTGTTCAAAGAGGTGGTGTGTGGGCCCATGGAGGAAACAGCTGCACGGCCGCTCTCTCTAGCAGTCAGTGAATGAATGCTACTATAGGACAATGCACCAAACACTACATAGTGGACTTGCGTTTCACACTCTTTTTCCCTGGCAGCAAACCCTCATTTAGGCTACAACCTGCCACAATCAAGCCGTTTGTATGCCAAGCGCTTGGTGCTTCAATTGTAAGAGGAAGCTTTGTTCTTAGCCACTCATAACAAGACAGGATGAATTGAGAAAAGGTTGAGACCATACTCAAAGCACAGGGGTCCATTTCATAAAAGTGACAAGCTACAAGATTGTCTTCCTATGAGAGAGAGAGAGAGAGAGAGAGAGAGAGAGAGGATTCATGTTTCTCATCACCACACGTCATAAATGTCAGAGACTGCCGTTTGCATTGACTCACACTTCAAAGCTGTCATCTTGTTTTGACCAAATACTTCACTTGGCTGCGAATACAGTTGTAGACAGAAAAACGTAACGGTTTTATTTTGCATCTTTAATTTAACTTATATGCAAGTGCATATGTAATTATGACCAATGGATTGTTGGGGAAGGTGTATAGTTGCATGTCAAACCATAGAATACGAATTTATTAGGATCTCTAAGTCCTACTTCTATGTTTCAGGCAGACATGCTGTCAACCTTCCAAATCACTGACAATTGCTATTCGAATGTACCATTTTCTTTTAACATGGGATATGTAAACCTTAACCTTTTACAATAACAAAATTAATCATACTATTACACAAATAATTGGTCTGATAAAATTATACAACACAAGACATGATTTCCTAGACAATAAGGCATGAGACTGAACCACAACCACACATTATTGATTGTCCTGTGAATGATTAGCTGGTGGCTCTGGTCAAGTGGCCCGGGTGTGAACTGACCAATACAGTGTCAGAGAGGAAGGCCAGAGCTGAAAGTCATGCCTGGTGTGACCGTCTGGTCAGCATGTCTGACCAAGCAAATGGCCTGGGGTCTGTCTCATGTTACCACCGAGCAGGGGGGAGGCAGAGGCTCTTCCCAACAGCAAAACAAAGAAGCTGTCTTGATAAAACCGTAGGTTACCTCAACGAACACAGTATGTTAGTCAAAAACTATGGAGTACGTGGTTGTAATGGATATCATTTTAATCAATGCTTTAGGAATGTCAGAGGTTGTGACCGACGGTGAACACGAAAAGTGACTAACTCCGAGTCAGAAATCAAATCAAATGTTATTTGTCACATGCGCCGAATACAACAGGTGTAGACTTTACCGTGCAACGCTTACTTACCAGCCCTTAACCAACAATGTGGAGTTAAAAAGTACTTCTCAAAAGGAAACAGTAACAATAAAATAACAATAATGAGGCTATATACAAGGAGTACCGGTACCGAGTCAATGTGCAGGGGTATGAAGTGGTTGAGCTAATTTAGGTAATATGTACATGTCGGTAAGGGTAAAAGTGACTAGGAAATCAGGTATGATAATAAACAGAGTAGCAGCAGCGTGTGTGTGAAAGAATGTGTGAGTGTGTGGCGTCAAAATGCATTTGTGTTTTTGTGTGTGTGTGTGTGTGTGTGTGTGTGTGTGTGTGTGTGTGTGTGTGTGTGTGTGTGTGTGTGTGTGTGTGTGTGTGTGTGTGTGTGTGTGTGTGTCTGCATAGAGCCAGTGCAAGAGAGTCAGTGCAAACCTGTTGAACCATGTTAATCCCATGTCATAACAAGCTGGGAAACGAGATATTCCCATGTGTTCCTAAAACTAGTTTGTTAAGACATAATGTACGTTTCAGTTCACTCACAGTTAAAGTTCACAGCTGAAAGGGACCCGAGGACAGACTGCCAGGGATTTTGTAGCCTTGTAAACATAAAAGTCTGCTTGTAAAATTTCATTAAGTGCTAAAAAGTCCAACAACTCCATTTTCTTTACTGTCAAAATTAGAGTGGCTCACGTTACATCCTGTAAAATAACAAACGTACTTGTAAAAGGGTTGAATATAGTTTTTACTGTATTGCTGTTTAGTGGAGAGCAGCGGAGGGAGAGCTACAGTAAAGTGTGCTGTTCCTTAGACTTCCAGTGGAGAAGCTCATATGCAGCTGTTTCTGGGTGAAACATGGTATCATATACCACCACTAGGGGGCAAAGTAGGTCCAAAAATCTCTTAAGACTTCTTCAAACGTTGGTGATTCATTGAATGTTGGTGAGTCATTGAATGTTGAGACCTTAAGGGGGAAAACTAACAAAAAAAAACAAGAGGACTGAAATTGGACAAAAGCATTAGACTATGGGGTTGTAAATTATAGATTTGCACAGGCCTACAGGAAAACCTCACAACAACTAATAAAATGTAACTCAAATCTAATTGTTTATTATGAGAACAAGCTGTTGTGTATTCTGTCATTTGGCTATCGGCTTTATCATAATTCATTCTCAGTGAGAGATAATCCTCAGATGGTCTTTGGCAGTCTTTATTGTAATGAATAGTGTTTATTATATTGCATCTGACAGGGTCCACTCTCCCCTTATGTTTTCACTTGTACCTATATCTCCGTCACGATCGGCACATAGTTGAAGTGGGGTGGAAACAGGATTCTGGGGCCTATAAATAAGAGCACGTATCCTTCATAAATGCACAGGGTGCTGAGATGCTCTGTATTAAGTGTTTCCTGTCAGAGTGGGATGTTGGCATGTCCGTGGCGCAGGATGCCTCTGGTCTGAAGCTGCTCTGCTGCTCCCAGCTCTGCTTTGCTCTGTTCTAACACTGCTATGTTCTACTCTGCTCCAGAACGGACCCTTGCTCCTCAGGGTCTGGGCCTCGGGGCCCCCCCAGCCACCTGGGCCGTAGGGGGAAGGAATGTGCTGACTTAATGATGAGCAGTAAATCAGAGCAGTCCCAGCTCCGCCATTGGTCAGAACCGCACGAAAACCGCCCAGCCCCATCCCCAAGCCCCAGCCCCATGGAGAAAAAGGCATGTGGAAGCAGACAGCCTGCCTGTGGCCTCTGAAACAGTCCTTTTGAAGACATGGACACAGAGCTTAAATACAATGCTTCCTGTTGTGTGTCTCTGACCAGATATCTGGGAGGAGGTTGAAGGGGCTGAAGAAACAGCATAGTACAGAGAGCAGAGACATGGAGCGGCCTTATCCCTGCAGTAAAGGCTGATGGGGAAACTCTACTCGGGGGCACCGAGGGGCCGGGCAGCGGACCAGGCGGCTGTAAGTGATTGCAGCTGCTGCAGAGGCCTTGAAGTTGGCTACAATAACATCCACTCAGGTCGGGCAGATGACAAGGTGCAAGAGACTGTGTTTGTTTTAAACCCTCACTAGGTGCAATTAATAGGACAGGCCTCTTAGGAAAAACAATGACTGTCTTGACGCCGTCTTCTGTCCTCTCTTCCCACGTCGAATGTGATGCAGATGGCTCTGCTCACATCAGCAGGACCCTGCCTCTGCATCTGTAGCTGGATCGTCTGTAACCTAAATTCTCACAGTCTCTCAGTCCATGGATCATATCTCTATGAAGTTGTCCTCTAACACAAGATGGCCCTTGTCTTCTGGTTACACTCTGACAATATGGGGTGAATGTGATGTTGGAATAACCATGATCATCCTTTACTGTTCTTTAGCTATGTCTATGCTCCATTGGAAATTAGTGCAAGCTGGAGCAACGCTACCACATCCAAGCCTAGATATGTTGTTAGCTGTCCAGGCACTTGCACAAGACGAATGCCTGGTGAGAATGAAAACACAGGTCTCATTCCCACCTAATCAGTACAGAACAGTCCTACTGTATGTCCTTACATAGCGCAGGGGTTTTGAGAAACTGCCAACATTTGTACATATTAAGAAAATACCACAGAACTCGGCACTGCAGAAATTCACCCTGCGATTTTTTGGGGATTACAAGCATTCAAATGTGTCCGGCCAATTTGTGGTTCCTGCCACAACCGTTGAGTGAAGTACGTCCAGATCATCTGGCTATCACACGTAAGAGAGACATGAAAATTGTATATTTTAAGAAAGAATCATGCGAATCTCCAGACTTCAATTACAGTACATCCATTCACTTTACACCTCTCCCATTCACTCACTGCACTATCAGCCTCAGTGGGAGGGTGGTGGTGAGAGAAGATTCATTCATCTCTCCAGGAGTAAGTTCTTCATGTAGTTCTAGGACAGCGCTAATGACAGCCATGTTAATGATGTTGACACTCCCACCAGCGCCAGCGCTACAGTAATGAGGGGGAAGTAAATAGCAGGTAGCTGACAACACTGCCGCTTCCGCTGCCACACAACTAATGATCCCGTTCACACCCGCTGGAGATCCTTTGTAAAGATGACAGCGCATGGTTTAGCGCATGCGGTGGGGAAATTGTGCCTTTCTTGCACCTTCACTCCACCTGTCAGGGGAATGTACAGTACAGTGTGTGGATGGGGGCGGCGGGTAGCGGTAGCATCTAAGAGCGTGGCTAGTGCTATCCGGGATCCTTGGGACGTCCTTTACCCTTAAACCCTAACCCCTACCCTTAACCCTAACCGTAAACTTTACCTAAATATCTCAGAAACTAAAAGCATCATTTTTGGGGGGGGGGACAAATCACTCGCTCAACCCTAAACCTCATCTCGATCTATTATTGAATAATGTGGCCGTTGAGCAAGTTGAAGAGACTAAACTGCTGGGTGTCACCCTAGAGAGCAAGCTGTCATGGCGAAAACCTATAGACTCAGTGGTTACTAAAATGGGAAGAGGTCTGTCCAGGATACGGTCAGTTACTCTGTTTCCTTAATATCTCAGTCAACCAGACAGGTCCTACAGGCTCTAGGTTTGTCACACTTGGACTATTGTCCAGTTGTGTGGTCAGGTGCGGCAAATAAGGACATAGGCAAATTACAGTTGGTCCACAACACAGCAGCATGTATTGCACTTAGATGTACACGGTGGGCGAATGTCAAAGGTTGAGGACAGATTGACTGCATCAGTACTGGTCTTTGCGCGTGGTGTTGGTGTGTTGAAGGTACAAAACGGTCAGTTCAAGCAGCTGGCACACAGGTCAGACACTCATCGGTATCACACAAGACATGCAACCAGAGGTCTCTTCACAGTCCCCAGGTCCAGAACAGAGGCTGGGTAACACACCGTTTCAAAATAAGCCAGGGCTGAATGGAACTCTTTGCCACCCCAGGTACAGTAACTCAAGTTAGCAATAAAACCATATTTAAAAAACGGATAAAAGAACACCTTAAGGCACGACGGGGACTGTGAAGAGACACAGACGTTTATATGCATTTTGCATTGTATTATGTATGTGATACGTGGTTGGGATACAACTGTGATATGTGGTTGTCTCGCCTGACTATTTTAGGATGAATGCACAAGCTGTGGGTCGCTCTGGATGGGAGCATCTGCTGAATGGCTAAATTGTAATGTAAATGTGGTGATATGTATATTTATGTATATTATGTATTTTTGTTGTTGTGTTTCCTGTTTAGACTGCCTCGGCAGCAGCTAACTGGGGATCCTAATAAATACTAACCTTAACCCTTACCTTAGCCATTTTAAACTTCAATGCGGTAGGGACATCCCAAGGATCACAGATAGCAAGGACCTAAGAGTCTTGGGCCAGTAACTGAAAGGTTGCTGGTTCGAAACCCTGAGCCGGCTAGGTGACAAATCTGTCGATGTGCTCTTAAGCAAGGCACTTAACCCTTGCTTAAGAGCGCCAGGTCTGCGTTCCAGGAGGCTTCTGAACAGCTTCTACCCCCAAGCCATAAGACTATTGAACATCTAATCAAACCCAGACTACTTGCATTAGCCACAAACCTACTACAGTAGCCACAAAGCTACTACAGCAAGAGTGTCTTGCTATGGTTAAGATAGCCACAAAGCTACTACAGTAAGTGTCTTGCTATGATTAGCATAGCCACAATGCTTACTACAGCAAGAGTGTCTTACTATAGTTAGCATAGCCACAAAGCTACTACAGCAAGAGTGTCTTACTATAGTTAGCATAGCAACAAAGCTACTACAGTAAGAGTTTCTTGCTATGGTTAGCATAGCCACAAAGCTACTACAGGAAGAGTGTCTTGCTATGGTTAGCATAGCCACAAAGCTACTACAGTAAGAGTCATGTGCTGGTATTTTTGAGCGGGGTTTCTGTGAATCTCTTTCTTTTGTTCCGTAAAGCAAAATGTTTGATAGCATCATAGATCTGAATCAAATGTTTCTGTATGATAGACCAGCCCTTTGACTGAAATAATTTTAGTAAGGGGCACAAAGTAATTTGATCCCACAAATAAAGAAGAAATGAAAGCAAGAAAAATGAGTTGTGTATGTCCTTTCGTTTACCTGCTGTGCTCCTCTCATATCTGCGTCTCGGTGACCTGGCTCTGAACTCAGAAATGAAAAATTCATTCACCTCAGGAGTGTCGGTGCTGCGTGTGAAGATTGATGCGTGCAGCAGAACACATGAGTAATGATGTCAACAGTCATCTCAGCAGCGCCAGCCATTATCATCATCTCTAGCACCAAGCGACACCTTCTCCCAATCTGATCCTAAACAAACTATTAGGGTCTAGCAAAGCAGTCTGCCATGCTCTACCCCACTACACAACATGGTGATTATTCAAATCACACAGGAGGAGAGATTGAATTCAAACCTAAAGTGTATTAATGAATTCCAAGATGAAAATCCTCTCCCCCATTATGGAAGATGGCTCAGCCTAGCAGATATTTTGTAGATGTCCCAGCCAAACACATAGTTCTTTGTGATAAACATCTACTCTCATCTCCCTGATACTGAAAAGAAACATGGAATATCGAGCAATTAATCTCTAACAGCTTTGGTTTTAACAGTCTGAAAGACCCAATATTGACTAAGAATCTGGTGGCATAAAATGAACAATACAATCGGAAGAAGGACAAAATATAGACCTGACTTCTATTCTTAGCCGCAATGTGCGAGCTGATCTCACCTGTGTGTGTGTGTGTGTGTGTGTGTGTGTATGTGTGTGTGTGTGTGTGTGTGTGTGTGTGTGTGTGTGTGTGTGTGTGTGTGTGTGTGTGTGTGTGTGTGTGTGTGTGTGTGTGTGTGTGTGAGAGAGAGAGAGAGAGAGACATTTTACATCATGATAATCAGCCGGTTGTGTGTGTGTGTGTGTGTGTGTGTGTGTGTGTGTGTGTGTGTGTGTGTGTGTGTGTGTGTGTGTGCATGCCTCTGTGCCCGAGGAGGGTAGAGTCTCCATCCATACAACATCTGCAGAAAGAGGCGCGGGACAGGGACTCGCTGACCGTCCAGTGAACTTTCAGGGAGTTTGGAGGGGCCATCTGACAGGGGCCAAAGGTCAACATTCATGCTCACCACAAACAATGCTCTGCTTTGCCGACGGCACAGAAGGGAAACATGCACCACATACAGCTAATTTCAGCCTATAATTATTCATTGTCAGGTTACACACCCATGTTCCGTCCTACTATAAAACATACTGTAAATGCATCTTGTAATCTTTTTAGTTGTATTATTTTAGAATAAACATTTGTTATAACTATTGTTCACAATGATCTCAAAGAGGTTCAGAAAAGATGTTCCATCTCATTTAAATGAGAAACAGCAGTCAGACTGCTGTATGACTGAGCAGGGTTACTAAGCACTGTATGTGTTCATAGTCTGTAAAGATGCAGCCTGTTTGATCTCAGTTCCAAACAGATGCTATGGCTGAGACACACATCGACTGTGACAAGAAAGCAAGCACTGATAGGGCTGCTAATGTTGGTTCATGTGCTTCCTTGCCAACAAGACGAGTATGCACGATGGGATTGCACTCTTTCAGGACTTTCATCAGTCGTATTTTCGATCCTGCTTCAATTCCCTCACATCAAATTCCATTCTGTTAATCTATGGTGCATCTTGGAAAGCAGCTAAATTTGGCTTCGAAATATCATTTGCTGCACCAGCTCCTTGACAGTGTGCTATGTTACGGAGAGTCATTAGGTTCGCCAGCGTGTACAGTGTGTTTGCTTTGAGAATCTCGTTTACATGGGAAGTACACCGTATGTCCTTGAGTTGCAGGAGTGCCTATTAATCACTGCATATTGGAAATGTTAAGCAAGTACTCCAAACATACTAGTGGGTGGTAAAATGTCATGTCAGCACGGAGCGTCGCTGAGGAAAACGTACAAATGTCCATTTTGTCCTTGTGGCAACGTGTGCACCTGTTCCGCAGTCTCCCGTTCTGAATGTGAGAGATGTAAAGCCGGATGTGCAAGAGAACATTAGGCTGTTCACCCTGTGAGGAAAGGAGAGGAGGTGGGTGGAAATGAACGTGCAGAAGGAAGGACGCCAAGGGGATGAGTCTGTTGGGGAACGCATGGCCCAGTCATACGTCCCCCTGTGTCCCCTAGAGGCCCGGGCTGGGAAAATGCAGAGCAGCAGGAAAAGCAGCCCACCAGAACAGACTGGCATCACAGTGCAGAACACGCCACAGCAACAGCAAGAGAAACACAATGTCCTGTCGTCAGTGCTCAACAAAACAAACTCATACATACATGCTTCACTCTAATACTTTGGCACAGCTGTCTGCAAAGTTCTCTCCAGAAGTTCCCACAAAGTGAATTATACAGCGAGGCAAGCAACGTGACAGTATTAAAATACAGAAGGTGATCAACTTACCTTTACTGCTGTAAACATAACCACCGCTATCACAGTGGTGATAGCAACTATCACCACTGTTGCTTCTACTGCCACTGAACATAACACTAGCATTGACTCATTATGACCAAAAACATCCTTCATTTCTGTTGAGCAGCTTTGCCTACCATTACTGTTCTAATCCACTAGGGGGAAAAGCTCCCCACGGTAGATCACAGCGGATGTGTGTGTGGACCACAGGAGGCTGCAGGCGGGAGGACGGCTCATAATAATGGCTGGAAGGAAGTGAATGGAACGGATGGAAGCCATGTGTTTGAGGAGTTCGATACTATTCAATGTCTTCCGTTCCAGCTATTACTATGAGCCGTCCTCCCCAATGAAGGTGCCACCAGCCCCATGTGGTGTGGAAGCTACAGTGTAACTGCCCCTAACCCTGCTGTACTCTACTTTGCTCCCCCAGACTTCCCTACGTTCTATTATCCCTGGTTTTAAATAAATGGTTGAACACACACACACACACACACACAAACACTCACACACACACTCACACACACACACACACACTCACACACACACACACACACACACACACACACACACACACACACACACACACACACACACACACACACACACACACACACACACACACACTCACACACTCACACACACACACACTCTCACACACACACACTCACACACTCACACACTCACACACACACACACACACACTCACACACTCACACACACACACACACTCACACACACACACTCTCACACACACACACACACACACACACACACACACACACACACACACACACACACACACACTCACACACACACACACACACACTCACACACTCACACACACACACACACACACACACACACTCACACACACACAAACACTCACACACACACTCACACACTCACACACACACACACACTCACACACTCACACACACACAAACACTCACACACACACTCACACACACACACACACTCACACACTCACACACACATACACACTCACACACACACACACACACACACACACACACACACACACACACACACACACACACACACACACACTCACACACACACACACACACTCACACTCACACACACACACACACACACACACACACACACACACACACACACACACACACACACACACACACACACACACACACACACACACACACACGCACACACACACACACAACCGGCTGATTATCATGATGTAAAGCTCTCCTAATTGGATCGTCCTCAGAGTAAGGACATGTTATTGTAATGCGTTATCTATTTTCCACATTTCCTCCACAGCTTCGGGGAGATGCTGTCGTTCCAATGATAAACACCATTTTCACTTGAGCCTTTATTACTAGACACCATGTGCAAGGAATGGAGATAAATGAGTGCGAATACCCCAACCCCAGATATGCTACTATAGACTTTCACCTCAGCGGTTCCCCCCCCCCACGCTTCACCAAAGACCTCCTCTCTACAGGCCAGACGCACTATCTAACAAATGACCAGGAGGATTACACACTTTGAGCCATAGGGAAAATTGGTTTGTAACCACATGTTGAGCAGACCTCATTGGAAGGAAAACATTCACCGCTGGACTGTTTGGCCTTCATAATCCTTATCTAAATAAGGGGCCAACGTCCAATAAAACCAGATTTATATGGAGTGGGAGTATTTACATTTCACACAATAAATAATGACATAATGCTTATTGTTGGATAGCTGCCTGACATCTACGAAACCCGGATATATTCATCTTTATGCCCTGCAATACGACGAACTGATGCTCCCTGGCTTTTATAACGTACCGTACGTGAGTTGACATGGATGTCGTAGGCTACTAGAGAGATGAAGAAACACTGTATAACATGACGGAGCCCTATGTGACCTTGAAGATGAGTGATGGTGTTTGAATAGGTTCCAGTTCTGTTGCTGTAAAGGGAAGAGCATAACATCAAGGACCTCCGTGTTCAACTGTACATTTGACGGCTTTGATGAGCAGAAACAACCACCGTCGTGCATGCCACATTACTGTCCGATAATTTTTTACATCACAAGTCCTATTGCAATCTAATAAGAGCAGCAATTTTTGGTCCACCTCAACCCAGCAGTGAACTCTGTAGTTAATATGGTGCGCTTATGATTTTACCATCAATCAACGGCCAGGCAGCAGTGTGCTCTCTCACCTCACAGCACCGACTGCCTCGCAATCTAATTGTGCTGGAGCTTCATCAGTTTCCAGAACAATCAATTGGTTCTCTCTCTGGGCGCTGGCTCTGGACCACTACACACCCTTTAATATCAGCTCCATCTTCCAGGCCCTCCTAACCAGAGAGCCAGAGAGCCAGGAGGCAGGCGTCTTTGTTGGCCTGCCGGGCCCTGCTATCCTGTCTTCCGTCAATCTATTTTTTGTGGTATCTCCCCTGACAGGCCCGAGTCTGTATGAAGCTTTGAAAAGCAAGATGTGGTGAGAATGTGATGAGACCCTTGAGGAAGTGGCTGAACTTTTGAACTGTCGCGTGGGGACAGTGGGAGCTACACAGACTATATGAAGTGGCCCTGTGCCTGGAAGCTGTCACTAATGGCGTAAACATTGACATACGAGTACAGTGTTAAATAGTAATTCATCTGAACAACTTCACTAGCCCTAAAAGGATACTACCGAAACACCTCTGACATTCTAAAGTGCAACTTAAAACTGTATGAAAATAAACCTTTTTTTAAAATATATATATATATATATATCTTTTTTATAAACATTTAATAGGGTACGATGTCTGGCATGAGTTTTGGGAATATGAGACCAAATATCTTATCGTCACATAAGCGTGCCTTCAAGAACAAAAAGATCATAAATCATTCATTCAAATCTGTCTAATATGGCATTTATTTGTGTTTTTCAGAACATACTCCAGCCCTCTGTTGTTTATGGATGTGCTTGTCAAGATAAGCCTGGAGGGTTTTGAATTCCTCCTACTTGGCTAATTCAGCCTCCATCCAGAGATAATGAAGGAACCCTGTGATGTGTATCACTAGCTACCTCTAAACGCTACCTTCAGGTTCAGAATTTATTTCACATTGCACTTATTTGCTTAACACATGTCATGCCGTGGATGAAGACATATGGCACCTTTTAATGCTGCTAACAATACCGATCAATAATCATGAATGTCTTCGCATTGTCATATTTCATAAATCAGGCCCATTGTGTGGTGACTGACAGTAATCATTCTCCACAAGGCTCAGTGTAAGTAATCCTCACCTTAATCAGGGGTTATCTACACTGGCCACAGGGAAATCAATTATGAGCTAATTATTGATGTTCAGAAGACAAAATGCCTTATTGAAGATGTAATACCCAAGCAGATATTTTATGCTGCCCAGTAAACATTCCTCGTGTGTGATCAGACATGTTGGGGTGGTTTACCAGACACAGATTTTATTTGAGAACGAGGCGTAATCTATGTCCGGGAAAGTGCCCAAATGAGTAACATACAAAAGCGCTTTGGACTTTGTCAGAAGACTTGGCCAACATGTTAACGCACAGGTAATGACCAGGATACAAACCCCACCCACTCATGTCCTCATCAGTGTCATGTCTTTCAGCAGGTATCCTGTACAGTTTAGTCCAATGAAACGCGTTCCACAGTACTTTCTATTCAAGCTCCTCGTAAAAAGCCTTTTGCTTGTGCACTGGATCGTGTTTAACTCTCGATTTATGTTGAAGAGCACAACAGGCTAATATATTTGGCAAGCTGAGCTGAACCCCAGCCAAGGCTGTCTGTAATAGTCACAGAGAATGAGGGGGCATGGTTAAACAGGAAAACAGGAAAACAGACTAGACAAAAGAATGGTGCTCACTGTATTGTTAGAATACGTATTTTCGCAACAACTGAAGGAAATGTTAGCATGGACATAAACTGCCCCTTGACATATAAGGATATTTGATGAAAGGTTGGCTTCCTCTCCTATACAGTAAGCGATGATGGACTGGTAAAATGTTTTATTTTTATTTTTTTAAAACATCTCATGGACACCGTCACACAATAAAATAACAAAGACTCTCTTCCTCATCCAGTTACAGAAGACACAACTGAGAGTGATAGGTGCAGCCCAGCAGTCAGTCAGGCGACGGTTGAAGTATGTGGGAAAAAACCTGAGCACAACTGCTGAGAGGCTTTCAGTTCAGTAGGAGAACAATCAGTCAGGCTGGTTTGCAGGGCCGTGACAATGCAGCCAAAAATGACGTCTTAATTGCTGAGATGACATTTTGTTTAAAACCGTGATGACAGCGTGATCCCTCATCTGTGTAACTGTGGCTGCTGTTGGGGATAAGAGCCAGCGATTATCCTCCCTTCAGCCTGCCTCTATCTCGGTGGTCACTTTAAATTGTGTTTATATGGGTTCTAATGAGTGAGTATGAGTTACGATAGGATCTTCAACAGCAGGCCGTCATGCAAACATGTCAAGAGGCAGCCAGTCAGTATGATCATCAGAGGCCATTGCTCTGCTAGATGCCTACTCCCTTTAGCCCCTGGAATGACACAATGTTTTTGTAGCAGGCTTCCTCCCAGTCTCCCTATAGGCATCATGGGCACCGGCAATATGACAGGGCAGTGCCCCCTCTTCCTTTGAGAGATCCTGGGATTGAGAGCACATTGTTTACATTGGCAATGCCTGAGAGAGAGAGAGAGAGAGAGAGAGAGAGAGAGAGAGAGAGAGAGAGAGAGAGAGAGAGAGAGAGAGAGAGAGATCCAATAAGCTACTTCTGATAGCGGCTCTTACTCCTGATAGCGATCTCTGGCATGACTGTTGCAGATCAACATGTCATAACTAATCCTAACACCTGGATACTGGCCAAAAAGACAGCAGGGAACTAAATAAAGCTGTAGGTTAAATCCTCTGTTGGTTTGTGGGTTGCTGTTAGCTAGCTTTGTTCCTTGGTGGTTTCGGTGGAAGGGAGTGGATTTGAGGTGCATTATAATTCCTGATAAACACACATCACGTACCCTCCCTGTATCAGCGCCTGTACAGGAGAGCTTTTAAGTGGTGAACCCCATCCCATCCACCTCCATAGCCTGCGGCTTTCTCAAGCTCAGCATTCTTCCACTTATCTTTATTGCCATTAACGCTGGCAGCTCTCATGTCTCTGCTTTACATCAACGCTGCTAACAGCACAGCTCAAATTCCTTCACTATCAGTCGAAGAGGGAAACCGGAGTCATAAGGTGCTAACAAATTGAGTTATTTGTGTTCTTAGAGAGGGGGAAAAAACAAAACATACATTCTGAAGAGGTGAGCTGAGGTTAACTGAGCTCTAGTATACAACTACTCACTAATAAACATACTACCTGAAGGTGTAAAGAGTGAAGTGGCTTTTCAAAGCACTGTGCGGCATCTCCAGAATGTGTGTGGTGTGTTCAGGGAACGGCCAGGGGTCTATCAGCTCATTGCCTCCAGAGGTAGAGAGAGGGGGCAGCATTCTAATGTGATGATACGTGTGATAACGGCTGACCCCTACATACCCCCTACTTGGAATTGTTGTTGTGCAACTCTCTTCTAAAATACTTTCAAATCATATATTGTCATAGGAACAGGCAAAATAAAACATGTAGGTTATCATGTGTAAATTCATTAGAAAAGGGGAAATTAACTCAAATAAATTGAACATACTGATATTCATCTAATTAAATAAAACAAAATAAACATACAAACACAGTCTTGTGAAGTGGTTTGATGAAGACTGTCTTGCTCCAATGTCTCCTGGTGGAACATCGACATGTGCTTCTTTTAACCCTCTCCTGGTGTGGAGTACCAGAACTGTCCTTTAGGGGGAGCCCTGCTGCAGCTCTGAGTGTCAGGAGCCAGGAGAGAGACAGGGAACAGAGACTAGAAGACCACACACTGGCAGACTCTGAGATGCTGTCATGCTAGTCATTATGGACTTGAACCATAATTCTCAACAAAGTGCAACCTTTTGTGTGGAAAAAATACATGCTTAACCTCTGATCCTAAAGCATTGCCTCAAAGCTAATATCCCCACACTTTCACTGTCTGTCATGCCAGGTGAGCCCAAGATGGACTGACCACTGTGTGATGAGGTCTACGTGCTTCATGGTGCAATACAATACTTAACATTACAGGTTTGATATTTGTATATTGGATGATAAAATGGTGGCGTTTTTGGGAAAACAAGAAATAAGAATTTTATTTGCCGTAACATTGGGCTTCGTTTGTATCAACAAGTGGCTAATTACTTTTCATTTCTTGCAGATGGGTCGGAAGCCAAGGTAACTCCATGCACAGTGTGTAAAGCCTCCCAGTAAATCCTGGTGGGAGGAAGAGGCATATGCCTCGTGTGCTCCTACTGATGTGAAATGTAGAGTGATTAGGTGGAAGTGGAATTTCCGTAAGCAATGGTGAGTGCAAATCAGCTCCAGATCGCACAGCAAGATACACACACTTACTGGGGCATTTACCCCACCAACGTATATGGAGCATTGAGATAGGCTAGGCGATATTGAGTAAGCCATTAAAGCCCCTAGTATGGCCTGATGTGGTTACCTGCGAGTAATGGGAACCAGGGCAAAATATATACATTCTATATTTTCAATGAAAGTCTGTGGAAACTGTGATGATTTTAGAACGCTGTCAGGGGAGCCCTGACTTGTGTTTTATTACCTGTTTATTTCATTGGAAGACGAGCCATGAATCTAGGTAGCCTTCAGTGTAATTACCACACTGTGGTCGAGCCCTTCAGTCTGCTTGAAAGATTTTATTAGCCAAACATTTGTTTCTCCGTACGACGGCACTAAGGAGCAAGTCTCTCCAGTTCACTGGTGAAAATAGAAAACAGATGTGAGAGCTCAGGCCTCCCTTCTAGATATTAGTTTGTTACTTACTTTAGACGGTTTTATGGCGTCCCTTTCATAACCCTAAACTCCACTTTTATGACTAAAAATGCACTACTGCAGGCTGAAATGCCGCTAAGGTTTTTCAGATGGAGTAATAACAAGGCATTGGAAGTACGGCCTAGTGCCGCCACTAACATTGTGATGTAATTCATTATTATTGAATAACTCTACTGAAGGCTGCAGCTATGTAGCGTGGGCTCATATAGAATCGTAGCAGACATGAAACGCTGCATGACACACTGTATTACTCTTTATGAGTTCAGAGCCTTATGAATAAATAATCTTTCTCTCACACTGCACAGTACTTAAGTCCAGAAATGGGAACGAGGCGTGGGGTGAAATTTCGAAATCTGACCATTGGTTTGGATGAAAAAAAGACACCTGCCTTGGGCTAGAAAGCTGTGCCTGTAATATTCTGCCTATGAATGTTAGAGTGAACATTAGCACAATTCTGTATGTTCATAGACCCAATGAGGAGAATCTAATGATTCATGTGAATGATAGAGTGCATATAGAGGCTGAAAAAACCTGTAATGAATTGCACATGGCAGCACATCCGGCATGAAGAAAGCCCTCACTGTGCCTGTTGCATGACCATGATCATACCTTTTTAAATGATCTGTGACAATGATCCAAATCCTGGCCATTGGACGGGGAATGTCCAAACGATGTAAAAGAGTGTGCTGCTAGGGGGGGCGCTGCTTGGCCCAGTGCTCTTCCTTTATTACTAATCAGCACAATAAACACATGTTCGGCAGGGCACACGGTACTTTGCCAGACAGATGAGTGATGAGGTATTAGAGGTGGAAGTTGAAGGGCTCGTCAGCGAGCGGCCCGATGAGGTCACAAAGCAACGCTCTACTTGCATTAGGCCCAGCTGATCTCCAATTAAACAGGGTGATGACATCACGCACCAGGGTAGACCATGGCCCTGCCAGTGGGTCTGCAGCCAAGCCATGTCACACACACCCTCTCAGCTCTCCACATGGAAAGAAAACAGAAGCAATCTGGGTCTGTTTAGAACAAGTGATCCTGATTTGGGATTTAGGCTTGGTAACCTAGGAGACTGGAGAGGCAACGCCACTGTAAACATCCTGTTAAATTAAGTCCAGTCTCATCCGCTCTGATTGTGGCTGAATGATATATTGGATGATATACACTGAGTGTACAAAACATTAAGCTCTTTCCATGACATAGACTGACCAAGTGAATTCAGGTGAAAGCTGTGATCCCTTATTGATGTCACTTGTTAAATCCACTTCAACCAGTGTAGATGAAGGGGAGGAGTCCGGTTAAAGGACTTTTAAGCCTTGAGACCTGGATTGTGTGTGTGCCATTCAGAGGGTGAATGAGACAGACAATACATGTAAGTCCCTTTGAACGGGATATGGTAGTAGGTGCCAGGCTCACCGGTTTGTGTCAAGAACTGCAACGCTGCTGTGTTTCAAGTGTATCAAGAATGGGCCACCACTCTTAAGGTCATTCATCCAACTTGACACAACTGTGGGAAGCATTGGAGTCAACATGGGCCAGCATCCCTGTGGAACGCTTTTGACACCTTGTAGAGTCCATGCCCAGACTAATTGAGGCTGTTCTGAAGGCCAAAGGGGGGGTGCAACTGTGTGTGTCCCTACTGTTCAGTATACTCAGTGTATTTTCTGCGCAGGTCTATGATATCCTGTAGGGATATACTAGGAACCCTCAAAGACTTCCCTGGCTATCATATTTCTGTCCTCAGCATATGGAGGCCCCAGTCCATATATCTATGACCATTATCTATCAATTAATACATCTGTCTCCATTGCAGGGGTCCACTGCCCTGCTAGCAGTGTGACCAGGCGCTGAACTCTTGCATTCCTCAAAAACACGGTCATTCAGGCTCTGTAATTTGTCATGTTGGAAGTTGACAGTAAAAGGTCATCCGCTCCCATCGCCAGAGGCAAGAAAAAGCACCCAGATGAAAGTGCACGTTCAGACGGTGGCTATTACTGTGTTCTCTGTATTTGTATAAAGCCGGAGAGACACATGCAGCTTTATCTAATCTCGGCCAGCTATCTGTCTACCTAGCTGTCTATCTGAAAGGCAGAAGAAATAGAAAGCCGCACGGGGAAAAAAATGTGCCACATCTAATATTAATCTAACTATTAGCTGGCCTTTAAACAGAGCTTTACACGAAGGCAATGACCTTGAAAACGAATAAATATGTCAACTACATCTGTGACTGAGAAACATGGCGCTGTGCGCCTGGGATGACGTTTCCCTGTACTACAAATCACAGAGGGTCTTCCTGAACAGTAGTTCCAAACACATTTACTGCCTTCTCAATTTATTACTCTCCCAAGATTCTCCCAACTTTGACTTCTCACTTCAACTATAAATACAGTCCAGGCACTTTCATCACTGCGTTTTTTTTTCTCTTGATCCCACTTACAATGTGTGATTTCCAAGTTCAAGTAGAGATGGTCCAAGATAAATAGGCCTACAGTCCTTTGAAGAGCTGGCTGAGTGGTGGAACTGGGACAAGTAATAGCTTACATCCTGTCCATTTATTTACATGTCATAAAATATTGCTTGGCTAAGAATTTCCTCAATCATTTTGCATGCTTTGTGTTGCTGCGTGGTCACGTGTTGGTTTCTCGGGCCCTCCCCTAAATCGTGCCACCTCTGACACCACTCCACCGATTGGACAAGTTTGCCAGTGGCCCATCGATCACACACGCCTTAGCACACAGGCATCAATTGCTTTCTGAGCATAAACAGAGCATCTTTGACAAAGGGGTACAGATGGATCGGGGGGGGGGGGCATGATGGAGGAAACAGAAGCTTACGCATCGTGGGCAAATGGTCAAGTTCCTGTCCACTGCCCCCTCTCCCCCAGACTGGCATGATTTAGCTGGGTCCCTTGCTTCCTGCTATTATTCTGCTTCCGAAGCACAACACTGCCTGAGTCTGGTGCCGTGACACGCTGGGGTCACCACTAATGACTCCTCCAGCTCATCTCTGCCTGGACAACTATTAACCCATTCCCACCACCCGTTGGATCCTGCACCTATAAAACAACATCGCCATGCAAACCTCACAGGCCACTAATAGCCCAGGGGTTAAAAGGAGCAGGCTGGCAGACTGCAGAGAAGCCACACAGCAGTGCATTACATATGCTGCTTGAGAGACCGACTGTGCGCACTGCACTCCATAAAGCATGTTGTGGTTGAGCATGCCGATAAGCAACCATAGGTGATGATATTCTAATCAGCAGTTATCATCTGGCTTGTATGGTCGTGGTAGACAGTGTAGTAATAATAATAATAACAACAACAACAATGATAGTAATGTGGACAAATGGACAGTGGAGATAGATAAAGCTTGGATCATCATTAATAATGTTTCATCGGTGTTAATAAATAAAAGCAAATGCATTCAATTCATAATAAAGCAAACACAACACTTAATTTATCAACTCAGAGTAATCTCGTTCAAGCCATTCCACGATAAGACTTTAACACATTTCATTTCGAAAAACGACATATTTCTGCATTATTATTCATTGATTGTGATCTTGGGTTTGATATGAATTCTATTCAAATATGATCAATTATTACGTTTGAATTTTTACTCAAGCAGTTTCCCCCATGCACCCGTATTCACATTAGCGCGCTCCATGCTGCATTAGAGTGGTGTGATTAGTGAGAGGACCAGTGGGATGTGGGCTGCTGCTGGGCCAAATGAAAAGTCACAAAGCACTGCTACTCATCGCATGAACATTACACACTGACCCTCCCCATCCCTCAGCCCTGCAATGGGCTGACAGTGTGCACCAATGACACAGTAAACCACAGGCTTTTCAAACTCAATTTACCCCTGCATTAATTATTCCTCTAAGTGCTCTGCGCTCTCCCGCTCTTAGTGGGATTCCAAAATGTAGAAGGTTAGGAGGACCATGTTGTGGTACACTTACCAATGCGATGATACAATTCCCATTTGAAATTACACTATCGAATTAAGACTAGCGAGCTGTGTACTTGAAAAATCATATATCTCTGTTATACTAGACAAGTGCTCCCCTTGGTCCATGACCAGAGCAAGGGCTTGGAGATTTTGATGGCTGAGACTTCCATTAACTTCCATTAAAAACACACTAGATAGCAGAGGACACCATATACCTTCATGTCCATCAATACATGCCAGGTGAAAATGAAGGATTATACCATTTGGCAAGTATTGGGATTAGTCCTGTTAGATGTTAACATCTCAAATTAAATGTCAAATCACCTTATAATGCTTGGAGAGATCACCCCCTAGATTTGAATCCATCTTTTTTTTTCTACCACACATTGGAAAGATAGATTTGGATGCCTGCAGTTCCACAGGGTATGTTTGCTCAGTCAGTGAATCTAAAAACAATGCCGACACTATTCAGTCTCTGTCCTCTCAGGTGAGTAAGGGTTCAGCCTGAGGGTTCAGTCACCCATTTGAACCCATGACCTCTGGTCGAGGGTCCAGAGGTCCAGACAGACATCTCTCCTCACCACGACGACTCCCTCAGCCTGACTGCTCCCAGGACCTCATTAGGCGCTGAGCTCAACTCCACACCCCTCAATGTAACCCAATTCCCCCAACATGAGTTACAAATATACAATCAGAGTAAAATCTGTCAGTTGGCCTTCAAATATGGCAGCTTTCCGCTGTTCAGATGACTTCCACCTCTAGCTAGAAGCGCTGAGACTCAGTGTGGGGTTGGAATGAGCCTCAGCTAGTCTCATAATACATGGCAGTCGAGTCAACGCTGCCTGCTCGCTATTTATAGCCACAGTAGAGCTAGTTTTTCCTTCCACAACCTTCGAAAGCACGGGTCTAACTTGATGACACTGAAGCTAGCATGTTCTGTGACAACACTGGCATGACTTCAATTGATTTTGATCTCCGGGTCAATATCATGTGACATAGAGCTCTTACTCTGGCAGCTCGTATGACTCATGTGTAGAGCGCGGCGTCCCTACCTCTGCCTTCGGTCTTTATTTTAGTCCGTGCGGGCTCCTCCCAAATGTGACAGGTAATTGTGTTTCTCATTGCCATGCAGAATACAGAATCAAACATTATTTTCCAAAGCAAATATTTTACCTTGTGAATTCGGCTCAGTGTTGTTGCAGTAAAACTCAACGATCTGTACAATGGGCAGGCGGTTAAAGAGAATATTCCGCTCATCCCATATATTAAACGTAAAGACATTCAAACTCATTCTGTCCGTCTTGCATGGTGGAAGCTTACGCAATCCTACGAAGACCTGCAATTGCAAATGAGAGAGGAAAGAAATGTGGAATAATTTCTCCACCATGGAGTCTTTGGGGATCCTCGTCTGCAATAATGGTGTAGGCTTAGTGACATTCAGTGTTGATAGAGGACATCATTTCACAGGAGACCTCACAGAGCAGCTAGACCAGGAAGAACGTGGCCATGTGGAATTGGGCTGAATTGTCAACCATTCCCAAAGGACTAGGAAGGCAAGAAAATACTATGCTGGCAGATTTTTTGTAGAGCATTTAGATGGCAAGAAAATGCAATAAAAAAACAAAAACAATAGCGAGTGGACGGACGGAGCCACTGAGCACACGGGCTAAAATGGAGAGGTCAGAGGTGAGCACTGGCTGCAATAAAACCATATGCTTGCTATTAGAAAACATGAAATGTAAACGTATCACTATGATCCATCTTCATTTAACAAATTCCCTCTCCCTTACTTAAGAGGGAATCTGTTTCAAGAGGTCAGATGCTACATTTCTCTGCCTCTCTGGTGCCTGCGTGATTTAAATAAGGTATTTAAATATAGAAGTCAGGCAGTAGCAGCAAGTGCAATTCAGCGAGGGTTTGGTCCCGTGCCGACTGGCCTCCGTTCAAGGGCACACTTGGAGGATTTCCCATAAACCCCCTCCGAGTGATACATTGCAAACTGACAAATTCAAACTGAGGCATTTAGGAAAGTACTGAGATGAACTGGTGTTTTACTGTTAGTACAGGTACCTCACTGCCAAACTAGGTTGTCAGACACAACGAGCGCACTCTTTCCATTGTCTGTATTCCGCTTGTGTTCTGTGTTGTTCTAGGCTATATTGGGCTATATTGGTTGGACAGTTTCCAGTATAGAACGTACCAAGATCACGCTAGTTTAGAGTAATGCGTGGATCGTTTGTTTACGATGAAAAGTTCACGATCTGCTCCTGAATCAGGTAGTATGTGTTGGAGTGTGAAAACAACATTAATTATAAAACTCTGAGCCAAACTGAAAGATTATACGTTTTTTTTTCACTAGTCAACAAAAATGTGTACGTGCAAGGTTCAAAAGCTGTTATGACATGGTAATGAGATGATTTATGTATTTTTTTTGTAATCGGAGACAAGGATGTCATCTTAGTTTTTTGCTGATTCACAAAGAAACTACATTAGTGGCTTTGGAGGGCCCATCAGATGAATTGCCTTTTTTCATGAAGTGATGCTTGTCTAAATAAATGGTCTGTGATCAATCTTCAATTGCTCAGCAGACTTTATTTTTCTTGACTGGCTCCTGGTTGTCTGAGCAATAGGTATTTTAGGTAGCTGATTACCTCATCACTCCAGGGCACAACTGTCCCTCCGCGAGGTAAGCAGGTACATGTTGTCTCGCTGCCCGCCTTGTTCAACCCCCCAAAAAACACCAACAACACCTCCACAGTCTTTAGCGTCTCAGCACCTTTCTTCTTTTGGAAATCAGAACATGCCAGGATGTTACCAAACCAGCTTTGCTCAAGAACCAAAATGCAAGATTAAATTTGTTTGTACTTTTTTAATCATCTACTACATTCTGTATGTCTGGTTGTAAAGGAGTGCCATTCATTATTTCGCTGGTATGAATTGACCTGCAATGGTTCCTGGATATCTGCCCTTTGCCAGAGAGCATGGCTACGTCTTTCTCTATTATGCCATTTCATGTAGTTTCTCCTTATCCAGTCCGTATATAGAGGTGAATAGAAGGAATCTGACTGTGTGTTTTATGCAAATTGCAAGACGAAGTGATTCATTTATAATGAGTTTTGAGCACAATTGCAGCCAGTGGGAATTGCTATCAAGGGCAAGGACATTATGAAATGACTGGGCCCGCAGAGCAAAGGGGTGGTTCTGCTTTCTCGTCACTGCACTGCTGCATGACACTATCTCATAGCATCTAGACAAAACGCCTCCTCCGTCGATAATGTTTTCAAAAGCTTTGCATGCTGCTGCCTGTGTTAACAGGGCCATTTTTCTGCTAGTGGTCCTATTTTTGTGTTCTACTTAGACAACTTACTAGGCATCATTCATCTCATCATCGTATAAGTCATCAATTTGCTGAATTCCTTTGTGTTTCATGTTACAGTATGACTGACCTGATCCCCTCCCGTCCATACATGTTCTGACCTGATCCCCTCCCGTCCATCCATGTTCTGACCTGATCCCGTCCCGTCCATCCATGTTCTGACCTGATCCCCACCCGTCCATCCATGTTCTGACCTGATCCCGTCCCGTCCATCCATGTTCTGACCTGATCCCGTCCCGTCCATCCATGTTCTGACCTGATCCCGTCCATCCATGTTCTGACCTGATCCCGTCCCGTCCATCCATGTTCTGACCTGATCCCGTCCCGTCCATCCATGTTCTGACCTGATCCCGTCCCGTCCATCCATGTTCTGACCTGATCCCCTCCCGTCCATCCGTGTTCTGACCTGATCCCGTCCCGTCCATCCGTGTTCTGACCTGATCCCGTCCCGTCCATCCGTGTTCTGACCTGATCCCGTCCCGTCCATCCATGTTCTGACCTGATCCCGTCCCGTCCATCCATGTTCTGACCTGATCCCGTCCTGTCCATCCATGTTCTGACCTGATCCCGTCCCGTCCATCCATGCTCTGTAAATGCCATTTTCACATATCTGAGTAGTAGGCTATCACACAAAACAGGGATTGTTCCTGTTTACTGTACAAAGCACTCAGCTCCTACGGATGTCCAGTTCTAGCAGTTTAAAAAATAGATATATTTAACTAGGCAAGTCAGTTAAGAACACATTTTGTATTTACAATGACGGCCTAGGAACAGTGGGTTAACTGCCTTGTCCAGGGGCAGAACGGCAGGTTTTTACCTTGTCAGCTTGGGGATTCGATCTAGCAACCATTCGGTTACTGGACCCAAATGTGTAGAGGCTGTGTGCACTATCGACCACAGCACATATTATAAAACCAATTAGAGCACGTGTATCATTACATGGTCTGCTAACTAAAATGTGTTTTACACTGACAGGGGCAGGCCATTGGGAAACAAACAAAATACTTGTACACACTCAGGTTAAGAGATATATACGTTGTAAGACACTGCATCGCAATGCTAGCTGTGTCACTAGAGATTTGGACAGCAGGGATGTCCTTGTCCCATCGCGCACTAGCGACTCCTGTGGCGGGCCGGGTGCAGTGCACGCTGACACGGTCGCCAGGTGTACGGTGTTTCCTCCGACACATTGGTGCGGCTGGCTTTCGGGTTAAGTGGGCGTTGTGTCAAGAAGCAGTGCGGCTTGGTTGGGTTGTGTTTCGTAGGACGCACGGTTCTCTACCTTCGCTTCTCCCGAGTCTATACGGGAGTTGCAGGGATGAGACAAGACTGTAACTACCAATTGGATACCACAAAATTGGGGTTAAAAAAAAGGGATACGTTGTGGTTTCTCTACTCCTTAGATTCTGAAGTGTTGAAAGAAAACCAGTCTTTGTTGGATTGCTAATGGCATGGCAGAACCATTCCAAATGGAACAGTGTGTCCTGATGACTGGGAAACAGGATTGTATGCTTTCTGGGAGGGAAAGTTGACATCTGTCCCGTTAGATAAAAGCAATGGGATCCAAGATTCTGACCAATAGGGCAGCTAGACCGTTACAAATAACATACCAGTCTTTTTTAACAACTGCAAAAAGAAAATGATCAAAATTCTAATCAAGCTCATACGCACCATTGATGATGTTTTGATAGTGTGAGATTCTATAAAGCCGAAATAGGCTAATATTACGGCGGCTATTGGAGATCATCGTTTCACAAGTTCATTCAGCAGTGACTATGTGCAAGAGAAAATTGGTTACTGCACCCTTGACATTCATGTTGAGGTGTGATTAGAGTGTGTAATTGTCTTTCTAATCAGCATATTCAGAAGCAGAACCGCTATGTTTTGTTCAGTTTCCACTCTCACCCACCACTAGGCAGGTCAGAACTCATTACAATTATAACTCAGAGACAATTATAGAGCATGAGTGATTTTAAATGCATTTCTTTACTACGTTGATATCCAAATGTCAAATGTAGATGTGGTCTATTGTCCCACCGGGAACTCTGCTGTAGATGGCTGGAATGTGTAGCTTATTTCCTGGAGAGTACAGGAGCCAAGAGCAGCCAAGAGGCTTCCCAGAGACATAAAACCACAGTGGCACCATTCATATCTTCAACTGACAGAGTACTGATGATTATTGCAGGGACAATGCCCTGCATGTGTCAAACAATTGGCAAATCATTTATGACATCTTTTCCTCTACTATTTCCGCGGAGGGCGCTAGCGGTGTTGCCAATATTAAGCCTCCTGCACGGAAGAAGCAAAAAAAAAAGGGGACGTGGAAAAGACTGATGGAGGTAGAGAGGATGAGGGATCGAGAGGAGGAGAGGAGTGGGGGGGAAGGAGTGTGTGGGGGGGGGGGGGGGGAGTGCCAGGCTCAGCTTTTCCTGACTGAAGACGCACAGCCATCTGTGAGGAGACAAACACGCGTATGGCTGTCATTTGTCCAACATCTTACGCGATGTGAAGGCTTTTCACTCGCCATGCCAACCTGTGTGGCAGATGATGTATGTGTTTCTTCAGTCCCGTGATTACTAGCATGGAGCTGCAGAGCAATGCTCTTCACCTCATCAGTTCCACGGGCTGCGCTCCAAGGTGGGTGAGGGATTCGCTGCAAAATGGCTTCTGACACACAGCACAACCAAAGCGTACCAGCGTGAATATTATACACTGCATTTCGCCACAGCCGCCTACTGTGACCAGATCAATCGGGGTGGATGAGGAGAATTATAAGTTTAATAGAGTACCCAGCAGCAGTAATTAAAAATAATGGTTATATTTTTCCTAAATGTATGAAAAAGGGGGACTGGAGGAGGGGTTCACTGGGGTGGGGTAAGTTGCATTGGTCTTATTTTAGACCATCGTGCATTTGTTCTTCATGAACCCTGAGAAACAAACTCTGGAGTGATGTAGCACAGTGAGCTAAAGGCAGTGCTTCACAATGACCTTGCATGGCTGCTGGAAGGTATGGTGCTAATTCAGTGATGTTTGGTAAACACTTTGAAATGCATTAGTTGTAGGAAATGCGCTATATAAATCAAGTTTGATTCGATAGTTCTGACATGGTGCCCGAGAATACAAAAACACAGCTTTTTTTTGTATTCCGTCCCAAAATGTTTGCTCCTGAACTGTTATAAACCATGTGTGGGGAGAAATACATTATGACCAATTCACTGGAGAACTATTAAACTGTGGATATAAGTGTAAAACTATGACGCAAGACTACACTATCTACTAAACAAAACATTTGACCAGTGGGTACATTATTGTTTTGCCTTGTCTTTGAGGCACCATTAATCAGACCGATGATTTTAGTGGGTGTTAAGATGTTTTACTTAATTTGGAACGCCTAGCCCTTTGGTCCTCCAGGGCCAAAATTAGCATTTCTGGACCAGCAGGTGATAAATAACAACTTGGGAAATGATTAATATAGCACAGCCCAAAAGGTAGCGAAAAGGAGTGGAGGGGAAAAAACAACAATGGCGGCATCAACAGAATTGGGAGACAAGTGGGTGATAATTGTAGTGGGAGCCATGGGAACGGGACTCTGCTGGCGAGGAGGACTAAAACAGTGGAACAGAGGAAATGAATCAAGTTGGAGCTGCCGCTACTGCCTGTCTTCCACCGAGGCCTTATTAGAGCAGTCTGGGCTCACTAGCTTTCTGCTTTAGTTTGGAGAAGAACTCAAGCATGCCTAAACAATGTGGATGTGATATTATGAGGCTAGGAAGGCTTTTGTGTAGGTGTAACCGTGATCTTTTGTCGCTCATTATATGTTTACTTTACGATTAAAGAGTGGATTGTGTATGTGTGGCATTCAGAGGGTGAACGGAGAAGACAAAAAAAATACAAGTGCCTTTAAACAGGGTAGAGTAGTGGGTGCCAGGCGCATCGGTTTGTGTCAAGAACTGCAACGCTGCTGGGTTTTTCGCACTCACCAGTTTCCTTGAGTCAACATTGTCTAGCACCCATGTGGAACGCTTTCGACACCTTGTAGAGTCCATTCCCTGATGAATTGAGGGCAAAAGGGAAGGTGTTCCTAATGTTTGGTATACTCTGTGTATGGTTCCTTGTCACATGTACCTAAAAATATCTGTTTTTTTAACTGTATCATTCTATGTCTGTAAATCTATAGTAATACAAGGTCGTTATCCTATGAATTCAGTGTATTGAGTAAAATCGATTACTTTAGTGGTACTGATAAGACCAAAGCTAATACCTTTCAAATCTAAGGTCAATGGTATTTCAAAATCTGGTTGACCTGGGTCGTCATCCTCCACCAAAACAGACTGTGACCTTTGCAAAGTTGAAGAGCAGGGCAGGATGGCAGTTAATTGCTTCACAGCTCATGGCAAAATATCGCTCTTCTCCGACTAATTGAGCAGTGCCTCGGTCTCTCAAAGTGCCAAGGGTTGTCTGTCAACTAAAAGATCTTCATTGTGTGTTGGTCACTGCTGGAGAGAGAGGGCAATGTTGTTGCAAGATGACCTGGGAAACCATTCTGTGTCAATTGGTGTCAGGCTACATGTGCACCAGCTTGCCTGAAGGCAAAGCCCCAAACTAGGCTTATTGTTTCCGAAATAACGCAGCGGCAGAGTTAACGATAAAAGTGGCTTCCTTATCAAGTGGTTCTGGTTGAATGACTCAGTGCTGGTGACCAAGCTAAGTGACCAGACAGAGAACTCGTCAGGCAGCGGTCAGTCAGCCTTCTCCACCACAGCAGCTCCCAGCTGACTTCAAGAGGACAGCCAGGAGCATTTGGATGGTAATGTACAACAGGGGTTAATCTCCTTGTAATCACAAAGCTTTGCTTTGAGGGTATCCTTGTCAAGTCCTCGGAAAGGAGCAGCTTTACCAGTTTGGGGCTACATCAGCTAACATGATAATCCCCTAATGTGTGATGCAAACGCTTGGCTCCTTTGTCCCTCCGGGGCAGAAATGGAGACATCTCCCCTGCTTGCTTGTGTCAGGGTTCCTGGTCCACAGAGGATGCATTGTCCCTCATCAAAGAGGAGGAAGTTCTCTGGGTCTTTGCTGTAGTCCGCTGTTCCAGACAGTCCCAAATCTTTCAAGTCCCAATTAAAGAAAAAAAAACGAGACAATTGAACAACGTGACCTTTAACCCCGAGATGGCTTTTGCGGATCACTCTGCAATTTGTCTTGAGTTTAAGCCCTCAAAAATGATGACCGATCATTCACTGTCCAAAATGTTCGACCACAACAATGAATTGCGGCTTCGGCTGTTTTTAGAATTCAGTAGATTTTAGAGTGTTTAATTAATTTCCTCTGAACAATGCATGTTCTTCTTTTTGCCTCTGCTACAAACCAGGCCATCCAGTTCAGTGGTTCTGGAAGCGGGAGGAAGAAAACCTATTAGGTTTCCCCAACCCCCTCAGCCGTGGGTGAGCTACAGCAGGTTAAGTGTCACTCAGAAATGAGCATTCTCCTGGTAGAGCAGTGGACGGCACATCAGCTGCTGCCATTTTTGTAACTACATTAAACAAACCCTCCGAAGGCCTCAATGATGCATGCAATCTTAATTTTTATTACAGCAATTTATTATACACTCCCCAAGCTTATGACAGCCCCGACTGTCATTAACAGATTAATTATAATTTCCCCCTGCGCTCGGAGTTAGAGAAATGTGAGTACATGCAGCTAGCCTCGCCGAAAAACAATGAGAGTTGGGTAACATGGTTTCATCATTCCAGTAGCTCTACCCTTCCTGAAAACTCAATGACATAAAGGAACTGGGGGTCGGTCTGTTCCTGAGGTCTTCCCTGTAGCCACTGAGCATAACAAAGCCCTCCCCATCAGCCTTCAGAGAGGGTCGGCTGCACTTCAAACACAGAGACACTCCTCTGGGCTTTTCAAGTGCCGAGGAGGCCCGACAGGACCTACATGAAGCCGACATGTTGGCCGCCTTTGGCCCCAACTCCTTTGTGACGTGGTCCAAACAAATGGAAATAAACATGACAGCGAAATCAAAGGCCAGTGAAGGGCAGAGACGTGTCCTCTACTTCACCTACTGTATGGGTCCCACCCCTACCTTCAATGGCTGACCTATGCTGACCCTTCCCCAGCTGGGGTGACTTGGATTCTCTCCCCTAACCCCATACCAGTCACCTCTAGGCCTATGAGAATCAATTGCCTATGACATGATACATGAAGAAGTCAATGAACCCAAACACCTTACATTGTAACAGTCAGTTGGTACTAAACCCAACGGCGCTAATCGAAAAACAAGGGATGCCACAGATGTCATTTAAAGAATGATTTGCATTCACAAATCAGCCGGCATACAGAATCAACTCAAAGGCTACAGGCTCCGTCACTGTTCAATTCAGTCCCAAAACGCAGTAATACTTCCCCAAAAATTAGCATTGACCTTATCAATTCTGTTCAGTTTGTTTGTGAAATAATCCAAAAAGACACAGTCCAACAGAAGAACAAACCCAACCTATACACTGATGATAGCAAACATATTAGGAACACCTTCCTAATATTGAGTTGAACTCGCCTCCCCCTCTTAATGTTCTGTATACTCAGTGTATACGTAGTCCCTAGAAATAGCCTTCCCACACTGGTCTTTGGAAGTCAATAGTCCACAAAAGAAAACATCTTCTGATAAACCACAGATTACCCCATAAAGGTATGAGAGAAAGTTCTCACTTGCATGTAGGCTTTTAAACTATAAACAGTTTCATGGTTACCAAACATTTCTGCCCAAAACATTTAGTCAAGATGGCTTCCTCGTTTCCTGACACTTCCTTCTTCCCCAGGAAGTGACTGTGGGTGTGGCCAGAGAGAAAGAAGCGAAGCAAGAGGGTCCACTCCCATCAAAATCTGTCCACAGTGATAAGCAGACCGATAAGCAGACTGATAAGCAGGCCACCTGCCTTCCTGCTTTGGGACGACTCCCCCCATTGTTAGACCATCTCGTCATTATACAGTATCTCTGGTGTGGCTGGGTAGTGACTGGGATGGAGCCCATAGCCTACACACATCTCAAGGGATCATGGAATCTTGTGGGTTACAACACAGAACAACCCCACTGGGCACAATACAAAGTCTATTTCACGCTGGTTCAACGTCATTTAATTGAAATTACATGTAAACTATGTTGATTTAACCAATGTGTGCCCAGTGGGACACTTCAACAGATCATATTTCAAAACAAACACATGAATATAAAGTGTTACCTCTCCAATCATTTGACCCCGTATCAAGCCATGACCCCATATCTAGCCATGGGTTTGATTTCCTATTGTTCCTTAAAAGGCCCAAAGTTGTGCCAACTGAAGAAGTAGGCTAGTGACCTATCCCTCTGTGACAGAATTTGACAGAACTGGTTCACATCCTCCTAGACCTGGGAGCGTGGAGGCAACCACAGGTCTCCTCCAGCTCTCTGCAACATGGTGTAGTATATCCAGGGACAGTCAGTGGAACCTGAGCCAGCGCTAGCTGGTCTGCTCTGGGCTGCTTCCTAACTGCCTGGCTGGCTGCCCAGCTGATAGTTGCTACCATTCTGTCTCTGACCTCTTGTTACCCATGAGCCTCAGGTCCGAGGACAAGAGGTGGCTGCTGGCTTTTTGAGATCTCTGCATACCAGTCGGCCACATGTTGTTCTTCGGAATATACCGTGCGTGTTCCTCCCTTGCATATCACATTGTTCAGCCATTGCATGATGTACAAATAGGCAAGAACTCTCAATTATATGCCGAACTGTTGCAACATTTTTGCATTACCAGGCTTAGAAACAATCCTTAGGGGCTATAAAAAATGGCGGCTAGAGAAAGTGACAAGCGTCTGGTCCAGGATGTATGTGCGGGCCCAGTAAATGAACAGTGTGTGGAGCATAGCTCTGTGTGACTAATGTTACATAGTACCATGTATCATTTATGAGCTGCAAAACAACAGTAAAGAGAGGCCCTTTTCATTAATGTTTAATTAAGATGAATGCTGCGAGAGAGCGTACCTTCTCTGAGGTGGCTCGAGCGCTCACTGGATGTAATGACACACAACTGCAAAGGACGGACAGAGGAGATGAGCATCCAGAGAGAGAGAGAGAGAGAGAGAGAGAGAGAGAGAGATGGAGAGAGAGAACAGGAGACAGAGAGCGAAAGATAAAAGGAAGGGAGATAGCATAGGGAATGTAATTAGCTTCTAAAGCTCCACATTTGGAACTGGGGGAGAGAACAGCAGCAGAGGAGGGAGATGAGGGGAACAGTAGTGTTTGAGACAACACTCTGTGAGGGGGAAGGATTACACTGTGGCTCTGCTTGATTTATGATGGGATGGCTGGAATAATAAAAGGTTACCAACATTCCATTAATGAGATTCCACAGTGCCATGAGTAATTGAACACAGGAAATGATTTTCCCAGCTTCAATAATTACACATATCTATAGATAGTCAATTGGTTATCATCATGATGGTACATACGTTTTCATATTGCTTTTGAAGCCTGTTCTATGAATATGTATTTCCTATCTTTGTAAATCCCAAGATATATGGTACACTTAAGCTAAGTGAGACAGAATAATGGAATGTTACTCGAATGTGCATTGATACAACTGGGATTCTGAACATGAATATAGAAGCACTCTGAGTCCCACCATTCCGTACTGAAGAGGTCTCAATAGCACGCAATGCAGGGGGAATCATTTAATCTGTCTCACTGTCTGTCAGGGTTGAATTAAGTACTCTCAATCAGAGAGAGAGAGAGAGAGGGTCTGCTATACAAATTGATGGAAAGTGGTGTTGGGGAAAAAACTGTGAGAAAACCCATGTACACAAACAACAAGTGTGCGGTTCAAATTGGCAAAAACACACATTTCCTTCCACAGGGACGTGGGGTGAGACAGGGATGCATCTTAAGCCACACCCTCTTCAACATTTACAGTACCAGTCAAAAGTTTGGACACACCTACTCATTCAAGGGATTTTCTTTAATTTGACAATTTTCTACATTGTAGAATAATAGTGAAGACATCAACTATGAAATAATACACATGGAATCATGTAGTAACCAAAAAGGTGTTAAACAAATCAAAAAATATTTGATTTTCTTCAGAAGTAGCCACCTTTTGCCTCGAGGACAGCTTTGCACACTCTTGGCATTCTCTCAACCAGTTTCATGAGGTAGTCCACTGGAATGCATTTCAATTAACAGGTGTGCCTTGTTAATTTGTGGAATTTATTTTCTTCCTTACTGCATTTGAGCCAATCAGTTGTGTTGTGACAAGGTAGGGGTGGAATACAAAAGTTAGTCATATTTGGTCAAATAAGAACAACAGAACAGCTCAAAGAACAGCTCAAATAAGCAAAGAGAAACAACAGTCCATCATTACTTTAATTCTTCGGGCTGCAATCCCGTTAACGGGATGATATGACAACAGCCAGTGAAAGTGCAGGGCGCCGAATTCAAAACAACAGAAATCTCATAGTTAAAATTCCTCAAACATACATGTATCTTATACCGTTTTAAAGGTAATCTTGTTGTTAATCCCACCACAGTGTCCGATTTCAAATAGGCTTTACAGCGAAAGCACCACAAACGATTATGTTAGGTCACCACCAAGCCACAGAAAAACACAGTAATTTTTCCAGCCAAAGAGAGGAGTCACAAAAAGCACAAATAGAGATAAAATGAATCACTAACCTTTGATGATCGTCATCAGATGACACTCATAGGACTTCAGGTTACACAATACATGTACAGTGGGGAGTACATGTATTTGATACAATGCCTATTTTGCAGTTTTTCCTACTTACAAAGCATGTAGAGGTCTGTAATTTTTATCATGGGTACACTTCAACTGTGAGAGAGAGACGGAATCTAAAACAAAAATCCAGAAAATCACATTGTATGATTTTTAAGTCATGACATAAGTATTTGATCCCCTACCAACCAGTAAGAATTCCGTCTCTCACAGACGTGTTAGTTTTTCTTTAAGAATCCCTCCTGTTCTCCACTCATTACCTGTATTAACTGCACCTGTTTGAACTCGTTACCTGTATAAAAGACACCTGTCCACACACTCAATCAAACATACTCCAACCTCTCCACAATGGCCAAGACCAGAGAGCTGTGTAATGACATCAGGGATAAAATTGTATACCTGCACAAGGCTGGGACGGGCTACAGCTGGGTTTCTGCATTGCTTGCTGTTTGGGGTTTTAGGCTGGGTTTCTGTACACATGGAATCATGTAGTAACCAAAAAAGTGTTTTAAAAAAGTGTTTACGCTGGGACTATATAAATACATTTGATTTGATTTGATTTGAAGCAGCTTGGTGAGAAGGCAACAACTGTTGGCGCAATTATTAGAAAATGGAAGAAGTTCAAGATGACGGTCAATCACCCTCGGTCTGAGGCTCCATGCGAGATCTCACCTCGTGGGGCATCAATGATCATGAGGAAGGTGAGGGATCAACCCAGAACTACATTGCAGGACCTGGTAAATGACCTGAAGAGAGCTGGGACCACAGTCTCAAAGAAAACCATTAGTAACACACTACGCCGTCATGGATAAAAATCCTGCACCGCACGCAAGGTCCCCCTGCTCAAGCCAACGCATGTTCAGGCCCGTCTGAAGTTTGCCAATGACCATCTGGATGATCCAGAGGAGGAATGGGAGAAGATCATGTGGTCTGATGAGACAAAAATATAGCTTTTTGGCCTAAACACCACTCGCCGTGTTTGGAGGAAGAAGAAGGATGAGTACAACCCCAAGAACACCATCCCAACTGTGAAGCATGGAGGTGGAAACATCATTCTTTGGGGATGCTTTTCTGCAAAGGGGACAGGACGACTGCACCGTCTGGAGGGGAGGATGGATGGGGCCATGTATCGCAAGATCTTGGCCAACAACCTCCTTCCGTCAGTAAGAGCATTGAAGATGGGTTGTGGCTGGGTCTTCCAACATGACAACGACCCGAAACACACAGCCAGGGCAACTAAGGAGTGGCTCCATAAGAAGCATCTTTTTTTTTTATTTTTTTTTATTTCACCTTTATTTAACCAGGTAGGCTAGTTGAGAACAAGTTCTCATTTGCAACTGCGACCTGGCCAAGATAAAGCATAGCAGTGTGAACAGACAACACAGAGTTACACATGGAGTAAACAATTAACAAGTCAATAACACAGTAGAAAAAAAAAATTAGAAAAAAAAATGGCCAGTCTATATACAATGTGTGCAAAAGGCATGAGGAGGTAGGCGAATAATACAATTTTGCAGATTAACACTGGGGTGATAAATGATCAGATGGTCATGTACAGGTAGAGATATTGGTGTGCAAAAGAGCAGAAAAGTAAATAAATAAATTTAAAAAAAAACAGTATAAAAACAGTATGGGAATGAGGTAGGTGAAAATGGGTGGGCTATTTACCAATAGACTATGTACAGCTGCAGCGATCGGTTAGCTGCTCGGATAGCTGATGTTTGAAGTTGGTGAGGGAGATAAAAGTCTCCAACTTCAGCGATTTTTGCAGTTCGTTCCAGTCACAGGCAGCAGAGTACTGGAACGAAAGGCGGCCAAATGAGGTGTTGGCTTTAGGGATGATCAGTGAGATACACCTGCTGGAGCGCGTGCTACGGATGGGTGTTGCCATCGTGACCAGTGAACTGAGATAAGGCGGAGCTTTACCTAGCATGGACTTGTAGATGACCTGGAGCCAGTGGGTCTGGCGACGAATATGTAGCGAGGGCCAGCCGACTAGAGCATACAAGTCGCAGTGGTGGGTGGTATAAGGTGCTTTGGTGACAAAACGGATGGCACTATGATAGACTGCATCCAGTTTGCTGAGTAGAGTGTTGGAAGCCATTTTGTAGATGACATCGCCGAAATCGAGGATCGGTAGGATAGTCAGTTTTACTAGGGTAAGCTTGGCGGCGTGAGTGAAGGAGGCTTTGTTGCGGAATAGAAAGCCGACTCTTGATTTGATTTTCGATTGGAGATGTTTGATGTGAGTCTGGAAGGAGAGTTTGCAGTCTAGCCAGACACCTAGGTACTTATAGATGTCCACATATTCAAGGTCGGAACCATCCAGGGTGGTGATGCTAGTCGGGCATGCGGGTGCAGGCAGCGATCTGTTGAAAAGCATGCATTTGGTTTTACTCGCGTTTAAGAGCAGTTGGAGGCCACGGAAGGAGTGCTGTATGGCATTGAAGCTCGTTTGGAGGTTAGATAGCACAGTGTCCAATGACGGGCCGAAAGTATATAGAATGGTGTCGTCTGCGTAGAGGTGGATCAGGGAATCGCCCGCAGCAAGAGCAACATCATTGATATATACATAGAAAAGAGTCGGCCCGAGAATTGAACCCTGTGGCACCCCCATAGAGACTGCCAGAGGACCGGACAGCATGCCCTCCGATTTGACACACTGAACTCTGTCTGCAAAGTAATTGGTGAACCAGGCAAGGCAGTCATCCGAGAAACCGAGGCTATTGAGTCTGCCGATAAGAATATGGTGATTGACAGAGTCGAAAGCCTTGGCGAGGTCGATGAAGACGGCTGCACAGTACTGTCTTTTATCGATGGCGGTTATGATATCGTTTAGTACCTTGAGCGTGGCTGAGGTGCACCCGTGACCGGCTCGGAAACCAGATTGCACAGCGGAGAAGGTACGGTGGGATTCGAGATGGTCAGTGACCTGTTTGTTGACTTGGCTTTCGAAGACCTTAGATAGGCAGGGCAGGATGGATATAGGTCTATAGCAGTTTGGGTCCAGGGTGTCTCCGCCTTTGAAGAGGGGGATGACTGCGGCAGCTTTCCAATCCTTGGGGATCTCAGACGATATGAAAGAGAGGTTGAACAGGCTGGTAATAGGGGTTGCGACAATGGCGGCAGATAGTTTCAGAAATAGAGGGTCCAGATTGTCAAGCCCAGCTGATTTGTACGGGTCTAGGTTTTGCAGCTCTTTCAGAAGCTCCTGGAGTGGCCTAGCCAGTCTCCAGACCTGAACCCAATAGAAAATCTTTGGAGGGAGCTGAAAGTCCATATTGCCCAGCGACAGCCCCGAAACCTGAAGGATCTGGAGGAGTGGGCCAAAATCCCTGCTGCAGTGTGTGCAAACCTGGTCAAGAACTACAGGAAATGTATGATCTCTGTAATTTCAAACAAAGGTTTCTGTACCAAATATGAAGTTCTGCTTTTCTGATGTATCAAATACTTATGTCGTGCAATAAGATGCAAATTAATTACTTAAAAATCATACAATGTGATTTTCTGGATTTTTGTTTTAGATTCCGTCTCTCACAGTTGAAGTGTACCTATGATAAAAATATCAGACCTCTACATGCTTTGTATGTAGGTAAACCTGAAAAAACGGCAGTGTATCAAATACTTGTTCTCCCCACTGTATGTTTTGTTTGATAAAGTTCAGATTTTTTCAAAACATCTGAGTTTACATAGGCGCGTTACGTTCATTAGTTCCAAAAACATCCAGTGATTTTGCATAGCCACATCGATTCAACAGAAATACTCATCATAAATGTAGATGATAATACAAGTTATACACATGGAATTATAGATATACCTCTCCTTAATGCAACCTCTGTGTCAGATTTCAAAAAAACTTTACGGAAAAAGCAAACCATGTAATAATCTGAGACGGCGCTCAGATTCCTGCACTCCCAGGAATCGCAGTTCCACAATAAATGCTTGATTTGTTCGATAATGTCCGTTATTTACGTCCAAGTAGCTACTTTTGTTAGCGTTAGATACACATATCCAAACGCTCGTGCATTACTTCGGACAAAAACTTCAAAAAGTTATATTACGGCCTCCCGGTTGGTGCAGTGGTCTAGGGCACTGAATTGCAGTGCTAGCTGTGCCACCAGAGACTCTGGGTTCGCGCCCAGGCTCTGTCGCAGCTGGCTGTGAACGGGAGGTCTGTGGGGCGACGCACAATTGGCCTAGCGTCGTCCGGGTTAGGGAGGGTTTGGCCGGTAGGGATATCCTTGTCTCGTCGCGCACCAGTGACTCCTGTGGTGGGCCGGGCGCAGTGCACGCTAACCAGGTCGCCAGGTGCACGGTGTTTCTTCCGACACATTAGTGCGGCTGGCTTCCAGGTTGGATGCGCGCTGTGTTAAAGAAGCAGTGCGGCTTGGTTGGGTTATGTTTCGGAGGACGCATGGCTTTCAACCTTCGTCTCTCCCAAGCCCGTACGGGAGTTGTAGCGATGGGACAAGATAGTAACTACTAACAATTGGATACCACGAAAATGGGGTAAAAAATAATCATTTACATTTAAAAATTAAATATATATTTTTTTAAAGTTATATTATAGGTCGAAGAAACATTTCAAACTAAGTATAGAATCAATCATTAGGATGTTTTTATCATAAATCTTCAACAAAATTCCAACAGGAGAATTCCTTTGTGTCTGGGGGAGCAACAGAACGAAGGGCGATATCATGTGGAATGCGCGTGACCAGGAAATGGCTCTCTGCCAGTAACCTGACTCATTCAGCTCTTATTCAGTCCCACAACACAGTAGAAGCCTCATTCAAGTTTCTACAGACGGTTGACATCTAGTGGAAGCCCTAGGAACTGCAACTTCATTCATATCCCAATGTGAATTCAATAGGGCCTGGGTTGAAAATATACCAACCTCAGATTTCTCACTTCCTGTTTGGATTTCTTCTCAGGTTTTTGCCTGCCATATGAGTTTTGTTATACTCAAAGACATAATTCAAACAGTTTTAGAAACTTCAGATTGTTTTCTATCCAATACTAATAATAATATGCATATATTAGCAACTGAGACAGGGGAACAGCCCGTTTACTCTGGGCACCTTTCATCCAAGCTACTCAATACTGCCCCTGCAGCCATAAGAAGTTTTTAAGACATGTCAATGTCAGTCAATGTTAATTCAAGTGTAGTCTCATAAACAATCAAAAGCTATGATGAAACTGGCTCATGAGGACCGCCACAGGAAAGGAAGACCCAGAGTTACCTCTGCTGCAGAGGATAAGTTTATTTGAGTTACCAGCCTCAGAAATTGCAGCCCAAATAAATGTTCAATTAACAGATACATCTCAACATCAACTGTTCAGAAGAGACTGCGTGAATCAGGCTTCATGGTCGAATTTCTGCAAAGAAACTACTATTAAAGGACACCAATGAGAAGAAGAGACTTGCTTGGGCCAAGAACACGAGCAATGGACATTAGACCGGTGGAAATCTGTCCTGACATTTTTGCTTCCAAATGCAGTGTCTTTGTGAGACGCAGAGTAGGTGAACAGATGATATCTGGATGTGTGGTTCCCACTGTGAAGCATGGAGGAGATGTGATGGTGTGGGGGTGCTTTGCTGGTGACACTGTCTGTGATTTATTTAGAATTCAAGGCACACTTAACCAGCATGGCTACTACAGCATTCTGCAACGATACACCATCCCATCTGGTTTGCGCATAGTGGGACTATCATTTGCTTTTCAACAGGACAATGACCCAACACAGGCTGTGTAAGGGCTATTTGACCAAGAAGGAAAGTGATGTTTACTTTGTCTACATACTCATCTCATATGTATATACTGTACTCGATACCATCTACTGTATGCTGCTCTGTACCATCACTCATTCATATATCCTTATGTACATATTCCTTATCCCCTTACACTGTGTATAAGACAGTAGTTTTGGAATTGTTAGTTAGATTACTTGTTGGTTATCACTGCATTGTCGGAACTAGAAGCACAAGCATTTCGCTACACTCGCATTAACATCTGCTAACCATGTGTATGTGACAAATAAAATTTGATTTGATTTGATTTGATTTGATTTGATGGAGTGCTGCATCAGATGACCTGGCCTGCATAATCACTCGACCTCAACCCAATTGAGATGGTTTGGAATGAGTTGGATCACAGAGTGAAGGAAAAGGAGCCTACAAGTGCTCAACATATGTGGGAACTCTATCAAGACTGTTGGAAAAGCATTCCTAGTGAAGCTGGTTGAGAGAATGCCAAAATTGTGCAAAGCTGTCATTAAGGCAAAGGGTGGCTACTTTGAAGAATGTCAAATATAAAATATGTTTGATGTGTTTGACACTTTGTTGGTTACTACATGATTCCATATGTGTTATCCATATGTGTTTTGATGTCTTCACTATTATGCTACTATGTAGAAAATAGTACAAATAAAGAAAAACCCTTGAATCAGTAGGTGTGTCCAAATTTTTGACTGGTACTGTATACCAACGAATTGGCGAGGGCACTAGGACAGTCTACAGCACCCAGCCTCACCCTACTAGAATCTGAAGTCAAATGTCTACTATTTGCTGATGGTCTGGTGCTTCTGTCCCCAATCAATGAGGGCCTACAGCAGCACCTACTGTAGATCTTCTGCACAGATTCTGTCAGATCTGGGTCCTGACAGTAAATCTCAGTAAGACAAAAATAAAGGTGTTCCAAAAAAGGTAATGTTGCCAGGACCACAAATACAAATTCCATCTAAACACTGTTGCCCTAGAGCACACAAAAAAACGATACATACCTCAGCCTGAAAAACATCAGCGCCACAGGTAACTTCCACAAAGCTGTGAACGATCTGAGAGATAAGGCAAGAAGGGCCTTCTATGCCATTAAAAGGAGCATAACATTTGACATACCAATTAGGATCTGGCTAAAAATACTTGAATCAGTTATAGAACCCAGAAGAATTCACAAAATGGGACAAACACCAAATTGAGACTCTGCGTGTAGAATTCTGCAAAAATATCCTCTGTGTACAACGTAAAACACAAAATAATGCATGCAGAGCAGATTTAGGCCGATACCTGCTATTTATCAAAATCCAGAAAAGAGCTGTTAAATTCTACAACCACCTGAAATGTAGCAATTCCCAAACCTTCCATAACAAAGCCATCACCTAGAGAGATTAACCTGGAGAAGCATCCCCTAAGCAAGCTGGTCCTGGGGCTCTGTTCACAAACACAAACAGACCCCAAAGAGCCCCAGGACAGCAACACAATTAGAACCAAACAAATCATGAGAAAACAAAAAGACACACTTGACACATTGGAAAGATTTAACAAAAAAACTGAGTAAACTAGAATGCTATTTGGCTATAAACAGAGAATATCTGGCAGAATGGCAGAATACCTGACCACTGTGACTGACTCAAAATTAAGGAAAGCTTTGACTATGTATAGATTCAGTGAGCATAGCCTTGCTATTGAGAAAGGCAGACCTGGCTCTCAAGAGAAGGCTATGTGCACACTGCCCACAAAATGAGGTGGAAACTGATCTGCACTTCCTATCCTCCTGCCAAATGTATGACCATATTAGAGACACATATTTCACTCATTACACAGACCCACAAAGAATTTGAAAACAAACCCAATTTCAATTAACTCCCATATCTATTGGGTGAAATACAACAGTGTGCCATCACAGGAGCAAGATTATGTTTATCTTCCCTTTTGTACTTTAACTATTTGCACATCATTACAACACTATATATAGACATATGACATTTGAAATGTTTTTATTATTTTGGAACTTTTGTGAGTAATGTTTACTGTATATTTTTATTGTTTATTTCACTTGTGTTTATTATCTACTTCACTTGCTTTGGCAATGTTAACATATGTTTCCCATGCCGATAAAGTCCTTAAATTGAAAAGAGAGAGAGAGAGACAAAATGAGGTGGAAACTGAGCTGCACTTCCTAACCTCCTGCCAAATGTATGCCCATATTAGAGACCCATATTTCCTGCAGATTACACAGATCCACAAAGAATTCGAAAACAAATACAATTTTTATAAACTCCCATATCTAATGGGTGAAATACCAGTGTGCCATCACAGCAGCAAGATGTGTGACCTGTTGCTACAAGAAAAGGGCAACCAGTGAAGAACAAACACCATTGTAAACACAGCATATATTTATTTTGATTTATTTTCCCATTTTTACTTTAACTATTTGCACATCATTACAACACTGTATATAGACATTGTATATAGACATAATATGACACTTGAAATGTCCTTATTCTTTTAGAAATTTTGTGAGTGTAATGTTTACTGTACATTTTAATGGTTTATTTAACTTTTGTTTATTATCTATTTCACTTGCTTCGGCAATGTAAACACATGTTTCCCATGCCAATAAAGCCCTTAAATTGAATTGAAAGAGTGAGAGAGAGAGAGAGAGAGAGAGAGAGAGAGAGAGAGAGAGAGAGAGACCTACAGAGATGGGGAAACAAGCAGTCTACATAATTTCCATCAGATTAGATTTAGTGTAGTCGTGGTTTCCACTGGAGAGCCAGTGGAGTGACCTTTTTGTAAAACAGTGCTTAATCACTCTAAAATCAAATCACTAATAGCGATTATGTGGGCCATAGCATTTAGGATTTTGCATGAGGTTTTGAGGTGAGAGAATATAGTAATATAGACCATATCGCACCGGACGTATGTGTCCTTTAGGGAAAGGGGGATACCTAGTCAGTTGTACAACTGTATGCATTCAACTGAGATGTGTCTAACGCATTTAACACAACCCCTCTGAATCAGAGAGGTGCATGCAGGGGGCTGCCATAATCGACATCCACGTCTTCAGCGCCTGGGGAACAGTGGGTTAACTGCCTTGCTCAGGGGCAGAGCGACAGATTTTTACCTTGTCCTCTCTGGGATTCGATCCAGCAACCTTTCGGTTACTAGTGCACAATGTGTAGACATTTAGATGTATCCTTAACATTCAAACTGATATTCTACAGAGATAAATACTTACAAGACTCTACGCTCCCTATTTCTCCTCTATATTGCATCCTGATTGCTGAATAATTAACCAATGTTTTTTTACCTGATGATTATATCTCATACTATCTCCAAGGTTTGGAAGGTGGCCCATGTACTCCCTCTTCACAAAGGTGGTGACCCTTGTGACCTATATAATTAAAATCGTCCTATTTCTAAACTTTCTTGCCTAGCTAAAATATTAGGATCCTTGATTCATTCTCAGCTAATATATTTTTTTCATCTTTGAAAGGTATTCTAAATGTACAGGTCACGACACCAGGTCACGACACTACCTCTGCTGCATCCCTAGTTATAAATTCTGTGCTTAACTATATGGATAAAAGGGAACATTGTAATGCCCTCTTCATTGACCTGTCAGAAAACTTTCAATACTGTTGATCACTCACTGCTAGTTCAGAGGCTTTCATCAGTTGGCCTAGACCAGGCTGCGTGTAACTGGTTTACATATGACTTGACAGATAGAACTCAATGTGTATCTACTGATGGTGTTAAATCAGTTTTCCTGGATATTACGAAAGGTGTCCCGCAGGGGTCGATTCTGGGTCCTGTACTTTTTACTGTTTACATTAACAATATCGAGTTGTCTGTAAGAAAAAATTGTCACCTGCACCTGCACTGCCGAAAAGCCTGGTCAACAGTATCAATCTGAACTACAGTCTGCCTTCATTGTATTACAGAAATACTTTATTGACCTGAAATTAGGACTGAATGCAGGTAAAACAAAGTATATGTTGTTCTCTAGAGGGCATAAAAATAAGTCTGATTTAAGCATATGTACTTTGGATGGTATCCATATTGATCATGTCCCTGCTTGTATTTATCTGGGTAGATGAAAATCTGTCTTTTTAAAAGCATATTGATGAGTTAGTTAAGAAGCTGAGAATAAAAATGGGCTTCCTCTATAGAGGTAGATCCTGCCGCTCGCTAAATAGTAGAAAGCAGATTATTCAGTCGACATTCCTATCAGTCCTAGACTATGACGACATCATCTATATGAATGCAGCTGTCACTTCCTTAAAGCCCTTTAGATGCAGTTTATCATAGAGCACTGTGCTTTATTACGGGCAACAATTATGGAACTCATCACTGCATTCTCTACCAGAAAGATGGTTGGTCCTCTTTGATGTCACGTAGGTTGATACATTGCTATGTTTTATAAAGCCCTTTTACAAAAAGTCACACTGTACCTAAGATCAATACTAAACTTTAGACATATGAGTTACCACACGGTCTCAGGGATGGCTAAATTCCTTTGGTCTCTGCTGAGTTAGGTAAATCAGCATTTAGTTTTCTTGCACCTTATTTGTGGAACAATCTTCAAAATGTTCTTAAATGTGATGTTCTGGTGCCTCTAGTGTAATTCAGAAACCTGATTGGGGACCTTATTTCTGATGAATGGGTTTGTTTTTTATAACCGTGTGTTCTTTCTGCTTGCATTTTGTATTTACATTTTGATGTGTGTATTTTCTGTCATTTCTGTAATTCAGGACTCCTCTGTTATTAAATGGATCTTGGTTTTAGTATGACTCCCTGATAAAATAAAGGTTAAATAAAAAAATAAAAAATACAAACATGATAACATGCTACATATCAACACAAACTACAAGGCAAATTAAAAAGCTGGATAGAGGTTGTAAGGAAGTAGTTATGTATTTTGATATATATAAAAGTCTGATCGATTTGTGCTCCAGTGTGGCTGGGCTGAAGATTGATGAATGTACTGTTGCTATGTGCAGTCTCTGCTGCCTGCCTGTTCATATTGAGGTATGTTCGTTTCTTGCCGTGCCTTCGCCTCAGTAAGCTAGACTATTGGTCCAAGTTCAGATACAACTTGATTTTCTCTGTGGATGAAGGGTACCTTAGGGGCAGTGGGGGAGGGGTGGAGGGGAGAGTGAGTGAGAGAAGAGGGCAGAGAGTGTTAGCATTTGTAGCTCACAGAGATGCTCAGTTCGAGGCAGAGGCCAGGGCATAAAATAAATCCATTGTAGCCGCTCAGCCTTACTGCTGACAGAAATTAAATTGTGTCCAATGACTTCTTATATAACACCACAAGGTCTGTGTCAATATTGCCACAGGGCTTCGGTAGTACTGGCCAGGCACAAACGGCTTTCTGTTGCTTCTGCCATATTTAAGCTCTCATATTCTTCTCCTTCTCAACAACAATCCGAGGGGGGAAAACAAATGACATCAGTGCAGCAATAGCAAACGGTGTCCTTGAAAAAACACTGTAAATAATACTTGCACAACATGCAGAGTTTTATGAAGGTTTGATAGGATAAGTGATAATGACAGGAGTTGTCTTCCCTGGTCATTGTGCGTTTTCAGAGGGCATTGTGCCTCCCTATCCTTCCCATCACGGTCCTCTCCTCTCCCATCATCAGCATGTGTCACACCGGTTTCTCTGTCTGCAGCTCACCAACGCCCTGCTCAATCAGCTAACCAGATCTCTGAGGGAGCAAATCTACTTTCTCTTGAGCAGAAATTAATCCATTCCTTTATAGCCTGTGAACGATGGCCTATTTTATATGAGGGCTGGAACAATGTGCTCAGTCTTCCTAGAAGGAAATGAAATCAAAGTCTAATTGGATTTTGAATGCTACATTAGAAACACTGCCACTGCCTGACCGACACTCACCTACATTTAACAGAAGATATATGCAGGTATACTAACAACACACAGTGGCTATTGTTTCCATACAACCCCCTCGCTGTGAGCTGGAGCCCTAGCTGCAAAACGAGAAAGCCATCAAATCCCACGCTTAGTCACCGTTTGATGGAATCTACCAAGACAGATACAGTGCTCCGACAAGTCGAGATTGACAGGTTGATACGGGGGCGACGTTGAATGTGTTCATAATAGCTGGCTGGATGGAATGCAGGGCAAGAGCAGCGAAGATAAATGGCATCTTCTTTTTCTGCTGTATGGACCCTGCTGTTGAGCCTAGTTCACAGAGAGTTCACTTAAACAGCAGGTTCTGTCATGGTCCTTTTCATTGGATTCCCTCTCGACTATCTCTCTGGCAGCCCTAGGGTAATGGATGAGGTGCAAGCCTCCAACAAAGGGCTCATCTGCATCCACACGATAAAGTGTATTACAAAGGAGAGGCAGGTTGCTTTGAACAGGGACTCCTCTCGGAGCTTCCCACACATGGTCCTTATAAACAGCCAGTGTCTGTGATACACACAGAGGTAACCGTTCCAGAACACGGCAAGAGACCAATCCATTTGATATTTCATCATGAAACGTTGAGAGGACCTCCTGGATACAGGCTCATGTGACAACAACAAAAAGCTCATCCTTTTTCAATGCTGCTGAATGAACTATTGACCTATGGAGGACAGAAATGTACTACTCGGTTACAAACAATATTATCATGTGTAAACCAACACATTCCCAGATTTAACTTTTCAAAATCAAACTTAATGACGGAAGACGAACAGTATGGTCAACTTGAAAGGATTGGCAACGCATGTATATTATGGAGTGCAATGCACATTTATGTACAGTCTAAGATGATATGGTTCTTGCCTGGAGTCTGATATTGACTAGGGATTAGTATGGAGAGTGGACTGCAATGTGTAATTGACTGGATAGCCCTGAGGCCAGTGGATATGTTGGCCCTCTCAGCAGTCACACCTCAGCGCCTCCCAGTTGACAAGGCTGGGCTTGTAAAGAAAAATCACACTCCAGCAACGACATGTTCTAAAGCCATCCCCTGCCTGTGGAACAACATCAACATTCAGCCCTGTGAGCAGAGGACACCACATTTAAATATTAATCAGCTTAAGCCTTTAGCCCAGCTGGCTCTGCAAATAAGGACCAACCACTCCAGATCAGGAACAGTGAACACTGTGGTATCAGTTACCTTGTCTGTAACCCTAGGAACCCGGGAGAAGCCCTCTCGCCGCTCCAGCAAATGGGAGAGTCTGGCGGTGGAGAGGTGGAGCCTTGTTGCCACACCGCTTAGGGGAGAGAACAGATGGGGACATGCACTGGTTGTTGGGCCAACAGGACACTAGGACTGGCAGATTGCACATTTACATTTACGCTTCAGAGCAGGAAACACACCAGCCAATCACATGGACACAGACCACATGTTTCACTGCGTCCAACATATTCAGCATCCATAGCAGCCTGGTCAATTGCTGCAGGAATCTAAAATGGGGTCACTTATTCACTGAAGTGGGAGTTTAAGTTAGATGTTTATGTGATGGCTGTTCTATTCGACTACGCATGAAATATTAGTGCAATGGATGTAGTTTCAGCCGTTAACACAGACAAACTACATGGACTGAAAATGTGTACTATTCATCCTTTCAAAAAAAGTACATGCATTTCTGGATAAAATACCATGATATGATACATAGTATGTCTGATCTGGTGCGGTAAAGAATTGCAGGTCAGACACTTTAAAAACAAAAACAATCGGCAGCAGTGTTTCAGGGTAGAACAAATGTATTCAGATTATGTCTGGTGGGCAGGACGCATCCCAAAATCCTCCGGTTTGATTTAGCCCCATCTATCACTATTCTCTTTGGCAAACAGAATGTCATTGGTTCCCAGAAGAATTATAGGATTGCACTGCAGAAGACAAACAATTTACTGACACTTTGCCTCACTGAACAACACTGTCAGGCTGCCAGGAGCCATCCATTCTCAGCAATACGTCTTACTCCCTCCAGCCCACAGCAACATATTGGTGGAGGCACCAACCCATGATATTCTGTAAAGACTGTCCATGATATGTCTAATTTTAAAGGGCTAGCATCTCCTCAAACACTGAACTCTCCCAAAAAGCCATTTTTTCTGTACATTTTCATTTAGGATCCAACCGTGTAGTATAAGATGAACATCATAATTACAGACATAAATGTACCAACAGGAGAATGGCTGAAGTTTGCTTCTACATCAAAAGAATCAAGAATGTTTGAAGGGAATCTATCTCAAAATCTTCAACCTGTCTAATCAATATACTCCAGACTACTTTGTCCTAAAAGAGAAAACAGATAAGATCCTTTTTGGCAGCAGGCTTTTCTGCATTAAGACCCTCTCCAACAGTGTAAATTAAGTGAGGAGCCGGTGGAGTGTGGTGGAGGGAGCTCGTGGAAGGAGGAATGTGGGCCTGAGGCAGAGCTGAGTAGCAGAGCTGAGCAGCAGAGCAGCGAGATGCTCTAGGGGAGACATTGGAGCCCACGTTATACTGCACCAGGGCCAGAGAGCCTCGCTGCCTGACAGCCAGGACACGCCAGGACCACTGCCACCATATTCTCAGGACATTCACATTATTCAAAGATAAATGCATTGTCAATTTTATGTCTCCAATTACTAGATATGTGTGCTGCTTTACTCTTCCCGTAGCCAAAGGTGGGCTCACCTCCACCCGCCGCCAGACACAGACACACTACAAATGAAATCAAATGTATATGAATTATTTAACCCTGCTTCTCCCGTGCTTTTGGATTGGAGCGAGGCATAGGTTGGGGGGGGGGGGGGCATTGTACAATTGTTTGTCAAGCCTACCATAAGAATACAGTAGCATTGTATTATGATTTACCAAAAAATGCCTTCAAATTGACTTAGATCCCATACATGCTTCTGTGACACATTACTCCAATGTTTGACACACATACTACTCAGGCATGTGGACAGATGGGAGTCTACCTGTGCCTAGCACATGCCCCTTTGCCCTCACACTCGCCAAATGCCCTTTTGGTTGATAGTATAGATGTTGTTCTGAATCCACTGCCCGCAAGTCGTCGTGACGTCGTCAAGTAGAGCGCAATGGGACAAGGACATCCTGGCCGGCCAAACCCTCCCCTAACCCGGACGATGCTGGGCTAATTATACGCCGCCTCATGGGACTCCCGTTCGTGGCCGGCTGTGACACAGCCTGGGATTGAACCCGTTTCTGTAGTGATGCCTCTAGCACTGTGATGCAGTGCCTTAGACCACTGCGCCACCCGGGAGGCCCTTGGCCTTGGTATGTACTACCAAATTCTCTAAAACGACATTGGAGGAGGCTTATGGTGGAGAAATTAACATTTAATTATCTGGCAACAGCTCTGGTGGACATTGAATTTCGCGCTCCCTCAAAACTTGAGACATCTGTGGCATTGTGTTGTGTGACAAAACTGCACATTTTAGAGTGGCCTCTTATTGTCCCCAGCACATGGTACACCTGTGTAATGATCATGCTATTTAATCAGCTTCTTGATATGCTACACCTGTCAGCTGGATGGATTATCTTGGCAAAGGAGAAATACTCACAAATCACAAATTTGTGCACAACATTTGAGAGAAATAAACTTTTTGTGCATATAGAACATTTCTAGGATCTATTATTTCAGCTCATGTAGCATGGGACCAACACTTTACATGTTTCGTTTCTACTTTTGTTCAGTGTAGTTTAAATATCAACAGTACTGCCACAGCAGCATGACATTTGACTAACACTTGATAACACTTGATTCACATCATCATCAATATGTGCAGCAGAGAGCGGCAGAAAGACATAGAGAGGATCTGCTGCATCAACGACCCTCTGACTCAACTCCAGCCCTTCTTCAATGTGTCAGGGCAGAACCAACACGGGTAGTTTAGACTCTAGCTAACCACCATATGCTAAAAAATCCTAACAAGCCACTAGCCAGCCAGCCATATATCATGAGCTAGGAGACTGTGAATATTATGTTAAATTATTATTTAAGAATTTATGAGCATTGATAAATCACAATCAGTAAAAAATGTAATCAAGCTAGCTAACTAGTAGATTTACATCAATCATCAACATCAATGATAAGCTGACAGTCCACCCTCTTTTCTCTATGTCAATCATAGTCCCTCACGGAGTGATGTTAACTGCGGTCACATGGGTCATACTGGGGTACGGAAGTAAAAATCCCTGAAAATGTTCTGTTGGTGCCCATTAAAATTGCGCCAAGTTTGCCTTGTTAAATCTTGTTAATTTTCTTCAATTAAATACCATGACTGTGTTCTCATTAGCTGGGAATGTTGTTTGAAATGTCTGATACAACATACTTCGTTGATATCATCATAAACCTACTGCATACCCCTTAAAAATATAGGTTTTTGTGTGAATGGTGTGCTATTAGCCTGCATCAATATAGCTATCGCTAGCATTCACTGGTTGAAGTAACTTTTGAGTGCAACGGCGTTGACCGGTATCTTTGACATGAATATATGTATCATTCACAACATTGGTACGGGAGCTATAACCCAGTTATAATAGTACAAAAAAAATCTGTACCCTGCTCATCTCCGCTTGCGTGAATTTCGTTGAAAACATGACTTAGCCGTGTGGGGCTATGTATTTATGAGGCACTGTAACTAGCTTTCTTCATTTTGAGCACCTGCCCCCTGAAAGGTCTGTGTACTGCCCTGATACTACTACACTTTGAACCAAACCATTATGACACATTCCAAATCCCCTGTCCTTGAGGGGGCTGAGTACATGCACTTAGGTACATGTTCTTGCTGAAGGCAATCAGATCCACTCTTGGGATCTCTTCCGACGGATGGGGGTTTATCACAACCGTTTTCAGTGTTTTGGGCTTTGATGATAATGGGTGCGGCCTTCACACCACCACACATTAGAAACCTCCGACTTAGAGGATTACAGGCTCCCGCCACATCCGTAACCACACCAACAAGAGACAGGGCAAAAACAATTGTGAATTCATCCATGGACTTCAGCAGCATCTCAAACCATTACCTCAAAGTTCACGAGCCACTGAAAGTAGCATCATGTTTGCGAAACCTCTCAAATTTAGAAAAAGCATCTTCACTCTAACTATAATTCTGCTGATACTGTTTTGCTTTGGCACTGGATTGTTGAAATGACTCATCAAACAGATGAAATGCAACCTTAAGCCTTTTAAAATGCTGGTAGGCTAATTATTTCTGAGGAAGAGGTTTGACCAGCATGACCACCTAGATACATAAATCAGGACGGTAGAGATCTACTGGCCTGGCCAGAACAGGTAGGCTCTCTAACCAGAAGGCTCAGCTAATACTGATACTTAAAGTGTCACCAGCCAGTGTATGATAAGTTATTTGATTACCCATTATTTAACTTGCTTTCGTGGATGGACTGCTAACTTAAAAAATTTAAAAAGCCAACTCTTGAATAAAGCTGTCCGTACACTAATCAATTTCTCATATCTAATGGTCACAGACTATTTTACTGAAATAATGTGTCTAAGATTACAAATGAAAAGCACACAGGGTCATTCTTTATCCCGCAGACAGATTAAATTCCAGACCCTGTTACTGTAATAGGCACACTTGTAGCTCTCCATGAATTACAACTCTAATTACATTAGGGACTATTTTAAACAAAATAACACATTTCTCAGAATCCATATGTGTAATTTATAGCAAAGCCAGGTTCATTTTCCAGAGTAATCCATTTCTTGGTGTGGTAGAGGACTAATATAATTATGGGAAGAAGAGCTGAGAGCCAGGTATCGCAGTCAGCACAGAAGGTTTGGAAGATAAATGAAGATGCAATTTATTCAGTCATAATTTCATACCGAAAACGCCATCAAGGAGATCCATATTGGCATCAGCAAAGGGAAAGGCACTTGTAATAGGAAGCATTATAGACAAGGCAAGCGTTATATATTAAGGCTTATACAGTATATGACCCCCATTCCTGCATTATCACTAAGTTATTCTCCAGGTAACTGTGGAATGGAAGCGCCTTTTTGGTTATGCACTTTAGATTTGCCCTGGTTGGGTTACATATAGCAATAGTTTATCATATCAGAACTATCAAATAAGAGATTCATATATTAGAAATCTCATGAATACCTTTTTTATTAACAGTAAAAGATCAGCGGAAATGCATAGATTGACAACTCTATTATTTGACAGGGATGTGTAAAAATGTAAATAAGTGCTCATTGCAAACCTTGTCCAAAGCTGACATAATAGAGGAGGATGTTTGCAGTATAGTTAAAAGATCGAACTATAGGCTAGGCTTTGGCCTGTAACTATTGGTCTTCATTATTTGCATTTCTGACAACTACATCATGCTACAGAGTGAAACTGGTGGCTATGTGATCTTAAGATAAATGAATATGCACCCCAACTCAAATCGCACCAGTCATTTTGACATTACATGCTGTGTTTCTTTTACCACAAAAGGAAAATGCAGTCAGTGCATCCTCACAAAAAGTTCGATCATGCTACAGCCCATTGTTGAGTAGCCAACAATCTTTTACCTCACCTAGGCCGTTGTGTCCCATCATACCAACTCTAGAAGAGTGAATATTACTCCTATTAAATCAAATTCTCGAATAGTTGCTGGGTGGTTATATGGTGCATTACATGTCCATCCCTTGGTAGGCCTATGGTACAGATTCATTAATAATTTGTGAACATGAACAAGGCCAATCATAGACTTGGCTTGCTCGACGGGAAATGGGCTACAGCTTCGTTGGTCAGATTTCAACTTGATGAATTTACCAGAGTAAGACAGACCTTTGACACACTGTTACCTTCTTTTTATGTTTTATTTGTTTTCGTGTAGGTTTTCTTTCTCAATTTGGTCAGTTTGCAGAAGAAATAAATACTTATCTGACGTCATATCCATAGTCACTTGCTCCTCGATGAGCCGGGAAGAACTTATTCAACTCTCACATAACGCACACGTGCTTGCGTGTGTTTTCATTGGGTTGGGTTGAACTTGTGGTGACCCAGTACCCCTAGTGAGTTCCCCACTGTTCGATCTACACAAGCTTCCTCCTGGAGGGCCACGGTCCTTCCGTTCCTCAAATGTGAGTACTGGATATCAAAGAGGGTAAATGTGGCTATGAAGAAAACCCTGGGTTGCCGACCACTTTTCGCTCAGTGTTTGCATGTTAATTCTAGGTAGCTTAATCCTTACCACAACTCTAGTAATCAAAGACTTTAAAAGACTTTATGTTGTTCTGACAAGGGTCAGAAGCTTTCATTGTAAAATAAAAGATGTGTAGGGGGTGTAGTCCTAACATTAGCCTTTAGTTGTAATGCGTTTGCCACACAAACTCTGCGTGAGCAACACTACAGGTTTGTAACGAATTTTGACACACACGGAACTTTGTTTGTAGTTGAAAATGGACAAACCATTTGCAAAATTGACATTCATGAAAGGTGCGTTTTCAATCTGAGACTAAATACAACATGAATGTCGACATGAGTTATATGTATTTTATGAATTGCTGTCACTTCAAATGGTATAACTGCAGTGACTCTTCAATGATGCTATTATTATACTCAACAATCGTATATTTAAACCTGAGCGTTAGTGCATTCTTCAGCAGACTGAAGAAATATCCTGAGCACAACCTTACACCATGGCTTTTAAATAAAACATATTTGGTTCATTCAGGGTGACATAGACATACAGTATATGGGTAGTTAAATAGACTGTATAGCTCATGATAGAAGTCGGAGAGTAGGTTGAGAATGATGTAAACTTAATTGACATTTTATTAACAATTGCATTGCATCACTTCTAACACTTCGGGGCTTCCCCCTGCAAATGTCTGATTCACACTTGATTTTATAAACCTAATCTTTACATGATAAGGCATTTGGTTTAATATTTGGTTAATTCAGTGTAACGCTTCGATCAGTCATCAATAAGTAAGGCAATTATAGTTCAAGACACAAACAGTGGCCCTTGATTGAAACTTCACAAACAATTTCATTCACAACATGTTGGAACTTTCCCTCAGTCAGATAACTTAACAAAAGGCACCGTGTTAATTCTTAATATCATAAAAGACATTAGTGCAATTAGTGGGTGTATCTTATTTACAACAGATAAGAAAAGCCTAAGGTGACAACAGAAATCTGAGTAAACCACAATGATGTGCTCAACCCCTCCAGTTATCCGCTGTGGGAGAGCGTGATGGGGGAGCAGGGAGGGGATGAAACTGGAGAGTTGAGTTCTGATGATGGGGACGAGTCCGAGTTCTTCGATATGGGAGGCACGCACATCCCAGTAAGGCCTTCTTTCTCTCTCTTCTTTTGTTTCATTCTTCTGTTTTGAAACCATATTTTCACCTGGGTTTCATTCAGGTGCAAACTATGAGCTATCTCAACCCTTCTTGACCTGGTGAGATACTTGTTGAAATGAAATTCTTTTTCTAATTCTGTTAACTGCTTGGTTGTGAAATTTGTTCTTGGAATTGATCCGGCGTTCGATAATCCATATTCAATAGCTTTACCTGTAAAATAGTCAAATAACAATGTCAGGTTGAGTCTTTATAGTCAGTTAAAGTTAATCAATTATATGTTTTTTTTTTCAATTATAGAGTAGCATTTACTTACTGATTTTGGGGTTGCTTCTTTTGATTTTCATCCAGTCAAATGTATTTGCCAAAACTTGCGGCTCCTCTTGCCTAGGACCAGTTATTGGACAATTCTCATGGGATGGTGATGCATTCTGATGACTGGCATTGACGAATCCTCGCGATATCTTTATGCTCTGCCACTGCTGGTTTGTTTCTCTAATATCGTGGTAGTAGGTCTCTGTGGGATGGCTGGGGAAAGGACCGTTTCCTGAATATGCCGAGTTCACGCACTGGGTATGCACCCTGTTCTGTTCCACGTCGTTGTAGCATCCATACGCCAAATTATAAGCAAGTCCCTGATCCACGTAATTGCCATCAGATACAGATGCTTCGCTATCGCGTGGCACCTTAAACACACCTTGATGATGCACTCCTCCTGATAGCGACCGATTGCTGCTCTGGTGGTCCAGCATACCTGACGAAAGTCTCCCAACTATCTCCCCGTGGTACTGAAGTGTCCCTGGTTTGTGTTCGTCGTGACAGAATTTCACAGGCAATGGCATCATGTCGCCTTCCGAGTATAAGTCTAAATACGAGCTCATGTTGGCCCTTGTAAGTCGGCGTTGTAAATCCACCAGAGGTTAATGATTTCCAGCGCCCCTTGTCCTCATTAGTTAGCCTACTGTACTTCCTGGCCCAACATGTAAATATGACCCACTACTGAGCAGGCGTGGTCTGGGCCCCTTTTATCCAATCAGGGCCACAAAGTGGAGCACCCAAGTGAGCTGCACTTAACTTCGTTCCCTACGGACCGGCAAAGATGTGCATGGACTATAACTCCCAAGTACTTTCCATATAAATGACGGATATACTGTGTACGTCAAAACAATCATCATTGTTTGTGTTATAATGTGTATATAAGCTCATGTTTAAAGTTATTGTGAAGTAAACAGGAATGGGTTGGTTTTAGACATCCAATGTTTTGTAATTGTAATCATTATTACCCGTTTTATGTGTGAAAATGTAAAAGACGCGCTGGCATGCCTCTACCACCACTACTACGATTAGGCCTACTACCATAACAATAACAAAAAACTACTCCTACTAGGGCCTGTACTACTAGTAACGATAATAAATAATGACAATATCATATTTATTTATAGGCCCATATGATACTTTAACAGGGAAGCAGTAAAATGTATATCTATTATATATTTTTTTACTCGTAAATGTTATACTAAACAAGTTAACGTTGGCAGTGTTTATGTGTCAAAACAAACTGTTTGACACATTATCATGTTCACAATACATTTTTTATTGTTTAAATACATGCCGAATTCCACACACAGTTTTTCTGAAGTAGGCCTAGCGACCACAAAGCATGCACAGGCCTGCACCGCAAATGCCGACAAAGTGACTGAAATGATGGGGGTCCACGGATATATGACTAGCCATGCACAACAACAAAAAACATTTTGATAGAAGGATACTTAGCTATGTATGTTCAAGTGATAATGTGCCGCCCAGATACACACTATGCTGACAGCCAAGTACTCTAAATGCCTCCTGAATAGTACAGTTTCTGTCACCAATATCAGATAGGCCTACCAAATACAATTTCGAGATATATGAGAATAGTCTAAAATAACATTGTGGGACTTCTGTACAATAACTAATTGGAACTTATTTGAACCACATGGAGACAGACCTTAGTTTACAACCATGTGAGAGGGGGACTGGCGGGAACTACAGAGAAAGTTGCTCTTGGTTGATGCTGTAGCGTGACCAATGATAGGCTCCACCTGCACACTCTACTGCACACTCCACTGTAAACAAGAAATGTATGTCCCTCTTAATTTCCTTTGTAGTAGCTATAAGCTTCATAATAATCTTGCAATAATTAACTGAAGAGTATGCTTGAATGTCAAGCATATTGTTGACTAAATCAAATATATGGGCAAACCATCCCAGGGCCATTACCCATCATAAACCTATTAACGTTATGGCGCACGTGGGCAATCTGTTTCACCTTTATGGTGTGTTCATGTCATATATAAAACGAAAATATCACTGAAGGAATCATAGGTGCCACGTACCCTTTATGGAAGGATCAAACGTACATTTAATCTTAATTCACTCTTTGAATCCTTATTTGAATTGGCTTCCTTCTTTGGAGAGAGATTTATTTTTGGCTTTACCCCCATTATAATAGCTCCAGCGTTGGTTGGGTGCTGTGCGCAAAGTCCATTATATCAAGGTATCAACGTCATCGTTATCTGGATGGAGAAAATGTATGAGGAAAGATGAAAGGACAAGCTCACCGAGGGTTAAAATGGCCGCCATCTACTGTGTCGAACAAGATGGTACTTCAGTGCCTCTGATGTAGGGCATACAATCAAAGTAATTAAAAGGCTGAGATTCTATTTTAACATATTAGAAAAATGCAAATTATTAATCATGTGCTATAAACAGCTTTCGCGAATTACTTTAGTTTAATTTCATTCAGACGTTGAATCAGTCCATAATGCTTTTCTTATCTGAGGAATTGAATTGCATTGAACACATTTCCAGACCCACTTACTTTCTCTCGACGCCTCTAATGATACCTTCGGTGGCTCAGATTCGTTGTCTAAGCGCGCCCTCGTCCCTCTCATTCCGTGATATTTATTAAGCCAGGGCTATGTGCTCTTTGTACATCTACCAAAGTTTGGCCTCTCAGTTTGAAATGTGTTTCTAGAATTTGGAATGCAAATGCTTTGTTCACAAGGAGGTGGACTCAGTGTGGAGTCTGAAAGCGACGAGTTTTTGATTAATGAGCATTGAAATGTTCTCTCCAGTATGAAGAAAGGATGCGGGGCACTCTGCTATAGATGCCTAGCTCAACATAGCCTACCGCTGCAGCATCCATCCTTTGTCACTCACTAACGTTGAACAGACTATTGTAGAATATTAGGCCTATACTGTGGCCTATGTATTTTTCCGATTTACGAATATTTTGTTACGCAAATATATTATTTGTGCTTCTCAAACGTTAAAGAACACTCGAAGTGTTTTCTGTTGTTATACGCCTACACAGTATGTGGATTTGTTTAGCCTACAGTTTAAAATAATGACATATTGATAAAGGAAAATCCTCATTAAAAATGTGGAACGTGTGGTCTGCTTCACGATAAACTGTGGTAATAAATCAGCAACTTTGAGATGAAATATACGTTTTGGAAACAAAAAATAATTGGAAAAAGCAAATTAATTAGCCTTCCCTGTCAAAAATGGAGCTTACATTGTGAAGAATATAGTCTTCCTGCGCAATTTGACTTCAGGCCTAATAGGAGTGTCTGTGTCTTGGAAAATGTGCATTTCTTCAGCATCAAGCAGACATACACGGTATCTGGTTACTCTTTCGATTCAATTTCACTCTCCCCTCATATGTGAAAAACGGATAGTTTTCCGTGTGTGTCTGATTTGAGCGACGAGACATGCCATTTCTTTGTTAAGGCTATAAGCCTTCTATTTACTATGTAAATGGTGGCAATTTCACGTTTCTACGTCTGTTATGTGTATCAATAACGGTGCTTTTCATCCATTGTGTAAATTTAAGCACTTTATTTACAAAATGTTAAACACAATAAAATAGAACATTTTCATATCATTAGCGTTTCATAAATGTATGCATGGACAGTCCAACTGATGAAATAACAATGACGTGATATGAAAATTGGCAATGACGACAAAATGACATGCTGGTGTGTTACATTTTTATAATATTCGGTATTTCAAAAGGCTACATATAACTTTGTTTTTCATAGAGGCATTGACACAAGATAAATCATGAAAAATGCCCCAATACTCCAAGATTTACACTTAGGGGGTTTCTACTACAACAACATAAAACCACCAGCCATTGAAACCATGTCTTAAAACTAGCATTCACCAAAAACCTGTGTACCTATTGAAGGGCTATGATGTCAAAGTCTGTCGAACTATGTTGCATAAATTCTAGATGTCCATATAAATAGGCATATATGTAAATGATAAATAATGTGTGATACAAAAAATCGTTAAATAATTCATATAGGAAAGGAGATAAATGCAATTACAATCTTGGAAAAATAAATAAGACGCTTCAAATTTAGAAAATTTGAAATTAACAAACAGACACCTTAGAGTTTTTTTTTCTATAAAATCCATCCCTATAAAGATGGGTGACTACTGTCAGATCTACAGGACTTACCTTCAAGTAATGTTATGACATTTTCAGTCCCCATACTGCGCATTGCACTTCAGAAAACGAACAACTGACAAACAAACGGTCTCCCCTACGCATCCTCAACAGTCAAGAAAAATGTACCACAGCTATTCTTAGAAAATAATTACACAATAGCATTAATAGTAATATCAATAATAATACTGGGTAATACACATGACTCACTTGTAGTGTAATCATATAAATTACTTTAGACTAGTGAGGTAATAAAAGAGCGTAACATAATTTGGGCACACAGATGGAATCCTCACAAATTACAAATGTGTTAGTTTAGGCGCTTCCTGAATCCTTCCCTGAGACGCATGGTGAGAGGTGAGGTCTGTGTATGTGGGATGGGGGTCACAGGGTCCATGGTGGTGGTTGCCTGGAATCTGAGCGGCACAGCTGTAGTCCACGCTGGCGGATGAGGGATGAGGGAGATGGCCGAGGTTGAACATGGGGCCCGAGGCTGGCATGGAATCAACGAAATTTCCCCCAACGTACACCGGACTGCCTTGCAAATTAGCGTTGGCAAAGCCGCCATTGCCTTGCATGCTGTGGTGTTCGTATTCGGACCCCGGATACCTTTTTTGTTGCGGTATGCAACCACCTAATGGTGCCGTGTACGCAGCCAAGCCGTACATGTTTTGCTGGGGTTTGGCGAATGACGGGGGCGAGGGCGCATCATAGCTGAGGCTGTTTACATTTACAGAATATCCAATGTGATTTGGGCCACTTAATGGTGGGCTTCTGTCCGGGGAGTGTCCGATGGGAGAGTGCATTATCCCCTTAGCCTTCTGATCCTTTTTGTATTTCATCCTTCTGTTTTGAAACCAGATCTTTATTTGGCGCTCAGTGAGATTCAATAAATTAGCCATCTCCACTCTTCGGGGACGACACAGGTACCGGTTGAAATGGAACTCCTTCTCAAGTTCTACAAGTTGTGCACTGGTGTAGGCAGTTCGGACCCGTTTGGAGGCTGGACCAGGTGGACTTTTTTCATCGCAGGACTCACCTGAAAATACATAGTAAATACCATAAGTCTCTATGTATTATGAATGATTTCACATAGGCCTACGCAGTTGCCTAAAATGACCCATGCGCACAGTAGAATAATCGCCCTTTTACGCACGCATTACGCACCACCATGTCCAGACGAATCATGCTGAAACACACACACGCACGCGCACGCACGCACACACACACACACACACACACACACTGTACCTTCTGCAGTTGTACAATTGTTGCTGCTGTTGCTTTTCTGTTTGGCGTTCGATCGCGTCTCCTTCATCCATGGGAAAATTTGCTTGTTAATGACTGGGGTGGCAGTATTTGAAGCATTGTTTGGGGGAGATTTCTTCTTCTGAGATGAAGTGTTGCTGGAGTTAGGGGAAGATGCCGACAATGGAGGTGCCTGCGGCTGTTCACCAATACTCGACTGTTGGGTGTTTCCTTGGCTGCTACTTGGTCGCATGCAGTTGCCATTCATGTCATTGTCTTTATGAGTTGGTGGCCGTACAGTTGTGGTTTGTATTGGACAAACTGGACCCTGATAATCACTCTCAAGGTTAGAAGTGGGGTAGGGCTGGTGAGATGGGCCATACATATATGAGTCGGATTTGGGGTAAGAGTAGCTTCCAAAAAGTCCAGAATTATCGTAGTATGTAGCTTTCTGCATTGTGAAGATTCAAACCAAGGCCCTATCCAATGGCATGGGTGTTCTTGTATCACGTGATTGGAGTTTCCCACCGCCTCTGTATTCCTTGACCTACGAAGAGAATAGTTGTTAGGCTCATAATGCAGGCAATATGAATTGAACGTGTACTAAACCATGATTGAGCATACACTGTACTCTGGATTGAAAAATAACCTTCCATCAATAAACCGAACATTTAGTCATTTTCTTAAGATTCCTGATGTCTGGTGTTGGTTTCAGTATAAGTCCAGGCCATATTACAAACAAATACAATCATATTTGATCACGTGATCTATTATGAAAATAAAAACAAAAAAATGCTGTTTTGTAATAGTTATAACTTCACTTTCCAAACGATGCTTTCTTTAACTATCAAATCATCAATAGGCCTCTTCTTAACCTCTCCCCTTTGAACCATTTGGCATGTTTGGCACAAAAGAGTTAACGTTTAACTTTTGCCAAAAGATCTAAAAGATCTTCTTGAATGACTTAAGAAAATACGCTGAATCAGCATTTGGTTACCCACACAATATTCCTTTCAGTAGCCTAACTAATCACAAACCACCATCAGCTCTTACTTTCCTATTTAACACGTCAACATGTAATACGACTTCTCTCGTTTGATTTGGAAATCTGATTTATAAACGAAATCTCGTTCATATGTTTTGTTTATTTGTTGTTAACTTATTAAGTCCATCTCGCGCTCCTGTGTTTTTTTTAAATATTTTGAATGCTACTTCCATAACCTTATTCAAAAAGCAATTATTAAACCATGAAATTATTTTAGAAAATATTATCACAATGCACGTGTGCTTAAGGGGGGTTATGATGCTAAAAGAAGTGCCATCCCCTCTCCCTGTTTCTCACCAAAAATATTGGGGTGGTCGGAATGGGTGGGATCCCTATATGCTAATTATGTGCATATAAAACAAATGCATCGGTGTCAAAACTTTGCTCTTGAATTCTGGCACCCTCATGTAGCCTGTAATCAGTAAGCCTATATTTAGACTGTAGCTACCAATCTACCCGAGCCTAGACTACATATAAAAACGATATTTTTTTCACCCAACATATCTCACTGCTTTTGGAAACGATTTCACATTCAATTCTTGACATAAGTAACACACTGAATGACCAAGGCATGCATGGAGACAAACTAATAGCCTACAGTAGTTGAATCAGTCTTCCCTGAATGTCCGCGCGTGCATATCAATGCACCTGTCATTGTGGACCGCAGCAAAATTTATGACTGCAAATGTTATGGTCGTAAACGCCTTAGAGAGGAATGAAAAGAAAATCACTCCTCAAGACTTGCTACCCTCAGAAGTGTAAAACTAAGCGTAGGAGGAAGGCAAGCTAAAAAATGTCATACTCTGCAAGTTCTGCAGCAATAATAGAGAGGCCGTTTATATAAATCGAGCCTCAACAATCATTCTGCATTGCCGCTACTACGCTCTCGCAAACGCACGTTTGAAACCGCAGAAATGGAATCGTTTTGCTTATAAAGAGGACCATCGTCACTGACGCAAAAGTGGACATATTCCTGTTTGAAATTCGTATTGAGGTGATGGGATGACTGGTGAATTATGTTTTGATTTTAAATGCTACTTCTGAATGTCCCACTGGGCAAAAACTGGTTGAATCAACGTTGTTTCCACGCCATTTCAACAGCAAAATGATATGTCATGACGTTGACTCAACTTGGAAAACTTACTGGAATTGCAAAAAGCATAAGGGAATTTCGTATTTTTCCAAAAACCCTACTTTTAACCTAAATCCTATGATATTGAGACATTTTTTTGTTGATTTCACATTGAATTTACGTTAGTTGACAACTCAACCAAATGTAAATCCAAACTAAACGTTGAAATGACATCTGTGCCCAGTGGGGTATGTATATTTCATAACCAACTAGTGTATGTATATGTTCCCTATGTTCTGTTTAAACAAAGAAATGATGTTCTGTTGCAACTTGCATCTGGCCTTACTCTGCATTCTTGCATGTCAAGATGATGAACATTCTTCAATGTTTAAAGGATAAAGTGCATGTTTTAAACGAGCCACTGGTAGACTTGGCTATATTGGCCTACAAGGGAAACTGAACATGCTAATCCGAAGAATTGAATTAAACAGTGGAATTTATCATCTAGATCTTCTGTTTATCTTTACATTTTACTTAACTTTACCTTTTCAACACAGTTTTTTTAGAGTAAAAAAATGCATGCATAGGCCAATATAGGCCTATGGATGACACATACAGGCTTGTTTCCTATATGTGATGTGAATATGTAACGGAAGTTCATTAAATAAATGCTGCTCACCGTATTTTATGCAGATATGTGTCGTATTTTTCTTCACGTGCTCATCATTACATCCACCTCGACCTGAAAGCGAAAACAATACATGGAGTTTCACAAAACTGTTTGAGCACCACCATTTCCTCATTTTATTGGAAGGACATTGGATTAGTGTAGGGTAATCATTTCATATAACAAACTGCACCATTTCTATTGCTTAGATGTTCTATTGAAATGCCATCGTAGGCCTACTGGTTTTATTTTTTTTACATTGAGAATTTGATATAGCACCATAATGAACTTCTATGAACAAGTATCTATTCTAATCATCATAAGAGCATACGCGAGAAGAAATGGGACAATTCAGCAACCACAAATTCCAACACAATATTATTTATTTTAAGGCATTTTAAAACCGAAAATGTAGTTCAGTGATGGAGAAGAAAATCTTACACTGAAGATTCTAAACAAAGAAAGAGCTGGCCAAAATATTTAGCAGTCATAAGCCTTTTGGCTGACCTTTGGCTTGTTCAGCAATAACTCATAGATTAATGAACAACGAGCGGAAGGCGTTCAAGAAAGTCACAATGAAATCCTAACCACAGTACTTTTCACCCGTTTTTTAAAAGCTGAAACACTGCCTGACGATGGGACACATGGCCACATTTGAGGAGATAATCATCAGAAATAAGAAACTAGTCTGTAGGCTACTTGATGTAAGTTTTAACTATGCTTTACTTAGCTATCTGTAAACTAATAGAACATGATTGAGAATAGTGTCTCTCGGCAAATAGCAAATGTTATCATTGACATATAGCCTAGCGTGTTTTAGAAATGTGCAGAACTCCAAAATGATGTTGAAGTCGAAGTCGATATGTTTTGAGTGGATTTGAAAGTGTATTGTTACCACATGTTGTTACTACTCTGGCCAGACATGACTTGTCTTTTCAGACAACAATGTTTCTCGCCTACGCATTGCTACGGTAAGTTTGGTACATACAATGTCTGCTTGTATTTCATCGTTTTCTTTGTGTCCATTGTGCGCTTTGGATATAAAGTTTACTTTAAATATGGTTTATTTTGAACGTTTACTTTAGTAGTCAAAAATAACCAATAATATCCCTTTTGTGCAAGATATGATATAATTAACTAATTGTTCATACTTAAACATGTGTATAAAGCAAAAGGCCTATAGCTTTTATAAGCTTGTTAATTTGGCTACATTTAAGACGAATTTGAGTGTAAATCCTCCGAATTATTGGATGTGTTGTTTTTGTTATTGTCATTTGATTCTTATCGCTAGTTTGGCAGCTCTTTATAGCTTCCAGGCATATTTCCATTCAAATGTGTTGCCACACACATTCTAAACTAAGAATACTTTGCAAATATTTACTTGGAATACAATTGGTTTAAATTCAGTATTTGTCAGCCAGTCATATTTCGTTATCAAAGCGCACTATAGTCAGACAATAGTGAATTAAAAATCATTCATAATGACTTGAACATATATTACAGTCAATAACATAAAAGGACAAGTCAACCTGAGCAGTATTCGAACAATAGCCTATTGTGTAGACCTGTTCTTAATTCATATTTGATTCTCAAAGGCCTATAAAAAAAAACATTTGCGATTCAGAATTATCCAATAACTTCACGAAGGAATCATGTAAGCCTAAGTAAAAATGAGTGCAGAACGTCAACTGAAAGTGTTTCATATAGCCTATGTTATTTAAATAAAAAAATACGTCTATATCTATTTATATATTTCTTATTTACAAATGGAGAAATCCTGAAAGTAGTTCTCTAAACACAAATTAAAACAATTGAATCCATTCAAAATATTATAACATTTGCAGGTTAACAAAGCCATATAGCTGAAACCACATAAATCATGTCTAACATCACTGTGACGATAAGACAACAAATTAATGTGATTTACGATCTAACAACCTAGGAGTCCGAATGAAAAGTTCCTCTGCTTCTTTTTCCTTTTCTTTTGGTCAGTTTTCATCAAACTGCAAAATCAGCTGAAAACCAATTGTCAAAATACGTCTGTCCAAACTAACCTTTCAAAGTGGTTGCTCAAAATTGTGAACCTGCCTTAAAATCGTATCTAAGGTCCATAAGACTTAAGCTATAAGCGTAGTTACCGACAAGAGCGACATTAATAAAGATCAACTCCTTTGAATGGAATAAATCATATTTATTCTCTAGCATTGTGTAAAGCTATGGTTAAAGGTTGTATTTTGCCATACAATTGCTTACCTGTAAATCAATTTATCATATACTCGTGTTTCTTAGTCTCAATTCCTTTCCTTGCAGTCTCTAGAATATATCCTTCACCCTTTGTCTGTAGACAATACTGTCCTAAACCTGATCTTGCGGTTTTTCAGACATTTCCATATACCAATGCAGACAGTATTCCCGATAGAATGGAAAGACTCACGCTCAACTACCAATAAAAAACCAAGGCATCCTTATTCCACCCAAAAAAATCTGGCAATCATCTCCCATTGAAAAATACAGGTTTTCAGACACAGTCACCGAAATGAAACTATCATTAAGATTGTTGGTGTTTCAGGAAACCTTTATGATGACAAATAAAGGCACGGCCTTAAAATACAAGCATATTTGTTCACGTGATCGGGATGTTCTGATTGAGGCTGCTTCTGCAAGCAAACCTTGACTCCCAAATCCTTTTTTTTAAATGATGGCGTTTACATTTCTTTATCTGACCTGTGTCCATAGTGAAAATGATCAACTTGGATTTCATTCTGGTGATGATCTTCTTTCCATTGTAGAAATATAATTAGATGTTTTATTCGGTCAGGTCACTGGGCATACTATGCCAATTTAATGACACGGGTGGCTATTTAGTCATCTTTAAGAGATAATACATACATACAAAGTGCATTTCATGTTTACCTGATTATATAGCCCTTATACGGTATTTTGGTAATGTTTCATTTCTCATAAAACTGCTGTTGAAAGAGAAATGAATTAATAAAAATACAACCTTGATTAGAATGTAGTTTTGAGAATTCTGTACAAATGTGGGGTTCTGAACATAATTTCTGATACAGGATTGTACATTTGGACGTGTATTTAGATGCATTATTGGTACTTGAAACTGCTATCACCATTGTTATCACCATTGTTTAAAAAAATAAAACGTTTTTTTACCTCTACAATATGAGATGTGAGATGTGCATTTTAGAATGTTATGAAATCTATTGACCAATATTAATGCATAAGAAAAGGCCGGTGGAATTTTATACAAATAAACCAATTTGGAAACCCTCGTCTCTTCTGTGCTATTTCTCATGGTGTTCGGCCGTACGATAACTTGCTTTTGAGCCTGAACACATTCAAGGAAAGTCACATTTTCTGTTTCAGTCACTGTTTTCGATGTAAATAACAAAACTCCTTCAAATGACAATTCGTGAGCTCAAAAATCAACTGGAAGATGGAGATTTAACGCCATAAAAGACAGCGGGGAAGCTGGCCGAGAGGTAGGCCTATCTCGTACTGAGGAAAGGACGCAGGACTACTAGCGTCGCAGCATATGTTCATGGGGTAATAAAAGTGAAAGATTTACAGTGTTCGCCCGACCCCCCAACAGCCTCGCACCCTTTCAGGAATTACTGAGAATGATTTACAACGAGGCAGATAACTGTCAACCTGCTCAAACACTACTTTTACTACTCTCAGAAATACATTTCAAATTATGCCCCATCAACAATATAAACAATGTTAGCAAAGGGGAGTCATCCGAGTTCATTCCAAAGAGATATATTCTTACAACGTTTCCGATTTTTTGTTTTTTCCATTATGCAGGTAGCTGGCGTGTTATCCAAAGAATAGTCTAATATAAGCTTTTGTATTATGACATATTGCACTTGTACCACTTTGAAATGTTTTTCATCTTAACACACTGTTTACATTTTGTAACAGGCAATTTGGTGTAAACCAATAACTGAGTTGCTCTCTTTGGTGATATTATAAATCACAGAGGCCCGAGCATACAGCCCTCAAGAACGAACTAGAACTGCCCAACAGTGCTGCATTCATTCTGCCCACACATTCATAATCACAACCATTTCACACAGTAAAGGTGGCTGAAAACATTTACTTACTCACTTGCTAAGAAACATAACACGGATCTTAGTTGTAAAATATTACCACTTTATAATATCGACATTGTCCTCTTGGTCTATTGTTTTTCATAAAACCCACAGCACTGAAGAACCCATAACAAGTTCAGCCTGTCCAAGGCGCACTCATCAAAGGGCGCTATTTATCAAATATCTGACAGATATGGTCATTTACCATCTTACTCAAAAAAATAATTTAAAATATTTACCTACCAAGCTTCCATTGGTTGAGATGCTGTGCTAAAGTGCTGGCTACAGTTGCGTTGGGTATCGGAGCGTTTGGATATTATTTTCTTGGGATCTCTTCAGTTTTCAAGTCTGATAGAGTCCTCGCGATTAATGACGACGCCGTGTTTCTAGGGGACGTGCTGCATTAATTATTTAGACAATCACGTGGTCAGAAAAGGAGAGAGGAGCGGTATAGACTCCGAATTATATATTTGAATGCAGACAGCACAGTTTAATATATCTTAAAGGGCTGTCTCGCTTGGCGAAGACAGTTTCTGCGAACAGCAGGAAATCAAATATGGCCGTTTGAAAGCCATTGTGAGCGCGGCAATGGTGTATACCATATTCGGTGCAGTGTCATTAAAAATGGCACTGCTTATGGCTCTCATTTATTGTGTTCAGACATGTAGGTCAATGCACACTGCACATTGTCGGGCAAGTACTGAAATATGATTGCTTTTCTCAAACTCTGTGTTACATAAAAGGCATTTTATGATTATTCCCACGGTCATTTCAGTGAACAAGAGAGACCATTTACATGTTTACATGCCTCATAGGTCCACTGTGGAAAAGAAACATGAAAATATAATATTCAGCAATCCATTGGGATAGTCTTGAAAACACACGTACAACAACATGGGTTGCATGTGGAACTGTTGTTTAGCCTATGTTTAGGCTACATAAGGATTTTCTTGGTCCGAGTGAAGTTGGTGCAGTTTTCTTTCTTTTGCAATGACATCATCATGCTTGCACATTGAAATATATATAGTGGCAAACTGAAGATGAATATGTGTTAAGTGACACAAGGCTTCCCCAGTTAAACTTATAAAGGAGTGCGCGCAAATGTGAGGACACATGCACACCCGTGCACGCACGCACGCGCGCACACACACACAAAGAGAAACAGATAAGCACTCAAATGAAACAAGTTTTAATCCAAGCATGAACATTTTATTTGATCACAAATATAATCCCACTGATCCTGCATTCATAAAACCTATGGCACTGAATCTAACATTGATGTGGGTTAGGGGACATTCATGATTCTTGCTATAAAATGTAACTTACCGGCCAATGAAACACGTTATGTTAGTCAACTATGCCAACATTTTTTCAAACAAGCACAATTAAGTAAAACGTTGTCTGCGAGATGTGTGGTCAAACCCAACCCATAGGCTAAATCCTAATTTGAGGTATCGACTCGTAACCTTTGAGTAAATCATGGGTTGATGTCAATGAGAGAGACATGCATAAAGTTCGAGTTATGTGGGTGTATCGCAAGTAAGGCCATATTCCATGTTCTTGTATGCTTTGCTATGGAACCCAAATGTTACAGAATGCCTCATTTTACGCATTATGGAAATATTTTGGCGGTATCTGATATTTCACGATCACGAAAGCCACCAAAGACCGTGTGTGTGTGCGTGCTCGTGCGCGCGCACACATTGATTATCTATTTTATCTGCTCAATGGCCCAGCATGAACCTCTGAATACTTGATAAAGAAATCTATTGACAAACGTGAGTGCTCTGTGCCACCATAATGCATCAAGTAACAATCTTTATTTTTCCATGAAAGTTGTGCACGACACCTGTGAATGTACAGAGTAAAAAGCAGGTACAAAAATAAAGTCAGACAGGATTGCATATTAACATGGTGAGACATGAATACACAATCAGTACCGTTTGAGGTGCATCTGGCAGAATACATATAGGCTTTAAAAAGTTAGCCTGCATGTTTAACCGAGTTACATAAGCGTCCAATATTCTATAGCAAACCAATACTAAGGTAGAATAGAAAAAGTATCTAAATTAAACTCAATGTGAATAGCGCCTGTAAGAGAAACAAGGCTGTATTGGTCGGACGGGTCAAGGGTTTAGAGGTCACTCCTCGCGGCTGAAATGTGTCTAAGGCGATAGAAACAGTGTCCTCTGGATGAACCTGCCTCTGGAGCTTTTTGTCGAACTTCAGTTGAAATAGCTTTTCAACTTCTCATCATGAAGACTCTTCAGAGGGAAGACATCTTCGCAACACAAGAGGTTATGATTATTTTTGTCACGAGGACGATGATTGGAGTAATACAGGAATATCTGTCTTGAAACATGACATGAATGCCTGTGTGGCTTGGTTTGGTATAAATGAATGCCATAGTTAGATTTTAACGCCAGCTAAGCGCATGAATTAAACGATTTTACAATGCATAACAAAAGAGACAATTCTAATAATCCACAACAGTTTTGAACATATCTCATTAAATAAACGTTTGTGTCTCAAACATGTTCAGAACAGTTGTGGGTTTTAGGAAATGTACAGATATTTAATTAAATAAATAATCATAATGAAATGTAAACACTATATTTACAAAATTAGAATAATAAAAATGGGGGAAACATATGACACCTATTTTTAGTCCTCAACGTCCTTCACATTTAATATAGAGTTTTAATAGTGTTCTGTTTGATATGGATCCAAATAAAAATAGCGAAGTATCTTACAAAATATCAATTCGATGCAAAGAACAAGGGAACTCATGAAAGAGTTTCAGAAGCCATATGTGAGACCCTCTTTAAATGTACACTGTTTACAAAGATGTCAAGAGAGATTTATAACCGAATAAGGGCACTGGGAAAGGTCTGCACACAGGAATGTCTTGTTTCTCAATAGAATTTAACGCCATTTTAAAAACTTTATTGTATAAAAGATCAGAAAACGTAAACAGAAAAATTCAACCAGTTAGCACCCATAAATACGAGTTCACTACTTTAAAAAAAAACTAGGCTATATAAAAGTAACAAATATTGTCACAAATGTATGGATCAACTGATGCTTTGTGTGCAATGGCCATTTTATTTTTGCAATATATGAATCAAATATGGTTCTTTTTAGAAGCTTGATTTCATCACAAGACAATTTCCTATTAACGTGTACAAAAGTTTCACATAATTGTACGTTTTTTCCCCCTTTTAAATAAAGATATAAATGTTCAGGCAGTACTCTGACTTGTGTGGTGGAAAGAGAACCATAGCAAGCAAGAAGAGTAGGCCTACCACATGAAAACCTCTTTAACAGGCTTTCGTCCGAAAGCGAAAGTTCTCGTTCGATCTACTGCTACCTCTTTGAAGCATGTGAAGCATGTAGTGACGCACTCGTATCTTCTGAGCACCTATCAGTTATAATGTTGGAAGTTGACTCAATTCAGCGAGCCAACACACATCGAGGGTCCTTCTGAATGTAACTGCCTATGACGAAAATGCCATGTTTGAGATCATGCAAAGTCAAATGAGAAATCGTTTTTATAGGCCTACAGTTCATGTAAGATTCAAAATTTCCCACAATATTCATAAAGTTGTGATATCAGTCTGGTTATCCTTCTGAATACTTTGTAAATGTTGGCTGGAAGCCGATGCAGATCTTCCCTTTGTGTTCGGTAGTTTGTGGTCTTTTTTCCATTTCATTCTTCTGTTTTGAAACCAGATTTTGATCTGACGCTCGGAGAGAACGAGTGTATGGGCAATCTCTATGCGACGCCGCCTGGTCAGATACCTGTTAAAATGAAACTCCTTTTCCAGTTCCAAAACCTGCTGTCTTGTATAAGCTGTCCGAGACCGTTTCGGTTCAGGTCCTGTGTAGTCCGGGTTTACTGTGAGAAACAAAACACCAATGTGAGCCAATTAGGTCCCAGTTAACAAAAATAACAGCCCTTCACGGGACGCTCCAAACTTCTAGCTAAAAACAAAACAATGAAAAACTTGATCCAGAAATGAAATTGGACGAAACTATGACCAAACTTTCATTCAATTTGTTCTATTTTCACCCTCTTCATCTGAAATATTGTCGACACACAATAAAATAAAACAGTCATAAGGCAAGTGGACATTTCAAGAGCTCTGAGACGGCCACATAGACAGCGGCCTATTTCCTTAGCAATAAACATTTATGACTGGAGTAATTGACGGCCCCTTCAAAGAAACTCATAAATATTTCACGCAATAATTTTCATATGGCTAAATTCCTGGACCTCAGCTTGTCCCAACGAGACGTGGGGAGGAGAGAGTCAATCTTACCCGTAGTAACGTGGTGTTTCTTCATCCAGGGGTAAACTACTGTAGGCTGCTTGGCTTGTATCCCATGTTGGTTCTTTGTGTTTTGTTGCTGTCCACAAGTCCGGGGGCCAGTCACTTGGACCGGGGGACACGGCTCGGTCTGTGCAGTGAAAGGGCTAGGGTGGCTGGCTCGCTCATGCACATGACCCCGCGGCTGCACTGTAGAACCCTGCACAGTGGTACAACTGAAGGGTTGCTCAGTGTAGTTTGACCGTGGATAGATTCCTGGATGCTGGAAACCTGGGTCCTGCGCTGGACCGTAGTAGCCTGTCCCCTGGTCAGGTATATAGCTATTTTGCGAATATTCCTCACAAGGAGGAAATTTTGGGTCCACATACTTAGAGTCCACCATAAACGAACTCATGGTCATTAATTTCTGAAGGTAGAAAATACAAATTTTTCTCGAGTTGTCTTTTTTTCCACCCTCCATAAAGCCCTCCTACTTGCTGTCAACTGAATAAAGTTAGGGAACCATGTGACCAGATTGGCCAATGGAGGTAAAGCTAGTTCATTAACGGGTATACACTGCACACCTACAGCAGCAATTTCCACTGACTTAAAAAAAAACACCGAAATGATTTTGAATGAAAACAAATATTTAACCAGTTCCAATGCAGGATTGGCAATGTACTCGCTATGCTGAAAAATAAAATGTAACATTTTATGTACCTAATGTCAACAGTTTCATATCAATTGTGGTCATCCCTAACAGTCAATGGAAAATAATCTGAATGGATTAAATACAAAGTTTGGGTAGAGATGGACATTTAGATGGTTTTGTGTAATAATATGGTTAATATGCGTATTGTTCTACAATACTAAATCAAACTAAGGCCAGTGAGTCTGACAGATAAACAAACAAAAGATACAAAACGTCCCCCTGGCACAAAAAGAGGGGAATAAAGCCTGGGGACAATTGATGGGGACTGTCTTTGTCAAGAAGGGGTCATCCAAAAGTTACAAGAATCTCATCATTTCATCTACCCTATCCCTTTCAAAACTATTGAAAGAGCCTCGTGGCAACCAACCAATGCCAAACAGTCAATAATTCAATGATTGAAATGTTAAAACGTATGAAACCGTAAGAAAAAAATGCATTACTTTGATGCCATGTTAAAATCTGTTTAGATTTCAGTCTCCTATAACTTTTGTTATGGCAAGTTACTTTTTGTTCACTATCAAAACGAAAGGACTGTTTGGCTGTAATGATACGTGAACAGGCCAAAAAGTGACTCGTGTAAAAAGGCTTCTCCAAAAGCATGACTAGGACGATGTCTTTATATCAACGTAAATCACCAAATGAAATGACAAGTGACACTGAAAGAGCATATAACTCGAACATTTACTTTCACTATTAGAACAGATTCTACTCAATAGAATATATATAAATATCATTTTAAACAACCATTAGACACAATAGCTGGTACAATCCAGCAATCAAACGATGTGCACTCCATCATACAATGTTATAAATAGTTATGATTAGAAATTCTATAAAAGCAGTAAAGTAAATCGAAGTTTTTGCATCGACCATATACTCCCCTAGAATCGAATCTGTGACTGTTGTTTTATCACACAAATTCGGTTCTACAGGGTATATATAGACGACGGAATACAGGGGTCCCATCATTTCTCTCAATTCAAGAGTCCAGCCTTTAGATTCCGTTCTCAAAAAGACAAATAAAAAACCTATTCATACTCAATACACTCTTATACCGTCGACAATTGTAAGCAATGGATGTGTATCAAAATATGTTTCGATAAATTCCATCAAATCATAGCCCCTGATTAATCAGATCCAAAGTAGTTCATCAGTAAAATTAGCAATTCTGTTCCAGCTTCGAAATGCATTTAAAAAAAAATGTCAACCGGTTAGGCCTATTGGTTAGAGGTATAGGCAAACAACATAGGTCATTCACTATTAATTGGTATAGACTACCGATACTCACTTTGGAAGGATTCCATTTTTAAAAAACAAGTTAACCAGCCTACGCTCTACCCACAATCCGAGGCTTGAATATCGAGTGGACCCATAAGAAAAAAGCCTAAAGGCCACGAGGTCAAACTAAATCATTTGCAAACGTATCAAAAAGTTCAATTATTTTTACTTTAGCGACAGCTTAAAAAGTACAAAAGTTCACGATTCCCAAACGACCCTTCAGTTGACTACCTCCGTTGGTCTAAAGTCTAGGGAATATGCCACTATGCTATTGTCCTATAATAACATACCTTTTTGAATTAAATTAATATTTAAATTAAATTGTTCGTTTTAAAACACTTGATTGGCCATGTGCTTCACTTATTCACACAGGCCTTATGGTAAGATGCCCGAAGATGTGTCCTTAAATTATTTTCTCAAACTTATAGGCCAGGCCGACTTCATGTTTTGTTACTGGACAGTTTCAGTAGTCTAATTTCGGTAGTCGAATTCTAGTAGTTTAAGAACGAAGGTTATAGGCCGAACGTTTCACAACACGTCTACAACGTTTTCAAAAACTAAAATTGACCACATTAGAAGCCCTTATTTAACCTTGAGATAGTCGAAAGGTTTTCGTCCCATTTTCAAATGATCTTATTGTAAAATATTAATCACACTCTTTACACCTTTGTAATTACACGTCACAACATTTTAATGTGTTGGACAGCTTGACCTAGGTTTCACCTTGCCCTGAGACTTGTTCAGACAACTGCTCGGTCAAAGCCGAGATAGGATACCGAGGAACAAAAGAACGATGAAGTCAGCACTTGTCTTTATCCTTCGTTTGAACCAAGAATGAACCAACTTGCTATGTTTTGTGATCTATTTAGAGTTATGTTACTATACAACTGTTAATAGGTCATTGTTCCGATTTCAAGTAGCTATGTCACTAAAGCCAGATTCTATGCCAAAACACCATCGACAACATGTATAATTTAGCCTATGGATTTAAGTTGCAAAAAACATTTGTATTTCTCCTGGAATCTTATTTGTGGGCTATTTCTTATAAATAAAGAGACAATAAAGCTACTCTTTTAAACATGCCATCTTAGACTACTGAAATTCTTTTAGAAATGCAATTCTCATTTCAATAAAAATACCATCTCAATATAATATAGCCTGTCAATTGTAGGCCTATTAAAGCGGTTGTCAGTGCATTGAACTTCGAAATACACTAATTGTCAAAGTGGCAGACAGGCTGCAGAAAAACAATTTTTAAAAAGACTCCTTTACATTGCTAAAAGAGAAGAAAAAAAGAAAAACCTAGGCCTATGCCTACTGTAGTGTAGTCCTTTATAACACAATTCTGATTCGTGCATGTTGTCCTTGCCTCATGCTGCCTCATGTAAAAGTGTTTGTATTGGATAACAAACTAAATCATCACTTCCAATGTCATCACTTCACTTCCTACATAACGTCACAATGTAGGCCTATAGAAACACCCTGATATGGGTCAATTGACGATAGTACAAGGAATTATGATTCGATAATATTCTGTACACTACTAGGGGGCGCGATAGAGCATGGCTATTATTAAGATATTGTTGGGGTATTAAGATTCAGAAGGACTGATGTGTATTTAACTTAATTAATACAGTGTTGTAACAAGGCCTATGTCACCATAACGTAATTTAAGGAAACGCTAATAACTGTAAACGCCATTAAGTCTGTGACAACAGGTTGATATTTTTCCCTCCGAATTCAAAGACTTCAGATCCCCACAAGCCTATTAGCCATTGTCATTAAAATATGTGCGTATTGCAGACAAATTCAAAAATGTTACAGGTTTTAATAAACCATCACGCAATATTAGTCTATTTGAAGCAAAAACGAATATGCCTATAGGCTACAATATTAGCCATTGTCCAAAATGCATTGTTTATCTAACGACTGATTTGAACGATTATTGGTTATAACAGCCGTAAACAGCCAAGTATTGACATATTCAAACACTTCCTAATTGTTTCCCGTACATCCTGGCCAATGCAAAATACACATCCTACTGTGGTTAAAGTCGTGGATTTCGAAGCAGGCAAACAAAACTGCAGGAGACAGACATGTATACCTGATGACATCAGCATGCGCACGCAGTAGTTTTAGTAGCCTATCAAATGATAAAACAGAGCTCACCGCAAAGACCAACGTATTGCATCGAATAGGCAAACATATCCATGTTCAGACAAAACCAGAGGTTTATACTTGCTTCCACCAATTCCAAGGTCTATTCCAAGCCATCTGCACGGCCTTACTAATACACAATGAGGATTATATTTTGGCTTGTCAACTCCCAGGCCATAAAACAAAGTTTAATGGCATCACGTGCTCCCCCCACAGCCATTCATGACACCGCACTGGTGCCATAAATAACCCTCAAAGTTGCACTTATTCAATAATGCCGATTAGCTTGATGGTATAAAAAATAAAAGGGATGTATAATTATAATACATGTTATGCAATAAAAAATAAAAAATAATATATATATTTTTGTTTCACACTTGCTATTTCAAGTTCACCTTGTTGTGGAATTTAATGTGCGTCGTTAATATGAATATGTGTTTTTAGGTCAATAGAAGACATGTCAAAAGTCTAATAAAGTAATCTGTTCTATAGTTAGGTTCAAAATGATTGGCACCCTTGATAAAGATGAGCAAAAATAACTGTATAAAATAAATAATTACAAATACTGAGCTATATTGTATGCTCAAAAAGATGGAGAAATTAAATTATTTTATACTAATACAATTACTTGGAGAAAGATATCTTGTCCAGCAAGTAATAATATATATTTAATTTAAAGATGTTGGCACCCCTGTTTTTAATAACTTTCAATAGCCTACCTCACTTACTTTGCAAGGATAATGAACTGAGCCTTTTATTAAAGTATTTCATGAGTTAGAGAACACATTGGGAGGGATCTTAGAGCATTCATCCATGCAGAATCTTTCCAGATCCTTGATAACCTTCACTTCTTCAATTCAAATCACAGGTTTTCAATGAGGTTCAAGTCCGGAGACTGAGGCGGCCAATGCAAAATGTTGATTTTGGGATCAATTAACCATTTCTTTGTAGATATTGATCTGTGCTTGGGGTTATTGTCTTGCTGGAAGATACACTTCCGGCCACATTTCAGCCTCCTGGCAGAGGCAACCAGGTTTTTGGCTAAAATGTCCTGGTACTGTGTAAAGATCATGATGTCGTTGACTTGAACAAGGGCCCCAGGACCAGTGGAAGCAAAATAGCCCCATAACGTCAAAGATCCACCACCATATTTTACAGTAGGTATGGGTTTCATTTCTGCAAATGCCTCCTAATTTTGACGCCAAACCCACCACTGGTGTGTGTGTGGCCAAAGAGCTACATATTCATGTCATCTGACCGTAGCACCGGTTCCAATCCAAGTTCCAATGCCGTTTAGCAAACTCCAGCCATTTACATCTGTTGGATGACATGAAAATAGAACTCTCTGGCCACTCACACCAATGATGTGTTTGGTGTTGAAATGAGAATGTACATGTAAAAACGTACCCCATATACCTACTGTAAAATATGTTGGTGGATCTTTGATATTATGGGGCTATTTTGCTTCCACTGGTCCTGGGGCCCTTGTTAAGGTCAACCGCATCATCAACTTTACCCCAGTACCAGGACATTTTAGCCAAAAACCTGGTTGCCTCTGCCAGGAGGCTGAAACGTGGCTGCAAGTGTATCTTCCAGCAAGACAATAAGCCCAAGCCCAAGCACACATCAAAATCCATTGATACATTGTTAATTGACACAAAATCAACATTTTGCTATGGCTGTCTCAGTCTCCGGACTTGAACCCCATTGAAAACCTGTGGTTTGAATTGAAGAGGGCAGTTCAAAAACGCAGACGAAGGTTATCAAGGATCTGGAACGATTCTGGATGGAGGAATGGTCTAAGATCCCTCCGAATGTGTTCTCCAATATCACAAACATTTTAGAAAAAAGACTCAGTGCCATTATCCTGGCAAGGTGAGGTATTGAAAGGTATTGAAAAAAGTAATTGCCAATAACTTTGAACCCTATCTTTTTGATAAAATTAAGTATAACCACAAAATCTCTTTCTGTGGGCAGTTGTATTAGTATAAAATAATATAATTTCCCAATTGTTTTGAACAAACAATATAGATTCATATTTGTATAATTTATTTTATACAGTCTTTTTTGCTCATCTTAGTCAAGGGTGCCAATCATTTTGGACCTGGGAGAAACAGGTCAACATCTACCTATATCTACCATATTTGTTCTGCTTGACTGCTTGCCCATAAAGGCCTAACTTTTAAAAAACGGATGATGACTCTGTGATCCCTGACGTAGTCTACACACATCTGTGGGTGTTTCGCTCACCGTTTCCTTTCAGTAAAGTTTCATAAAAGATGCCCTGCTGGCTTGAGGTGATTCAGAAGCACACACGACTATTAAAACGTTCTAACCATCAAATGCATCACACGCATTTGTGTAGGCCAGTCTCATATGACTCCAATACTCTCCTTATTAACTAAACCCTCTTAAAAAAATAGTTTGGGCATACGAAAACGTCACCTACATATAGACTGATATTTCAATTCAGAAACCACTTCCTTTCAATTTCTTAGGCATACTACGCATCGCTCGGTCATATTGTGTAAGGACCAATCATATTCCAGGTCGGTGACCTATAAGGTAAACTATGCGGAAAAAGAACCAAGGGATAAGTGAATGTTGGACAACAGCGCCTCTTGCTGGAACATGATAATAATTTCCCTTTTTCAGCGTGTTCAGTTTTTCTCCCAATCAATATGGCACATAACCAATTTGTAGCATTTTAGCATAACCTGGATTTTAGCATAAACTTGCATGCCATTATATTTTGCTATATGTTTAAATGGTAGGCTTTGTATGCAGTTCAATCCGAGAAAAATCCATAGATGATCTAGGTTTATTATTCGTTCATCCCTTATACCGCAGATGATTGGATTAATATGCTCCCACGATGTTCAATAATTGCATAATGTATAGGCTAAACTAGACTGGCAATCCCAAAAAAATCCTTCGTATGGCTAACCACTGCAACCGCAAAATGTTTAACACTGCAATACAAAACACACACCAAACATAATAATCAAGGGAACTGTTCTCTCGCTCTGTTTATTTTTTTAGATCAATTATATATCTATACGTTGATGTACAGTGTAATATTGTATTTAATTTATGGGCGATATGATGTAAGAACGAACGAAGAACGAAATGACAACGCTATATCCATATATATATTGGGACGTGATGTGATTTCCGATCCAGAGTTAAGACTAGAAGCTAATCGAGTCATTTAAATGCTCCGCGTTTTGTCATTCGCAGGCCCCACTTTTATAGGCTGCCCTCGTTCCAGGCTTTCTCTCGTTTGCCGCATTGCAGTAAGGATGTAAATACTTTCGCAGCTGCCTGTCAGGCAACAGTGAAATACTGTCTTTGTTCCGTTGCCCCCCATCTCAGGCAGCTGAAAACATCTATGAAAACTGCTTCTCTGGTGGGAAAGCTCAACAACTGCATTTCTGAAAGGTTAACATTATATGTTGCATTTTTTTTCCACACGTGTGTGTGTTACAACATGACAAATTCAAATGTTCTAAACATCCATATCTGAAAATACAATGCAAATGGTTCCCTTGTTTAGTTCAACTATATAACAATGTGTAGGTCTATTGTTGTTATTATATGGCCTATGGAGCAATAGCTTGAGTGTAACGATATATTCACAAGTAGGCCTACACAACGTCCTTGATAGAACGTGGAACTAATATTAAGACCATATCAGGTGACTTCATACAAATTCCATCATGCAGATATCCATTACCTCGCACAACCGTAATGACATCGACTTCATGCACCAAAAGAGGACTAATGAATAGAATTCACTTAGAAAATCGAACTGTCTAAAATCATCTGGCAGCCAGCTCCTCAAAACTCAATTAGGCTGCGTGTCACTTCAGAGACATTATACAATCAATGATATATATATCAAACATACACAAAGATACACATATATAACGAAAACATATAGACGGACAGACATACAGACAGACGGACAGATACTGTTCAGACGTACAAACATCGAAATAACCCATCCCCGCAAGCACTTCAAAGTTAGTAAACATTCGTTTTAGGCTACTGAAGCTAAATATGCGTCCTAATATACATTAATCAGTTTGGCTAAACTAACATGAACACGTCAACCCATTGTCACAGCAAATTACAATTCAATCATACGTAGCCTATTGGTAAAATACCGATCACAGTTTTATGCGTTCAGATTCATGTTAAATGTAAACGTTCATTGGTGTTGACTCATAATACATGCATAACAGCAGTTTTAGTTATCTTAAACATGTGTCTTTTGGCTTTAGTCTATACATGTCATCTCGACTGAGGTTCTGATTAGCCTATACTGCTAATATACCCTGGTGCAACGAGACAGGAAGTAGCATAGAGAAATTCAATAAACAACCATTCTAACATGATGTTTGTAACATTAAATGCTTACCTAATGCAGTTGGGTAATCCATGTGTTTTCTTGTGGTGACTCTGTATAAATAATACATGATGTTACAGTGAAACTATACGGATGATGAACAGCAGAGGCTCTCCTTTCGATGTTCGGTATGCACACAGGAAGAAACGCTAGCCCTGACAAGTCAAGTAAATAACTATATAGTTATCGAGGATCTGGTAGGTTCACACTTTCATTCAGGCAATAATAAGGCAACTTTTGAGCGAGTGTAGGCTGAGCGTTTTGGTTGGGGACGGTATAGCAGCAGAATGCAGAGAAAAAACCGCTTGGGAAATCAGGAAAAGGGCCATGGAGACGTTTGCCTCTTGCACATGACCAGTGGCATCCAATGACAGGCGATAGAGGCACATAAAAAGGTCTATTACCAAGTTGTAAATTCTCCTCTCACAAAAAGACATTTCGACTGCAGCAATTCACCCTGTTTTGCGCATAATGGCGGGGGCCATTCCCCATTTCTTCTCAGAAAGCTTTGCTTGAAAATCTCATTTGGAAAGTTAACGAACAATGCCCCTGCTTCTTGAATTGAAATTGTACATGTTAGATTTTAACCGCAGAATAACCACATTTGCTAGTTTTGAGTCAGAAGATTCGTGCATACGGAATATATTATTTTTTTCTAACATTATAATAACATATATATTACCATGTTGACGAGCATAAACATCAGTTATACTAAACATGTTGAGTAAATGTCGAGCCTAAATATTTCATACAGCTAATAAACTATATTCTAGAATAGGTCAATGGTTGTAATAAAGTACATTTGGTCTTATATAACAGGAAACATGAGGCCAACATAGTATTTTTTTAGTTCATGAGGCCAACATAGTATTTTTTTTGTTCATGAGGCCAACATAGTATTTTTTTAGTTCATGAGGCCAACATAGTATTTTTTTTGTTGTAAAAACAAGATACAAAATAATAATGAAAACCTTCATTGGCACTGGCACTATGCAATATTTTTACCACTAATCAAAGATAATATTTTCATTAGCAACATTTCCGTTGTGGCTAAATGTATGTCTTGCGTTGGTTACAATGTCGCATAACGCATAACCGAAACAAATTCGACCAGGCTCAATGTGGCGTTGAAAATAGGGTACAACAAATATTTATTGAGAAGAAAAAAACTCTTTAGACCTACTAAGCTATGCATGCAGTAGTCCTCACACACCTTTTTGGCCAGACTATCATCCTTTACTCCTAGGATATTAAAATCATAAAATGAGGTGCTGTTCTAACTAACAAGTTATACTTGTGGGCCTATTTTTCATATATTGAATTCATAAAGGTGAAATAAAGGACCATGATTGAATATTTACGCAAATATAGGCTACCTAAACACAATAATACAGCACACATGCACGTATTATTAAGGCAAACCAAATGTATCCCTATTAGTCCAGGGAATCCAGGACTATGATTTTTTAAAGACTATTACGCATTATGTCATAAGATGTAAAAAAAATTTTTTTAAATACTATAATGTATTTTGGCGTATTAATCATTGCTCAGTATTTTCTTGGGGAAACTAAGCAACAAAGAAACATAAACTTACATTACATGTGTATGTTATTATTATTATTATTATGAGTACAATTCATTGTAGCAGTCTTTCTTTCATGATAGTACCAATGTGCTTCGGGTCTGTAAAGACAGCGAGAAGGCAGTGTACACAAATGGCCTTTAGGATGTTTTCGTGTGTATATTTCAGCGTGATTCGGCTGGGCATGGGTATGCGTAATGCGTGCGTAAAATGGGGATTGTATTCTGTTGCATTCTATTGTTGTGTTTCAGTGGGATTGGTACCATTGGAGACAGCATTTTTTAAATGGTAAACTCATTTTCTTAGTGTGGGGTCGACAGATCGAACCTTATCTCCCTGGTCACATGGGGTTGGAGGCAAAATTCTTTCTTCTGCTTCAGTTTTATGGCCTACCGACTGTCTGTTTCTTCTCCTCACTAGGGGTTAGAAGACTGCATTATGCAATGTTCCATTCCAGCATATTATCATTATTTTCAAAGAATTGTGCAATTTTACGGCAAGAGAAGGATATTTTTGAAAATAGTAAGCCTAGGAATTGGGCCTGTACGTGATTTGAAAGCACATTTTACGAGAATCAACCAACCTTGAGGTCTCATCCAGAGGAGCGTCTGTGGAAAAGACGGGCTTTCATTTAGGCGCTCTGGTAGTTCGCCAGTATTACCACCGGACGATTTATAGTCAAGGTATTGTAGCAGCTCGGTCTCTTGCGGTGTCGTAAAGGCTTGCTGTCTCTGTAAATTATCGTATTTGTGAAATTTAGAGCAGTCGCCATGACACGTAATTCCACAAGGATTCGGTTGATAACTTGCGCGCTGCTTTGCATGATTATAAAATTATTGAACTTGATGCAGAGGCTGCTACAGACCCAACAGACAAGCTTGTGGAAAGGCTCAATTGTAAGCTGCAAGAAATGCCTTTTCTGTTTGTAGGCCCAACTGCAATATAAAGGCTCGAAATAACAACACATTTCTGCCTAATTTTAAGGACAATTCCAACGATTCAATTGTGACTGGAGTAGGCTAGTTTTGTTGTCCAACAGTCTTACGGTTGGTTTAGTTTTTTAAATTCCAGAAGTCAGTAACTGTCGACTGCTGAACATTGATCAAGCACACCTAAAGACACATTTTCCGTTTCTTCTGATCCCAACGCATGAAAGGAACCAGGGACGGAAGAATGTTTTGCTATAGGTCGACTTGTCCTGCGGTATATATTATTTATATGTTTGTTTTTAATGAGACTCATAGATAACTTTGTCCCCAAAATAGCGGAAAAAAGAAACCTACAAAGAGGCAAGGTCAACAGATGATGATGATACAACCGCATACCGTAGGAGCAAAAACATCCTAGAATTATATGTACAGTAGTTAACATCACTGGATGAGGCTGAAAAAAAATACAAGTGGAGGGACTTCAGAGTTCAGTGTTTGTCCCATGAAAGAAAACAGTTCTAATATTTTCGTATATGTAGGCCTATCCTTTCCTTTTCATTGGTCTTCGCTAACATTTCAAGGACATTTCTGCTAGGCCTAGGTGAACCAATAAATCAACTAATACAAATAAACAAATAAATAATCGTAATTAATAATAATCCTATTAATTATCATAGTAACTCAAATCATTAATTACAAACTATTATACCGATTGCTCTAATGTAAAAGCATATTTTCACTGTTTTCTGTTATTAATGTAGGTATGGTTATAGGCTAATTACGCTCATTATATTTAAGGGTTAAAATAAAAAATCTAGTCAGCGACACAATACTAAATGAGAATTTTCGCCAAATCTATAATTGCAACTATAACACTCAATATGTTATTTGATGTAGGCCTATAGGCCTATATTCTATCTACCGATAAAAGCGATCTAACAAAGCCTCCAATCTTTAGAAAATATATATTTTTAATTAATTAATTGAATATTATATTTGAAACAAACATTTAGGGCCTATACCTCGATCAACCCATCGACCGCCATTGAGATGTAGTCTTGTGTAGAACAACGTCGCCCTCTAGCGCTCTTGATTACCAACAAAATGCTCCCCCAGTATAGAATAAGTTGTCTCTCTTCATTAACCAATAATACTATCTAGTAGACCACTTTAGCAATACTTGGAGAATAGGGGGAATTAATGTGTCAATCATCATTATTTATTTTCAGCAAAGTAACCAGAGCGATTACAAATTATGCATCAAAATCCAACTGTATTCTCAGATGTTTCAACACCCCCTGATAAACAATGTACGTTTCACATAAAACGCAGGTCTTTTTTTTTTACACACAGAACAGTAATTACATGTGACATTTCATGGAATTTCAGAAACAGGGTCTAAATCCACCCTTGCAGTGCCAATAGATCCACCGCTGTAAACGGCCTTCTAGGCAGCAGTCAAAGTGAAGTTTTGCCCTCTCAATAGGAAATGCAGTTGATGAATAAACGTGACTTTCTATCCATTAGGGGGTCTGATTTCCTCTCAGTCACGAAGACAGACAATTTATCGACCAGACACCCTGTAGAAAAAAATGGCTGCATTTCTGTTAGTCAGCAACAGACTCAAACACCCCAAGTAAGAGTGTTTCAAAGGAGAGTGCAATTATTGCCCTGGCTCATAAACTCATTTAGACCAGACGTCTAGCCATCTATATGGGTTTATTGGACCACGTTTCTTCCTGCTTTAAAGCAATTATACGTACAGGTTGGACAATAAATTGGAAATCCGTGCAACACCTCTCCCAATCATAAATTCTTTATTACTAGTCTTTTTAAACCATGTTCATTCTCCTACTTTTCAAGTGAAGTCCAACCACCTTGTAAGCCAAATTCATACTAGGAAAACAATCCTGAAATGGTAGTTCACTACACCAAGTGGCACCTTTTAGATGTTTCATTCTGCAGACCTTAAAACATTTTTTTAAAGACAACGAAATGTCCAATCATTGAATCTCCAGGCTCATACAGATTAACCAAAATAAATGTATTTAAGTGAAAGAAACGTTATCATTAAGCCTACGTCGCCCCTCATCAACCCATCTAATTATGTTTGCAATAAGGCGTTATTAGTCCTCCCTCTCAATTCTTACGAAGTACTGCTTTGATGCGATGGGGCCTACACTAGCCCATAGCTTTATATTAAGAGTCGGTTAATACACGTTGTTGAATTGGTGTTCAGAGCGTCAGGAATAACTATATACAGCAATGCATCTCAAATTGAAATATATATATATATATATATTCAAATACAATGTAGCTAGGCTAATAACAAGCATGTCTATATAGGGACAACCACTGCAAAACCACTGAGCAGAAAATGTGATTTAAGAACAATTTAACGGTTAAATACAGCCGGAATTGGATTGTAAAAATGCAGGAATATTAGCCTATGTAATGATTAAGGCTACGCCCAATAGCATTCTTGTCTTTTTGCAAAACTAGCAACCTCAGAAAAAACATGATGACAATATCATAAATACTCAAAAACATGACCCTTTCGTTTTAAATTCTTGCCCTAGAGTAGGACAAACATACTCAGTTGGCCTCTACTTTGTTAAATCATTTCCAATTTGCGTGAGGATTCTTTCGCCGAAATATAAAGCATAAATGCAACTTCTTAAAACATTCGATTTTTTTTTCTAAAAGGCTACACGACTAAGAAAACTATATATGCAAGCATATTATTCCCTGGTCTCATTTTGGGCATAAATACTCGAGCTCGGGTTAATCAATAGAGTAATTCGTTTAAGACTCAACATTTACTTTGATTAAAACAAAAAAGAAAGACAGCGTATTTCCGGGCATGTTGAGTCAACCTTTCCATTTGATACATCAACACAAAAATGCATAGCTTAAGCTCCAACCAACCTTTTATTCTAAGTAATCACAACAATATGATACATCAAAAGGCGAGGGACTACACCCAGTCTAGTTATAAGTGATCCTTACTGCCTCTCTCTCTGTTCATCTTTTTCATTTTCATTCTTCTGTTCTGGAACCAGATTTTGACCTGCCTTTCAGTTAAATTGAGAATTCGAGCAACTTCGTATCGTCGATCTCGTGTCAAATACATGTTGAAGAGGAATTCTTTTTCCAGTTCTAGTGTCTGATATTTCGTGTATGGACATCGCTTCTTCCTTGTTGACCGTGCATGAATCCAGTTTGCTGCAGGGTTGTCTGGAGAAGAGAGGGGACAAAGTTGAAACTCACATGAGAATAAGCAGGAAAACGAAATAAAATAGCAAATACAAGCATCGGAATGTAATTAAATACTGTATAATTGTGCAAAAGACTGAATTTGTGGATATAATTATTATCACACTTTTGTGTTAAATACCCACTTTACAGCAGTGGGTAGTTTTTTTCGGCCCGTGGTTATGAGCTAGACACTTTTATAGGTTAGTAAAACCTCCAGTTTTACACACCCAGCTCCTACAGTTCTTACGGTTGTAAATCAGGGGGCAATTCCGTTTACTTACTTGGGTCAAGTTGTTGTTGTTGTTTCTCTTCTTTAGGCTCGCTGTGACTCGACATATCACTGCCAACGCTCTCTTTGGTTACTTTTTCTGGGCATTCGGATACTCCACATGCGTAATCAGGGCCAGGGTCGACCACCGGAGTCTCTGTCTCAAAAGTGGCACTCTCAGTCCTTTTCGGTGGTAAACTTTCGGGCTTGGTTCCATAATGCCGACTGTTAGAGTGAAAGCCGGAGAAAGAAACGTTAGAAATTGGGTCTATCCAGGACCGAACATATCTGCTGTCTGCTGCGGAGAGATGGGACTGGTGGACGTAAGGATGGTAAATCCCTGACACTGCGGCAGTGGACTGCGTGTGAACAGAGGACCAAGACCCTGGGAAAACGGCTGACTTGGGTGCAAAACTGCAGGAGGAAAAATCTGCATTGTCCCCAACACCTGATGGCCTTGAGGTCGTAGTGTGCGGACCCTGGATAAAACGCGCCCCGTACACATCCTCCACTTCATGCCCCATTATAGAGTCCACATAATAGTTACTTAGAGTGCTACTGGTCGACATTTTTGGATCCCTTCGTAGTCATATAAAAGGTTACACTGTTACGGAAACCTTCCCTCTGAACAATCATAGTATTTTTGCTGGCTTAATCTTCAGGGATTGGTTACATGAATCACGTGATCATATTTACCAATACAGTGAGTAAATCAGTCCGCTGGTAACGGTAGGCCTATCTTTAATTTGCCTATTTATTCAAGAGTGCCAATAAAACCAAATGTTTGAAGAGAAAAAATGTAAAACCTTAAGAAATTCTGTGTTTCTGGGCCTTTTGAATGTGCATACATACGGTTGAGGGCGGTGCCGGACTATTTTTTTTTTTTTTTACGTCAACAGATTAATACACACATTTATTTCACAACCACCACTCAACATTGATGCCATTGCATATTATGCATGTAAACTCTTACAAGATATCGTCATAAGGTATGTCATACACTCAATGCCTGTAAAACATTTTATAGACTTCTGAGTTGTAAGTCCTCGTAAAATAAATGTAATAACATGCTGTAAAATAACGAGACACCATTTCCGCACCGACTCTGTTTTGGAATTGTTCGTTTTTATTAAACAGGAGTCACTTTCACTAGTTTGGTTGGTCTTGTAAGTTTGAATCCGGAAGTATTATTTGTATACAAATTGTATGTATCTAAAGGAGAGCCATAGGCCTAATGTTTTTATGATCAATAAAATCTTTATGAGGTGCGTTTGATTATACATTAATGTGCCCTTAATAAAACGGACTCTTGGCGCAACAAAGTGGATCTGTGCAGAGTAATGTCTAAAAATCTAGATTTAAGAGGGCCTTTTAGGTTTTCTTACTTTTGAGAACACATAACTTCTTGATTAGGCTATTAGTCGACGACTCACCGCAATAGCATTGGAACTAGCCTACTTTTGCAAACTCTCATCAAGACACATATACAATGAATAGGCCTAGAAACGTAAATAAAATCCATAAACCGATGTATTTCAAATCCATGGTCAGGATGGAGCAAAAACAAGGAGAAAGAAGGAACAGAACCACACCGCGGTGAGCTGCCAATGAAGTTGTGCTTGAACGTCATTAGGTCCATACATTAGGTCCCCGCTTCGTCAGCGTTTGCTCGAGAGACATAGCATATTATAGGTCTTGTTATAAGACCGTATAAGGGCTCACATATGCTTATAACACGTTATAGAGCATTAGCCTATACCTGGATGCTTTAAGTAAAGTGTTACCAAACGAATGATGCGGCCAAGGGGGCCAATGTTAAATAAAACCATACAATCGTTGTTGTTGGTGGTGGTGGTGTGTGTGTGTGTGTGTGTGCGTTTCAGCATTCATTCATCTGGACATGACGGGGTGATGTGTGAGTAAAAGTGAGGCAAAGGAAAGCGGAAAATAGGAGTACCGAGTTCAAATAGTCTGCACAGATAAAGAGCTATACACTTGGGTTGGACTGTACACAGTGGCTGAAGACAAGTCTACTAGTGGGCAAACTATATGCAATTATAAGCCTACAAAACAAAACAAACCATCTCATGACGTTTAACTGCATCAACATAAGCAACATTTTGAATCATGACAGAATGTTGCGCCAATATTTTATTTCAATTATTATTGTTTTTAATCAGAAGTAAACATTATTGTACACTATATATACACTATATTATATTTAGGTGGTATGGAAACAACCGTTTTGATCAATAAAGCAATTTAAATAGGCTATTGTTATAGGCCTATCCCTCTACACACTGAGAATAAATAGTTCTATATGGAAACCCTAATGAACCGTTTTTCTAAGAGTGTAGCGCATTTATAGTAGCATATATCCAGACGCCAATGGCTGTTTTGTAGGTTGATTAGGAACCTTCCCAGATCCGTGTAAATATCGTAACATGTTAGCTACATAGTTATATAGGGCATTATTGGATATTAGTCTTATTTTTGTGTATTTGAATAGAAGTAAGTATAAATGTGTATTTGGTGTATTTGAATAGGTTTTACAGTCCACGAACGCCAATTAGATACCTTATTCACAATCAACAGCTAAAATTACTTAACTTTACAGGCTAACTTTCTTTTTCATTACAGTCAAGTTGCTGAAAGCTAATTGAAAATAGTCCTAATAACTAATTAATGATATAATAATTAAAAAATAATTCAATAGATAATAACTTAAGGCCTATAAGATCATTTGAAAATAGCCGGGCCGAAATTATGTTGAGTGTAGCTTAACGCTAAAATTGAGATGCTTCATATTTGGGACCCTGCACACAGGCCTAAAGATAAAATACTTATATCGTTATTAGACTTGTTTTTCTCTTACTTTTCATTTACTTTGATTCTAGCACGATAACAATTTGAAGCTACGGACCAGTCCCTATGAATTTTAACGGAACTGAAAGAACGTTAGGGCCTATAGTGTACCAATTCCAGAAATAGTGCTCTACTTGACTTTTAATGTATTTCTTACACACCTGCCCGATGAAAAATCCTTGGCTTACTGCAAAACAAAACACTGAAATAAGAAATTACATTTGACAATCAATTTATTGCAGGATACATGCCACAAACATGCATAAGATGTACACTCATTTACATTGCTCACCACATTTATAAGCGGAAACGTTTAGAAGATTACTTACGATTCAGCTGACGGTTTGCGCTTAACTCTTAAACGAATGTTTAACTATTCAACCACTATTAATGTGCTTTCATGTCCGAAAAATAATAATCTTACAAACAAGTCACTGTGACTTCCTTAGACTCAATCAAACCAAACAGTCCAATAATGAATACCTACTATATTTTAATAATTTAAGACCTAGCCTCCTGTATGTACCCTGTGATGAAACATTCAAAATACACAATGCGTCACAATGTAAATGAGACAAAAATAGCAAATACAGTCACAGTTTCAGTGAAAAAAAACAACAACAAAAAAATAAGTCCAATGCTGCCACAGCACTACTTTGTAGAGAGAGGAAAGGGACAATTAAACAAGCATTTGTAAGCATGCTCACGAAAAGGTGAGATTTGAGGTAAGTTCCCGAATTCGGTTTTCCCTGCTCATTTTCTTGAGCTTCATCCTGCGGTTTTGAAACCAGATCTTGACTTGCCTGTCGGTGAGGTTAACGCCTTTACTGATCTCTAGACGGCGCTCTCGAGTCAGGTACATGTTGAATAAAAACTCCTTTTCCAATTCCAGCGTCTGGTGCTTTGTGTAGGGGCATCTTTTCTTCCTGCCGCTTTTTGCAGTCAACCAATTGCTCGTTGGAGGGTCAGTTTTGTTGTCTGAAATGAAATCAAACCAACACATGTTTTAACATGGCAAAATATGGAACTATCACAACTATGTTTTCTTTAGTCACACAGCTCTGATCAGAATGATAGAACGCTTCCGTTATATTGATTTAGTTTTAGCTTGTATGGGTATTGTTGGTTAGTAGTCGTAATCTGCTACTACCATGTTGAAATATTACAGGCTGTAAACTCTAACTAACAACACCTGCTCTAAATTACACGAGTTTTTAGACCAAAGTCATATTTGACATGCATATTAGGCATACTGATGAAATCCACTACAATACACGTTTGTTAGAGCCTGCCGGAGTATTTCCGTATTATAATTTCGGAGGAAATTGATAATCACAACACTGAGGATGAAGATACAAAACAGACTACAAGCCTTATGTCTACTAGATGTTAATAATATGGATTACACTTCAATAAATAAATATCATTTTCCCATATAATATTTACCCAAATATAAAATGGAATATTCTGTTTTGCTACAATCAACAAAGTAACACATACATTATAAATATAGAAGAGAATAGACCTCAATGCAAATATGTGCGGGTCGAACAGTTTCCTGTAGCATTTTACTGCAACCTGAGTAAGGCTCTCATTAAACATTACGACTTTAGGGCTGTTTGTGTTTTATATTGGGTTTTATGATGCTGGAGCGTTCATATTACACCATGACACGATTCATCCTTGTATTGTACCTACCTTTCGCTTCCTTCTTTGGCAACTCTGGGCTGGAGACTGAAGCTTCAGTGGAGCAATTCTTCTCCTCCTGCGCGCTCGACTTTGGATCCGGGCTTTCCGCGGGGATGGGTGTCCTGCTTATCTCCCGGTTATGCGGTATATCAGCAGTTTTCTTTTCCACTTCGACAAAGGAAGACAACTGCGGTTTGGGAGTAATTCTGTTGAGCTGCATCAATGTGGTGTTTGGACTCGTCATCTCGTGGCCATAGTCCTGGTGTTTCCCACTCGCGTAAGTTTGGCTCAGTCTGAAATAGCCCGGAACAGGGATCTCGGGGCCATCAACTGAACACGATTCGGGGATTATATTAGAATATACAGGGACATCGGACGAGTTGACCTTTGCTATCTTGTCTGAATACATGCAGTAATTACTCTCCTCCTTAATGTTTTGTGAAAATGTGCAATTGGGCATCTGGTTGGATGGTTGCTCTATTCTGCAAGATCTATTCGGATCTGTCCAGTTATCAATTTGAGGTATGTAAGAGTGGACATTCATGCCCATATTTTGGTGGTTGACGTCCCCTCGTTTACCGAGAGACGGCAGGAGTCCACAGGTTTGCATTCCATAAGTTCCCATTTCTGCACCGGACGGCATGTACATGTTGCTGCTGGAGTAAAAGCTGTCTGTTCTGCAAGCGCCAATCAACGAATCAACTAAAAACGTATTTGCAGCAGGAGAGCTGTTGGGAAAGGACATTTTTGGAGAAGTTTTAAAAAGGAGAGAGATGTCCTTTGTAGGCTGACATATCTAGCACAACAATCTCCGTGTTGCTCAGGATGCCTCTCTACCTACCACATGACAAGCTCACCAATGAAATTTGAAAATGGCCTTGAGACGCAGCCTCTTTTTCCATCACATGGACGAATTGACTCATGGCTGGGAGGCAGACGTGGTCAACAGCGACACCTAGAACACGGACTTGAAATTGATTCCAAGACTGACAAAGGACATCTTGAACATTTAGCCTGTTCTCTTTGCTTGGCATGAAACAAAATCAAAGCTGATGTGCATGGTCTTAACCTGAACATAATGTACAGTTGCATCAAGCTCCAATGCCCATGCCAATGCCCATGCCTTGACAACTTTAAACACCTTTAACACCATTTAAGTTCACGACTAATAGGTCATCTACTCACTTTTACAGGCTATAGAACTACTAAAGCCAATCCTTTGACATTAACTAAAAATAATGACGGTGTAGTGATCAAAATCTAATCCTAACTGGATAGAAAAATCCATTTTACAGGAGGTCATTAAACAAAATTAAAAACAAATATGACTATTATAGGCCTATATTTTTTTTGTTGTCGTTGAATTCTTAATTAAACAGCGTCTGGTTTATGTAGGATGTTATTCTCTCAAAATGAAAATGCAAGGAAAGCCTACACAGAGGTGATATCGATTACCCGGTTCAATTTTTTTCAGAACAATTGTAATAGCCTTTGAATGCCTGCTCTGGGTATGGCGCACGTAGTTTCTTTGTGACCTATATGACGGAATAGGAAACTAATGCATTTGAATAACAATCCACGACAGCGCTAAACACACACCTTTTCTCAATTCAGCATCTCACATCGGTTTAGCAGGTCCGCGTTTTCAAATAGGTAGATGATGTGGATTTTTTTTACCCAGAGAAATAGCATGAATTCACAAATCAACAAGTATACAGAAACAGATTATTTGCTGAATACGACTACTAATTGTATTTAGAAGACGCCATTAATGACACTCTGAATAGGCCTACCGCAATGAGCCAAGTTTGTGCACGTAGATTACTAAACAAAATAAATATGGGAGGAAAGTATCAGCCTATAGATTATATCTAATAGGCTATATATTTATTTGTGGCCTATGTACATTTGTTTCATGATGTTTCCTGAAATTTAAGCATCGATTTTTTTATAAATGAACCTATGATAGCCTACATGCCTGTAAATGAACCCAAATACATTGCATGCACGCGTAAGGGGAGCATTGTTTTTTAAACATGATTTCAACAATGAGAGCGCACATCCAAGGACGTCCAACAACAGCCTAGCCCTACGTCTGAAGCTTAACCTTCAAGGTTGTAGGCCAAAAACAATGCTTCTGGTCAACCCTAATATGAAGATGCTTCAAATGCACGTTTGAGAAATCTAACATATAAGCTCGATCGAAAGAAGAGTGCGAAAGATTACAATATAAGGAATTAATTACAAGTGCGATATATATGTGTAGGCTGCTCCAATATATGTCTAAATGAACAATAGCCTCAAATAGAATTTGCTCTCCAAAATATTTTTTAAGTTATAAATGTCCTATACGGATATACATGCCAAATGGTCAATTACGCAAAAAAATGCAGACATACAATATGCTTCTATTAAACATAGAAAATGAACAACTCACGTTTTAGGATAAGTTACGAATTCACCAGTGTGCCATGTGTTGTTTTTAACTTCAGGAATACAACATCAAAACCATCCAGGTGTTCTGACCGTGATTATAGTGCATTTAATAATTAAGCAAATCATTCCGTAAAATACAAACCCATGGTCTATTCAACATTTTAGGTTTACACATCCCATTTTAAATCATCCTTTTGCCCTATCAGGTAACATCGGTTGAAATGATTAGACATCATATTTACTAGATAAGGCTTAACGGCCGTCCAAATCAAAATACCTAGTTTAATGCATCGATAATGCACACGACAATTTCAGTCTAACCAGGGTTGATTGAGGAATCCAGAGAGGTCATGTGCCTTATTCCATCATGTAACAAGTATTTAATTACTTTAGGGTTTCCTTGGAATGGAAACTAAGTTTAACCCAGCATTATTTCAAGTCATGTTCAATATATGCCAGGGTCAAGTTGGACTTGGTGTCTTCTATAGGCCTATGATATACAAATCCACATAGTTAAGGCTACGGTTTAATCCACTTTAAAATGGTGGCGTTAGGAACAGTGATATTGACCCTTTGATTGCAATGCATGGAATGCATGAACGAAACAAAGTCTGCTTGGGCTACTGTGTTTTTATTTTATTTTAATTAAACTACGTTTACCAGAAGGAAGTCAAGTCAAAAAAGACAGCCAGATCACCGAACGTATGCTATATTCTATCACCAAACCACAAACAAGAACATTTACAAGCCTTTCAATAATATTCCAGACCACAGCTGTAATTCAACCTATGTGTGTTTTCATGCACAAACTCAGACCGAAACTTGCTACACGTCTGCCCTCGTGTGGTTAGAATAGGAACGAGCAGTCCTGCACATTTGTCTGCACAAATGTTTCTTCCCCAACTAGGCCTATTTCTTGAACCAAAAACCCAATAAAAATGTTAAATCAAAAGACTGACTGATATATGTGTGTTTGCGACTTATTTCCTACAGCTAGGAGTACAATTCGAATGATCAGATACACTAACATGTCCAACATGGCATGCCTATTAGACCACCTGGGCCTACATTTTTCAGCGGAAAGAAAATCATTACGCGATGCTAAAAGTGAAAAAATCACTGGTCACAGAAATATTTAGGCTTATTTAGGATGACACACTGGTCGACTGGTTCACTTTTAGTACACTGCAGTGCACTGCCTTACTTCGTTAAATTCAAACACACGAGGGACCTATCCGTGGATTCGAATTAAACCTTTGATTATGACACATATTTTTGGTTTCAGTGTTGTTACTTAAGCTAAACTATATTATACTCTTGTAAGACTGTAAGAAGTCGTGCGTAATGCTACCACATCAGAAGATTGCGGATGATTTCATGAATATTGCATTAGGCTAAATGTAATGCAACATCTTAATTGGTTAGTATGTAGAAGACAGTTATCAACTTCAAACAAGAAACTGTATCCCTGAATCTGCTTACTTTTCATACAGGAAAACTCACTGCTTCGCAGCCATATTGGAATCCTACTGCAATGCAGATATCATTCAGGAGGCGTCGTTTTTCAAGACATCAGCCAAAAGGCGCCAATAGCCTAGTTATTAATAAATAAGTGATAGGTGACGACATTGAAGTTATACGGGAAATTCAAAGGCAGGGAAGAACATTTATTAATTCAATTAACAATAGGCTATTTGATACAAATAATTAAAACAATTATACTAAATACGCCACTTTTTTAAAGCTGCCAAATCAAATCATAGGGTTTGGGTTTTCTTCGCTTGTATGTTAAATATGAAAAATAAAAAATATATATACTATAAATGCTTATATAAAGTAATAGATCGTTTTGATCGTGTACATTTTGCGTTCCTTTAAATTCAATAACCTGACAAGTAAACAGTAGCCTACTGCATTCTTCTAGACTATTTTGGGGTAGGGCCGCATTTGGAGTGGCCAGAGGGTCCAATAGCCCCCAATTTAGACATTTACAGCTACTTTTTAGTATACTGTCTAGACGGTTCAAGGTTTAGAAAACCGCCTAAGTGTAAGACAAAATAAAGGGAATAAAAGGTCTAGTCTAAACTTTGAAGTTGAAGCAAGTAAGAGGCGCTGCTTGGCTATAATAACAGGAAATGCACTGTATAGTCCTGTGGCCTACTGATATAACTACTAGTGCCAGAGCAATAGGTCATTTACAAATACATCAGATTGCTTTGACAAGAGCATCCCTATAGTAGAGTCTGAAAAACCTTGTTGAATTGTATGAAATTATGCATAACTGTTTTTCTATGCCAAATGTGGATCCTGACCAAAGTTATACGAAATGAGTTCGTTGTGATTGCAATTACACGAGGTAACGCATAACTACATTTGCCATGTGTACTTTATTTTGATATCACATAACCACAATATACATCACATGCTTCTACTAAATGCATACATAATTCTACTATTATAAATTACTTATTGTAGTCTACCTGACTGATTAATCTACTCAAAGCACGCGTTGCTTACTGCAATATTTTAGAATCCACCAAACGCCACCATGTAAACTTAAATAAATAAAAAAGATATGCATAGCCTAGAGATTATAATTAATTAGTATAATGATATACAAATGGACATTATGACGAGGTCTCCTGGAGGATTTCTTCACTGGATTGAATCTTATTTTAAATAACAGGATTCATGTGTTCATTGAGGTAAGTATTTATGTGACAGATGCCAAGAGCCTTGCATAGATAGATCCAGCCTGTTTGCAATGTTCACTATGCTGTGAGGTGTTTCACCTTCTGTTGTTTTGATAGATTATGAGATGTCCCCCAAAAAACTCTTTATTCGATCTGTTGTGAAGCATTTAGCAACTATTGACTCCAAATGCGTAGAGTTCAGAATAAGGGATTCCCAGTGAAATACTGAAGCCGGTCCCGGTTGAGCTTTTTCTCTTTCATTCTTCTGTTCTGGAACCAAATCTTCACCTGTCGATCTGTCAGGTTTAACATCCTTGACAACTGGAGCCGCTTCTCCTTGTTTATGTACACATTGAAAAAGAATTCTCGTTCAAGTTCTCGGATCTGGTATTTGGAGTAGGGGCATCTCTTTTTTCTGGACTTTGAAGAACCTAAACAAAGACCAAACACTTTATTTACTACAAACATGTAGTACAATGTAGTTCAGATCAAAGTTGGCTCAATGCTAGTCAGTAAAGAACATAATTAACAAGTTAGCCGAGTAAAAAGATCATCGTCCCACATGCATCCACAAACACACAAGCCGATATGCTCGTGCACGCGCGAGTGAGTGCGCGCGCACACACACACGCACACACTTTGAGTCCATGTCTGTCCTACACGGTTATTCTCTAAGTTATAGGTAAACCATTATAATGCAGCCAAAGAAAACCTCTTCACATAGCCTAGGCCTGTAGCCTACGTAGGCTATCCTCTATCTCGAATATTGCAGCATTGCCTACCTCTCTGTTTATATCATTATTTTATTACTTTGTAAATGCATTGTCATAAACAAATAGGCCTAATAAACATGCTTGCATTGTAATTTACACCATGCAAGCGAATCAGAGAACTTTAATTAAATCAGAAAACACAACACATCCGAAATATTGCAGTACAGCTCACCTAAACTGCTTTCCCATCGTAAATATTTTAACAACAGAAAAGTAAATCTTATTGGGGTATATAAAACCTTTGCATGCTTATAAAGGGGCACATAAAATCGGACCGACAAAAGTAGTGGACTTACTATAACCCCATTTAATGCTTGTACCTACTTGGGCCGTTGTTCTTGTCCCCAGCGCAGTTTGATATCGAATAATCATCTTCGTCTATGTCCTCAGTTGGGTCTCGTATAGACTCCTCAGATGTAGGCCTATCTGAAGTCTGTTTATTACACGCAGCATCTCCGGGGAGACTGGAGTGTGTCTTTTGTTTTGAGTCGTCAGGGTTGGGCTTCTCAGAGTTAACAGTCTCTAAGAACTGATCGAACCCTTGTGGAAGAACCCCATTTCGGCCGACATTTGTGAAGAAATTGCATGGCGAGCTCGTACCGCCGTGATGGCCGTACAAGGAATCATTTTTGAATATCATTTCCGCCCTGTTCGACGACTGGATTATGTCTCGGTGCATTATCTCGTCCGTTGAGTAGTAAGAAGCGTAATTGCCCCTGTAATGCCATTTGTTTGAGTGATCCAGTCCATAGTCTCTGAAAGACACTTCTCGAACAGGTTGGACTTGAGCTATGTTGGAAGAATAAGGAAAATTGATTTGACACGAAGTAGTCTGGGGTAAAAACGAGGAGACTGAAGAAAAATCAGGCGCCGAAACGTAATATGTACAACTCGGTAAATACATATTTGACGCACAGTTGCCACGCTCATCGTACTCCGCCATCTCTCCCCTTCACCCTTTTGCTATAGCGAAATAGAATTGGCAGCTTGAGTGTGTTAAACTTTGTCTATCTATTGCACCATAGGCGCGTGGAAAGGACCCGCGAGGGAGAAAAAATCGGAAACGTAGGCTGACGTGCAATTCATCTTTATCGATTCTCGAGGTAATTGTGTCATGTGATCCGGTTAAGGAATTACCATATATCAATATCAGTCATTAAGAACTGTCTAGAGCAACTCATGTGAGCGCACACGAGAGTTCATTGGTTGCCTGGATTCAGAAGCAACTCCTATGTAGATCTGCGCTCGCCCTCCGAAATAGACATTACTAAACAATCCCTGAGATATTTCATCAATGGGTTATTGCAATAGAATTCGAGTTAAAGAATGGCAAACCCACAACTTTGTATGTATTCCATGCAAGCCCTATATGTACGCACTATTATGAAAGTAGGACATTTATGCATCATGGTAGTTGAATACATATTAAGAAATACTTGTAGTTGACCTCCCCTTGGAGTCCAAGTTAAAGGGCACAGAATGTTCCCTCGTGCACAGTCTACTTCGCATCGAATACTATACACACACTTTTAACATTAGCCTACAATTACGCACAAGTTACGCGCGTAATAACTTGGACGGATAGATAAAACAAAAGTACATTTTTAACGCTCGTGCCTCAACAATACAAACAAATACACAAAATGCACCAAAACAAACTTCACAAACCTAATCTCAAATTATATTTCATAATCCACATAGGATACCAAAAACACAGAAAAGGTGAAAGGTAGAAAAGAAAAACATGAAGAGAACGAAAACAAGAAAGAGAGACATATAAAGACAATTTAATTATAGAGAAAGATTAGGACTAAGTGGGGGAAATATACTTTTCTGATTTCAATATCAACTATATTTTGACTCGCTTCCATTATATTTCCAGGCCCTATATTGTCTCCGAGCATTCATATTTTTTGTATTTTCCGATTTCAGAAACATATCCAGGCCTGAAAAAGGGATACATGGAATTTTTTTACCTGTTTGTTCGCCCCAAATCCAGAATCGTTCATTTTCCTCGTACATATGTAATTAGTGGTTGTTCGGATAAGATCTTCCAAAACATAAATTAAAAATAGAAGCGTCATCAGCATGATTGGCTGCAGGAAGTCTTTGCACTGCCAAGTACAAAACATCTCTGCTGGCTTTGACCGTCTGCGGTCTGAGACGATGTGCACCAAGCAATCACCAATAACGTCGGCACTCAAATAATTTTATTGCACAGACAAAAGGAAGTGTTCTAGTTTAAGTGTATCTTGTAGCTGTTGGAGGATAAACACTATGGTGGGTGGCGATTACTTTGTGCTTTAGACATTTTGAAACCGTAGCCTGAGAAATGTCTAGCCTACTTTCAACAGTATTTTAGAAGATAGTCTACAGGAGTTTCATTTTCAAGTTACACAATTTTTCACTTTACGCATAGAAATACATATGCCTATTAAATAATATATATAACGTGAAAGGAAAGTAAACAGTATAGCATTCAAATCCCTAACTAATTAGATCTCTAATTATTTGCACGGATAAAAATCTACACAAAAGAATCTACGTTTCTTTCGACAGGCCCAGGTTTATTTTGTAGTTGAACAGGAACACAATACTGAATTATTTTTGGGGGGCACTAAAAGTAACAAGTTATATATTTAGATCCTCAAACACACACGAAAAGCATAGTAGGCTATAGCATATATAAATAACCCCGAGAACAATAATAACACATGACGTTTGAGCGTTGCTGTTTGGACTGAAAAACTTGGCCCAAATGCAAAATGTTTTTGCAATGACACGTTTTCCATTCAGTCTCCCCGAAATGCTCGTGTTATTTTTCTATATATTGTACTACAGTGAATTATCATTATTTCTATTAATCTTCCAGTGAAAAATAAACCGTGAAACACACGAGTTAATACAATGTTAAAAAGTAATTACGCACAAATTATCCAGAAAGAATTTCCAAAAACTGGGAGCTACACAAAGATGAGAGAGTACTGTACATGCTACCCATGTACTAACTATATCAAAACAACATTATCTAGTCCTATACTACCAACAGTAGCATAATGCAAAAGAGATTGCATTGGCAATGAATACAGGTTGGTTGACATCGCAACAATGAGTAACCTGCAAACGGTCCTTGTAGACAAAATGGGCGATTTGGGCCTTGTTTTCACGCCCGTCTCATGTGGATGTGTCATCAAATAGATATATTCCTTCTTGCAAATACCACGTCTTTAAAGCACACAAAAACAAAAATCATTTGATTGTTGTTGTTTTCATGCCAAAATGAGTTTGAGTGCGTATTTTGCAACGCAAGATTACACACTAACTTGACCTTAACTTTGTTTTGGCGCCCTCCTATCTTGAGAGCATGAGCAGACGTCATCTGGCATAAAAATACCTTGCTGGACCAAAAAGACACCCCATTCCCCTTTGATCGCATTAAAACAATGGGATTGTAAACTAGCAAATATGATTTCAGAGTCATAAGGTAAATAACGGAACATAAACAACAAATGTTTAGCTATATGCCATTCTGAAGCATTTCAAGCGCTTGTGTGCTTTGGGAATAATGCTAGATTGTTTATAACAGTTAGGCCTATAGCCTCCTGCGTCCCTGATAGCCAACTAGAGATGACAATATATCCAGTGATGTAAAGCACTCAAGTAAAAATACTTTAAAGTACTACTTAAGTAGTTTTGGGAGGTATCTTTACTTTACTATTTATATTTTTAACAACTTTTACTCCGCTACATTCCTAAAAAAACTGATGTAGGTTTTACTCCATACATTTTCCCCGACACTCAAAAGCAGTCCTTACATTTCGAATGCTTTGAAGGATCTGATATGGCAGACTCTTTAAAAACAAATGCTTAATTTGTAGATGATGTCTGAGTTTTGAAGTATGCCCCTGGCTACAAGTAAATTAGAAAAACAAGAAAATCGTCCCATCTGGTTTCCTTAATATAAGGAATTTGAAATGATTTATACTTTTACTTTTGATAGTTAAATATATTTGAGCAATTTCATTTACTTTTTATACATAAGTAGGCTATATTTAAAACCAAATAGTCTACTTTTAGAATTTTACTCAAGTAGTATTTTACTGGGGGACTTTCACTTGGGTCATTTTCTATTGAGGTATCTTTACTTTTACTCAAGTGGTATTTTTTCCACCACTGAATATATCCTACAAGTTACTCCCTCGAAAACCCCAAAACCATTTATACATTTAACAATCAATTAATTCGTGTAAGGTAGGCTATTAAATTGAATATTTACAAGCAAACAAAGCGGTAAAGGTCATAGGCTAAGGAGTGAGAGCGATCATATTCAGTAAGTAGTCAATTCCTGTAGGTCTGTTTCGGGAATAGCCTAGCCTATATGTGTCGATGTGCCGCTTGAATAAATAGATCATACAAACATGTAATCGTAGCAGTAGGTACTGCGGTATACTAAGTGGAATGCACATAGGCCTAACTATGCAGTAAATGATACCCTACGTGTACGTGCTGGACAGATATGATGAAATTGCACCACAAGTGGTATAGTGGCATTTTGAGCAATGCATGTAGCCTCAAATGTCAACACAAATGTGCACATGTACCTGCATATACATGTATACCAAGTCGTCATGGAATTGTATGCATTGATGTAAAATATGTAGCTTTTCGATATAACGTCGATACCAATATCACACGTGATATGTGCCAGTAAACTGTTCTAATTATTCATAAACTGGACCCCCAATGCAGTTATAGGCCTACAGAGAATACTAGAGCCACCCAAACGCCTTGAATGCAGCAGAAAAATGGAGGCTGCGTTATGCACCATTACGCAAACTCGAACACACCAAAAAATAAGACAAAAACACATTTATTGTGTTGAATTAGATAGACATGCAAACACATTTAAAAAATAATAATAATCCAAAACACATTTCATGGTTCATTTTTCCACCGACAAAAAACACGAACTTGAGCTTGGACGAGCAATTGTGAAGGCCTCGTAGAAGGACTGATCACAGATATGAGCAATATACATTTCTAACCGTATAATCATGGTGTATTTCGTCAATACAATAAGCCTACATAACTTATACATGTATTAAGATTCAATTATAAATAACATTCATAGCCCAGAAACAAAACAAAAAAAATGAACGCTTGCATAGCCTGCCTATATTAAAAACAATCATCCATTGACATTGCCATACCTTATTATACGCTCAGATATAGTGTGTGAGTCGTTGAATAAAATCATTAGGCCAAGAGGTATCCTATTGACCTAAATCGCATGCTTTACAAACACTCAAACACAAGTTCAATACGTGACTTTCAGAAAATAAATAATGCTTTCTTCATCACCAACTACCTAATAATACAAGGCCAATAGTAACAACAATTCACAAGCTCAGTTGTTTGTATAACCATCCAAAATATACAATAAATCGTTCTTAAAATAAAAATAAATGATGGCCTATAACTATATTGCCAAGATCAGTGGCTCAGGACAGAGGATTGAAGTGGCTGCGCTTGTCTGAACCGAAGCCACACGAGGTCATTATCAAGACCTAAGGCTCTCAGTACATGGAAAATGCATGGTCACGCATCATCAGCCTCTTCTTTTTCATTCTGCGGTTCTGAAACCATATTTTGACTTGTTGATCACTCAAGTCCAGTCTTTCAGAGAGTTCCTTCCTTTTTTGCCTGTTTATGAACTCGTTCATCATATATTCGTTCTCAAGTTCAGCAAGCTGTGGCTTTGTGTATGGTTTTCTCTTCTTTCTGGGTTTCACTTGTGAAGAGCACCAGGGTGCATCTGGAGAAAGAAAAAAAAACAGTCCTTAGCAACTTGTGGATACACTTGTGGATCTCCCACACTTGGTAAAAAAAACTAAATTATATTTTCAAGAATCCAGAAGCATGTAGGCATGGTCTGCAATTATCATTGTGTAAACATCAAATATAACAAAACAAGAACTATGATTTGGAGGTGAAATAAATAGTCTCGACATACAGTTTAGAAACCGTTAGACGTATCTTACCATGAGAAAATGACGCCCTGGCACCTGCATTACTTGAAGATGGTTGAATTGTGGGAATTGAATGGGCCGACTGCTTGAAGCCGGCGGCACTTGCCTGGTTGGTGGGATTCAGTTCGTGTTGTGCCCCGGAATTATGTGACCGTCTATCCAAGTTCGAAAATTCATATTTTGAGCTACCGAAATTGATAACTCCATGTTCACCAGAAAAGGCCTGCGCATGTCTAGAAGGTTCTTCTGGCTTGTGGTTTACATCCTGAAAGTAGTATTTATTGGACTCGTCAAGTGGTCCCTTGTTGTGGTTGTTGGGATTAGTATTTACAGGGACTGAATTTGATAGAAACGGCGGAGAGTAGCCACTGAAGGCGCGGCTCTGAGGCGGAGATGTGCACGAACTTGGAGAAGTCCACGGGAGCGAGCACACCTCTCGCCTGTTGTAGGAAATCTGATGCAGCCCAGAGAGATGAGCTCCATTGCCCCGCAGGTTGGAAAAATATAACGACTCCGGGGTAGGAAAATTCAACAAAGAACCAACATAGCCAGAATTCAGAAGATTGCGCTCACACATTTCCATGGAGCTCTCTCAAACGCTTCTTACAACCCTTTTTAGAGACTCCTAATGAATAAAGGGAAGGTAATTGTTGATTTGCTCATACAGTGTCACGTGATATGCAAAACATGTTGTTCAGTCCCACCCTTGGCCTTAATACTGCAAGGCAAGATATTCCATAAGGTAATGTTATGCAAGAGTAAAATAAAAAAATACATAGCCTATATGAGAAATACAAATGGGAGTGTTATTCTCGTAGAGAAATTATATACAGTATCGTCAAATGGAAAGGTGTTGGTTAGATGGCTCTATCAAAATCAAAGAGATCGTTTTCAATGCCAATATATTATTATAAGGTAATGTTGCTAGGTTGCTGAACTATGATGATACTGATTATTGTTATAATTGAAAAACAATTGGCTATATGTTCAATGCAAGACAATGTAATTTACGCAAAACATGCTCAAGTTGAGAGATGATATAGCTAGCTAGGCTGGTCTATGTGAAGTGACTAAGATTTAGCTACAATTATAAGGCAGCAGTGTAAACAAAAACGTTCGATAAAATAACCAAGATTAACATAGACATATGGATAGTTTTCTGTGAAGGCTATTCCTAAAACGATCTCACAAGTCATTGACGATTGACAGACAGGTACGGCTGCTACAAGTCCAATAACCACCACTATATTATAGGCTATGCGGTATTTTTTTTTTCATACAATCTCAAAGCCATAATACCAATTCTACTAACGAACGATTCTTCCCCTGTTCACAATTCATGGATATAGGTCTACACATACCCCTCTACAGTTTAGTAACAGTTTAGTGTATTGAAAAGTAACACACAAAAAATAGGCCTGCAATGGTTCAAACAAAACTGTAGCCTCGCATAGGCCTACCTTTAAATGAATTGCTTCTGAGAAGACCATAGTATAATAAGGAACGAATAACTATATTGGAAATAATAATAGATAGCCTACTATAGTCTTATTTAGCCTACCCTTTGTGCCATATGAAAAATACAAATGATTTTTGGGCCTATACGCTGTGATTCATTTTTTATAAATGAAAAATTATATGAACGGATTTTTTGTTCACACGTTCAGGCTATTATCTCTTGACATATAGGCTACAGTAAAGACATTTCCCCCTTTTGTACTTTTAATTTACAACCCTGGTTATAAATATGTAAGCAACTGGATTAGACTAGACTACATAAATATATATTGTTATCAATTTCACAAGATAAATGACTAGCTTCCCGATTCCTATAATATCGATATTAGCATAGCATACTCTAAACTGTTGTTTTCATACTGGCCCTTGACACATATCTAGATCAGTCATCTTACCCAGGCTAACTAATACTTATCCTTTAGTTTTCCCAGCAAAGCTAGACAGTCAGGATCTTCGGACTCGAGAAATGACATTTGTAAACGCTCCGTCTCCGGAAAGAAAGGCGACAGCGTGGCCTCCCATCTTTTACGAGTCTAGTAAATTTAAGAATACCCTAAAACGACATTCTTTTTAGCCACTCATAAAAACTAAGGACCAAAATATATTGTACGCATATTGCAAAAACCAACGTTTTACTGAAAGCGTTTAATATTGGTATAGTTCAAGGTCAATGTCCAGAGAGCTCAGATTAAGCAAAAACAAGTCCAAGTGCATGTTTGGTGTAGTTTCTTGGCAGAGGCGATTGTTCGCGGATTACAACAAAGAATCGTCTCTGATGTCCTTTCTTGAAAGATAATGCATGCAACTTTTCATGTGGGTAGATCACTCCGTAAGATAATAGCCAACAGCACTAAAAACTTAAGTTCAGACGTATGTTTTATATGAACTCTAGTCGTTTTCTGTGCCTCCGTGGGTGGGTGAATGTTAAACTCACACCAAATGGTAGGTTGTTATATTTTCATTAAAAATGTCCCCAAACCGACTATGATTTTTCAGCATATAGAATATAACGATTTTCAATCAACTTGTTAATTTTATTCGCAATAAAATTGTTTTTCAATTCAGTTATTAGTTTTAAAGAAAATCCCTCTTGTGGAGAAATTGCGTGCTGAAACCAGTAGATGGCGAAACAAGTCCATGAATAGTTGCAATTGTATCATTCATTCCTTTGAGTGAGAGCATAGTATTTACAATAGGTCAGAATGAAAATGTATATAAAATTGTCATAAACAATGATCATGAAAATGTTTTGATTGATTGATAAATTATATTGATATAGACCTTAAGCCTACCTATTGATAAACACCCGCAGTTCTAGTGGAATTATGGAATTGGTTCCCTCGCGATGGCCTACATACCGATATGACTTTCTCTTAGACCCTATATAGTAGCCTATGTGTAATTAGTAAGACCTGATTGTAAACATTCAGCTAATTCTGCGTGGTGGAAATGTCTCTTTTGAGTTGAATGTTTGCTTTATATCCGTTACACAACAAATAAAATATTACTATATATTTGAAATGATATGATCAAAGCGGCCTAATCGCACAACTTTAGGTAGGCTTACGTGCAAGTATATAGGCCTATAGGACTGCATACCCTCACAGCCACATAGCTAAAATTGGAATGTTGTTAGACCATATACATGACAAGCACACTTAGTGTTTTAAGAACGGACTTGATACGTCTTAGAAATATGAGGGGAAAAAACAATGATTGTCGGGAAATTATTATATTTTATTCACCCAATCATACCTAATTCACCATTTGCTTTGGCAAACATATTTTTACCTGATCAACACAAAATACGTAACTTTTTCGAATAAGCTTTGACCTTGAAACAAATGTTTCCATAACGGAGATTCTCCATTGAGACTGCTTATTAGTCCAGGACTAGCACTGTCAATGGAGAATCTACATTGAGAATCACTGTCAATAGAGATTCTTACATTAAGAATGTTTTTTTTGTTGTCCAGGACTAGGCGTAACCTTTGTCTGGGGAAACGGACCCCAAATGTAGACCCATCTTTAAAATACATCTAGGAGATGTTATATTCTTACAATATACTTGGAATTTGACCTACATAACCCAACCCTATAATTTCAACAACAAAGGTAAAGAGCAGGAAAAATATTTTTTCAGAATTGTACAAATACAATTTCAACATCAGAATATATGATTTAATATAGCTCTAAACAATTGACAGCAGCTTAGTCTATCAGTCAGCACACATTATAACACATGAATATAAATATTTACCTAAATATTGTGAGACTAATACCTGAGACAATTCAGCATTTCATAAATGGTGAAATTAAAAAATCAAGAGAAAGTTTCAAGGTCTCTATCTTTTGACATAAGCTTCTTGTTTTTGACACGACGATTTTGAAACCATATTGTTACTTGTCTCTCAGACAAGTTGGTGGAAGAAGCTATCCGTTGTCTTTTCTCCTTGGTAATAAACTTGCAAATGGTGTACTCTCGTTCAAGTTCCTTGAGCTGTAGTTTCGTGTAAGGCACCCGTTTCTTCCTCCCACGTCGGTATGAAGTGCAGACATCTGGCTGGTTCATTACTGCTTCCTCTACAAGTATGGAACAAGAAGACAGTTCATGTTTCGAGAAGAGGAAAACAAATTACCACTAAACGTAATTTACAGTTAATATGATGGTCTTTATGTGTAGGACGTTCACTGACAACAAAAAAAAACATAGGCTACGTGAAGACTTTGTTAATTATTCTTCTGGATTCCTCGGTTGGGCTAAACTGATCAAGTCAATTAAAAACAGACTAAAATGCAAGTGGGTGAAATAATAGTTAAAAAAAAGAGGTTAGAGAAGATATAACCTACCTGTGAGAAATGACTTCCAGAATTGCGAGCCCTGCTTCTGTTCTCTGGCATAATACAGTGAATTGCTCCAACTATTAGCCCAGTTCAATTGCTGATAGGCCTCATGCCTCGGATCTCCAGGACCAGCCCTTGTTACAACAGGTACATCAATGTATCCAGGGATTCTTGGGTAAAGACCTTGGTAAACATTTCCAAAGTCTCTCAGTCTGGACTGCATTTCACTGCAGTGTATGTTGGAACTTGAAACCCCTGAGAAATGCGTTGGTTTATCTGATGAGTGTCCAGATAGAGACGCCTGAGAAGTAGGTTTCATCACACCGCGTTGGAATAGATTGCTGTCAGGGATTGTGCAACCATAACAACTGCTCCCCAAATGACAGCCAAATGTGAGTGACGCATTTGTGGCTACTGTAGAAAGAGGTGAATATGGTTTAAGAGATTCTAAGCCAAAAGAGTTTGGTTTGTCCGAAATTGTGTATACCATTACTCCTGGTACAGACCGGCTTGGGTTAGTCCTGGGAGCAGTGGAATAAAAACTTCTGCGATGGACAGAAGTGATATTATCTCCCAAGCCCTCCATTTCAGTTTGACGAACTGCCAATGCAACTTTTCTCGGTGAAAACCTCACATAGTCCCCTCAGATCCAGAACGTATTAGCAAGGATGAATACAAATAACCCTTTCGTTTTTTTTGCTGCCTGACTGATTACAGAACTGTGACAACTAAATGTGGTTGGTCGGTTGCTTTCACGTGACATGCAAATATATATGGCTAATGGATCTTCTGAGTACTAGGCTATTGTGGTTTGGTTTTGGGCAAGAATATTTGTAAAATATTGGAGAATGTTAAACATATAACAGCATACGCAGGATTCCAAAATGATCAATGAAAGAAAAAAACGTCAATACACTTGAATATCAAATAGGCAATGCTTATAGCGTCAAAAAAAATAATCTTAACGACGGTTTTGTTAACAAATATAACAATAGCCAATGTTTTTGTATCAATGTCAGCTTTTATTTCACTGAAAATATAGGCCTACAATTCCATTTATAATGTTATCGTTGCAAACTCCTGATATTTTCCCACGGGTGAACCAATCCAATCATTTTCACGGGTGAAATAAATCCTAAATTGAACAAAAGAACAAAACCAGATCAGAAAAAATAGACATTATTATCTGACAACGTATATCTGTATACGTATGCCCACTTGTTAAACATGCAGGGAGGAGTCTACATTTGAAAACTGTTGCAGGCTTTGTATTGACTTCCTTAGTTATTCTTGAAATGTTTATATCAACATATTTGCATGTAATTATAATGAGAAACGTCACTAAGGTATATTCAAAATAATTCCATAATTTAGCAATATTAACACATTTTTAACTTCGTGTTAAATACAATTAATGATTGTTATAGGCTACAATGATCACATATAGGCCTTCACATTTTTACGACTAATAATATATGTTTAACTTAAAGTGGCTATTGGATATAGTTTTCTTTCGTTGGGGGTAGTTTTGTCCTACTCCACAAACCATGGTGCCAACATTTGATTAAAATAGGAGTCTAACAAGAATATCTAGAATATCTAGAAAGTCTACCACTCCTCTATACATAGGCCCATATTCTAAAATTGTAGTAATATAATCATGTCCTTTCAACAATTATTGGATCCTTATACAAACATTGACATCCATGTCACTATATAATGAATAATCAGCAAATAATTTAAATTAAGTCTTAGAAATGAATTTAAGCAATATACAATTTTAGTAGAAACCAGTACCCTAGGCCTAAGTCTGCTCAAGTTTACACCATATAGTAAATAGTCAGTAAAGACACCCAACTGATTCAAAAGCCTATTGACAAATTAGCAGAAAATGGAAACGCTATTGCACTTGAACATCACTCTTGAACTTGCTGTCTGGACGTAACAATGTAGGCCTGATGGTAGACATTTCCCCCATCTGAAAGCCCGTGGACACACAAAGTTGCATTTTTCAAATAAAGTACATTCTTAGAAGAAAAAAAAATGTTATTTGGGGTTATATATAGAACCTTTCGGTTATTTTGACGAGATGAAAGACCCCTTTACTAAAAAAGGTTATATATATTAACCTGAAGGCAAAGAAGCTTGAGGGTTTCATCCCTTTCCCAGAGTGTAATGTGGATTTTAGCCAACAACAGAAAACAAAAGCTAACACAGTCATATCAAACTCTGAAATGACAGCTAATTAGCTGCCTTTTCACTTGTTTTAGTGTTGTTGTTGTTTTGAATTGACAGGTATATCCATATTGATGATGCTGCTGCATGATTTCTCCTGGTCAGAAAAAAAGGCTAGCTGTCTCGTCCGGAAACAGGCAGGGGGAGATCGAAATCATATTTTGCAACATTGTTGCCGAGGTCTAAGTGGCAGACAGCAAGGTGCATACAAACCTCTGCTGTTGCAAACTAAATGCTACATAGAAGCAAGAGAAAATAATGCGTTTAATAAAAGTATACACTCTTAGATTAAAACAAAAATAATGGCGTTCTATATAGGCATCAACGGCCATTCCAGCATGAAGACGCAAGAGCAAGGTTGTTGCAAATACCCTAGCAATATGCACGTCATTTTTACATTTCTTAAGTTAAGCAAAGTTGATTATTTAATTGAAACACATTGGGCCATAATCATATAATGAACTAAAGGCTAGGTAGATAAGGTTATTTCAGAATCAGCTGACGCTAGACAGGAAAAAGCTTATGGGAATGGCTACTTTAATTAGCCACTTTAGAAGATAGCTAGCTAGCTAACTATTACAAATAAATGTACATGTTTGTTATTGAATATGCCAAATATAGCTATTGACTACAGCATGACATTATCAATGATCTAATTGTTACTTTATTTCAGTATTTCAGTGTTGAGCCAGATGAGGGAACTATGTTTCATGAAGGCATTACTGTTGCTGACCTCTGTTGCTGACCTCTGTTGAACGCACGTGGTGGGCAATGGGCTGACTGAAAGGAGGTACGTAGCTATCTGAATTATTTATAGTCAATTATTTAGAATAAGTCTTGGTGATTCAATTGCCTAGTTAATCATTAGCCTACATTACTTTTAAAATAGTATCTATGTTTTGCTGTCTGACAGTAACCCACCTATCAGAGACAGAGGATCTCTCTTTCTGTGGCTGCTGACAACAACTGCATGTAAATTGTTCTTCTACATCCTAATAATTATACTGTATCTGTGTAGCATTTTGTCTTCATTTTAGCAGATGAACTCGTGTTTTTGCTCATTTTTTCTTCTTCTTAGGAACCAGCCAGGCAACAACTCATAAGCTACTGTAGGCCTACTGTTCCGTAAAGAAGTCTGCCAGAGTTGGTACCAAGATTGACATAGGTTATCATTCAAAAAAGATCCCTCCCTGGCCATCAGTGAATATTTCCAAACTACAGTATGTTTGCATAGATGAGGTAAAGATGTCAATGGAACTCGACCAAAACAATGGAAATGCCATTTAAACGCGTTTGGGAAAGATGCTGTGGGGGAAAGATCCCAAATCTCCTCATTTCCCCCCAGGGGCATTATGCATACCAAAAATCTGAGTGGGCACAAAATACTTGAAGATGACTGGGGGGTGGTCAGTAGGGGGGCTATGCCCCCGGTCCGTAAATTTGAGAATTTTGAATAAAAAAAAAAAAATGAAATAGCTTCTTCCTGCAATCTAGAGTCATACTCATTCGATTTAATTCTATGAAAAACATTTTTTTTCTGCATATCTCTGCATACCTCTTGAGCTGTCTGTATCCTCCTGACTGGTGTTTTGTTTTTTTAAATAAACTAAATATGCTTCGCTGCATCTCTGCTGAAATCTGGGTAAAAGATTGAAAGGAATGTGAGTCTTATTCAGTACATTTAATTTTCTAAAGTCTACCAACCTTGCCAGCAGGCATGCCAGCTAAGATAGAGTAGCTAGCTTGTCTAACTAACTTGATTGATAGCCTGAAATGGCTTTTTGGTAACTAATTATAGGGTTGGGAGATTGGGAACCTATCTTGACTAGCTAAAGCCAACTTCATAAAATTGCTAAGTGGCTAGTAGTATTCCAAAAAGATATTGGTTATTATTATTATTCTAACAGGACAAATCTGAGGGGACAAGTGCCCCTGTGCCCCCTATGGGCATGACACCTCTGTTGTCCCCCATCAAATTGTGTCTACTATTATTTATATGTGTATTCAACACTATGTTGAGGTAAAATATCTGAGTATAATGCTTGAGTGGATGTCAGTCCCAATACACATTCATGTATTTTACAAAGGGAAACCCAGCCTCTAGCTGCCCAGTGACACAAGCTAAATGCCTTCTATGCTCTCTGCGAGGCAAGCAACACTGAACTATGCATGAGAGCACCAGCTGTTCCAGACGACTGTGATCACACTCTCCATAGCCGATGTGAGTAAGATTTTTAAACAGGTTAACATTCACAAGGTCACAAGGCCATACGGATTACCAGGATACATACTCAGACTATGCGCTGACCAGCTGGCAAGTGTCTTCATTTTCAACCTCTTCCTGACCCAGTCTGTAATACCTACACCATAGTCCCTGTGCCCAAGAAAGCCAAGGTAACCTGTCTAAATGACTATTGCCCCATAGCACTCACATCTGTAGCCATACAATTATTTGAAAGGCTGGTCATGGCTCACATCAACACCATCATCCCAGACACCCTGGATCCACTGCAATTCATATACCGCCTCAACAGTTCCACAGATGATGCAATGTCTATTGAACTCAGCATTCAACACCATAGTGCCTTCCAAGCTCATCACCAAGCTAAGGAACCTGGGATTAAACAGCTCCCTCTGCAACTGGATCATGAACTTCCTGACCGGCCACCCCCAGGTGGTGAGTGCAGGCAATAACACATCTGCCACGCTGTCTTATCACAGGCAACAGCCTACAGGGAGGAGGTCAGAGACCTGGCAGTGTGATGCCAGGACAACAACCTCTCCCTCAACGTTAGCAAGACAAAGGAGCTGATACTGGATTAAAGGAAATGGAGGGCCAAGCACGCCTCCATTCACATTGATTGGGCTGTAGTGGAGCGGGTTGAGAGCTCCTTGGGTCCACATCACATGGTCCAAACACAACAACACAGTCATGAAAAGGGCACGACAAGACCTCTTCCCCCTCAGGAGGCTGAAAAGATTTGGCATGGGCCCTCAGATCCTCAAAAAGTTCTACAGCTGCACCATGCACTTGACTGGCTGCATCACCACTTGATATGGCAAATGCTTGGTATCCAACCACAAGGCGCTACAGAGGGTAGTGTGTACGGCCCAGTACATCATTGAGGCCAAGCTCCCTGCCAACCACAACCTCGATACCAGATGGTGTCAGAGGAAGGCACTAAAAATTGTCAATGACTCCAGCCACCCAAGTCATAGACTGTTCTCTCTGCTACCACACAGTAAGTGGTACTGGAGCACCAAGTCTCGGACCAAAATGCTCCTGAACAGCTTCTAACCCGAAGCCATAAGACTGCTGAACAGTTAATCAAATGACTACCCGGACTATTTGCATTGACCCCCCTTATTTATTTTGAGCAGACTCTCTTGCACTGGCTCTATGCAGATTCACTCTACCCACACACTCACACATACTACACTGACACTCTAACACATAAACACACAAACACACTCACTCACTCACTCACTCACTCACTCACTCACTCACTCACTCACTCACTCACTCACTCACTCACTCACTCACCACTCACTCACTCACTCACTCACACACACACACACACACACACACACACACACACACACACACACACACACACACACACTTTCTCTCTTCAAACACCCTGCTGCTACTCTGTTTATTATCTATCTTGATTGCCTAGTGACTTGTACCCTACCTACATGTACATATTACCTCAATCACTTTAACAACTCATACCCCAGCACATTGACTCTGTACACGTGCTTCTTGTATATAGCTTTGTTTCTATTTTGTTGTTGTTTTTTGTGCTCATGCTCTAGGTTTTTAACTCTGCATTGTTGGGAAAGGGCTCGTAGGTAAGTGTTTCACAATAAAGTCTACACCTATTGTATTCGGTGCATGTGGCAAATTAAAATATATTCAATTTGATGTCATCATCGCCAATTAACTGCATTACAGTTAAAAACAACTGACTACCACCACCGATTTCTGTAAGTATGTATTCATGGAAGCCGAGGGAAGTCAGGCTTCCCCAAAACATGGACCAATACAAACATACAAAAATAATGTTTTGTCTCTCTGTGTTTCATAGTTTTCCTTCAATTTGCTAGAGGCTGAATGTATCTCACAGGAGAAAGCATCTGAGCCAGCGAAACAGTGCCCCTCTGTCTCTCTATGTGTAGGCCATCTATCTGATGCTGTCTGGTCCAAACGAGTATGACATTCTTGCCGTCCGCAGCATTGAAGGCAAGGGAAGCAAGTGAGCATCTGGTCTCCCTTAATTAACAAAAAATATATAAAAACATTGACAATCAGCGTTGAGCTAAACTTAGCGAGCTCAGCTATGAATGGTCATGGCGCACCAAAAAAAAAAGTGTCAAGGGAAGCAAATTTGGATGTGGCGTCACTCCTATCAAATCCCATTGAGAGCATAAGTCATTCACAGAAAAACTTGAACTGTTGCATCTCATGGTGTTGTTCTCCTCCGTTGGCTAGCTAGCCAGCTAGCTAAAATTAGCCCTTTCCTAAATTAGCCATGGATGGGGATAGTGATTTGGATAGTGGTTTTACTTAATTGTCCATCCTGGTCAATGATTATAATGTTGATTCTGATCCAACCATTAAGAGGTAAATTCATACATTGTTGTACCCCTGGCATGAGAAGATGGAAGTTCAATATGTAGCTAGATGTAGAAGGCTAATGCTAACTATTAATGTTGCCCATGAATGGAAGTTAGGCTAGCGAGTAAGAATTTTAGCTAGGTAGCCTAGGACAACAAAAAATAAAAGCGTGTACTGTATGACAGAGTGATAAACAGCTTCATAAACATGAAAGAGAGGAGGATGACATTGGCGTTTCTCTGCATGTAGGGTTAGACAACATGTTGTTCTACTTGCACGAACGCATGCACACAGAAATCAGAACCATGGACAAACACATCATATTTAGCTTAGTTTACGTTGATTTGACTAAATTGTATTGGGTATGTTTTAGATGTCACTGTATTCGACTAAGCATGATTTTGAAATGTTGAAGTTGAAATGGTGCTGGAATAGTGGAGGCAGCTTCTGTTTTCTTTGCGACTTGCGGTAACTCTCTGTGGTTCTAAATCAATAGTCGTTTAGTGGTCCAAAAACGTCTGAAAAATGTACTTGCTTGACCATGCTGTAGGTCATGTACAGTCTGTTACTGTACATGTAATATGCTTTGTGGACTTCACTGGACAACGGTTGCTATCGGTTTTTTGATAAAACAAGGGTGCCACTGTTCTGCCGCTGTCTTCTTATTGTCTCGGCCTTTAGGCCTATAAATCACAATCGGTAGGCATATGAATTAACAGGTTATAGAGCAAACAACGCAATTATCACAACACATAGGTTGTAATATGTTTGTGGGTGGGGACTTGGCTTCTCAAGTGATTTTACCCACGTACCTCTATGGTTAAAACACTTCTAAGCCTATATTCCGTCACTATAAGGAAACTGGGCCCAGCCTTCTCCACTCATATCTTACCTTAACATTAGAATTATTTCACAACACTGAAAACGGATCTGCTCCTAGCGAGATATTACAACCTGTAGCTGCAAATATGGAGGCGGCTTATTATGCTAACCCAATAATAATACACTAGGCTAAATCACAGATTGCGCACGTCATTGCCCAAATCTTGTTACACATCATTAAACCTATTACAGACAGTACCCTCGTGGAAAAATACAACGCAATATGATTTCAATATAGGCCTATAGGGCCATGTACTTATGTTTTAAAGCAGTCATCTAATTTTTCATTTGAAACATATTTTTATCTTTCACTTGTTTGTAACAATTGCAAATACTGTGTCAACTTTGTATTTGTAGTCAACTTCGTTCTGAAGTTATCCGCGGTCACAAGTCAGACAAGATTGCCTACCTAGCCTAAACATGTTGATTCTATGTTTAGCGTTGTTCATGTATGAATAAAGTGACGCAGAAAGGCAAAAAAAAAACATAAAACGATGCATTTTGGCCGCTCTTACAAGCAGTCTGGTTCACTCGTAGATGTGCGACTACTAAAGATACACCGTAATATGGTTCTAAGGATGATCTTAACGCTACAAAGGTTCTGTGAAACGAGGCCCAGATTTGTTGAATGTGCGTTATCCCGCCTTCCTTTTTCAATCCCACGGGTCTGCGTTCCATTGATCTCTTTACCGCATCTATATAATTACAATCTCTAAACTATGCTGGTATTATTTTGTCAATAATTTAATTGTTTAATATACTGTAGGCTATTCTTAGCTATAAATATTACTCTTCATTAGAAGTCACAATCCATGAATGGCACCATACATGGTTCTATCTGGAACCAATGTTGGTTCTATCTGGAACCAATGTTGGTTCAGTGAAGAAGGATCCCTAGGGTTCTGATCAAAGAACGATATACAAGAGTCATATATAGAACTTTTAAAGGTTTCATATCTAAAACAAGTGATATAACCCTTTTTGGTTCAATATGGAAGCGTTTTTTCTAAGAGTGTAAGGAAAGGTCTGAAACAGGAATCATGCAACACACATCGTAGCTGCACTTCAAAAGTGAAGACGGTTATAGTTCCTTCATATATTCCGTGGTTCTGAAGGCAACAACAGTGTCACAAACATAATATACGTGTCTATGAATATTCAAAACTAGTTGAATTCCTAACCGGTCAACTCAGTCAATGTCGAATTTGAGCTTTGGCTGTGAGTCTCACTGGGCACAGTGGTTGCGTTCTGTTTAGCTAATGAATAGGAGACGACTAAACCTTCAACCACACAGACCCCGCTCGGGTGGTAGCCTGCAATGGTATAAAGTCATCACTAGATGGCTCTATCCGTTTGCATGTAAAAGGAATTCCTAAATTGTGGAGACCAGACTGAATATCCACCCAAGTCAAAAGCCAGTTCTGGCGTGTTAGCCACACCTGGCATTAAACGACTTCATTAACTGACTTTCCTTGTTAAATAAAGGTTTAAAAAAATAAAAAGTATAACTGTTATGATGTCCTTGAAGTTAGGTGGACAAACTCTGCTTCTCTCAAGTTTTACAGTGAGACACCCGTTTGAGTAGAAGTCAAAAACAAAACCTTGGTTGGAAAGCACAATTCGAAGTCATTAAGAACAAATTATTATTTTCAATGAAGGCCAAGGAACAGTGGGTTGTCAGCTCGGGGGTTTGAACTTGGAACCTCCCGGTCACTAGTCCAACGGTCTAACTACTAGGCTATCCTGACGCCCCACTTGATAAAGGTGCTTTGGGAATAGAGGTCCTTAATTTAAGTTAATTAAATAGGTGTAAAATAAAAAAGATAACGGTGAATTATTCCAATGATAGCACCCATTAGCATGGCGGCTAATGCATCTAGGCCTACAATAAATCGGACAGAGTATATATTTAGATATAAATATGGCTCTGGTCTGACAAATTAAAATACTACAGATTGTATAAGCACATCATGATATGAATCAACCAATAATTATACTATTTGTTTCATTGTAGGCAATTTCATGAATAAATAATTGTTACATTTGAGTATTGTTACAATACTCTATACGGCTTTTACTAACAAATGACAGCTAGCCTATTTCAGGTGACATAATAGTCTATTCATGGATCGTAAAGGAAAAACACGAAGGCTACATGGCTTTTATACTGACAAAAGGACAGCTATATCAGGTGATATAATAGCCTATTCATGCATCAATGAAATCGGCCATTGGTCATTGTTTAAGCCCCAAAAACGGTATTCTAATTCCAACGATTGAGATAGTCCACTTCATTTTTCTCAAAACATCCACAATGTTTGTGTTTTTTTAATGAACACCCTTATTCCCATTCCACTTCTACAAATATTTAAGAAGCCCATATGACATAGTTTTCATTATAAACTAGGTGGTTCGAGCCCTGAATGCTGATTGGCTGACAGCCGTGGTATATCAGACCGTATACCATGGTTATGACAAAACACTTATTTCTACTGATCTAATTCCGTTGGTAACCAGTTTATACTAGCAATAAAGCAGCTCGGGGGTTTGTGGTATATGGCCAATATACCACGGCTAAGGGCTGTATCCAGGCACTCCGCATTGTGTCGTATTAATGAACAGCCCAAAGCCGTGGTATATTGGCCATATACCACAAACCCTCGGGCCTTATTGCTTAAAATAATCACAGTACAGAGCGACTACAATTCTTTTAACCCGTCATATTGACTCCAAAAGGTTAGTTCATATGATTTTAGCAATAGATGGATCACACAGTGTATAGCCTTGTACATCACGGCAAGGACTTCCGCCTCAAGCGTTGTGATAATCCAGAGAAACTCTGGGGGGCGCCAAAGGACGCGTAGACGACGTTTCCAGGCCCCACTGGTACATTACCTTACCGAATACAATATCCATTCCCGATAACCTTAGCTATAAGAGCATTCTCCCTCTAAATCTGAGACTGTTCAGGAGACAGAGCATCACCTCGATGTATTCTTAACATTAAATCGAGTTTTTCAAATAATAGAGATCTACAGGCAGCACATCGGGAGACTAATCATCACGATATTAGGCTAATACCACAATCTTTGATAACAGAAAACACAATGTAATTGCAGCCTGTCCAACATATACCTTTGACTATAGGATAATTTCTAAAATATGTACGACACCAAATAATATAAAATAAGCCTGATTATAATACAACTCCAAAGCTGCAGTAAAATAGGTAATATTTTACCAGGAGGGGTTTAAATTAGCACAATTACACATCATTATTCCACGATTGCAAATAACAAATACATAAGAAAAAAACGAGTATTCGTCAGGCATAATTTAACTCCGTGGGCCTACTGAAGCAATGAGGATAATATTAGACTACCTTAAAGGGTCGATTCGTAGTTGAAACAATAACAAAGCGACTCCCTGCCACTGTTTGGGTAAAAAGCAGAAGGATGGGGATGGATAATTGAACCACTCTCAAATTCAGACAGGGTTATGGGTGCAAGGACTAACCATCCATAATATCAAAATTATAGTTTTAACCATGTTTTGAGGCTATACAGTGTTTGTTTAAATGTTATTTGTTTACAAACAGTGGAGTAAAACAAGCTTATATTTTGGGTTATGATGGGTACGACAGCTGAACTAAGTTCATGAGGCATTTAGTTATATTCTTCAAGAATCAGTATAATTCATTTATACGTATAAAAATGCATGTAGAAACTGCAGATTGCCCCTTTAAAGAAACTGCTAACACCACACGCATATGTTATAACTTCCTATTTTATCTGCATTGTTTAAAATATAGTGTAATGATGATCTCAAAATGTATTTTTATTACAGCGAGGAATGTAAAACAAACATGCAAAAATGATTAGGACAAATTCACATGATCATAAAAGTGAAATTCGGTTCAGAATTATCACGATCATATCTCGCATTTTAATGCTATTAAATGGATTTCACAAAATAACATTCAGTAATAATGTATCATTCGAGAATGCCTCAGTGAAATTATCGATGGAGAAAGTGAGAATAAAAGAGAAAGACAAACAGACTGAGGGGCAAAGAGAACAGAAGGGAGAAACAATAGAGAATCAAAGCATAATGATATTCCTAAATGAAGAGGGAAATGTTGCCGCGCTCATTTTATTAATCAGACTGTCAATTTCACCCCAGAGGCCAAACCCAAGAGCAATCTTAAACAGACTCAGATCAACCCAGGGACACGCGCTCCACTCCTCACTTCTCCTCTTCCTCTCCACTTGGATATATATTCGTCTGACCGCAGGCCGCCTCCATCATCAACTGACAGCCTTCTCGTATTTATTTGCTTATAAACCTGTTACAATAAATGATCATTCGAGCAGCGTCACGCGCATCTTAACGACGAGCAGCAACCACTTTTTGATGAATGACATTTTGGGCTAGAAAGGATGCACCGGTCATTTTAAACAGTCATTCATTGCTCGCATTGGCATTCTTAATTTTTTTTCCCCCGTCTCGCTCATAAAAAGGTGTTATATTATTTAGAGACAGTTGCTGAGCTGAATGCGGATTAGCTCCGCCACAACTCATCGGAGCACCAGCCCTGGAAATTGTGTTTCTTTCTAGAAGGCTTAATGATGGAGAGGATAAGAAAAGAGATGATTCTGATGGAGAGAGGTCTGCACAGTCCCGTGCCTGGGAAAAGGCTCTCGAACCTGTCAGACTCCGCTGGAAATTCAGTGTTAGAGGCCCTCGAAAATTCTCAGCACAGTGGTCGCCTAAGCCCGAGAATAAATTCCGCCTCGCTTCATGGAAGTCTCGGGGATATTCCAACCAAAGGCAAGTTCGAAATCGACAGTATTTTCGGTGCCCACCACAACAGCGAGAATACTTCTTCCGCGGAGATTTCATCCTCAGAAAGCAGAAAGAAAATTCACTTATACCCAGAAGTTTCTCAAGACTCAGATATGAACAGTGATGTGGAGGTGGGATGCCCATCGCATCGCTCTCCCAGTCAACACAAGGAAAACAACAACAAAGGTAACATTCACTCTGAATGAAGATTTACTGACGAAATAAAACATTTCAGAGAAATGTATATTCTATGATATCTTAAAACGGAAAATGGATTAGAATAAACATATTATCGTAATAACAATGATAATAATAGCAACAGCAATAATAATAATGCAGGCTTTATACAACAACTAATACTGGCTAATAATTGTATCTTTCATTTTCAAATATTTCACCGATATTGCTACAAAAATATTGCTTGTTAATTTGTCATTTATTTCATAGGCATCGTCTCGCGTGAAAACATATTACATCAAGAAATGTATAATAGCCAACATACACAATGAAACTTCTTATATAACCTACATGAAACTATCAAATAACTTTGCATATTTATTTCCTAAAGGGTTTTCTGACAATAATTCTGGAGGCTCCAACACAAGTTCATCCTCCCTTTCCAATCATAACGGCAATGGAATGAGCTCAAACATGTCAAATGCCGAGACTAGACGGTACCGGACTGCGTTCACCAGAGAACAAATAGGAAGACTGGAGAAAGAGTTTTACAGGGAAAATTATGTCTCAAGACCCAGAAGATGTGAACTGGCCGCATCACTGAATCTACCTGAAACTACAATAAAGGTATGTTCTCTTATATGCATATTTTAATGTATGGCGCTGTGCCTAATATATTCACTAAAATAATATTGTATCACAAATATTTAGGACTATAGACTAGGCTACAATTATATTCAGATGCACACTACATTCAGATACACATGCTGATCAACATTCATGTATCAAAACACACACACACACACACACACACACACACACACACACACACACACACACAGCAAATGTATAAACTAATCCGTTGGTAATTCACAATGTGAGCAGGTGGCCTACTCGAATATAATCTGAAATTAATCTGAAATTAATCTATGAATCTGAAAAATCACTGTCAGAGGCACTTCGTTGGACTTCATTTCTTCAACTTGCTGATTTGTTTAGGGGTCCCTAAAAATAAACACTCACAAAAAATTGTACATTGACCTATACGTTTAAAACCCATAATTCTATCAAACGTACATTAGCTATGTTTACGCAGGTTCTTTGTTATACTACACACGACTATTCTGAACACTGGGAGAATGCATGGAGAGTCGACCCGGTATTTTGTATTGCGTAAATGCTGTGCTACCAGGCGGGTTCGATAGAATAGGGTCCCATTAAACATGAATGATAATTCTCTGTCTGTAGGTATGGTTCCAGAACAGGCGGATGAAGGATAAGAGGCAACGTTTGGCGATGTCTTGGCCCCATCCAGCAGATCCAAGCTTTTACACCTACATGATGACGCACGCGGCAGCCACCGGAAGTCTACCATACCCTTTCCATTCCCACATGCCTCTGCACTATTACCCGCACGTTGGTGTCACAGCAGCTGCCGCTGCCGCAGCTGCATCTGGTGCTGCATCGTCACCTTTCGCTACCTCCATTCGCCCTCTCGATACTTTCCGTGCACTCTCCCATCCTTACTCACGCCCAGAGCTTCTCTGTGGCTTCAGGCACCCAGGACTTTATCAGTCACCCGCAGGCCTCAATAGCTCTGCGGCAGCATCAGCAGCAGCGGCAGCAGCAGCATGTGCAGCCGCGGTCAGCGCGCCATCAGCCACTGGCCCATGCTCCTGCCTCAGTTGTCACAGCAGCCAAGCGGCCAGTGCGCTAGGCTCCAGAAGTACCAACTCTGACTTCACCTGCACAGCATCTGGGCAAAGATCCGAGAGTGGATTTTTGCCGTATTCTGCAGCTGTCCTGAGCAAAACCTCAGTTCCATCACCAGATCAGAGAGAGGAATCTTCACTAAACAGATAACTCATCACTGGAACTTCAAAAACAAGTTCAGTTACTCATGTTTTCATGCTCTGTGGTTAGTTTATACATCCATCTATGACTCCAATATTTGGGGGACAAATAACGGTAATTCCAAAACAATTAGGCTAACTTAATTAGCAAACACTTAAATATTTGTTTTTACAATAAACAAAGATTTTCTAGGCACTAGGCTATTCGGAAAAAAAATACAAAAATGTTGCATTCAACAGAAATATCATGTTAGACGTTTTAAACTGCCAAAAAGTGTAAACATTGGTAAGTGCTAAATTTACAATAATTGAAAGGACTATTTTGTTAGTGCAGTGGTGATGAAGCTTTATTTTTCTTCATTCACACCCGGATTCATGTGCCTTAAAACCTAGAAATAACTATCCAATTCAGTGATAGGCCCACGGTACTTGGTTATTAATTCGGCCCACGGTACTTGGCTATTAATTCGGCTTATCACATCGACTGTGATTGACTAACTAATGTTTATTGTTCGTCACTAATTAAAACAATAGTTATTTTCATTTTACATTTTTTGATTCGTAGGCTAATCATAATTTCAAATGAATGCCAATGAACACAAACGTATCTAAATCAAGCCACATCCACATTCGTTATTTATCAATTTATGTCAATATATTTTCCCCAAGTAGGCGATCCAAATTCTAATAATAGCCTATACATTTTTCAAAATACCCAGTTATATCTTGGTATTAAGGCACTGTAAAAATAACCATTGTTTCTTGTCGTCTGCATTTATCAAATAGATGCTGGGCATTGCTTTTCTCTGTTAATAAATATTTTTCCGTGTAGTCTCGTTCTTAATGTAGGTTATGGTGAGAATCATATTTACAATATGTGCCACAACAACTGATACTACTGTATAATGACCTTATTGTAAAACCGGTACAACTCAAGGGAGATTCCTAATCTTCAAGTAAGGTGCATAGAATTTTTGCACCTCTTCTATGCTGTCAATTCTGATGTTAATAATGAGAGGATTATGACGAAA